>NC_136065.1:842407150-843607150 GCF_964261635.1 Lissotriton helveticus
GCACTCCACTGTGCTGGGCCTCAGGCAGGGCGCTGTGTGCCTGTGTCATGGTAGCCAGCGTTGATCTCAGGAACCTTCCGACCTCGCAGACCTCAATCTGAATTGTGAACACTGCAGTCTGCAGTGTTAATTGAAGGCAGTACTCACACAGACAACCATGAATACTGTTTCTCACTTCCTCTTCACAAAATACAACAACATAAATCACAGAAAACGCAGCAATAAATAAATCAAAACAATTCGAATAGCCATTTTTGCTGTCCACAGTGTAGACTATTCAGTGTTCCTTTGGACTAGCAAGATGAATTTGGTCATTGTAGTGAACCTATAAGACATCTAAAGAAAATTCTTCAAGAAAGTATACTAAAAGGATATTGTGTTCATCTACACTCTCAGATGCAGTTCTAACATCGTCCATTGTGGGATCAAGACACCATTCCACTGTTGGGACCTACTGTTGGTTGCACCTGGTCAGAGGGGGTACACAGAAATTATCACAGACTTTAACTTCTGACATCCTCAATCATAGAATCAAGACCCGGTTTCACTGTTCGGACTTGCTGTACCGCGGTGTAGTCCAGCGACTGCGTCAGTGTCAGAGGCTAAAGTGAATTCTTACCACTGTGAAATTGCACAGGAGCAGAAGTGAATGATTCTCTATTCTCTCTTCTGTTAACTTGCTTGTATGTCTTGAAGATAGTTCCCAACTCCCTCTAAAAGATTCCCTAGAGCCCGTTTTAGAATTTAACTCTCTTGAACCCTCCAGGGGGAAGGGGGAGTGGATAAAATAAGAAAATGGTAGAAGAGACTGCTCTGGAACTCTTCCTCTTGTCTAGTCCGACCTGCAGACTCGAATTCAGAGAAACCTAAATAACGATAGCAGATTAATTACTCTTCAAATTCCTACACTACCCTATTCTAGCTTATTTCTACTCTGTGGACGTCTTTACCTAATTTATCTAGAGATGTGCTTCTCTTCTCTTACGTCTTTTTGGTTTTTTTTTCTTATCCTTTCTGTATTAACCTATGTAACAAGAGTAATTATTAACTTCTAATATTTTCCTTTGTTCACCCTGCAACTCCTAAAATTAAGGACTCTTACCTCTATTATAAGTTTTATATCTGTACATCATCCATTGTTCAGTTTGGTAAGTTCTTCTTGTTTCTGCTTCCTAACTCTATTTATATGTGCCTATTTACCTATTAGTAAACTACTATTATTCTATTCTCAGTGTTTGTACTCTACTCTACTCTATTAGTGTATATTTACCTATCCTAGTTCTATAATTGTATTTTAATATTTCTTCTTCTTCTTCTCTTTCAGGAAATTATCGTGAACTTCCAACTCAGGTAAGTGCTTTGCGTATCTTGCTCAAGATAGACTGTAACCAAATATAACTACAGGGTACACATATTGCTTCAAATTCAGTGACTTATCTGAATCTTCATTTCTTGTCTTTTGTAGCTGCTGTGTAGTTTCTCTCTCTCTCTGGGTGACTGCTACCGGTGGAGGCCTCGTGACGACTGAAGAAGGAATTCGTTTTACTGATAACTTCTTCTTGAAGGTTAGAATTACTAACACTCGAAACACCTCCTCTCTCTCTCTTCGAACTTCGAAAGTGCAACAAAGTTACGATTCTAACTCACTCTTGATACTCTTTCAGGAAACTCCGAAATACTTGACTAGTCTCGGCGAATTTTCTGGTGAAGTGCGCGGCGGTTGGCATTTGCGCGCTTCTCATCACCTGAAGCACCTGGAAATCGGCAAACCACTAGACCGCCAACCCGCAACCACTAGCGGCGGCCATCTTGAGGTTCATTTCGTGAACCAGTATTTTCCAATTATTTCGCAAAGGAAAATGCACATTGTCTTTCTTGCGTGATTTCCACTGGAGGGTGGAAATTACTTGATCATTAAGTCCTTGGGGTTCTGACAGTCAGCCAAGCCCAATAATCATGTGCAGCAGTTAACTACGGAAGCACAGAGTGTGATGCACCTCAATGAACAGAGTTCTATGAAAACCAAGCAACAGGTAATATCGGACATTGTCCTTTGTGGATCAAGACACCGTTCCACTGTTGGGACCTAGAGTTGGTTGCACCTGGTCGAAGGGAGTACCTTCATCTCCACTCTCAGATGCAGTTCTAACATCGTCCATTGTGGGATCAAAACACCGTTCCACTGTTGGGACCTAGAGTTGGTTGCACCTGGTCGAAGGGAGTACCTTCATATCCACTCTCAGATGCAGTTCTAACATCGTCCATTATGCGATCAAGACACCGTTCCACAGTTGGTACCTGTTAAACTACTGTGTTAGTAGTGTACAGAGCACTCCACGGTGCTGGGCCTCAGGCTGGGCGCTGTGTGCCTGTGTTGCGGTAGCCAGCATTGATCTTAGGAACCTTCCGACCTCCCAGACCTCAGCCCAGGAGCTTCCGCCGGCACGTGGTGGGCCCGATTTCACATAATGCAGTAGCGAAAGGTGAACTATGGGGCATATGTGCATTGCAGTGGCCATGACAGTTTCTGGATACCAGCAGGCTGAGAGCATCATTCACGTAGCCACCTTCGCTCACGGGGTCAACCTCATGGCGGTGTAAATTGCGCAGACCTGGCAGACACGTTTGCCATTCCTGAGCAAAACCACACCCACAGAAACATGCCTTTTATTTATACCCCTACGCTAGCCTTGCGTATGCCGAGCCAGCCCACTACGCTAAAGATTTGAGGGGGAGGGGGCACATACACGCTATCTTTTCGTAATCTTCCCTACTGACTGTACTATCAGGGTTGCGTCCACTGTCTACTTCACTCAATAGACCATAAGTGTGTGTTCACATGTACATGTCGGTGCTCTGCATACTCAAGTCTGTCCTGCACATCCCCTCAACACTTTGCATTGTATACTTTTATAACCGAGAATCACTTCCCATCTTTGCACACACTTTGCTCCCATCTCTTCCCGCATTCTACATTGTGTGGCAGAGATGCCATTCCATGTTTGGTTTGTGTAGTGCGTTTATTCACGAGCAGTGCTTTCTCCCATTTACATATCGCTGTCTTAAAGAGGATACAGAACTTTTTCCTCACAGGTGAAAAGTGCGACCAGAATGGCACTCATTCATTACTATCCAAGAATGTCCAACTGCACAACGCTTCTAAGCTTACAGCCCCCAATCTTGCGTGCTTTCATAAAACCACGCCAACTCCCACAATCAGCCCAACATTCACACAGCTTTCTAACAGCACTTATCTGCTTCTCAATAACATGCACTCCTCTGGAATATGAGATGGCATACCGTCTGCCCTTACTGTTTCAAACTGAGTAAATTCCTGTGGCAATGTCTATTCCCACCCACACAAAACAACTCCCAAACTTCAACTTGACCTTCAAAACATACTTTGAAAACAGATTTCATTAAACTAACCAAAGTGGAACAGCTTTTGTTCAGAACAGAAGTGTCCCTCACTTCTGCAAAATAAATGTATTCACTGCAGATAACACAAACTTCAAGTAAAATACAGTCCCTTTTAAATACAAACCTCCCATTACACTTTGTGAATTGTTACACAATTTTCAACACATCTCAAACTCAAGGCCTGGCACACTTTTTTAACACGGTCTCCTCCGGCCTTCTCACACTCTTTCAAACTGTTTTTGGTATAATACCAGACTTCATTTATTCGATCATCTATGGAATAACAGGAACAGTGCCCATAATTCTCGCTCTCTTTGCGGCCATCCTACTACTACTTTTTGCATGTAAAAAATGGCTGCGCTCCCTGTGCTAACAACCATGTCTGACAGTATACGCCTCTACGCGAAGCTACATCAATACTGTCAAAAAATGGAATAACTTTTCGGCTACCTGCATCTATCTATTATCGGAGCCAGCTACAACATGGCATTTATTTACACATATGCAATCTGCGTGCAAACATCTTTTTATTGCAAAACTTGCCCATTCAACTGGCGAATGGATATATGCCTTGCCAACTTCCCAACAATCACTCCTGATATCCAGCAGGTAATGGAGTATCTTGAAAACCATGAACTTGATTGTTCAGGCAGTGGAGCAATGGCGGATGCAACACAAAAAGTATTGTGGCGAAATGGTATCTCTGCGCAGCGGCGAAAGATCTCCTGCAACGTGTGACCTTTGACAACATCGCAGATTGCCTGCCAATTCAAATTGCCGCTTCATCATCCGAGGAACATTACTGTCCCTTCGAGGATATGAATTGGATTGCTTACCTTTTCTCACACGATGGCAACAATGACCTGTTGGAACATTACGCATCTCAAGCCGCTGAAGACCTTCCGGACTGCAATCTCCAAGACTTGTAAGATATTCACGTTATTCTTGGATTGATTTTTTCCAATTATTTTGACTTTTTCCTTTACATTTTTTTAATACACTTAAATTGAATTATTTTCATATAATAACTTTCTAAGTATGCTCACGCATTTGAAGTCTGTTTTCATTATTGCCCCTTATGTCTCCACTCTAACCAGGGATCGGTGATGTATGGCCTATGCAAATACGCTATTTACTTGCTAAATTAGCCTAAACCCGACATCCATTTTGAAACCGTGTCTATTCTTTGTACATACGTCTCTCTGCCTGCCTGTTATCTACAAAGCCCTTTCACACAAATGTACTCTTCCTCAACCTGTGCTCACAAGCTGGCGATCAAGATAAAAAAATACAACATTGTTTAGGAACTGGTTGGCACAGTGTGGTAATCGTATCCTACCTTTAATTTCATTATACAATTTAGTCATTCATGTCTAATAGCTATTGTTCATGTCACATGGAACTGTAACATGTAATGTGGAATTCACTGATGCAGGAGCTTCGGTTTGAATACAGCAGAAGCGGTTGGAGTTTGCCTCAGCTCGATGCCTTAGCTCGCTGCACAAGCATTTTTTTTTGAAAGAGCAGAAGACAATAATTTATAGTTTGACCAGAAGGCTACTGAATGTGCTTCTCAGAAGCGCAATGTTTGTATGCCTCCTCAAAGTTCCAATGTGGGTAGAACTTTTACCAATTCTGACACGCACCAGATTGAATCTACTGTACAACAGATTCCTGGCTGTTCTAGTGTTGATAATTGTGTGCTACAAAAAAGCAGTACCAAGGTACCTGAAAAAAGTGATGATTACAATTTGCAAAATCTTTTTTTTTCTTTCTTTCTTAAAGGATACATGTGGTAATCATATCCTACCTTTATTTTCCTTATAGAATTTAGAGTCATTCAACTCTAACAGGTATTGTTGATGTCACATGGAACTGTAACATGTAATGTGGAATTCACTGATACAGTAGCTTATGTTGGAATGCAGCAGAACAGTTTAGAGTTTGCCTCAGCTGGATGCCTTAGCTATTGCACCAGTGGGTCAATTTATGGCACTTAAATAAAGACACTTTTTATATAACTTTCTAACTCCATCGCTTTATTACACACACCTGATTTCACAATTTGTCTTCTGTGGCATTGCAACATTCTACATTATATTCTTCATGAATATTTCTTTATTCCTGCTTGCTAAAACACGTCATTTGAGTCTTCAGACCAGTAGGGGTGAGTAATTCGCTTCCCACTCCCTGTATAGTATAAACGCATACTAACACTACTTACACAGGTGGGTACTGTGACCAGTATCCTACAGCGCCCAAAGCACATCACTTTACAGCAATCAGCTCACGACTTAGACTCACAGTTTCATCCCCGAGTCTTCAGAGCGGTACCAGTTAGTAGTTTGCTTCCCACTCCCGCTAAAGTCTAAATGCATACTAACACCACCTGCACAGCGATGCTACAGTGGCCAGTATGCTACAGTGCTCAGAGCACATCAGTTTACAGCACTCAGCTCACAGTTTAGGTGCACGTTTTCATCCCCGAGTTTACCGGTACCTCACCTCAGCACCATCTCACTATAGGCTAAACAGCACTTTCAGACCGGTAACGGTAAATACTTCGCTTCGGCCAGTATACTACAGCACCCACAGCACATCAGTTTACAGCACTCAGCTCACGGTTTAGGCGCAAGCTTTCATCCCCGAGTTTACCGGCACCTCACCTCACCACCATCTCACTCTGGGCAAACCACCACTTTAACACCGTTAAGGGTAAATACTTAGCTTCACACTCCCTCTATAGCACACCCTAACCACCCTACAGAGCTCACAGCGCTCCTACCCTCCTCTTTGCTACTCTTTTCACCCTTTTTCCCCTTACTCGCTTCAATGGAATCACAAAATGGCGGCCAACACTTCCTAGTTCCAACCGCTCGCAGCCAATAAGCAGCACGCTTGTGCTTGTAATGCCTCAGCCATTCAGATGACAGAATTTCCAAATATCGATATCTGTAAATTTCGATATTTCTCCAAAACTACTGAACACATTTATACCAAATAAACAAAAGCATGCTTTCCAGACCAAGACCCTTCTCCCTGCCAAATTTGGGGTAATTCCGTTCACCCGTTCGACCTGTAGCATTGTCTAAAGTTTCCTATAGAAATTAACATGGAGAAAACACGTTTTGGGACCCCCTTTTGTCTCAGCCCCCTCTTGATGAATCACCTCCAAACTTTCAACATAGGAGCTGATATGAACAAAGAATTTGTTTTGAAAATTTCATGAAGATTCATCAAACGACCGCAAAGTTATAAGCAAAACAAAAGGAATTCTTCCTATGGGAACTTGGTTATAACTACCTACTGGTATATATATATGTGTGTGTGTGTGTGTATATATATATATATTCACTGAAAAAACCATAGGTTTCAGGCCTTATATAGTTAGGAATTAGCATTTAAAAAAAACCATTGAAATTCACTGAAAAAACCATAGGTTTCAGGAGTTATATAGTTAGGAATTAGTTTTTAAAAAACCTTTGAAATTCACTCAAAAAACTATACGTTTTAGTGGTGTTATAGTTAGCTGGACATTTTACTCATACAAAACCAATGAAATTGCTCCTATATAGTTAGTTGTACTAACTATATTTTGCGCACCCGCAATCCACTGCTGATGATGTCACATATTAGATCATTCATGACATGGTCTGTGACATCACTGATGACATCTCAAATGACATCGCTGATGACTGTTAGCGCTCTAGTTGTTCTTTAGAACACTCTGGGACATTCTGTCATTGGGCTATTTCCAATAGAATGTTGCGATTTCCCTATGGAAAACAATCCTAACTATATATACCTACTGGCTGTCGCCAGTAGGTAATATATATATATATATGTATATATATATATATATATATACATATATATATATATATATATATGTACATATATATATTTTTTTTCACTTAAATAACCATAGGTTTTAGGCACGTTATAGTTAGGAATTAGCATTTTAAAAACCATAGAAATTCACTGAAAAAAGCATAGGTTTTAGGGGGGTTATAGTTAGTTGGACATTTCACTCGTACAAAACCATTGAAATTCCCCCGTTATAGTTAGTTTAGCTAACTATAACTCGCGCCACCGCAATGCACTGCTGATGACGTCACATATTACATCACCATGACATGGTCAGTGACATCACTCATAACATCACTAATGACATCTCAAATTACATCACTGATGACATCACTGATGACATCATCCTTGTGATAGAGTGGCAGACCTCCTCTCACCCTTATATAAACTTTGATACACACACTCAAAAATAGAAACTAACATTTTCAAAACAGTGAACATACCAATACCACTTATAACACACCTATTTAGTAAATCCAAGATACACACACATCCACTCATTCACCAACAGTCCTATACAGTCACTGATACATGTACTCACTCATCATATGTACTCATACACCTATACATCCTGTTACACAATGACACTCATCCATACAGTAACTCACACACATAGTCACACATGCAAACAAAGTATCAAACATCCATTAAATTTAAGCATGGGCGTAAAATCCGCTCCGCTCGCGGATTTTTCGGATTTTCGGCAAATCCGCAATCCGCGAACGCTCGCGAATTTGTCGAAAATCCGTGAATCCGCTCGCGGCGGATTTTTTGCTTGGTTGCGGCGCGCGGCGTGGTGCACGGCGTTCACTTTCCATCATTTTAGCGTTTGCCGAGTTGTTTTTCTTTGCGAGTGACGCGCCATTTTAGATCTTGCTGCGTGTTCCCGCGGGAGTTTGTCGCCCGCGAATACGTACTCGCGGCTTGCCACCTTGCACAGCACACCTCGCGAGAGTTCGCAATTGCGAACATGTAGTTGCGGCGGAAAGGAACAATCTCGCACTTGCGAAATAGAGATTTTGCAATTTCGCACAAGAAAATCACCAGCAAACAGGATAAACCTTCAGAAAATTATGATTTTTATCAGAATCACTCCTCAGGTTGACATTTGCATGGCCTTTTTTTTTGCAAGGAGTCCATTTTGGGGGGGGGGGAAGGAAGGAAGTGCCCCACAGTCTCCAACTTCCTGTTCCTGTCCAGCAGGCTCCTCCCAGTGCTTTGTCCATCTCCTGGTCACTTTCATTTGGATCTGGAGCTGGAAGGATTACTTTTTGTGGGTGCTGCTGGATATTTGGATTTGAGGCCTTTTTGACTGTCTTTGGATCACTTTTGGATTAGAAATCAACTTTCACAAGTAAGTTTGTTTGGGGCATTACAGTTGCTGCAAGTACAATTTTGGAACTTTTTCAGAAAATTAAATAAATTATATTGTGGGTAGCCACAGTATCCAGTAGGACCAGGGTTGGTTATGGGTGCATGATACAACTGTTTTGTTGAATTTAAACACCATTGAGGCCATGGATGGGCTGGGATTGTGCAGATTTTATTGTTTTTTGTCGTTTTTTTGGGCCTGCTGGTGTGGCCCTTTGCCCAGGGGTGGTGAGTGTTGCATGGGCCTAGTCTTTCTGTGGGGTGTCTTCTTGAATTTAAACATAATTGAGGCCATGGATGGGCTGGGATTGTGCTTATTTTATTGTTTTTTGGGGGGCTGCTGGTGTGGCCTTTTGCTTGCCCAGGGGTGGTGGTGGTGCATGGACTGAGTGTGCCTGTGGTGTTGTCTCACTCTCTTTGATGTAAACATCATGGATGGCATTGGATTGTGGTGATTTCTGGCTGTTTTTCTGTTTTTTGGGGGTGTACTGTTGATGTGGTCTGGCCATGTGGGTGGTGGTGGTGGCCATCTTGAGTGCTGGCTGGTACAGGCAACATGTGCTTGGGGTGTAAGGGGGCCATTTTGAGGAGAGGCAGTGTCTGAGGCCTGCACTTATTTTGCCTACTTTTCATCCCTTATGCCCAGGGGTAGTGAGTGTTGCATGGGCCTAGTGTTTCTGAGGGGTGTCTTCTTGAATTTAAACACCATTGAGGCCATGGATGGGCTGGGATTGTGCAGATTTTATTGTTTTTTGTCGTTTTTTTGGGCCTGCTGGTGTGGCCCTTTGCCCAGGGGTGGTGAGTGTTGCATGGGCCTAGTCTTTCTGTGGGGTGTCTTCTTGAATTTAAACACCATTGAGGCCATGGATGGGCTGGGATTGTGCAGATTTTATTGTTTTTTGTCGTTTTTTTGGGCCTGCTGGTGTGGCCCTTTGCCCAGGGGTGGTGAGTGTTGCATGGGCCTAGTCTTTCTGTGGGGTGTCTTCTTGAATTTAAACATAATTGAGGCCATGGATGGGCTGGGATTGTGCTTATTTTATTGTTTTTTGTCGTTTTTGGGGGGCTGCTGGTGTGGCCTTTTGCTTGCCCAGGGGTGGTGGTGGTGCATGGACTGAGTGTGCCTGTGGTGTTGTCTCACTCTCTTTGATGTAAACATCATGGATGGCATTGGATTGTGGTGATTTCTGGCTGTTTTTCTGTTTTTTGGGGGTGTACTGTTGATGTGGACTGGCCATGTGGGTGGTGGTGGTGGTGGCCATCTTGAGTGCTGGCTGGTACAGGCAACATGTGCTTGGGGTGTAAGGGGGCCATTTTGAGGAGAGGCAGTGTCTGAGGCCTGCACTTATTTTGCCTACTTTTCATCCCTTATGCCCAGGGGTAGTGAGTGTTGCATGGGCCTAGTGTTTCTGAGGGGTGTCTTCTTGAATTTAAACACCATTGAGGCCATGGATGGGCTGGGATTGTGCAGATTTTATTGTTTTTTGTCGTTTTTTTGGGCCTGCTGGTGTGGCCCTTTGCCCAGGGGTGGTGAGTGTTGCATGGGCCTAGTCTTTCTGTGGGGTGTCTTCTTGAATTTAAACACCATTGAGGCCATGGATGGGCTGGGATTGTGCAGATTTTATTGTTTTTGGTCGTTTTTTTGGGCCTGCTGGTGTGGCCCTTTGCCCAGGGGTGGTGAGTGTTGCATGGGCCTAGTCTTTCTGTGGGGTGTCTTCTTGAATTTAAACACCATTGAGGCCATGGATGGGCTGGGATTGTGCAGATTTTATTGTTTTTTGTCGTTTTTTTGGGCCTGCTGGTGTGGCCCTTTGCCCAGGGGTGGTGAGTGTTGCATGGGCCTAGTCTTTCTGTGGGGTGTCTTCTTGAATTTAAACATAATTGAGGCCATGGATGGGCTGGGATTGTGCTTATTTTATTGTTTTTTGTCGTTTTTGGGGGGCTGCTGGTGTGGCCTTTTGCTTGCCCAGGGGTGGTGGTGGTGCATGGACTGAGTGTGCCTGTGGTGTTGTCTCACTCTTTTTGATGTAAACATCATGGATGGCATTGGATTGTGGTGATTTCTGGCAGTTTTTCTGTTTTTTGGGGGTGTACTGTTGATGTGGACTGGCCATGTGGGTGGTGGTGGTGGCCATCTTGAGTGCTGGCTGGTACAGGCAACATGTGCTTGGGGTGTAAGGGGGCCATTTTGAGGAGAGGCAGTGTCTGAGGCCTGCACTTATTTTGCCTACTTTTCATCCCTTATGCCCAGGGGTAGTGAGTGTTGCATGGGCCTAGTGTTTCTGAGGGGTGTCTTCTTGAATTTAAACACCATTGAGGTCATGGATGGACTGGGAATGTGCAGATTTTATTGGTTTTTGTCGTTTTTTTGGGCCTGCTGGTGTGGCCCTTTGCCCAGGGGTGGTGAGTGTTGCATGGGCCTAGTCTTTCTGTGGGGTGTCTTCTTGAATTTAAACACCATTGAGGCCATGGATGGGCTGGGATTGTGCAGATTTTATTGTTTTTTGTCGTTTTTTTGGGCCTGCTGGTGTGGCCCTTTGCCCAGGGGTGGTGAGTGTTGCATGGGCCTAGTCTTTCTGTGGGGTGTCTTCTTGAATTTAAACATAATTGAGGCCATGGATGGGCTGGGATTGTGCTTATTTTATTGTTTTTTGTCGTTTTTGGGGGGCTGCTGGTGTGGCCTTTTGCTTGCCCAGGGGTGGTGGTGGTGCATGGACTGAGTGTGCCTGTGGTGTTGTCTCACTCTCTTTGATGTAAACATCATGGATGGCATTGGATTGTGGTGATTTCTGGCTGTTTTTCTGTTTTTTGGGGGTGTACTGTTGATGTGGACTGGCCATGTGGGTGGTGGTGGTGGCCATCTTGAGTGCTGGCTGGTACAGGCAACATGTGCTTGGGGTGTAAGGGGGCCATTTTGAGGAGAGGCAGTGTCTGAGGCCTGCACTTATTTTGCCTACTTTTCATCCCTTATGCCCAGGGGTAGTGAGTGTTGCATACTTGCATGTCCCTAGTCTTTCTGTGGGGTGTCTTCAATGTAAACATCATGGATGGCATGGGATTGTGCTCATTTTTCTGTGTTTTGTCGATTTTTTGGGGTGTATAACTGAACTGATGTTCCTCTGTCTTCCATTGCTTTTAGGTGCACAAGAAGACTCAATAGAACCACCAGTGCCAGGAAGAAGTCCTGCAGCGGTGTGTGCAGCATAACGTCACGCGACGTCACGTCTGGACACAGAACCCTCTGCAACTCGTGCAACTGCTGCCTGCTGACCTGCTCTGAAGAAGATGGCCCCAAAAAAAGTAACCCGTAGCTCCTCTAGCAAGAAAGGTGCCAGTAAGGAGCAGAAGAAGCAAGTTACCAAGGACACTGGTGTGCCGCCCGCCCCTTTTTTTGTGAGTAAAAAAAAAAGTATGCCTGCAGCAGCTGCAGCGGGATCTGCTGGGGACCAAGCTGGCAGCAGCACCCCCGCTCCATTGGGCTCAGTGCCACCACCACCACCACGCCAACTTAAGTCCAAGCCCTTGAGTGCTGCAGAGGCAGCCAGTATACTTCTTCAATCACCATCGACCAGTGATGTTGGCTCATCGCAAGAAAGCAGCAGCAATGTCCCTCAATCAACACAGGTTGTTGTAGCTCATCTGACGAGTGTTGAACAACCACAGCGGCAACAACAATCACATGTGCAAGTACAAGCCCAAGTACATGTGGAAGGAGAGGCAGCGCAAGGAGATGCGCATGCAGAGGTGCATGGAGGGTCACAACAAGTGCCCACAATAGTTGTTCCTCCCGAAGTAGGGGCACATCAGGAAATCGACAATCAAGGCGAGGTATCATTTGAGGAAGCCACTCCTCCTGATGATCCTTCATTGTCTTCCACAACCCTAGCAAGGAAGAGATCAAGGGTGGTGTCTACATCCTCTTCAAGCACACCTCCTTCTGATGATACGGATCAAACTTGGGAACCAGCACCACAGCCGTCTGAGAGTGAGGCACACCATGATCCAACAAAGGTACTTAAGCGTAAAAGGAAGCTCGTCCAAAGTCTCAGACTTATGGAGTGTGATGAGGCTCAACAAGAAGTGGCGGATACTGCTGCTGATGAAGACTCTGCCAACGACGACCCAGTCATCATAAAGGTCACTGCAGCCCCAGCGGGCATGCAGCAAACAGACATTTTGACCCTAGCCCGAAGAGCTGCTGCGCGTGATGATGATGATGATGATGTTGTCGATGAGGAGGCAGTGGAAACACCACAATCATTGGAGTTAAGTAGTACACCAACTCGTCCCGCTTCCATATTTCTTTCTGGCAAGAAGAGACCTGCGTCAACCTCGACCTTAATTAGTGGCGGTGAAAGTGGAAAACGTACAAAAGTTGGCCAATCCAGATCCTCCACTTCATCTGGCATTAGCTTCATGACCACCACCACCACCAGTATCGCCGCCTCCTCCAGGTCCCACAGACACTTCAAGTCCCCAGTTTGGGACTTCTTTACTGTTTGTCCCAAAAATCCAAGGTTTGCCATTTGTACCCTTTGTAAGCTTGCAGTTAGTCGTGGTAAGCCAGGTAGCAACTATGGTACCGGCGGCCAGAGTGGTCATCTTGACAGAAAGCACGGTGTCCAATGGTTTGCGCACCTAGCTGCGATCAAGAAAGGCCAAAATCAAGGAAACGTTGATGTTTCATCTGATGTTGACGAGCAGGAAGAAGACGTGTCAAACACTTCCCTTACACCCAGTACCCCTCTCAGCAGCACACCCAATGTGAGGCACACTAAGAGTGTTGGAGCGAGTGAGACACCAACGCACAAAAGTTCACCAGCGAGCAAAATTGGGTCAACGAAGTCATTATCAGCCCGTAAATGCTTGGTCCAGGCCAACATTAGAACAATGCTTACTTCAGACGTGCCATATGAACGCAACCACCCACTGACGCGTCTGTATAACACTAAGCTGGCTAAAATGCTAGCTGTGGACCTTCTACCTTTTTCTTTTGTAGAAGCGGTAGGTTTTCTTGAATTAGTTGCAACGCTCTGCCCTAAATGGAAGGTTCCGAGCCGGTTCTATTTTGCCAGAGTTGCGGTTCCAGCACTACATGAAGATGTGCTGCAGGCGATTGGGGCAGCTTTGCAGAAGAGTGCTGTTCACACAATACATCTGACAACAGACATGTGGACCAGTGGCCCAGGCGATGATTACATGTGCATCACTGCACACTGGGTCTCTTTTTCAGGTGTTATAGCAAAGCTAAACGCAGGTGTTGACCCAGACCAAGTTTTCAAAGCTGCTCGGAAACATGCAACACTAGCCATGTTTGCCTTGGAGAAAAGTCACACAGCAGAAAACCTTTTGGAAGAGTTTGACAAAAAGGTGTTGTCAATGCTATCCCCCCTAAAACGCAAGATTGGTTATGTTTCCACGGATAATGGCGCCAATGTAGTTAAGGCCATGTCACAGGGTCACCATGTTAGAGTGCCGTGTTTGGCGCACTGTATCAACCTGGTAGTTCAAAAATTCTTGAGTGATAAAGAGAGTCCAGCGTTCGAGGTAATGGCCACCTGCCGCAAAATGTGCAACCATTTCAGCCATTCTTTTAAGGCCCGGAAGCATCTGCGGAGACTGCTACTTCAACGTGGAATGCCAGTGAAAGCACTCATCCAGGAGGTGGCAACACGTTGGAACTCAACCTTCTACATGCTTGAGCGTCTGCATGAGCAGTATACGGTACTCGATCACTATTTCTTGACAGAGGCTACATCTCAGAAGGAGGACCTGCGGATGAGTAAGGCGCAATGGGCCATAGTTAAAAGCCTGACAGACATGCTTCGTCCTTTTGAGTTCTTCACGCGTGCAGTCAGCCAGGAGGACTGTAATTTGGGAAAAGCTATCCCATTGTTGTGCATACTGGAGCACCAACTGATGGCGGTTTCTTCTGAGTTTGAAAAAGATGAAAAAAAAAAAACCCATTTCATTTTGTCTGAGAAATTATTACATCGCCTACGTGGTGATGAACGTCTTAAAAACATCAACTCAGATCAGCATTACATTTGTGCTACTATTCTGGATCCACGCTACAAAAAGGCGCTGGCAGACAACGCATTCTTTCCTTTCGCTGATGCAGATGTTCAAAAGTACAAACATTGGTTAGCCTGGTCAGCCAAGAGGTTTGAAAAAGAACGGCAGGTTATTGAAGGAGAAGCCAGTACATCAGCATCAGCATCAGCAGGCCATCCGCAGTCACAAGAATCCACTTCTGCACCTGTGGCTGGGGCACAAGTGACCTCTCAGCCGTTAAAGACACCGGCAACTGGATCATCTGCACCACACACAATGACAACACTAACAGTGGCTGGGGAGGAGGATTGGCTAAGTTTGATGGGGTATGGTTCTCTAAAAAATGTCACAGGCACAGCAAAAAGTAAGCAAAGTGGAGGAACAGTTGATGACCTTGAGTCGATGGTGCAGGACTATCTGAATGACTCAACAGTGGTCTTTCTTAATGAGGAGCCATTGCAGTATTGGCATGGCAAAAAACAATTGTGGCCACAGCTCTACAACCTGGCTATAAACTATTTGTCTTGCCCACTCGCAAGTGTGTCTTCTGAACGTGTTTTCAGTGCTGCTGGTGGCATTGTAACTGCCAAACGGAGCCGCCTATCGCCCAAAAATGTGGAGCGGCTGACAATGATCAAGATGAATCAGCACCTCATACCACCAGATTACAAAGTGCGAGAAAGCACGCCACATGAAGACGATGAGGACAGCAACGTAGATGAGGGGATTTTTTCTCTGTTCGGTGCCACTGACCTCATCCAGCCTGAATTCGCAGAGTATGATGACGAAATCTTGTTCTTATTCCCTGACACCGAGCCCTGAAAATGAGACAATCAATCAAGAACTTTCTTTTTCGTCCTTATTCACTTTTATTCCTGTGTGCTTTGTGTCTCTCTTTCTTTGTTTTGCACAGTTAATTTAATTCAAACTTTAATCACCTAATCCCAAAAACAAGACCATCATCAGAACTGTCTTCACTTGTTTGCTTATTGATTTGAAGGTGCCGCAGTCTACATTCCTCAGGTTCACAAGTTCTGAAGAACATGCTCCTCTATCCTCCTCCTCCAGACTGCGATTTCCCTCCAAGCAGAGTGCTGGATTACGCACAATGAAGAAAGACTCAGCACTTGTGGGGGTGTTGTACTTCTTTGCGGGTGAGTTGACGGTTTTGGGCCCATTGCTGTGAAGCTCTAATAATGGACAAAAGTGTTTTGGACCAAATATGAGGTGGAAATTTCTTGCCGTTTTTGCTGACTTGCTTGCCTTTGAGGTGCTCTTTGGCGGGGTTCCGGGGGTTTGTGTGTAATTTTTGGTGTCTGTCGAAGCACTGCTGCGACAGTCTAATCTTGATTGCATTTGCTTTTCAGGAAATCCGTGGTGGAAAACAGGAGTTATGATGATTGATGATGACCTAGCTGCACAGCGCGTTACTTTGGACCGAAGGCCGAGAGATATTGTAAGTATGAGATTTAGCTTTTTCGCTGTTTGGGGGTGTTGTCGGGTGTTTTTTTGCGGGTGGGTTGGCGCCGGCGGGTCTTGCCTGGGGCATTCCTGGGAAGGTCTAATACCGGATACAAGTGTTTTGGACAAAATCCATAAGGAACAGCCTTTTTTTTGCCATTTCTTCAGACATCTTGCTCAATGTAGCCTTTTGGGGGGCTTCCTGCTGTTCGTGGGTGGGTTGCGGCCGGGGTCTCTGTCGAAGCACTGCTGCGACAGTCTAATCTTGATTGCATTTGCTTTTCAGGAAATCCGTGGTGGAAAACAGGAGTTATGATGATTGATGATGATGACGACCTAGCTGCACAGCGCCGCGTTTGGACCGAAGGCCGAGAGACATTGTAAGTATGAGATTTAGCTTTTTCGCTGTTTGGGGGTGTTGTCGGGTGTTTTTTTGCGGGTGGGTTGGCGCCGGCGGGTCTTGCCTGGGGCATTCCTGGGAAGGTCTAATACCGGATACAAGTGTTTTGGACAAAATCCATAAGGAACAGCCTTTTTTTTGCCATTTCTTCAGACATCTTGCTCAATGTAGCCTTTTGGGGGGCTTCCTGCTGTTCGTGGGTGGGTTGCGGCCGGGGTCTCTGTCGAAGCACTGCTGCGACAGTCTAATCTTGATTGCATTTGCTTTTCAGGACATCCGTGGTGGAAAACAGGAGTTATGATGATTGATGATGATGACGACCTAGCTGCACAGCGCCGCGTTTGGACCGAAGGCCGAGAGACATTGTAAGTATGAGATTTAGCTTTTTCGCTGTTTGGTGGTGTTGTGTCGCGTGTTTTTTTGCGGGTGGGTTGGCGCCGGCGGGTCTTGCCTGGGGCATTCCTGGGAAGGTCTAATACCGGATACAAGTGTTTTGGACAAAATCCATAAGGAACAGCCTTTTTTTTGCCATTTCTTCAGACATCTTGCTCAATGTAGCGTTTTGGGGGGCTTCCTGCTGTTCGTGGGTGGGTTGCGGCCGGGGTCTCTGTCGAAGCACTGCTGCGACAGTCTAATCTTGATTGCATTTGCTTTTCAGGAAATCCGTGGTGGAAAACAGGAGTTATGATGATTGATGATGATGATGACGACCTAGCTGCACAGCGCCGCGTTTGGACCGAAGGCCGAGAGACATTGTAAGTATGAGATTTAGCTTTTTCGCTGTTTGGTGGTGTTGTGTCGGGTGTTTTTTTGCGGGTGGGTTGGCGGGTCTTGCCTGGGGCATTCCTGGGAAGGTCTAATACCGGCTAGAAGTTAGTTGGACAAAATCCATAAGGAAACACCAGTTTTGGCACTTTTTGTAAGTTAGGGTTCGTTAGGGTTAGCCCTAGCAGCAGGATTGCATGTGTTTAGGGGGGTTCTATTGCAACGCGGTTCTGTTGTTGTAGAGCACTGTTGGAGCGATGCTGGCTATGGATACTTTTGCTTGCAGGCAAGTGGTTTGAATACAATCCACGGTCTGTATTTGGGTCTACTGTTACTTTCAAAGTACGTTTTGTAACCATTTTTCTGCTAGGCATCGTTTTTGGAGATATGATTGGGTTCTTCTACATTTTTGCGACTGGCTTTAGTAAGGGTCTTGGTGGGAGCATTGCTGGGAAGGTCAAATTTTGTTCTAAAACACAGTAGTACACCCACCTTGAGGGGAAAGATCCGCTATAATATTTTGGCCATACTTATTGATCCTTAAAAAGGTGACTCAGACAGAGCACGTAATTTCAAAAATATTGTACTGTCTATTAGGGAAATCAAAGTGTGACTTTTTGAACCACACAGCGTACATACCTTTTATTTATTTATCAGTGGTATTGTAATAGCACTTCCTGTTTTCCGTTCAATAATTACAGGCCGGGTTTCAGTCAACATCCGCCAGGCAGGCAGTGGACAGGGTGTCTCTTCTGTCAGTGGTCACCACCACATTGATGGACGAAGCGTCAGCTGGAATGGAGGAGTGCCGCCAATAAGAGGAATTGTTTGCTGCATGCAACTTACTTACCAATTTCAACAGGACAACTCCAACAACATACGCAATACAGATACAGTATCCATTGTTGTCTTTTATTCTATGAGTGTGACTGCATGTGCTTACCTTTACTTTGTAACCAAAGATTGTCTGTAAACTCTGTATCTTCAATTATTGTTTGTCCATGCTCTGCTTTTTTTTTCTTCTCTCAACAAAACCTACCCAAAAAGAAACCCCCATTCCCATCCATTTTACAAACCCTAACCCTCTTCCCCCGGGCTGTGTTGTTTTGCTTGATGTCTGACTAAAATGACATCAATAATTCCACACACTTGCTGGGGAGGATAAGGTGATAGCAGCAACAGGCTGGTGAAGGAATACGAGGATATCTTCTAGACTTACTCAGCTTCAGTACTATATCTTCTAGTAGTAGTAGCCAATGTCAAATAAATTCAACGCAAGTACTAGTTATACTTGCAATACTTTACCATTTGTTAGGCTACATTATGGCACTGTTCTAGTGTACTGTCACCTGCTATTTTCTCGATCGTACCGTAACCGTTGTAATGCTACAGTAAGGAGTACAAACAAGGTTTCGTTTTCTTTTTTTCCATAGGCATGCAACTGCCACTGTGTCACACCACTAGTAACACCGCAATGAGGAAATGTCACCCGCCCAGGAATGACAACGTTAATCCCCATTTCACCTGGAGCCAGCCCTGGGCCTAGCCCTAATTTCTAACACAAATTACAGGTAAGATAAGCGTTTGGTGGGAGGTAGTATAATGGAGTATTATTTCGGAGTAGACAAGAGTTTGACGGTTGTACTACTAAAGTCCTACGACTGGTCAGGAAAACAAAGTTACTGTTACACCCCTGCCCCCCACCCACCAGACTGAAAAGCAGTAAAAAACAGGTCTGGTCAGATAAAGTAGTTGAAAAATATATTTATTTATCCCTAACAAAATAATCTCCCTCACCCACCCTAACCCCAACGATTGTCTCTGAAACGTCCCAAAACGATCCCAACTCCCAAATCCCACCCCCCAAAAGTCTATAAAAAAAGGGCAAGGGACACTCCACTACTGGAGGGTGCTGGTGCTGGTGCATGATGCGGCATGGGCATCATACTCCTTGCGGAGGGTGGCAAGCTCGGAGCGGAGGCCCTTAACCAAGGTCTTATACCTCAGGACCTCCTGCTCCAGGTTGGACATGCGGACTCGTAGGCGGTGTTGGCGTTCCTTGCAGCTCCTGTGGGGGGCAGCTGGTGTTTCGGGTGCTTGGCGGTGGCGGTCGGCTTTCTTAGCCCGGCTCGGTCCCGCTGGTTTAGTCACGGAGGAGGATGCAGTGGTCACAGTCGAAGATGTTGCCCCGCTCGACTGCGTGTCCTCCTCCTCCTCCAGGGCCACCAGCCGCCGATACTCGGCGACTGTGGCCTCCAGCCTCCGTTGCCGGGCCAATCTAGCCTGCTCCCTCCTTGTTGTTGATTTGGAAGGAGCAACTATATGAAGAAAGAAAGACATAGTCTGTAACCAATGCTCCTTATTAATAACACAAAGTGATTGAGCCGAAAGTTGGGTCACAGAGTACAAGTAGCAAATTGAAAGCACAGTACATAACTATTGAGGACAGTATCTATGTAACCCTCCCACTTCTGCATCCTTGCTCTAACAGTAGTGGTAGTTTAATGAACTAATTCTACGACCACTATGGACTTCCATTACAGTCGACTATGACAGTACACCAGTCTTATTCTTCTTCTTCTCTCTTGTTTAGGGAAATGGGTACGTTATCTTATGCAAGCCGGCAGAATGACATGGACACAGCACAGTGAAGTTGCACCCGAGAAAAAAAGTTGCACACCATGATGATGGAGACAGACTTGCGTTACTGTACCGGTCCAGTACATGCAGGTGGTGAAGCTATTACTTTTCTATTACGGGTGGCACTGAGAATACTCTGTTACAAGGGCTACTGCTTAATTAATTTACCTTTCACCCTACAGTGCAAATGAGTACTAGAAAAGGAAACTGAAGAAGCTAACTAATTTGATTATCTATCACTTCACATGGGACGTATTTAATGACAGATGAGATGACTTTAGGTGCTTTGCTTAATATTGAGTGAACACAGTGATACACCCACACATGAATGACGTACTACAAGTAAACTAAAGTTATTAAGAGAGGTACGGAGTGTCCACCGTAATAACCAGATATATGCTGTGAATGCAAACGCAATACAAAGTACTGCTACTATTCATGGTAGTATTGGACACATTTACAATTTCTTTTCCTTGCCTTCCCTGCACTGGGACGGACGTGCGGGTGCGGTGGTACATGCTCTTCAAGGTAACACTTACTTCACCTGGCGACCATCTACTCTCTCTAGATACACATTTGCTATGTAAGAGTCAGAGAATACCATGCTCCAGGCATCCATTCATTCAAAGTATACGCACACATACAGTTTCTGTTTCACCCACCCAGGCTGCTGTCCTTCCACCCATCCTTGCTTCATCATTGACCCAGCCATGCACCATACCATATTCTTTCCTTCCCAGCCACCTCTGGGTCCAAGCAAACACATATCGTTCTTCTTTGCCAGCCATCATACAAGTTCGCGTCCCACTTACTTACACCCTTCTTTCGCTTTTCGTTCATCCCATCCATCACGTTCGTCTAAGAACTTATTGGGATTCTTCTCACCAAAAACTTCACAGCTAAGTCGAAGTACATTTCGAGGAGGCTACTACCTGGTTGATTTGTAATTGTAATACACCCGTGCAGAAAGCACACTATGCAGTCTTCAATCTCAATAAGTAAGGAATATATAGCTTACCTGTTTCCGCCACCACCGTTTGATCCCCCACAGGAACGGCCACCAGCTCTTCTACCGCCGCATCCTCCCCAGAGGCCTCCGAGTCCAAGTCCAACACATCAGCCACCTCCGCGCTGGCCCCGTCACCAGATGTTACACCTACAAAGTACATTTAAGAAAGTTAGAATACACCACTCACTACTATATAATATTTGGTCTAGGAGAAATGTTAAAAAAACAGAATACAATGTAATAATTTGTGACTGTCTACTCCATAGTAAAAATGTCCCATTTTCCAGGGAAGGCTGTTGTCTTGCTGCACTTTTATGCACAACTGATGAATGCTTGCTTTTGATTTTTAACACGCACCACTTTTTCTCCTAACAGACAGAAGCTTGACTCCTGAGTCCTAAGAACACGACCAGGATCAAGTTCAAAGTAGGTGAGAGTTCGGCTCGACCACAAGAAATGTGTCCAATTAATCGTCAGCACTAACCACTTTTCCGTTTACAGTTAAATAGTTTTATGACAAAGTAGATTTCAATAAATGTGTTTACTTTTAATAAAGCTTTTACACTTAAATAGACTCTGTGGTTTTTGTTCCTCTAGACTAGAGTGGATGAGCTAAAGGTTTTGGAATTTTTGCAAGCATGAGTGCCTCTGACACTTCTTGACTGTGCTGTGACTCCGTACTACTCTCTTGTCCTGTGTACGATAATCTAGAGATCATTGGGGATCTATAATCGGTGACTTCGGGAGCTGAATGACTCTGCCACACTATCTAGTCAGTAAGGAGACAGTGCATAGAGGTATTGCTGAATATAATGGGAGTCCAATGGAATTGCCAAATGTCCAATCTTAGTTAGCTACACAGACAGACTAATAAGAATAGTCTAGTAATACCACAGGGAGTCATATTCGAGGCAGGATAAGAATTTATATCCAGTCTACAAGAAGATCAAAGACGATTTAGAAAAAATCGAATGAGGAACGCTAGGAAAAAATAGGTACTGTTTAGTAAAATGTAAACTTACTGGGGCCAGCAAAGGAGCCCTCGCCTGCCCGATCCTGGCCTGCATCCTCAGCACCCTCCTCCTGTGTCCTCTTGCCCTTGGGGGGAGCTGATGTACAACATGAAAGAAAGAAAAACCATAAAACATGGATGAGATTTTTCAACCAAATCAAACATTTCAAAAGAACAATAACAACATATTTTGGAAAAATAGCAAATAGATAGACAACTATTCCACGGGATCTATCTCATGTGGTATACTACGTTATTCGTATTGCCTGATTTGCGGAACGTTGACTTAGAAAGTTCCTATGTAACTCAATAAACAGACTACTAAAGAGGTTTGCCTAGGCCTGGCACTGCAGGCAGTAGTGCACAACACGTGACAGACAAAGTCCATCCTGCTTGCAGATCAGTGAATACTCAAACTATCAATCCCCCCGCCACCACCGCCACTATTTCTTCTGATAGCCATGTGACTGTCTAAAGGAAGGACACTGGACTTCAGTCTGTTGGGGCTGATTTATAAGTCCCTTGCGGAAGTTGCGGCTGATTTTCCTCCATTGTTGCGTGCCTTTTCTGACGCAGCGGCAGAACAAAAGACTCGCCATGGTGTTGGTGCGGCGTATATATTAAAAAAAAAACACATATGGGCATATGGGCGATGCATCACGTTGTAAAGCCCTGCGCCATCAGGGGGCGTTCCGGCGCAAGGGAGGGCGTACCTGCGCAGGAACGAATCCTAAAAGTGGCTGAGGGAAATCTACAAGATGTCAATCAGTCATTTTTATGACAATGATGCATGACTCAAACCCTGCGCGCTTGAAGCCGACGTACGGCTTGATGCAGCATTGGGGAGATAGGGTACCCCAGAGCATTGCTGGAGCTGCGCCATCGTTGGCACGCAACTCCAGCAATGCGCTGCCTTTACGGCACAGATGCGTAAGGCTTCTGTGACGTTTTGGGCCAATGGGTGGTGGTGGCATGGCACACAATTACTGCCGCATCCCTGCTACTTTGCAGGGATGCGCCGGTAATTGAAAATATGACCCTTACTGTCTAGCATTACGCAGTTCTTTTCTTTACAGTACACTGATACATAATTTCTCAGGCCAATGAAATGCTTCTGAACACAACATACAAAACAAAGAAGCATAGTAGCAAGCAAGGCTACTGAGAAGGAGAGCAGTGCACCTGAAAATGAAATGCATAGAAGATTTTGAAATATAATTTACCTCAATGTAATCGGCAGCATTATTGCTCTTGGTAAAGAACAAAGATTTGCAAATAACAGAGCAGGATAAAACAGAGTAGTAAATGTACTACTACTACTACTCACCAAGCCCGGGGACCTCTACGCCGAGCGCGTCCAGCAAGTCCCGCTCCCGGTCCATGACATCGGTCCAGCGGTGGGTGGCCTGGTTATATGTGCGCCGGACCCCAGAGATCTTGTACATGGCCCGGCACACCTTCTCCCACCGCTGGCGGCGCTCCCGGATGCCATAGCCGGTCGCGATCTTGCCGCCTCCCAGGATCGTCTTGGGGAGGCGGCGCTGGACATGGAAGATCAGTGCCGCCACTTCCTCCGCGCTAAAGATCTCCCTCGGGACCACTTGCTCCCCCCTTAAACGCCCGCACGGGAGCCGGGCACGGGGTGCGGGACCCTTCCCCTTCTCAGGGTGCTTCCCGGCTCCCTTTACCATGGTCTGGGCAGAAATAAACTTAAATGATAAAGAAGAAATAGAATAGTGAAGAAGAAAATAAAAGAGTTTAAAAAAGTAGTTTAAAAGTAACTAAAAGCTGCAGAAAACACAAAAATATAGAGCTAGAAAAATAGAGGGTTAGATAATAAGTAAAATTAGATCAAAAAAACTTCAAACAAGCAAAGGATGGCAGAGATTGAGAGAGGATAGAGAAAGCATGCCCAGAACCATAGCAATGAATGAGAAACAAGATGGCCGCGCCCGTTCACGACCGCGTGGGTAAGTTTGCGCGAGATTTTCCTTGCGAGTACGCGCGAACTTGTACTCGCGAGCAGCACACTTTGCGAGATTACACATAGCGGGCGGAAACGGAATTACGTCACGCCAACAAGATGGCCGCGCCCGTGTACGACCGATAGGGTAACTTGGCAAACGAATAGCTAGAAGCGCCTCGCGAACACGCGCAAGATCACTCGAATATACACGTCGCAACAAAAACAATTTTGTATTCGCACGTATTCGCGGCTTCCGAAATCGATCTCGCACGGATTCGCGCCCCAAATAACGCGCGAAATTGCAAAAAAAACGATTTTAGCTAAAATGAAAGCAATGAGCAGGTGCAAAAGTTCAAACTTAACATTAGTAACATTCAAGGTAGTGCTTCCTGATGGGCCCCTCCAGAGTTTGCAACAATTCTATGACCCTGCTATGACCCAAACAGCAGGCTCATAGAATAGCACCATAAAGGTCCTGTAAAAAAAAAATTTCACTGCAACAAAAAGCAAATTACAGATAAGGAAGGAAGCAGGTGCCAGCCAGACTGGAACTTTCAAAATTACTGACACATTAATGAAACACAAATTAATTGATGGCAGTTGAAGAAGGGCAGGTGTGCTAGCTTTTTTCAACCACCATAATCTACAGTAATAAATAAACCTAATAGGTGCCTGTGAGGATGTACTAGAGGGTGGCATGGGTGTCCCAGAGGGTGGCAGTGGTGAAACAGAGGGTGCTGTGAACCTGTGATGATAAACCAGACGTAGAAACAACATAGTCGCGGCCGTTGCAAGCCGAAAAGTAAGTTCGCAATTGCGAACTTGTCCCAAAATCGGCGCGAACACGCGCCAACACAAAAAACGGAAAAATCCGCAAGTCCGCTAGAGTTCGCGGATCTTCGCGGATTGCGAATCCGTAAATACGCAAGTTCGCGGATTGCCAATCCGCAAAATCCGCCCATGCTTAATTAAATTGCATATACAATTATACACACATTACCACATTTACTGCTACAGAAACTTACACATACTGACTATCTTTAGCAATGACTTATAGAAACACATACTAATTTATACAGGAACTCTTTCAATCTCTCACTCGCACTTATACTCACTTATATACACCAATACTCACATATACTAGTTTAAAACATATGTAGTTACTCATAAAGACACTATTGAGACAGTCATTAATTCACTAACTCACCCCTACAAACACTCACCCGCCCCATACAGTCCTGCACACATGCTGTCTTCAAAACATACAAGCAGTGAGTCACTCATTCATGTATCTATGCACTATGTAAGACCCCCCAACGAACCATACAGACACTCAGACACTCATACTGATACTCAAAAAACCTAGTAATAACCCATATAGACACTCATGTAGCTACTCACTTATACACAAAGTGAGAGACTGATACAGATATTTACATATTTAAACATTACTCACTAACCCATATATTCACTAAGATACACCTCGTCAGTCCATTATACAATCAATTTTACAAAAAAATCATCCATTTAGACATTTATATACCCATTTATTCTTCCATCGACCTTGAGATATAGATATATAAAACATTTAATTTTCAGAAAAACAAACATTCACTGGATGATGTCATCAGTGAAGTCATCAATGATGTCATTTGAGATGTCCTCAGTGATGTCATAAGATATGTCACTGACCATGTGACGTCATCAGCAGTGCATTGCAGGCGTGCAAGTGATAGTTAGCTGAACTAACTACAACGGGGGAACTTCAATGGTTTTGTATGAGTAAAATGTCCAACTAACTATAACGCCCCTGAAACCAATAGTTTTTTCAGTGAAAATATATATATATATATATATATTCACTGAAAAAAACATAGGTCAAGAATGATGTAATATGTGACATCATCAGCAGTGGATTGCAGGCGTGCGAGTTATAGTGAGTACAACTGACTAATACGGAGGAATTTCAATGGTTTTTTACGAGTGAAATGTCCAGCTAACTATAACATCACTTAAACCTATGGTTTTTTCAGTGAATTTCTAAGGTTTTTTAAATGCTAGTTCCTAACTATAACAAGCCTGAAACCTATATTTTTTTCAGTGAATTTCAAAGGTTTTTTCAATGATATTTCTAAATGTATTAATTGTTATATTTTTTTTCATATTGTTTAAATACTTTATTAAATCTATTTATTTTTAGATATCTTATTTTTTAAATTACATTACACATGTTTAATTTAATATTTTTTTAATGAAAATTAAAAATATTAATTTTTTATTTTTTATATATTTTTTAAAATATATTTATAATATTTTCTTTCTTGTTTTTGTTTTTTATTTGGGCGAGGGAGTCGCGCACCGAAAGCGCACCTTACTCGACTATTGTGCGGAATCTAGGCGCCATTTTAGGATTGTTGTGCAGGATCCGCGTAGGGTGTGCGATGGTGCGAATTTTCCTGCGCAATTGCTATGTGACCCGTACGCGACTTCAAGCGCATACGTGACATATACGGATTATGCTACGCGACGCTCACGTGTTTTTCCGTGACACCATCTACGTATTTAACGCGGTGGGTGGGCGACTTCCACAAAAAATGTTAATGTTTAAAAAGATATATATATGTATTTAATATAAATATTAAGGCAAGACATTATCTGAGCTAATCAAAAAAATAATATTGTTTTAGTTTAAATAAATGTATATTACTTAAATGCAATTTCACGAAGTCGCGCTTGGTGCAAGCTGCGTGCGCGCACCCTACGTGGACCCCATGTGACCAGAAAAAAAGAGATTTGATTGGTTCATAACACTTCCTATTCTAACTATTGTAGAACCCCACCCATTTCAATCACTCTTCTTAGACCTTCCTTGGGAGAAGACCTGTCCTGAGAAGAACCTCACTTTTTGTTCATTGGAGACCTGAATATCTTTTTTGGAGAGAAAAGTGGCTACACCACTGGAAGAATCATCTGATTCTGATCATTCTGTTGCTGAAGAATTTCTACCAGAACTTCCCCCTCCTGAAAGATACACATTCATCGTATGGACATTTTTTACTTTTCCGGAGGGACAAAAGAAAGTTAATGTCACCAAGGTGACATGCAAGATTTGCCAGGCAGTCCTATCCAGAGGAGATCCTACAAAAAATACTCCTGTGGCACTGCTAGTGTGCGCAAACATCTCCAATCTCTGCATCCTGTGAACTATGCTCACGAAGAATGCAGAAGACTGCGCCAAAATGCACCTCCACCACTGGGAATACCAAGTACCTCTGGGGTATCACCTTCAACATCACCACCTGATATACGTCCCCAATTTGGGAAAGTTAAATTGCACTGCGTGAAGTGCAATCATTTAATTTGGTATGGGGAGTTATCGGTAGACCTAGTTTGCAGGGCAATCGATAACCATCGATGCTAGTTTTTTGGGGGTTTTTCCCTCAAAATTCATGGTTTTGTTTGTCCTGTTGACTTTTTTTTTCTTTAAAAGAAAAAAATTAATTAAAAAAACGTTAAAAAATGGAAAAAAAAGAAAAAACGAATTTTTTTTTTTCAGAACTAACTACTCTGGTTAAAAACGACCTACATTTGTATGCTAGTGTGTGAAGGTTTAGATGAATGTAGGAGTAGTGCATAATTGACTGAAAAAATGCATTTGTGGAGTATGGTGAATGTATAAGTGCAGAACTATAAGGAAGTGCTGCACCATGACACAGTAAACTCTTTAGCTACAGCATGCTGTGGTACTTCCGGAGCACAGGGATGCAACATATGTACATAAATATGTTGCACGTCTGTGCTTCCCTCTGCACTGCTGCTTAAACTGCAGCCATGTAGTGACACAGGTACCCTTGTACCATGGTGCAAGGATATCTGTGTCGTATGGAGTTTGTTTTTGTGCAAAAAGACACACCTTCCTGCACAAAAACAATCTATGAAGGTATTTGTCTCCTGCAATGTATGCTGTGCATTTTAGCATACAAAGAGAAAAAATTAGGAAAAATTAAAATAATTCTCCTTGTTGTGCCTTGCTATACCAATTGGAGGATGGTGCAGCACTCACACACATGTCCAGATTTATGATTTATGATAAATCTGGAGATGTGTCTTGTTCAATGAGTGTTCTGTGCAAACACGCACAGCAACACCTATAGAACACCCTTTCAACGCAAAGTGGTGTGTATGATGAGGTCATATTTACATGGACAAGAAAAGGTACACACAGTACCTTTTTCTCTCTTTGTAAATATTAAGTATGGGCGAATTTTGCGGATCTGCGGTCCACGAATTCGCGCGAAATCACCCAAAAATCAACGAATTTGCCAATTTGTCTGCGAACTCGGAGATGTTTTTGCGATTTGCACTGGAATACTTTCTACTGGCTAATCCAGTAAGTGCTACATCGTTGGGTAAATGTATAGTGCTTTTCCTACACTGCAGCTGCTTAAAGGGCCAGATGATTTGTCTCCACTGACCATGTGTGCCTGTAACTTTGCCACCGCGCCAAAAGGCGCCGAGGTCCCTTGAGTGATCGGTACATCATAGTTGGGAAAGGGCGGGAAGACGTTTGATACCGCTAGTGTGTGCTGTGGGGCTTCTATGCGTGTCAACATGCCTCTTGTGTATAAAGGGTCAGAGAGAGAGCAGGGCAGCAGGTGAGGAGAAAGCAGCCCCCTGGTCACAGGAACTACACAGGGATTGCGCTAGAGAAACTCATGGATTCAAAGACCTCCCTCGAGTATTACAGCTAATTTTCGACAGCAGATATGGGGTTAAAGCACACTTGCTCAGCCTCGACCGTGCTCACTAATGTTTTGGGCTGATTAAAACGTTACTGAATTCGAGCTTCAACTCGGGCACCTGCTTTATTTATATCTGTAAGTGCTTCCTGTTGAGGTTTAATTTTTGTGACAGGAGCCTCGTGCCAGAATGAATCCTGCCCTGCATTGTTATCCACGAAGATGCCACCGTTTTGTCATGTGCAATACCTCTACTCAACTGGAGTACTTTCTACTGGCTAATCAGAAAGTGCTACCTCGTTGGGTAAATGTATAGTGCTTTTCCTACACTGCAGCTGCGTAAAGGGCCAGAAGATTTGTCTCCACTGACCATGTGTGCCTGTAACTTTGCCACCACGCCAAAAGGCGCCAAGGTCCCTTGAGTGAGCTGTCCATCATAGTTGGGAAAGGGCGGGAAGACGTTTGATACCGCTAGTGTGTGGTGCGGGGCTTCTATGCGTGTCAACATGCCTCTTGTGTATAAAGGGTCAGAGAGCGAGCAGGGCAGCAGGTGAGGAGAAAGCAACCTCCTGGTCACAGGAACTACACGGGGATTGCGCTCGAGAAACTCATGGATTCAAAGACCTCCCTCGAGTATTACAGCTAATTTTCGACGGCAGATATGGGGTTAAAGCACACTTGCCCAGCCTCGACCGTGCTTACTAATGTTTTGGGCTGATTAAAACGTTACTGAATTTGAGCTTCAACTCGGGCACCCAGCTTTAAGTGCTTCTTGTTGAGGTTTTATTTTTGTGACAGGAGCCTCGTGCCAGAATGAATCCTGCCCTGCATAGTTATCCACGAAGATGCCACCATTTTGTCATGTGCAATACCTCTACTCAACTGGAGTACTTTCTACTGGCTAATCAGTAAGTGCTCCCTCGTTGGGTAAATGTATAGTGCTTTTCCTACACTGCAGCTGCGTAAAGGACCAGATGATTTGTCTCCACTGACCATGTGTGCCTGTAACTTTGCCACCGCGCCAAAAGGCGCCGAGGTCCCTTGAGTGAGCTGTCCATCATAGTTGGGAAAGGGTGGGAAGACATTTGATACCGCTAGTGTGTGGTGCGGGGCTTCTATGCGTGTCAACATGCCTCTTGTGTATAAAGGGTCAGAGAGCGAGCAGGGCAGCAGGTGAGGAGAAAGTAGCCTCCTGGTCACAGGAACTACACAGGGATTGCGCTAGAGAAACTCATGGATTCAAAGACCTCCCTCGAGTATTACAGCTAATTTTCGACGGCAGATATGGGGTTAAAGCACACTTGCTCAGCCTCAACCGTGCTCACTAATGTTTTGGGCTGATTAAAACGTTACTGAATTCGAGCTTCAACTCGGGCACCTGCTTTATTTATATCTGTAAGTGCTTCCTGTTGAGGTTTAATTTTTGTGACAGGAGCCTCGTGCCAGAATGAATCCTGCCCTGCATTGTTATCCACGAAGATGCCACCGTTTTGTCATGTGCAATACCTCTACTCAACTGGAGTACTTTCTACTGGCTAATCAGAAAGTGCTACCTCGTTGGGTAAATGTATAGTGCTTTTCCTACACTGCAGCTGCGTAAAGGGCCAGAAGATTTGTCTCCACTGACCATGTGTGCCTGTAACTTTGCCACCACGCCAAAAGGCGCCAAGGTCCCTTGAGTGAGCTGTCCACCATAGTTGGGAAAGGGCGGGAAGACGTTTGATACCGCTAGTGTGTGGTGCGGGGCTTCTATGCGTGTCAACATGCCTCTTGTGTATAAAGGGTCAGAGAGCGAGCAGGGCAGCAGGTGAGGAGAAAGCAACCTCCTGGTCACAGGAACAACACGGGGATTGCGCTCGAGAAACTCATGGATTCAAAGACCTCCCTCGAGTATTACAGCTAATTTTCGACGGCACATATGGGGTTAAAGCACACTTGCCCAGCCTCGACCGTGCTTACTAATGTTTTGGGCTGATGAAAACGTTACTGAATTTGAGCTACAACTTGGGCACCTGCTTTAAGTGCTTCCTGTTGAGGTTTAATTTTTGTGACAGGAGCCTCTTGCCAGAATGAATCCTGCCCTGCATAGTTATCCACGAAGATGCCACCGTTTTGTCATGTGCAATACCTCTACTCAACTGGAGTACTTTCTGCTGGCTAATCAGTAAGTGCTATCTCGTTGGGTAAATGTATAGTGCTTTTCCTACACTGTAGCTGCGTAAAGGGCCAGATGATTTGTCTCCACTGACCATGTGTGCCTGTAACTTTGCCACCGCGCCAAAAGGCGCCGAGGTCCCTTGAGTGAGCTGTCCATCATAGTTGGGAAAGGGTGGGAAGACATTTGATACCGCTAGTGTGTGGTGCGGGGCTGCTATGCGAGTCAACATGCCTCTTGTGTATAAAGGGTCAGAGAGCGAGCAGGGCAGCAGGTGAGGAGAAAGTAGCCTCCTGATCACAGGAACTACACGGGGATTGCGCTCGAGAAACCCATGGATTCAAAGACCTCCCACGAGTATTACAGCTAATTTTCGACGGCACATATGGGGTTAAAGCACACTTGCCCAGCCTCGACCGTGCTTACTAATGTTTTGGGCTGATGAAAACGTTACTGAATTTGAGCTACAACTTGGGCACCTGCTTTAAGTGCTTCCTGTTGAGGTTTAATTTTTGTGACAGGAGCCTCTTGCCAGAATGAATCCTGCCCTGCATAGTTATCCACGAAGATGCCACCGTTTTGTCATGTGCAATACCTCTACTCAACTGGAGTACTTTCTGCTGGCTAATCAGTAAGTGCTACCTCGTTGGGTAAATGTATAGTGCCTTTCTTACACTGCAGCTGCGTAAAGGGCCAGAAGGTTTGCCTCCAGTGACCGTGTGTGCCTGTAACTTTGGTCCCTTGAGTGAGCTGGCCATTAAAAAAAAAAAGAAAATGCGCCCGCGAGCGAATTTGCGAATTTTGCAACAATTTTGTGAGATTCGCAGATCGTGAAATTGCCAAAAATTCGCAAATTTCATGAGCAGAACGGATTTTGCATCCATACTTAGTAAATATGAAAGACTGTTTTGCGCTATAACTATGTTACAAAAAGCGACATATTGTTGGCACATGATGCTTCTAAATTTGCCCCATAAGTTCTTAGGTATTAGCAGACTATTACAATAGGAACATATTGCTAGTTCATTGTTTGAAAAATTGCATAAGAGTGACATGAGGTAAGCACAGACCTATCTCTCCAAGGATGCTCAAAGAAGAATGATTGAAATTATTGCGCTTCTTCAATAGGTACAATGGGAAATATTATGAACCAATCAAATCTTTTTTTTTTTGTCACATGATATCCTATAACAGTGAGATTCTAAAACTACATAGGTATAAACTGGGTGTTTTCAAGACTGTATTAATAGTTTGTAGCTTCTTGCAGATCTACTCTGTCCATCTCCCATTTCTTCACCTGTGTGCAAACACAGGCCTTTGTGCATTTTAATACCTAGTTAATCTTACCTTCACTGTAATAGAAATAAAAAATGCTACACAATTTATTCAGTTGTTTTTTATATTCTAAATTGCTGAACATTTTATATTTTAGAATTAGGATCTGTGAAAGAAAAGAAAAATACATTTATATTATATAATAATATATATTTTACAACACAGCATAATTTTAACATTTTACAAAATATTTTCTTTCCCTTTTTTGCTGTTCTCAGAATATATTGAATTTCACTAGACACAGTGATTTCAGTCGTATTCATCACATAACAGCGAGCAAAAAAAACAATCAATAAGATTGTTTAAAAAAAAAAACAAGACTGCATCCTCAATAATATTCCATATAATACAAATCACACATATATAAAATGCTTACTCCTAAGAAAATGGTATAACTTAAATTTATAAACATTGTTAATGTTTTTTAAAAATATACGCTGAGACAATGTGCAAGAAAATGTCCGTAATTCAAAGACACACCTTTCCTCAAGGCCAAATGATATTATTGAAATCCTTTATATTGAAATTGTCCAATAGTAATCGTATTAATACATATTAATAAATTCTTCAGAGGCCGAATTATGTTCCTAAAATTTTGGCTTTAAAAATATTAGGTAGGAATTTGGTAATTTGCTAGGCAAACGTTGTTTAAAAACCAACTGAGCATCATTACAAAGTGTCCAGCCTTTTTCACATTTTAGATAGGCAGTGTAATGTCCAGATGTTGTTGAAGGACCATCATGGAAAATTATTGCTACTGCTACTAAAGTCCTTCTGATTTTGGTAGCTGACTTGCTACAAAATGTTTTATTAAAGTGTCTAATTTTCTTCCATCAGCTGTACAACATTGCATCTTTAAAATTATATATTGTCCATATCTTTGTATAAATAATGTTGATAACATTTCTGATTTGCATTGGCTACACTCCATGTTTTGATTTGCTGCTTTAACTAGTTCATTGAAAGACACTGATTTACAGTCTGGTAATGTCAAATATATAAATCTCTCAGTGTCTATGTTAGTGCTACATGTATATATACAATTTTCATAATGATGTTCCCATTTATAACAAAGGCCAAAAAGATTTTCAATTTATATTCCTTCATTTTCCAGTATAGTAAGCATATACATTAGAAATTCCTGAGGATCTTGTTGGATATTCTGAGTAAATTGTGTAGAACCAGAACATACATCCAAAAGATTACGAACATCACAAACACTTTGGGGCCCATTAGGATGGCGGGCGGATTGCCCTCGCCAGGCTGGCGGTAGACACCGCCGGCCTGGCGGGAGCAATCCGCCCGCCATCCTCACCTAAATGAACCCCCGCCATATTAGTATGGCGGGGGACTGCGGTGGACGGTAAGACCGTCCACCGCTTTTCCGCCCCGGTCGCCTTGCAACCGGGGCGGAAAAGCTCTAATATGGTGGCGGTGTCTAATAGACACGCCAGCCATATTAGCATGGGCTTGTTTAGATGCCTTTCCATGGCATGCGGTCTTCACTTTGGGGGCCCCCTGCGGGCCCCCATAGTGAAGGAGAGGTGGGGGGTACACACATTTGCATAAACAAAGTGGCAGGCACCGCGCGATGCCTGCCACTTTGTTTATGCAAATGCATACGTGCATTTTTAGCATTGTGGCGGGCGGTGCTGAGAGCACCGCCCGCCACAATGAGAGCACCGCCCGCCACAATGCTAAAAATGCAGGATGCGCCCGCCACAGTGGCGGGCGCATCCTAATATCCCCACGGGACCCCCGCCCTTATGGTAGGCGGTCCCAATAACCGATAGGATGGCGGGCGGACTTAGTCCGCCCGCCATCCAAATGACCCCTTTGTATTTTACCTTTATCAGTTCTCAATTTTTCATAAACCCAATACGACAAGGAACAAAATCTTTTTTCCAGATTCTCCATAATTTGCTGTTGCAAACCTTCAAGAAAAAAAAAAACTTTGACCACTACATTAGCATAGCAGTTGACACCTGAACTATTTTCAAACTGATAACCAATTAGTTGCAATCACAACATTATCTTGTTTTTTTCCTTCTCTATACCTTTACTACAGATATTCTCATACCTTCTTTTTCGACCTATTACACGCTTTTCAAATACAGGATATTGACCTAAATTGGGAGCATACACTCTTCTTAACCTATTATACTCTTTTACACAGTTTGCATCTGCAGTAACCTTTGTGTCATCAAAATCAATGGAAAACAAACCAGGTAAAATTCTGACTCGCGACAAAGCAACATATGCCATACCCACTTTAAACACTGTACTTTCAATGTTCACCAAAGCACTGTCTACACTTAAACCTTGAGATTTATGAATAGTCACTGCGTATGCCAGAGAAACTGGAAACTGTTTTCTACGGACATATAAATCTTTAACAAGCAAAAAACAAACAGAACAGCGACTAATTTGTTTTACTTCTTCAATCTTTTAAAAACTCAATACCATCTTTATTTGGATAATTAACAAAATCCACAACTTTGCCCATTGCTCCATTAACTAAACCTTTTTATACATCCAAATTCCGCATTAAATTTACCCGACAGTTTCTACATGCAAATAGATTCTTTTCTAAACCAGCAGTTTTAGATATTGATCCAATTTTGTTTTCAAATGTTTTGTCATAATAATAGTGATTCCTTCATGCTCTATTTTATCAATAGCTTGCATTTTTATTATTTCTTCATTTTCCAGCTTCAAAAGTTTTTAGTTGAATATAGAACACTCACGCAGTGTTGGCAATAAGCAGATTACAGATTTGTTTTCTGCAATTTTAATATATATTTTCTCAGGAACTATATTTTCATTTGGAAACAAATTGGAAAGTAATCGACTCTGCAAAGCTTGTTTGCCATGTTCTGTCAGTACTCCAATTCTTATATCTTGAAGAGTAGTTCCATAATCAACATCATTTGCCTGTCGCATATTTGTAATGAGTTCCTTGAATTCAAAATATGACCAAAAGTTAACATTTCCAACACTACCCAGAGACTTTCTGGTGTCTTAATGCACAAGTGTTTTAAATACTGGTTGTCCTTTTACGGGAATAAGTTGCGGTAGATCTACAAAAACTATGACATGTTTTCCTTCAAACAAGACATCGTACTCTGTTTTAAGAATTTGCTGCATTCTTAAATGCACAAAAGCAAGCTGACCATGCTTACCTCATCAATAATAAGAAGTTTTATTTTCTTCAGCACTCTTGAAACTTCACAACAAGCTTCTCCAGATAGCTTGTGATATTCCAATTTGTTTTCATGCTCCACAGGTAGCATCAGTAAACAATGTAATGTAATTCCTTTAATGTTGACGTGAGTCCCTTGCTCACTTTGCTACTGGATTCAAGCAAGCCGGGCTGAAGACGGCTGGAATGCCAGAAACCGGTCCTCGGAAGCTTGTTTCCGGTCCAGGGAAGGCATGGCTTGGCAGTTCGGGCTGGACTGTTCCCATGAGGCACAGGGTCAGACTGATTTGCATATAGCCATGTCTAAACTGGGGTGGCAGAGTGGGCTAAAGAACGGTGATGGATCAAACCCAGATCTTTTGACTGGGTGCGAGTGTTTGATTGGTTCAGATGCCCCGTCCATCACCACCCCCTTTTGTACCGCTTTGGCCGTCATAAGTGTGGCAGGGTATGCTCAGACGTGAGTCCCTTGCTCACTTTGCTACTGGATTCAAGCAAGCCGGGCTGAAGACGGCTGGAATGCCAGAAACCGGTCCTCGGAAGCTTGTTTCCGGTCCAGGGAAGGCATGGCTTGGCAGTTCGGGCTGGACTGTTCCCATGAGGCACAGGGTCAGACTGATTTGCATATAGCCATGTCTGAACTGGGGTGGCAGAGTGGGCTAAAGAACGGTGATGGATCAAATCCATATCTTTTGACTGGGTGTGAGTGTTTGATTGGTTCAGATGCTCCGTCCATCACCACCCCCTTTTGTACCGCTTTGGCCGCCATAAGTGTGGCAGGGTATGCTCAGACGTGAGTCCCTTGCTCACTTTGCTACTGGATTCAAGCAAGCCGGGCTGAAGACGGCTGGAATGCCAGAAACCGGTCCTCGGAAGCTTGTTTCCGGTCCAGGGAAGGCATGGCTTGGCAGTTCGGGCTAGACTGTTCCCAGGAGGCACAGGGTCAGACTGATTTGCATATAGCCATGTCTGAACTGGGGTGGCAGAGTGGGCTAAAGAACGGTGAGGGATCTAACCCAGATCTTTTGACTGGGTGTGAGTGTTTGATTGGTTCAGATGCTCCGTCCATCACCACCCCCTTTTGTACCTCTTTGGCCGCAATAAGTGTGGCAGGGTATGCTCAGACATGAGTCCCTTGCTCACTTTGCTACTGGATTCAAGCAAGCCGGGCTGAAGACGGCTGGAATGCCAGAAACCGGTCCTCGGAAGCTTGTTTCCGGTCCAGGGAAGGCCTGGCTTGGCAGTTCGGGCTGGACTGTTCCCATGAGGCACAGGGTCAGACTGATTTGCATATAGCCATGTCTGAACTGGGGTGGCAGAGTGGGCTAAAGAATGGTGATGGATCAAACCCAGATCTTTTGACTGGGTGTGAGTGTTTGATTGGTTCAGATGCTCCGTCCATCACCACCCCCTTTTATACCGCTTTGGCTGCCATAAGTGTGGCAGGGTATGCTCAGTCGTGAGTCCCTTGCTCACTTTGCTACTGGATTCAAGCAAGCCGGGCTGAAGACGGTTGGAATGCCAGAAACCGGTCCTCGGAAGCTTGTTTCCGGTCCAGGGAAGGCATGGCTTGGCAGTTCGGGCTGGACTGTTCCCATGAGGCACAGGGTCAGTCTGATTTGCATATAGCCATGTCTGAACTGGGGTGGCAGAGTGGGCTAAAGAACGGTGATGGATCAAACCCAGATCTTTTGACTGGGTGTGAGTGTTTGATTGGTTCAGATGCTCCGTCCATCACCACCCCCTTTTGTACCGCCACCCCAGTTGGAGCAGTTACAACACAAGACAAATGTGACTCAGTTGTTTTCTGTAGCTAACTGCTGATTACTTTAATTAAGAAACGTTTTCCTGTTCCAGCTTGCCATTCACATACATTCAGATAGGTTGAAATGATGTGCATGTGCATTCTTTCTTTTCATGAAGAAATCCATGTTCAATCTGTTGTCTCACTTGGTGATATATTTCTTTCTGTTCAACATTTAGTTGTTCTTCCAAGTTTGCTAAGTCCGTTACATCTTCTTGAGCTTGATGCATTGCTGCTTCCACCTCATTCATGGCGATTGCTGCTTCATGTTCAACAATTGGTTGTCCTAGTGGATCTTGACTCAGCGCAGCAGAACTTTGACTGTCTTGAGAACTGTTTCTAGCAATCTCAGCTGCAATGGTAGCTGCAATAGTAGCTTCTTGATCAATTTCATCTTTCAACATTTTCACATAATTTGCAAAAACAGTGCATTCTATGGTATCTTTACAAGCATTGAAGGAATCTTCATAGCTCTGAAATTCTCCAAGTTATTCAAATTCTGAACGCCACGGTTTGAACAGTTGCAAAAGAGCTAAATAGCAAAATTCCCTTTTATCAGCAGCGTCGCAACTCAGCTTCCTGTGATTAATCAAATTTCCTTTTGTTTGTTTCACCAAACAGCCTTCGGAACCAATCACTCCATATTTTCCATCATTGATGTTCTCTGTAGTATTCCGTTTAATGGTGTAGTTTTGCAGGACATCACAGAGACACATGTTCTTAAGATGATGACTTCTGTTTGGGTAATATGTATCCAACATATTCGTTTTCAAAATATCTGTACTTTCTGGATCTTTTTCTGTTGAATATTCAATTTCTTGAATAGATTTCAGTACCCGATTTTGCATTGCAGCAAGACCTAGACTCACCCAAATTATTCTTCTAGATTTGGAGTATAGACTTGCAGATGATAACCGATCTGAGCATTCATATGCTCCAATTTCTCAATGGGATAACATCTTCAAACTGAAACTGTATAATTTCTTACTTAGAGTCTTCGCGTGAGAAATCTCTTCCCACATTTCTTTCAATTCCGTCTTTTCTGATTTTGTAATGTAGGACGTTACATATTAAGCAACAGCAATGGAATTGTCCGCAACGTACTGAATATCCATGTTAGCATTCCACATGGACAGAAAAGTCGGATTGTAGTCATTTATGTATTTTGACTCTTCGCTTCTTCTTAAATTATAGGTATTTTTTGGAGACTTTCTTGTGATGGTATGTCGCATAGCTGACATAAAACTGTTCACTCTTCCTTTGAATATTACTGGACGTGGAAAACCAAAACGACATTTGGTATAAAACTTTTCCTTAGACTTGCACTTTCGTCGACAGTATTTTCTACAACGATGGCTTTGGAATCGTAAGACTTGTTGTATTAAGTTTTTTTCTTCTGTGCTTTTGGGTACAGCACATGTGGCATATTCTTCAATAAAAGACAAAACAGTATCATCTGAATCTGTTCCGAATTTTGGGGCATCCTTGATCCTTAATAGCATATGTATATGAGGAGCACCTCTTGCTTGATACTACTTTCTCCATAAGAAATCCAAAACTTCTCCAAGAGGAGGATTTTTTATTGCGGATGAAAGACGTTGTAGCTTCAAATCTATTATTAAAATACCTGCATACATTAACAGGATCCAAAGAGTACAATTCTCCAGGTGTCTTGTATTCAATATTGTTTATATTGGAATTTGCCTCTCGAAGAAATTCAAGTAAATCATCCCAAGGGTACTCAGCACAGCTTAGGGTAAGGAACCATGTAGGAGTTCCTATGTTCCGTAGCCTACATTTCAGTTCTCCATGACGATGGTACCAATGTTTATTAGTGCCACGCTGACATGCCATCAGATTAATCAGCGGAGATTCTAAGGGATCATCCCTCTGGTGCACTTTATCCATAAAATCCTTCGCTGAAACATTTTGCAGATGTACTCCTGTTTTCAATATGTGATTGACTGCATATGAAAGCCTAGACAAGTCACTTTCAAACAAAAGATGAAATATATAAGGGATACATTGTCGAAATCTTGGATCTTCTGCAAATAATCTTGTTGTCCTAGATTCAGATGCAGGAATTTCTTCTTCTCCCATATAAATATTTTTATAGTAATTATTGTTTTTTATCAAATGCAAAGTTCCCTTCTGCACTTTCCTAACATCCACTAACTGCTGCCAGATTTTCTTACTCTTAGTAGGAATGCCATTAACTAGAATAACTAGTGGTTCATTTTCTACACTCCCTACACCAATAGTTTCAATATTTTTCTTTAAATCTAATGGTAAATATACAACTCTTCCTTTTAATCCTCTTTGTAAATCTGAAGGAGGCAATTTACCTGTTTTAGGCTACATACGAACAATAGCCTGAAACGGGTGCACACATTGATTGAGAATAGACTCATAAGTATTTAAATCCATCAGCTCTGGAGGAATAGCAACCAACTCTAGATTATTATGGACTGCTCTAGCGGGCATTTTATTTTCTTCTAATTTGTTATAACAATATTTACAAATACGCTGATCAGAACTTAAATCAAAACAATTTTCTAGCAACAAATAAGTTGCAAATTCCTTCCACATATCATTATTTTGTCTTTCACTCTTTAAATACAGATCAACAGTCCTAGTCTGATTTTTATAGTGAGTTCGCTGACAACAAATACAAGAAAAATGTGGCCTTTCACCTGAAATCACCTTAAACTTTGTAATTTGATCATCAAAATTTCTGTAGTAGCATTTTCCACATTCTCATCAACATTTTCTTCTATTAATGTATCAGTTTCTGCAGTCTCTTGTTGAGGACCAAAGTAACAAAACTCAATTTCATCACAAACCTTCTTCACATCTGATACTGATCCACACAAAAGAGCATTGTTCAACTCATTTAACATTAGTGCTGGACTTTTTGCATAATATAATCTTCTAACTAACTTCCGCATTCGAGTATGATGTAATGCTAACATCCTGAAATGGTGAAAAACACTTTGACATACTTTTCTAGAAAGACAAGCCAGAGAATGACCTTGCAAACCAGTATTTCTTCTAACTCTGCAAGGGTCTAGTCCTTGCAACACCTTAATCTTTTGTTTAACACTTTTTTTACTATATTCTCGTAAGAAATTACATAAAAGATCAATAGATTCTTTTCGTACACTACAAATACTACTGCAATCCGAAGTGTACACTGGGGCTTTAGGACGTCTGCCTAGAACTTCATCAGCTATCACTTCTTTGGCATTTCTGGGAACCATTTTTTCTTTGTCAATTGGACAACCATTTGTAACCTCATAAGCTCGACCACTGGTGTCAACTGCATGCAACAAATCATTGGTCTGAAAATAACTCTCTCTTCATTAAAGAAAGGCTCTGAACTTAAACTGTTTCAATTCACCCCAAAAAACAGCACAAAAATTAGTTATGTTAATTAATCTTTTTCTCTTACTTTTGGCTTTCATTACATGCATCGGTTTATCTAGTGATCGAATTCTGCGGAAAACTAAAATGAATAGTTTCCTTTTTACTGCAAAAGCCTTTTCAACAATGGATTCAGTATGCTTCTTCTTTTTATAAAATAGTGATCCTTTTTATATTTCTTCATATCTTTCAGCAAATGATGTACTACTCTATTATAAAATAAGTTTTTTGCTTATTTCTTTATACTGATTTTGTCTTCTTTTACCATATGTCGAATTTTTTGATTGTACATTTGTGTTTTTCCCTTTAATATTATTTTGATTATTTTTTCTGGTTGAAGCATTGTCAGTGGTTTCAATATTCTGAACATTCTTTCTGGGCATAGAAAGATTTTTAATAAATTCCTTAGTAGTCTTACCAGAAGATTTTGTTTTTTAGCCACATTATGTTGCTCATCCAATACTTGTTGTTGAGTTTTCTTCACGTAACTGTCATTTAGCTCACTTTTTCTCTTTCTTGATTTTTCAGGCATGATAAGTTTATTTTAATGATGATAAACAATATCTGTAAAAAATAAACATAAATAAATGTATATTAATAACTTTATAAATTATACTTTTCTATTACTGTACAAACACATTCTTTATAGATACTGACAGAGAAATTGTAGACCTTAAATACAAGTGTGAAGGTCATTAGATCACTACATGCATAGTGCATAGGAGTTTGAAGCAGTCCATGTCCTAAGACCTGGCTCGCTGCATGAGTACATGGATTCTGATGAATAATTGGAGTAGTACAGGGAAAGACACAGGGCGAATGTATAACTGGTTGAGTCTTACTTTAGTGAATGGATTAGTACATAGTACTGAAAGAGTCACTATGGCATTGCAAGAGCAGTGTTTGCTGCAGTGTAGGTATACTGACTGGGGAATTGTAGGCCTGAAACACAACTGGAAAGGTGATTAGACCACTACATGCATAGTTCATAGCAGTTTAAAACAGTCCATGTCCTAAGGCATGTTTTTTTTTTAAAAATGGAAAGATGTGCGCAGGGTGCATGGATCCTCCGTAAAAAAATATAGAAACAAAGCACGGGCTCCTGTGCTTGTTTAAAAATTAGCTACCTGGGGGGGCCAAATCCCGGGGTCTAAAATATAAAATTTGATTGGGGTCCAGAGGGGCACTGTAGCCCGGGGACCACCATCCCTCTGTGCTACAAAATAAACGGGTGGGGGGGCTCAAAGGTTCTCCCCCAGTAAAATACTTGGGTAAGGCCCCCTCCAGCCCCGGGGACCGCTACTCTTTGGAGCTTTCAAGAAAATGGCTCAGAGGGCTCCAAGGTCCCTCTGAGCCCTGGTGATCACCACCCTCCGGGGCTTTTTATATTGTTGGAGAGGGCGAGGCCCCCATTCTGGAGCAGTCGAGGGCCCTTGGGAACACCCTTGGGACACTGCTGTTTGCTATGGCAGGGTGGGAGTCGAGGTTCCAGGTCTGTCATAGCAAACCTGAGGGCATATTAACAAAGGGCCATTTCACTGCATTTTTTAAGATGCATTAACGCATTTTAGTAGCCGGTTTGGTAACAGCTCGCCTCGCATCTCCAATGAGTTGCAATGTAGGCGTTCCCAGAGGCAAGGTAGTTTTTCCTATGACAAATGAACATGGAAGAGGGGAGTGTAACAATAGGCTTGTATTAACAAGGTAACCCTGCACTTGAGGAGCGATAGCAAAACTCTCGCTAATTGCGGTTTATGCAGGATCCTTACTTGTGCTCTGAAGTAGACTTAAGCATGTTTAATATGGGAGGTGAATTGATACTTGAAAACTTGACAACAATAAAGGTGTTTAAGCACTTATATGTCTGCAAACACATGAAACATCCAAATGCTTCTCTCACAATTTTCCCAAATGCACACTGACTCACAGTGTGATTCTAGACAAATAACAGTATCCTTTGCACTTTACCGAAAAACCTTTACTACTCTGGAACAAGTGAGATGACTGCACACATTCCACGGGGCAGATCTACAAGAAAGTGCTGCAGCACGGCACTGCAAGCCCTTTAGCTGCGCCACGCTGTGGCACTTTCAGAGCACAGGAATGCAACATATCTACAATGATATTTCGCATTCCTGTGCTCTCCCCTGCTCTAGTGCAGAAACAGCTGCCATGCGCAGGCACCCTTGCACCATGGTGCAAGGATGCCTGCACCATGTGGAGATTGCTTTTGTGAACGAAGGGGCCCCTTCCTGCACAAAAACAATCACTGCAGGCACTTTCCTCTTTCAAAACGTGCTGTTGAATGCATCACGGATTGAAAGAAGAAAAAACTAGGAGAAATGAAAACATTTCACCTCTTTTGCTTGACTATGCCACCCCTATAGTGGCGCAGCTAACTGACGCATTTGCAGGTTTACGATTTCTCGTAAATCTGGAAATGCATCAGTAGACATGGGTGTTGCGTGGGAATACCCACAGCAACACCCATGTCCCGCCCCTAACACGCAAAATGTTGTGTGAACAGCGGCGATATTTACAAGCACAGGTTGAGTCACGCAGGGTGACTTTACCTGTGCTTGTAAAAATCCCTTAGCAGGCTGCGCCAACGGTGTGTCACGCAACGTGATGCACTGCCGGCGCAAGGGGCTTGTAAATCTCACAATGTGATTCTAGACAAGCAACACTACTCCCTGGACTTTACCAGGAGAAACACGTTAATCGTATTAAAAACAAAAACACAACATACAATCCCTCACAAATTAATAACTTACCTTTAAAATTGATTTGTAGATTAAGAAGTATATCAGTCACACACCAGATTTTCTTATTTAGAATCTCAGAATCTATAGACTGCACTACTCAGCAAAACCAAAAAATTGCAAAGTTTCCCTCTCATTCTACACACATATGCATGTAAATATCAAATCACATTGCTTCCAACATTAATTCAAAAGCTAACAAACATTTCTATTGGTTACACATTTCAACCCTTTCCAATTGACATACGTTTGAACCCTACCCCCAATCTGCTTACTGCCTGTTACCATGGTAACAGTACATGGAACACTCAACTGAGCACAAAGGTCACAAGTTCAGCACACAATTTTGCTAATCCAAACAGCAGGTGTGCTTGCCTTTTCAAAATATCACCTTATCTAATGTAATTCAAACAGTTTTTCTTAACCAATAAGAAACATGCTTTTAAAAAACAGAAACATACACCCTAGTTTTCAGACTAGATTGTTTTTAAACAGCCAATCATTTCTATTATTTTTTCAAAACTGCATCTTAGCCACCATTTTAGAAAAATCCTACTTTTCAAACTGCCATTTCATTTACAGAGACCATCTGAGTGCATTCAGACCTCCTTTCAAGATGCTTAGAGTGTGGATTGTGGGACACAGCTATATTTTCTGGAGCAAAGGTACGCAGAAAATCGAGCCATTGACAAAGACCTAGGTTTGCCATATGTAGACATTAAATGGATTGGACAGAGAGCGTTAAAGTGGCACCAACTGATGCCATTGATTAAATCCTTTTTACATCTCCAACACCCTGACCTCATAATTGTGCACTGTGATGGCAATGACCTAGGCACTTTGACTGGGGTAGGTCTGGAAATGCTTATGAAGGACACCTTTGGAGAATTGATGTTACTTTTCCCCCAAACTGCCTTTGTCTATTCTAATATATGCCAAAGTCAAAAATGCAACTGGTCCAATAAAGATCACCCAAGATCTAAACACATAAGCTTCATGTATATCTGAAAAATATTACTTTTTTTTGCTTGGAGTCGAACACCCGACGCGTTAGAGTCGTGCACCCAGGGGTCCGCGCTGAGCGCCGCGCTGGGTGCACGACTCCTAATTTTACCGTAAAAAAAAATAGCACCTATGACTAATTTCTATTCCCCCCAGGGACCCCATTCCTTGGGGCTCATATATAATGTTGGGGACCGTGGGGGGTGCCCCAATGCCCCCACGCCCTGCCATAGCAAACAGCAGTGTCCAGGGGGTGGATACCCCGGGACACTGCAGGAGCTGGCCCTGCGGGGTGGCGGTCCCCAGGGCTCTCGAGGGCTCCAGGAGGGGGGCCACGCGTCCCCCTTCCCACAACATAAAAAGCCCTGGGGGTGGTGGTCCCCAGGGCTGGGGGGCCTTTAGCCCCCCTTAACCATTTTTGAAAAAGCCCCAGGGGGTAGCGGCCTTTGAACCCCCACCCATCTATTTTGCTGGGGGGGTGGCAGTTGAGCCATCCCCCACCTATTAATGTTGTAGCCCAGGGGGGTCACGATCCCTGGGGCTAGGGAACCCCTCTGTGACCCCATACAATGTTTAACTTTTGCCCCCAGGAATTGGCCCCCCGGGGCTAATTATTAAAGCCCGTGCTTCGTTGTATTTTTTTTATGGCAGGATCCACGTACCCTGAGCGCACTGGGCCCTGGGAGTACTTGTTGGACCCTCTAAGCAGGTCTACAGGGTCAGAGTATTTCTACACTGCCCCTTTATACGTTTTGCAAACTTGTTCCACTGACTTCTTCAACCTTGCTTCTACTGAGGCACAAAATGGGTGCCAACACTTCCTGGTTTAGGTTGTTGACAACTACTTGACAGCAAATTAGAATTCAGTGCGTGATCGGGACGGTGCGCTTAGGATGCACTCAGGATGCGCGGATCCACCGTGGCCAAAGATATATATGTACTTTTAATTGTGATTTTCTCAGGAACTACTGAACGTATTCACACCATTTAAGTTAAAGGCACGAGTCTGAACTAAGGACTACCTCTTTGCCAAATTTGATGTAATTCCGTTCAGCAATTCGGGCTGTAGCCGCGATGAACAGTTCCTATGGAAAATTGCATGGGGAAAACACGTTTTGGGATCTCCTTTTTTCTCAGCCCCTGCTTCATGAATCACCCCAAGACTTTCAGGATAGGAGCGGACCAGAGTGCCCCACTAGTTTTGAAAATTTTGCGAAGATCAACCGGCGCCTAACTATAACTACCTACTGGCAATCACCAGTAGGTAAATGTTCACTGAACAAAACAAAGGCTAAAGTAATCATAGTGAGGTGAGTATGTCATTCAGAACATTAATGTTTTTAACAAAAAAAACACATTCAACAGTTATAGTTAACATTGCTAACTATAATTTGCGCCTCCGCCATGCACTGTTTATGACCTCATATATTACATCACTCGTGACATGTGCTGTGACCTCATTTACGACATCACTAATGACATCTAAAATGATATCAATAATAAAATCATCTAAAGAGTGTGGTTATTTGGTTTATAGTTTACACAGTAACGGGTAGCTACCATATTACTTTCTACCTACTTTTGTACAGCTTGTGTCCAGCTAATCAGTATAAGTGTTTATAAAATACGTATGCTCCTAATACATCTTAGGTGTGTGGAGCTATTGAGCATGTTATAATCTTTGCATTGAAGAGTGACTCTGTGTACAGGTGATAGTTGACGACTTGTGCTACAAAATGGCCATGTCTGAACTTGGCTGGCGGAGTGAGCTAAAGAATGGTGATGGTTTAAACCCAGATCAGTTGACTGGGGGTGAGTGTTTGCATTGTCAACGCTCCGTCCATCATCACCTTTGGTTTTTCTTTGTTCGCCCTAAGTTGGCAGGGTATGCTCAGACGTGAGTCCCTTGCTCACTTTGCCACTGGAGTCAAGCAAGCCCGGCTGAAGACGGCTGTAATGCCAGAAACTGGTCCTGGGAAGCTTGATTCCAGTCCAGGGAAGACATGGCTTGGCAGTTCGGGCTGGACTGTTCCCATGAGGCACAGGGTCAGACTGATTTGCATATGGCCATGTCTGAACTGGGGTGGCGGAGTGAGCTAAAGAACCATGATGGATTAAACCCAGATCAGTTGACTGGGGGTGAGTGTTTGCATTGTCAACGCTCCGTCCATCATCACCTTTGGTTTTTCTTTTTTGCTTTTTTTTAGTTGACGACTTGTGTTCAGTATATTCCACACAAGTTTATGTACTACGTACAAAGTAATGTAATGTAAACCGCCTTGAGGTATTAGACAGCATCGTCACAGCATGTACATTTCTACATAATAGTGCTAACCTAAGTAACTGTGCTTCATTTGCTTCAGAAGATGGGCTATCTGTAAAGCTTTCACCACCGTATGAATGCTGAAGGTAGTATAATCTTTAGACCCTTCAGACCTTGGTTATTTCAAGTGAAAAGTGTCTTTTTTGACAAGGGTTGCATACAGTGTACACTGTTCTTAGTACTTTTTAATACTCTGTGGTATATTTCTCATGAAAATTTCACTGTCTGCAAACAGTGTGGTACAGAGCAAACTCTCTCCGTTGGGTAAGCACTGCTTAATGACCCACTTGTCTACCCATATCAACTTCATTTCTCAATGTAGGGTTGGCGACATTGAGTATCATGAGTAACATGGCTTTCTCTGAACAGTTGCATATATGTAGATCACTGTGTGCAATGAGGGCTTCCCATATATCTGTGGTTGATTGCTAATGTGAACTTGGCTACCCGTGAAGAGTATGGTATTGGGTCAATGCTGCACAGAACGCATGCTTGCTGCACTTAAGGGAGTTGTATCTGTGAAGGCATTAATGATGCTCCATATTTTTCCGAGCTTTTTTGGACTTACTTTCAGGCCACCAATGCCATTCTAGTTTATAGAGTAATGTGTACACAAGAAGTTTGGATAATGTCATCAGTGATGTCATCAGTAATGTCATCAATTATTTTATTTGAGAAGTCGTCACTGATGTCATAAATGATGTCAAAGAACATGTCATGAGTAATGTAATATGTGAGGTCAATTAGCAGTGCATGGTGTGAGCGCAAGTTATAGTTAGCTTTGAAAACTATAACTAGTGAATTTCTGTCTTGCATTTCAAATCATTAATGTTGAAACTTATTTATTTACCTAACTATAACATTATTTTAACCTTTTGTTTTTTTGTGAATTTCTAAGGATTCTTTAAATAAAAAATTGATCTTCTTATCATATCTACTTAAAACGTTACTTTGACCTTTGGGTTTTTAAGTGAATTTCCAGTATTTTTTTTTACATAAAGTAACATTTTATTACCATATGTAAAACCAACCCCCATCACTCACGGCCTTCACCTGTGCGTGGCGAGGTGGTGTCTGCAGGCCCTGTGTCAAAATCACCATTGTAATCTAACCCCACATTGCGCATGACCTTTGGTCGTGCACAGCAAGGGACTGGCAACCGGGCCTGTCCTGGGGCCAGGACCTGTGGCAAACCCGGCCAGAGCCAGCACCATTGCTTAATGCTACAGTTAAAGGGGTGGGACCAAATGAATGGAGCTTGTAGGTGATTTGGTGCCTTTGCATACTCAGCAGCAACTAAAAGGGAGATCCATGGACTCTGCTCTCAGACCCCAAGACTACAAGAAAGTACTCACTCATCTTGGACAGTCAACTCAATGATGCATTCCCCTCTATCAAGGATTTCAGATCGTTTTTCAACATGCAATTATAAAGAAAAAAAACTATCCATCAGCCTGAAAAATGGTGAGCACATTGTTGCATTCTACTAAAGGGAAGGGGTGGGGACAAACGGGAGGAGCTTGTTGGTAATTTGGGGCCAGATGTACAAAGACTTGGCTTAGCGATTTCCTAATAGCAAATTTGTGCAATTCGTTATTCGGAAATTGCAAATAGGTATGTACAACAGTGTGTTTTACACTGTTTGGGATTACCAATGGGTCGGACGGGACCAGTCTCATTAATATTCATGAGGCAGGTCTCAATTTGCGGCCCATTGGGAATGCCTAACACTCAAAGGGATGGTGGCCTGCTGGATCAGCAGACCACCATGTCTGTGACTGCTTTTTAAATAAAGCTGTTTTTTTATTTGGAAATGCAGCCCTGGATGCATTTAAAAAAGGAAAATGAAAAGTTTCCTTTTAATTTTTTAGGAGTAGGCAGTGGTCCGTGGGGAGGGGATCACGTGGTTTGATTAAATTGTCATTGTATTTTAATTACTAAGAAATCCACATTGTGTCTTAATTAATTAATTTTAAAAAACTACCAGAGAGGCGCTTTTCACGGTACGGTCAACATGACACCACCAGTGTGTAACAAGAAATTAGCCACCAGACTGAAGTAAAGGATGCAGACTTATAGCAAGAAATGGAATTTCAATCCCCGTTGAATAATGCTAATAAAATTCAGCAGCACCCAAGAAATATGATTTTAGAAAAGTGTGATTTCATTGAGGAATTTTCATGATGCTTTCAATCACAATAATGGACCATATACACGCCTTGAGGGTCATATGGAGTATGCACTTAGGCCACATAAAAATGTTTTACCCACTACAAATGGACAGTTCGGATTTCTTTATCTTAGAGAATTAATTTCTAATTCAACCTTCGTTTGTTACCCTGGTGGTGCACTGCATTCATACATGTGTGTCCTGTTAGTGAATAGGGGGTTTGGCATAGAGGGTGGAGCAGTGTAAGGGGCAATTTCCACCTCCCCCACCATAAAAATACCTGTTTTCTTTTAGCTCCTTCCTGGAGTGATGTTAGTTACACAGGACAGCTCTGCAGATGTTGGTTTCCTTTCATCAATTGTTTCGCCTCATCTTGATACACATCTCCAGTCACAAAACTACAGGATGACACTCATCAAGATTAGCAAGCATCTCTACTGTTTGATCCTGAATCCTTATGTTAGTCAAATGGACAGTTTCAGGATGATATTGTCTCTCCGTGACGGAGGGACAGGACCCTGGTTGACTTACATGGAATGATTCTTTACTGAAACTTCAACTACAAATCGGAAATTGTCTGTGAGCAGCGGTATCAAATGCTATTGTAGTCTTGAAATGGGGTAAGCTGTAGGAACCTGGCTTTTTATGTAGTGGGCCAAAGTAGGGGCACACCATGCAAAAAGTCAAGACAACCCTCATTGGTTTACAGGGGCCTACTTTAATAATCCCAAGTGCTCTGTTTGTGGTAGTGTGGTCAAGCAGCTTATGCTTATCAGAGGGTACTGTTAAGCATTTGTTGCACACACAGAGTCATTAAATGAGACACAAACTCAAGAACAAATTTGAGATCAATTTAAAAAAAAATAACACAGATTTTTATGTAGTTTTAGACACCAAGATCTTGTAAGTACTTTCAGAGTTAGGAACTTTACAAAAAAAGAATAAAATTGTCAAATACCGGTTTTTGAGGTATGAGCCTCAAACGCTGTAGTGTTCTCCTATGGGAGGAAAGACTTATACAGCAAAATAGTACTTGCAGTTGGTGTATGGGGATACCATTTTGGACTTAATGTGCTAGGGGGGCAATGCTCAAGGAACCACCGGCAGTTTGGGCTTACCCGTCCTGATGTGTCCAGATGCAGAGGTGCTGGACTGGTTGGTAGCCTTGAGCGCCACACCCTTGAAGTCAATGATACATGTAACAAAAAGGCTGCAAGTGGGGACTTGGGGGAAAGTATTTGCACAACACAAATGAGGTCTTGGCTTGTGGGAGTCTCTGGAGCAAGGGGATGCGATAAGTTTCCGTGAACTTGGGCTGTGGGACTTGAGTGCCGAGGGACTTGGAAGTCTGGCCACTTGCATTTTGGGCTCTCACGGTTGTCTGTGAGAAGCGGTATCAAACGCTATTGTAGCCTTGAAATGGGGTAAGCTGTCGGAACCAGGCTTTTTATGTAGTGTGCCAAAGTAGGGGCACACCATGCCAACAGTTCAGACAACCTTGATTGGTTTACAGGGGCTTAATTTAATAATCCCAAGTGCTCTGTTTGTGGTAGTGTGGTCGAGCAGCTTATGCTTATCAGAGGGTACTGTTAAGCATTTGTTGCACACACAAAGTGTTTAAATAAGACACACACTAAAGAACAAATTTGAGATCAATTAAAAAAATTAACACATATTGTTATGTAGTTTTAGACACCAAGATCATGTAAGTACTTTCAGAGTTAGGAATTTTACAAGAAAACTGTAAAATGGTCAAATAAAGTTTTTTAAGGTATGAGCCTCAAACGCTGTACTGTTATCCTATGGGAGGAAAGACATATACAGCAAAATAGTACTTGCAGTTGGTGTATGGGGATATTATTTTGGACAAGGTGGTAGGGTGGCAATGCTCAAAGAACCACCGGCAGTTGGGGCTTACCTGCCCTGGTGTGTCCGGGTGCAGAGGGGCTGGACTGGTTGGTAGCCTTGAGCGCTACACCCTTAAAGTCAATGATACATGTAACAAAAAAGCTGAAAGTGGGGACTTGGGGGAAAGTATTTGCACAACACAAATGAGGTCTTGGCTCGTGGGAGTCTCTGAAGCAAGGGGATGTGATTAGTTTCCATGAACTTGGGCTGTGGGACTTGAGTGCAGAGGGACTTGGCAGGTTGGCCACTTGCGTTTTGGGTTCTCACGGTTGCCGTCGGTTTTGCAGAGGAAGGGAAAACAAGGCAGTTGGCGAACTCTCATTGTTAGTCTCACTAACCTAGTAGTCCCTCGAAGTGCAGATCAGTCTTGCTCTGTGATGGTGTCTGGTTTAGACACAAACAAGCCTTGGTTGATGCAGGTACTCTGACACCCAGGGTTTGGTGCAAGGAGGCTCCTAGAGGGTCTAGCATCTCAAACTCAATGGAGATACAGGGCTGACCTCCCAGAGCCACAAATACCTCCTCTTGATATGTTGCTCCCTCGGTGGGCTCGATGGGACCGGGCAGCTGCAATCGGAGCCTGCAGATGCAGAAGGATGGCTCCTCCTCTGCAAAGGGGATACTAAATGATTGGCAAATAGCTGGACAGTCCCCCAAGTGTAGAGGAGGATGGACAGCTTTTGGACAAATCGGGTCTTTGCAATTGTTGAGGTACCAGCAGCCAGACAAAGTTTGGCACCAATTTCAGTGCAGGCCCTCTGTTCTTGCAATGTTGTCTCTTCTTCATCCTTCTTCTGCTCACAGTTAGATGAATCTGTCTGTCTGGTGATAAGGGGACATCTAAATGCTGAATTTAGGGTTTTTAGGGGAGTGTAGGGTAGTAGCCAATGGGCAACCTACCCCTGATAGGATCACTTCTTGCAAGGAGTGGGCATAATCCTGACCTAGAGTTCCTAGTTTCACCAAAACCAAGATGGTAAAACACTTCTTTGACTGCCCACTTCAGGTAGCCCAACTTCGGGGTGTGCCCAGCCTGCAAGTGTAACACACCATCTGACTAGCTAATTTCCCGCCTGCTCTGGTGCCAAATGGGCCCCAGGGCAGGAGATGACCTTCTCAAGGTCTGGGGGAAGCAGGGATCACATATCAAAGGCAGCAGATGCTTTGAAGCCATTTACCTTGATATTCTAAATCACTAGATATCTGCTGGAGGAGGTGTGAACACCTTCCGCCAGAGCAGGACTGTTTTTGGCCTCTGAGTGCACGGGCTCGCCCCTACACGGGGTCAAAAACTTGTCTGTGGTGGCAGGCTGGATGATACCAGTCAGCCAAAACACTAGAGGACTAGTAGGTTTACAGGGGACACCTCTAATATGCCCTCTGGGTGCATGTCACAATAAATCTGATACTGGCATCAGTATACAGGTATTGAGATGAGATGTTTGATAGCAAACACCTTCATTTTCAGTGAAGCCAGCATGTAGAGGGTTACTCGTATTGATCAGTGTCCAGTGCATATGTTTGACATGGCTTCCTGACCACTTGCAATGTCTTAGTAATGGAAGAATACATCACAGGGGCATAACTGCTCATGCAGATTTGCCTTCACATGTAATAAGATGCACCCAGCCTTAGGGCTCTAAGACCTGCTGTATTGGTGACTTGCATATAAGACATGCAGTGTACTTGGGCATTGCACACAGGGGGTGTGCAATGCTGTGTTTTCAGAATAGCTTGCCCCATTTCAAGCTTCGCACAATGGCAGTCTGGATGCTGTTTTTGTGTGGGTCCCTTTGGATGGCATAATACATGCTGCAGCCCATATGGACCATCTTTAGTACGCATGCCCTGTGTACCATAGGTACCATTTACCAGGGATGTACAGGGGTACTAAAGTCCTTGCCAATTGGATTACAAATGAACATGTTACAGTTTTAGGGAAAGAGCACTGGCACTGGGGCCTGGTTAGAACATTCCGCCACTAGAGAGCAGAATGTTATCATTTGTAAAACAAAGGCCTCACGGGGTCCGAGGGGACTGAAATTTCCTCTGGTTCCATGAGGGCTTTTGTTCACAGCAACAGCTGTGAACAAACATTTGGAATTTTGGAGCTCCGGGCTTCTACTGGCCATTAGAAGCACGGAGCACTCCATTGTTTTCAATGGAGCTCCGAACATTCCAATGTTCTAATATTTAATAAAGCCTTTTAAAAATATACAGAGTGGATTCTAGTGTGTATTCATCGAGGGGAAAGGTGGCTCCAGAACTCACTTATGTAATCATGTGGTCTCTGACTGGAGTCAATATTGTCCAATAAGCATCATCTCTGCTTAAGTCATGAGAGGCGCCTGTCTGTCTTTCCTGCTTGTGTTGATAAACTGGTTCATAGCTATGCTTGCCAGAGGATCTGGGCCAAATTTACAAGTGAACTTGTAAAAATGTATCAAGATGTTGATTGCTGTAATTAGTTGTACTCTATTTTCCTGTCTTCTGATGATGGAGTGTTTAAATGAACAAGGTGGTTACAGGAACCAGTGCTCATTTTTTGGAACTGGACCTTATTTTCCATCATCAGATTTTGACCCAGAACAAGAGAGATAGAGGAAGGCAATAGATTTGCTAACTTTTTCCAGGGTTAAAGCAAGAAAGCTTTCAGCTGAGCGGGATTTTAATTCCAGTTTTATACTGAAGATGGATCTGGGGGAAGGGCTTCCATTTAAGTTTGGAGAGCCAGGGTAGATGTAAATTGGTAAAGATTGGGATTTCATTTATAGAACGAGTTCGCAAAAGGAGTGACGAGAGGCTAGAAACTTCCACAGGATTACAAATGTATGGGGAACTCATGACACTTTTAATTTCATATCACTATCAAAGGAGAGAGACAGAACTAGGCAGCTAGTCCGTATCCCCAGGGTTTTATATGTGAAATGAGTAAGGACTAGCCTATTTGTGAATTTACATAGACTCAAGACAGGGTACAAACCCTTTTGTTTGTTCATGAAGCCCTCACCAACCAACCTGGTTGGTGGCATGCTTCATCATCGGGCCCACCAGGTGATATCGAGTGTGTCCCGGGTGTACTTCGACGCCTGAATACAGCGGAGCAGGTATGTTTCTGAGTGTGCAGTGTAGAGACGTGAAGGTGAAAGTTTAAAAGCTATACAGGGATCCCAGTACCCGAGCGTAAATTATATTTTAATAACCGGGTCACTGCTAGCATTAAAAAAAGGCTGTTGGATGTTATAGGAGTGTTAATTAGGGTCTCCTACATCCAGGTGTGGTCTACATGTTTCAGCCAGACCTTTATGATTAAAACTGGCTTTCCTCAGGACCAAAGTGTGTAGGTGCAAATTACTTAATTTTAAGTGATTGTGTAATTTTGAAAATGTGTAGGACTCGCTAAGGTGCTTTACATGTGTTGTAGTGGTGAGCCTCAGCAGGGCCTACCAGTGCTAGGGGTTCTCCCTTCTCATGCATAGAGTCCTCAGACAAATAAGAAGAAGTTGGCATAGAAACTGGAATAGAAAAAACAGAGTTTATTAACCTCAAGAGGTGGTACTATATTCACACAGCACCCTTCGGCAACTGTATGAAGTAGCACACTGAATGGAAAGAGCATTGCCCTTTTATACCCACACAGGGGCTCAAAAGAAGGCGGTACAAGCACAGAGTGCTGAGTTTCGAGACATTTAAGGTCATACAGAAAATGCAGAGTCGACAAGTAGGAGGAGCTAACAGTGTCCAGTTTCTAGTAAACACATCCTGACAGATATAAATTGACAACAGCTGCAAGCTCTACTGAGCATGTGCAGAACAGGAAGGGTCTAAATATATCTCGTCTCTGGGCAGATTTCAAGAGCAGTTAACAGGAAGGTAGGACAGAGCACATGATGAGCACATGGCAACATGTGGCAGACAAAATGGCTGCCACAAATACAAAATGGAGTTTGCACAATGTTATAATAGTTGCTGAATACAGCATGTCTTCTGCTAATGCTTAATCTAGCCGCTGCCAAATTACAACAGGCGACCCTTTCAGCATTAGCTGAAGACATTCGACTTTCTGGGATAGTCTAAGTAATCATCCTGTATATTTATACTCATCATTTCAGCTATTTCTTTGTCTATCATGTATTGTGATTTCATTTCTGCAACATCTTTCTTGGCTGGTATACAAGCAGTAAGACACATAGAACATAACATTGGACCACAATGAATACATATGCAGCATGTGAAGATAATTGCAACAATTATACAGAGGCCAGTTAAAACTTTCCAGCCCCATGCAGAGATTAGAGTCCAGAACCAACCTGCAAAGTCCAGGTACCATTATCGGTATGTAAGTCGGCAGCAATCTTATGAAGTTTATTGATTGCTTTATACACGGATGGGGTGTGGTCAGGTATGAACACACAGCAACTACTTCCTATAATGCAACATGCACCACCTCTGTCTGCTAACATATCATCTAGAACCATTCGGTTCTGTTAAGCAACAATCCTAGCAATTTGTTATTCTTCGGTATGGTTCCCTGGAGCTGCAGCAGCTTGATTTGTGATGGCTTCCACAACTCTGGTTAATCGCCGCACTTTCCTACTGTTTAATGCAGCTCCTACAAAAAAGAACAGTCCTAAATTTAAATCTACATATTGTTGCAGACTAGTATCGGTTTGGTCTACGTCATCAGTGGACAAGGCCCTCTTATAGCGATTTATAGTCACATTATTCAGCAGTTTAAGATCTTTATATTATGATGCAGGGGCCAAAAACACAGGGGGCAATAAAAATGCAACATAACAGACCCCAGACCATCCAGCTGGTAGTCGATAATGCCCCCTATTTCCACATGTGAAATATGTATTATGTGAAGCTAGAAAAGTACTGTTTTTCAAACCATCTATATTTATTACAGTGATACAATCACTAGCACCTACAGGAATATGTCCAATACTTTGTACACATAATTCAGCTTGTGCTTGAGCTACAGAGATAACAAATTTCTCGCTTTCGACAATGTCTCTTGTGTTTGTGAAAATGTAGGGCGTTGAGGCATTGTCCGGTCGGTACTCCTCCCATTCCCATATAGTTCCATTGGCTTGTGGATAGCCTTCTTTGTCCTGATGACACTCTTTATTCAACCGGAAAAGCAGTCTGCCTACTGTAGGCTTCCTAGTTGCAAGAAGCAAAGTATACCAGGCTCGACAAGAACCATTGTGCGAGAAAGGGAGAGGTATAAATGGTGTTCCCCCCTTCTTAAGATGAGCTTGCATCATTCCGCATATCCAACAGTTTGTAGCGTTCGTAGCAGTATGCGTATGATGTAGCATCTGGATGAAAGTGTTATTCACGTAAGACTGTCTATGTTTCAATTCTTGATATGGGAGATTAAAGTAAAAATGTTCCTCGGCACTGGCGTAGTAACAGCGAACAACTCACGAACAGGAGTTGCATCTTCAACAAACCATGTCATTGTAGCTGCAATCGCTAAGGCAGCAATGAACCCTACAGCACAGAAAATCTTCTTTTTCTCCATTTGAGCAAATGTACAAAACTAATCTTCCTGAAACTAAAAGGTTGTCAGAACTCTTCCCCCTAGGCAGCCGTTGATTTATTCACCACGTGCCAAGATGGGTGTCACTACTCTAATGCAGGGCTGACCCCCCCCCTTGCCTCATCGGCTCTCCGTTTGACTAACCTAGGGACCGTTCTGACAACTATTACACAACTGCAAGCTTCTTCCTTGGCCTCAAATCGTTTCTCCTTGCTCCAGAAACAGTTGGGTCCGGGAAGAACTCCTCAGATTCGTCAGGTACCACAGCACGGCCTTTCTCACCCACAATGGATCCCATGGATCCAGTTTTTCCGGTTGGTGACACGGACAGCTGTTCTCGTTGCAAGCAAGACCTGCTCGGGACCACACCACCTTGGCTCCAGACTGCTCAACCTCTCAAAGGACTTGATGAGAATGAAGCCGCCAGGTCGGAGATTATGGCCTTCACCTGTGATCGGTCAGGGAGTGCTTCTCGAACCTGTTGATGAATAGAAACCAAGTTATCAGTCAATTGTGCCAAATAGTCATTCATTAAAACACAAGGTACATCGTACACTGAGCTCGGTTTCGGGACCCCCCATATATTCATGGGACGTCCGAACAAAATTTTATAAGGAGTAAGGCCTGTCCGAGAATTAGGTACTGATCTGATAGACAACAATGCCAGTGGAAGTGCATCTGGCCAAGTCAGAGAAGTAGAAGCTTGTATTTTAGCTAATTTCAACTTCAGGGTAGCATTGTATCTTTCCACCAATCCTGCTGATTGCGGGTGGAACACTGCATGGAATTTTTGTTTGATCCCTGATCCTTTCAGGACATACTTGATAACGTTCCCTATGAAATGAGGTCCGTTATCACTCCACAAAAGTCTACAAACACCATAACGAGGGGAAAATTCCTTCAAAAGCACCTTTGCCGTAGTAATTGCAGTATTGTCTTTTGTATGGTACGCCTCAATCCATTTGCTGAAGGCACATACCACCACCAACACATACTTCAGGTTATTGCAGCGTTCAAGCTGAATATAATCCATCTGCAAAACTTCAAAAGGTGCAGTCGGTGTAGCAAACCCTCCTGCTGGAGTTCGTGTCCCCTTTCCAGGATTGAATTGCAGACAAATCATGCAGGACTGCACTACTCTCTTAGCTGTGCTAGCAATTTCTGGATGCTCCCAAAATTGCGTAAGCAATTTCACTATTGCTGAAGCTCCAACATGTGCTAGCCCATGTGCCATCTGAACCATAGGTTGTACAAAAGCTATAGGTAACTTCCATTTGTCCATCTGTTTGTTTCGCCAACACCTTCATCATCCAACTCTCCATCCTTAGACCATTGCTCTCTTTCTTTATCAGAAGCGGTCCTCTGTATCTCTAGTACTTCTTTCCTAGCATCGTGCCACCGCTCAGCTTGTGACTTCACTACATACATAGAAGTAGTGTTAGGCTGCATCGAAGTCTCATGTGCCACTTGATCTACAAAAGCATTTCCTTGTCCCACCTTATCAGTCACTTTCCTGTGTGCACTACATTTCACTATAGCTATTTTCTTTGGATATGTTAATGCAGTTAAAAGATTATGCACTAATTCTCCGTGCATTATCTGCATTCCATGTGATGTCAGAAAACCTCTTTCCTTCCAGAGCAGGCCAAAATCATGCGCCACTCCAAAAGCTTAGCGGCTATCTGTATAAATGTTCACACGCAAACCTGTACTAAGCTCACATGCTTGTGTCAAAGCTATTAGTTCTGCTGCTTGAGCTGACTTCTGTGGTATGCGAGCTGTCTCCACTATCGTGTGAAGCGTAGTAATTGCATACGCGGCTGAAGTTGTACCATCCGGTAACTTCAGACAAGACCCATCAACCCACAGTTCTCCATCTACATCTGGAAGGGGCGTATCTTGCAAATCAATAGGACCCTTTGTCTGTTCCTCAGTCAGAAAAATACAATCATGTGTTTCTTGCGCCTTAGGTTGAGTCACCGGAAATGGCAACAACGTGGCTGGGTTTAGTGTTACACATCTCTTCAGTGTAATATGAGGAGCTAACAGCGTCAACTCATATCCTGTCAGGCGAGCACTAGTTAAATGCTGTGTCTTTGTTTGATTCAAAAGGGCATCACCAGCATGGGGTACCAGCACCAACAGCTTATGTGATAAGACTATCCCTTCACTCTGGCGTATTGACACAGCTGTTGCTGCAACCGAGCGAAAACATCCAGGCAACGCTCGAACAACAGGATCAAGTACTGCTGAAAAATAGGCACAAGGACGTAGCTTATCACCATGTGTCTGTACTAAAACCGACAATGCACATCCATCTCTCTCGTGTACGTACAATGTAAAAGGCTTCATGTAATCTGGAGTACCTAACACTGGTGCTGAACAAAGAGCTTGTCGTAACTGTTGGAAAGCTTTTTCACATTCATCTGTCCATGTAAGGGGTATTGGAGTGTCTTTTGTCAAAAGGGCTAACAAAGGTTTAACAAAGTATGAAAATCCTAATATCCATTGCCTACAAAAGGAAGTAAGACCTAAAAATGCTCGAACTTCTTTCTGTGTGGAAGGTACTGGTGTGTCTAAAATTGCCTGAATACGACCTGATGTGAGTGCACGCCCCTCCTTAGACAAAAGGTGACCTAAGTAGGTTACCTTTGGTCTACAATATTGTAATTTTTTCCTTGATACTTTGTGATGATGTGAAGCAAGGAAAGAAAGCAAGCAATGCAATTTTGCTTTATTCTAGAATTAACTCATAAAAGCTTTTACAAGCAGCATTAAAAAACCATTAAAAAACATATATATTTTTTGAAAATGAGGCTAAAAAGTTCATAAAAATGCATCAGTTACATTATCACTTAAAATTTTGCTGATAAAATACAGTGTAAACACTCTGGTAATAACCTCGTCTTAATTCATCTGTCTAAAAACTTTTGTCCAATGGACCATGACCAGCCGAGAAATTTAGAGGTGGCTGTGGCTATAAACAGTGAAGAATTAGTACATATAATTCTTAAAGCCACAGCTCTGCTGGTCGTACCTAAATTCTTACACATGGGGTAAGCCAGATATGTCTGGGCTCTGCATAGGATTTGCATGCAAATAAAAAATGTCCAATTGTTTCATCATGCACTCCACAGGATGGACAAGAACTATTTGATGGGCCTCCCCACCTGCCTGTTAGAGATCTGAGGGGAAGAGCACCTGCTCTAATCTGGAAAAGCAGCTTCCTATCCCTCTGGCTAGTGATGACATCCCAATAAGGTTCGAGGGTGGGAAGAAACTTTACTTCCAAAAATGTTCCCGCCATAGTCTCTGAGCTAGTTTCATTCCAGGTACGTTCGACCACCTTCTCCCAATAGATCTCTTTTAAATTAGTCTTTGATGGGAATGAGGCAGTCTCTGGATTTTCTCATAGCGTATAGAGGCCAAGTACACCCAACATTTTTCTAAGTTCTTTTAGCCATCCTATTTTGTGGAGCACATCTGCCTTGATTATGTCCATAAATCACTCTGCATAGTGTAAGAGTTCAGGTGTAGTCCAAAGTCTGCGCCAGTACATAATAGGTCTCAGTCTTGCTAAATCAGTTAATGCCTTCCTGCCCAGATCGTACCTTAACGGCAATAAAGGGGTACCCTTGGGGAGGCTAGTAATAAGTCGGAAGAACTTATTTTCCGAAATTTGCAATTTCCCAAGGTTCTCGTAACCCCACAGCTCGGCCCCATAAAGTGAAGATCCTAGGGCTTTGGCCTCATACACCTGGAGCACAGGTTTTACTGGTTTTGTTAAAGATTTTCTGTGCTCAGAGCCAAGTGCACCTGCTATTTGCCTGTGTCTTATAGTTGCAGTATCTATGTGTTTAGTCCATCTTTGGTCATTTGATATCTGGATTCCCAAATATGTAAAGGCATTAACAGTCTCTAGTGGGTGATCGTTCATAACAATATGAGATGTATGGCCTCGAGATGGATTAAAAGCCATTAGCTTTGTTTTGGACACATTGATTTCAAGTCCATGTTCCTTACAAAATTGATCAAAGATTGTTAAGGCGCGCTGTAGACCACTCGGGGTCTTGGATAAAATCAGAGTGTCGTCTGCAAACATTAAAATCGGTATCTTGGTACCAGCCAATGATGGGGCGTCCACGTTTTCAGACAACATACGGGAAACAACTCCATTAATATACAGCGTGAACAGCGTGGGGGCCATTGAGCATCCTTGACGTACCCCACGCTCCACAGGGAAATCTGGAGTGACCATACCATGTCCTCCCCACTGAATCCTCGCAAAATTTGCCTCATGTAGCCTCATTATCATTGTTAAAAGTTCTTCTGGTAGACCCAGATTCTTCAACACTTGCCACCGTTTAGGCCTTGGGACGAGAACAAAAGCAGCCCGTAAATCTACAAAAGCTGCATACAGGCTGCCCTTCCTCAGTAATACGGTCTTCCATTGTAAAAGGGTGAAGCGGAAGACCTGGTCCATTGTGCTAGTAAATTTTCGAAAACCTGCTTGAAATGGTGACAAGGCGTTGTTCTCTTCGTCCCAATCCAAGAGTCTGTTGACAACCACCCTACCAATCACCTTTTGGTTGGTGTCAATTAGGCTTATGGGCCTATAATTTCCTGGTTGCAATTTGTCTCCTTTCTTGAAGATGGGAATTATAACTGCGCATTGCCATGACGCCGGTATATTAGCGCCCTGGGCAACCGCATTCAATAGGAGGAGCATGCATTTGCTCCAGCGCTCCTTATCATTGATGAAAAGGTCCGCCGGCACCCCGTCTAATCCCGGGGCTCTGCCATTAGAAACTGTGCTCAGGGCCATCATGACTTCACTGTTGCAGAATAAATTGTCTTTATAAAAGGAAGGCCTGTAGTCAGCCATCAGATTATTGGGCTGAGTGTCTGCATACTGTGGCTTAAAGTAATTGATCCAGTCCTCCTGGGATACATTGTTGTCTGGAGGCTCCGATAAACCCCCCTTGCCCCATTTGACAATAACCTTGAGTCTTTTTTGTCACTGGCCTCCTTTAGCTCTTGCCAATGGAGCTCGTCCCACTGTTTCTTCGCATTGGCTATGCTTTTTCTGTACTCTGTTCTAGCAAGGCGAATAGACACCAGATCCCTTCCCCTAATCGCGGCTCCTAGAGCTGCTCTAGTCTGCCTACACTCAGCGTTATACCACTTCGCTGGTTTGGCGTTTCTTGCATAAACTTTTTTTTGCAGGTTTCTGGAAATAATCCCTAATAGCTAAGAAAAGGTTTTCGTGAATACTGGTTGCTTTATCACTGCCTAGATCATTTAGGTTTACTTGTTCAAGGAGTTTTACCGCTTCGTCAACCTGAGTATTAATACTATTTATAGTTTGCTGGTTAGCCTTTACGTATACCCATTTTAGCCTACACATGTCATTGGTTGGAACAGTTAAAGGGGCATTAACTACCTCATGTGTCATACCCACACTATTTCGAACCCACCATTTGTGTTTGACACATAACGGATTATGATCGCTTTCTATTCTATATTTTACCTCCATATCGATCACTTGTCCCCAGAGCTTTAAACTGCATAAAACGTAGTCTATTCGGCTACTGGATCGCCCGTTATCAAAGGTATTTGCCCCTGACTTATCGCTCAAGGTCCTTCCATGTAATGCCCTCAAGCTACTTTCGTAGCATATTGCATTTAAGGAGATGATGTCCTCAGACCAATGAGTGACAGGTTTCAGATGTAGTTTAGGGACACCCCATTGCCTATCCTCCTCATCTCCTGCCCAGTCTTCTTGGATAGCCAGGGGTTCAAAAGTTCTATTTAAATCACCCGCTATCACAACACTGCTGTCTAGCGAGTGGATTTCGAGGAGGGAACCCAAAGCCGCACAAACTTCTGACCTCCCTCCCCTATTACCCCTGGCGTAGACATTGTAAATGTCAAGCCAACCCTGAGAACCCAGGTAGATTCTAATAAGTTGAATATCTCTACTTTTGGTGTCAATTACGCTAGACACTGTCTTACCCACATAGTAAGGCCACCCATCGGTCGCCCCTTTGCGCCTTTTAATGCTGGGATGTGATCATTCAAATAGCCTTCATTAAAACATGGCTCGCAGAGCCAGGTCTCCTGGAAGATACACACATCATAGGTATTTATAAAGCTTCTCCATTCCTCAGAGTCTTGCTTGGAGCCTAACCCCGCTATATTCCAGGAGACTAGTTTACTAATATCATCCCCTGTGTCCTCAGATACACCATTAAGACAAGATACAGCCCGGGTAGCAGGTGGCCCCAGCTCACCTACACCAACAGATCTTCCATTTGGGCTAGTCGTGAAAGTATCCCCACAGATTACACCTAGATCTATGTTAAGTTTCGGAGGATATTCAGCACTCAGGTCTATGGCATCCACTGTTTCTGGTGTCCCCATTATTTCTATATCATTCACGATCTCCTCTATGGCCCCGGTCCCTTTCGTTGGATATATTAAATGTCAATCATTGCTATCCAGTCCTGAGCAGTTTCTCTCGCATACTCCACCCATGGTTTGAGAAAACTGCTCTTGGAGCTGGGGACAAGATTTTCTTAGCTGGATCTTTGATTGTGCAGGGGCACTGGTCCTAAATTCTAGGGCAAAGAGATTTTCAGCAAGAGAAGCATATTTCTTCGTGAGCTCTATGGAATCATATTTATGATTTGGGGTGCTAATCCGTTTTGCCTGCAAAATCTCTTCCCTTATCACTGACCGACTGCCTCTCACATGTCGCAACCAGTGAATGGCTTTATTTGTGAGGGATTCAGGGTGCTCCATGTTGCCTTTGGTGAGTTTGGGGACACCGGTCATATACATTTTATTAGGGGAGTGGCCTTTGTTAGTATGGCTAATCCCTCTTTTCCCCTGAGTATTAACAGCTGGTATTTTATTCTTTTCGCAGACTCCAGGTATTATGATTGGTCCTCTTTTCGTATTTCTTGGCTTCTGTTGGGTTTTTGGGACATTCACTTTAGCTCTAGGAGCATTAGATATAGGTGTTTCTTGTAGGCTTGTCTGTATAGTAGGTCTGGTCTTACTAGGGTCAAGGGGGTGCGATACAATTAAGTCACTACACTTGTCCTTGCCTGGGGCTTGATGGGTCTTACGTTTGAGAGGGAAGGAGTTTTGCAGACTTATTGTTGAGTTTGCTTGAGTTTTTCTTCCTCGCTCACCCTCACCCCTGACTAATATGGTTAAATTCTTTACTAGGGATTTTAGTGACTCTATTTCATCACGAAGAAGAATTACAAGATTTGTTAAATTAATTACTTCTTCAGTCGCTGTTGCACCCTTTCTGCTGCTGAGATTAAAGGCAGCATCCAGATTGGCTATCTGTCCTTCAGCGGAGGTGGGATCTGTTTCTAATGGCAGCAGTTGATGGACAGGAGGCTCAGTATGAATGTCAGCCAGAACTGTAAACCTATTATGACAGCGTATCAATGGGACAGCAGCCGTTGGTAAAGTGTCACAAGTCGTGAGCCTCTGCTGGTTTTCGGCTACATGCCCCTGATCATTATTATGACTGATCAAACAATCCCTATTATCTATATCATTATCGACCCTAAATTTATTTTTTATTTTGGCCCGGAACATTGCTGGTATTATAGGTAGAGTATTGGTGACTTCTTGTAATCTTTGTGTATCACCCCCATTCTCACTTATGACCTCCTCTCTACACTGGCCCTGCAGCGTCGAGGATTGCCTTACACTCATCGACAAGATCATTAATTCGGTCCTTTACACCTTCAGACGCATGACTGACCGCTTTTCTAGATTTCTTTCCCTTTTGTTTTTTTGGGGGTTTACCGTCCCCTCCCCCGGCCTCCATTATTTTTCGTTTCCCTATGGCGCAGGTATATACACTGTTACACGTGTAGTCAATATGCTTTTGTTGGTAGTGAGCAGGGTTTATCCGGTATCCCCCAGCTGAACTACTTGAACATAGTCCTGCACCCAATCCTTAAATATGGAACAGTCCTACCATAGCCGTGGAGTGATCGATGTTGGGGATATGGCCCTGCCCTGCCACGGTCTGCCACGGACGGCCACAGATGGCCCGCCCTCTGCCCGGGCGCGTCCCACGAGGCGGGAGCAGCAGCCCTCTCTTCAGCGCCTCCGGGCCCGGGATTCTGACGCGGCAATTCGCGTCCCCGTGAGCAGCAGGGGATGCCGGGCAATGTAGTCTCCCTTCGCTTCCCCCTCTCCGCGGCCGCGATGTCAGGAGCGGCGGCGGGGGAAAGCGGAGCTGCCCAGTGATGTGTCCGTGGGTCCGTGAGTCAGGGCAAGCAAGCAAACTGAGGACCGGAGTGTCTGCAGGTCCCCCAACAATCTGACGCCCCCACTCGGCCGCAGCAGCAGCCCTCTCTTAAGCGCCTCCGGGCGCGGGATCCTGACGCGGCAATTCGCGTCCCCGTGAGCAGCAGGGGATGCCGGGCAATGTAGTCTCCCTTCGCTTCCCCCTCTCCACGGCCGCGATGTCAGGAGCGGCGGCGGGGGAAAGCGTAGCTGCCCAGTGATGTGTCCGTGGGTCCGTGAGTCAGGGCGAGCAAGCAAACTGAGGACCGGAGTGTCTGCAGGTCCCCCAACGATCTGACGCCCCCCCTGACGTGCATTTTTCACATTGTTCAGGGGTATCAGCTGCCAACAAAATATCATTGACATATTGTATGAGCGCCACACCTTCGAGCAGAACAAAATAATCTAGTAGTCTTTTTAGTGCTTGACTGTAAATACTAGGACTCTCAGTATAGCCTTGAGGAGCTCTACAAAATCTATACGATCGAATATTGAAAGTGAAACCGAACAAATATCGGCTATCAGGATGAATAGGGATCGAAAAGAAAGCGTTCTTCAAGTCTATAACAGAGAACGTAGTTGCTGTTGGAGGAACCAAAGTAAGTAGTGTCCTTATGTCAGAAACCACAGGGTACTGTGGTACTACAATCTTGTTTACCTCTCTCAAGTCGATGATAAATCTATAAATCCTAGTGTCAGTATCTTTTTTCAAAACAGGAAGAATGGGACTGTTACAGACATTTAATGGAACTTCTTCAACAACCCCCACTTCAATGAGATCCTGTACAATTCGTGCAAGTGCTTCCTCACCCTCCTGTGAAATTCTATATTGGGGCAGTCGTGGTAACACAGCTCCCTCCTTTGCACTAATATGTACCGGTGGAATAACCATCTGTCCCACATCAGTATCTGAAGTAGCCCACAAAGTTTTAGGTAGGGAGGCTAATGCAATATCCTCTTTAACAAGACAAACTCTGTTCATCACAGGGTAATTATCATTCAATATCACACGTACTCCTTCAGGGGAACATCTTATTGTGGCTCTGAAATACTTGAGCATATCAAGACCCACAATATTATCTGGTGTATTTGGGGAAAGCCAAAACGGGCATGGAGCAGCAAATTTATCAACATGAAATGCAAGTGGTTGTGACAATGGGCTAAGGGAAGGTGTTCCATCGAACCCTATAGATGTGATCGTTAAGCCAGACAGGGAAGCCCTCGGAACCAATTGTTTAGACAGAGCGCTACGAGTAGCTCCCGTATGAACCAGAAACTGACCAGTAGAACCCAAACATGTGCTGGAACTTCAACTGATTCCTTACCCCATCCTACGCAATCCTATGCATAAACAGAATCATGTAAATCAGGCTGCGCATAATCAGACATTTGGTATTGATTACGCCTATCAAAAGTGTTGAACCCAGTTCAGTTCATAAGTCTTTATTTCGATAATAAAATCATAAAAGACAGAAGTCAACGACATTCGATACAAAATTCTTATCAAAAAGTCCATCTTTACAGACAATTTTTAAAAGGGATATTAAACAATGTAAAAAAGACTTATAACAGTACAGAAAAAGCTAAGACAATATAAAAGTACATTGACAACAGTTCCTTAAAAAAAATCATTTCAAAGATAAAATCATTTCAAGGTTCGGATACATTTAATTTCCTAGTTCGAATAACCCATGCCCACCCAAGAAATTTGGCAAGGTCTACCACAACCAGCTCAGAGGTATTTGTTCGGAATATCTTCAGGGCTTCAGCACTCCCTTTAATTCCTAAACTGCAACAGGTCGGCCTGAGCCATTTCAGTCTGGGTACATGGTACGCTGGGCATGCGAAAAGGAAGTGGCCCATGCTCTCCGATTGAGTTGGACAGAAGGGACAATGATCACAAGAATTAGCAAACCACTTCGATGTAAAAGAATTAATGGGTAAGGATCCGACACGGAATTGATGGTATAATTTCCGTTCAAGGGTCTTTGTGATCGCATCCCAATAGGTTTCCAAGGAGGGGGGTCACTTTAAGGGTCAAGAAGAGGCCAGTTAGGCTGATGGAATCGTCTGACTGGATTACAAGAGAATGTTTAGCTGAGGCCCAATACATATCTTTGAGGTCCTGTTTGGAGGGGAACAAAGAAGTCCCCGGACAGAACCATAACTGATTGAGGCCCATCTCTTCTAAAACCGTTTTCACTTCCCTGAGCCATGCAATTTGTGAAGCTCCCAATGTTGATTTTATCTCGGCAAGTTCGCTGGCGAATAAGCTGAGATCTGGAGATGTCCAGATCTGTCGCCACAGGGCCACCGAACGATACCGTGCTAACTCTTTGATGGGTTTAACACCCAGATCTAGTAGCAGTGGTTTCGTGGGTGTGGATTGGGGAGGCTTATCAGATTCTGCAAAAATTTATTTTGGACTTTGGTCAAAAGAATTAACCCCCCATGCATCAATCTAGGATTTTGCATTTCTTAAATAGCGAAAATTAAGGAATCGCTATTTAGGAAATGCAAAATCCTATGCATCAAGAAATCCTAAAAGTTTTTAGGATTTCTTAATTTTCGGAAATTGCGATTCCTTAATTGCGAATCGCAATTAAGGAATGGCATTACATTGATTCCTATGGGCCTAGAGGCCCATAGGGATCAATGCCGTTTTGCATTTTTTTTTTTTGCACTCGCAATTTGTTGATGCATTGCAAGGGTGCAGAGGGGGGTCCAAAGGACCCCCCCTGCACCCCTGAAATGTATTTTCAAGTGCATGTTTCACACACATGTCCTAAGGACATGTGTGTCTGTAACATGCAAGTTTAAAAAATGCATTTTTTTGCTTTTTTAAACATTTTCGCAAATGAACACGAGGGTCAACCTCGTGTTAATTTGCACTTCCAATTTCAAAATTTGCTATTTTTTACAAATTGATGCATTGCATTTAAGGAATCGCACAAATGCGATTCCTTAATTGCATTTGCATTTTTAAGAAATGCAAAAAATAGCTAATTGTTTCATGCATCCCAAAAACGTATTTAGGAAGTGCAAACGGCCGAATTTACCGATTCGCACCGTTTGCACTTCCTAAATAGGTTGATGCATGTGGGGGTAAATCTTTATAACCCCAGAGGTCAGCACCATACAGAATGGCAGCATTGATTTTGGCATCATAGATCTTAAGTACTGGAGCAATACTTTTAGTATGGGATTTCTTATGCTCCTGAATTAAGCAACCAGTGAGGCGTGCAAATTTTAAGTATAGAGCCTCAATCTGGGGTTTCCAAGTGAGGCGGTAATCTAAAGTCACACCCAAGTAACTCATTACCTCGACTTGTTCAACACTATCACCATTCAAACTAACTGTGCTTTTAATGGGACGCTTTTTACTAAAGACCATAAATTTGGTCTTGTTAATGTTGATTTGTAAGTCATTAGCCCTGCAGAATTCATCAAATCTATTGAGTGCGGTCTGTAGCCCTTTTCGAGTTTTAGAAAAGAACAACGTATCGTCGGCAAAAATAAGCATCGGATACTTGGTTCCTCCCAAACTAGGTGCATCTGTTGGGGTGTTAGCAAAGAACGCCACTACTTGATTGATGAACAGGAGGAAAAGGGTAGGGGCCAGCACACAGCCCTGCCGGACTCCACGTGTAACTGGAAAGCTGTCAGTCTCCTGCCCTTGCTTCCCCCATCTCACCCTTGCAAAATTGCCGTCATGTAATCTGATTACTAAATTCAGAAGATCAGACGGCATGCCCATAGAGTTTAAAGCATTCCACATTTTACCCCTGGGCACCAGGTCGAAGGCCGACTTAAGATCCACAAAGGCGGCATAAATCGCTCCTCCACCTATCTGGACAAACTTCCAGTACAACATGGTTAACCTGAAGACCTGATCTATTGTACTGGTTCCAGATCTAAATCCGGCTTGCATGGGTGTTAAAATGTTAGCCTGATCCATCCACCCCTGGATTCTTACAAGGATCATCCTAGCAGTTATTTTTTGAATTGTGTCGATCAAACTGATCGGGCGGTAATTACCCGGGGCCAAACGGTCACCTTTTTTAAAAATGGGTAAAATCTCCGCCCCTTTCCAGGAGACCGGAATCCTTGCCCCTTTGGCAATAGCATTGATAAGCATAGTTATATAAGGGACCCAGATATGTGGATTACTTCTAAAGAGATCTGCCGGTATTACGTCCATTCCTGGAGCTTTCCCTGACTGCACCATACCAAGGGCTGACTCTGCCTCTGAATAGGTGAAAATTAGGGAAGGGCATGAGTTATCAGATGGAAGATCCAACTTCATATACTCAGTAGATTGCTCAGGGAGTATAGCCCTAAACTGGGAAGAGTAAAAAGTTACCCAGTCAGCTGGGGAGACATGGTTATCTGGAATTATGGAATCCGGGTTAAGACCCCACTTAACGGTTTCCCAAAACCTAATATGATTAGATGACTGGCACGCCATATGGAGCTCTAACCAGAGCTGCTCATCCCATTCTTTCCTAGCGGTCCATTGTACTCTTTTGTATAACTGGCGCGCTGTTTTAATGTCACTAATGACACGAGTTTTAATCGCCTTAATCAGACCACCATGTGCCTCCCTACAACTCTTGTTGTACCATGTATGTTGGTGTTCTAAAACCTTATCCTTCTTTAGTTTGAACGGTTTGGTTAATAGAATTTTGAGTTTAGAAAAACATTGTTCGTGGAGGTCACTGATCTGGGTGAAGTCCTCAGAGGGAAGATTAAGGGCTTCCATCTTAATAAGAGCCATCGAGGCTTCCTGTTCTATACCACTTATAATAGAGGGGTCTTCAAGTACCCTAGGCCATCTAACCCTTCTTCTATCATTGGTCAGAATGGCTTCAGACGTTAGACAGAGGTTTTTAGGAGGTTCACCTCTAATCCCATCGATCTTCAAGGATAACGAAAGGGGATTATGGTCACTCTCTGGTCGTACTACTACCTCCATGTCAATCACTAGTGACCAGAATTCTATTTTAATTAAGATATAGTCTATTCTGCTTGCGCAGACCCCGTTATTGAAAGTGGGGTTTCCTTCCTTATCAGAATGTGTGCGCCCATTTACTGCTCTAAAACCCCGTTCAAGACACAGCCCTAGCCAGAGGAGTGCCGCTTCAGTGGCCTTCACACCCCTGTCCATAAGTAGTGGTGGAACGCCCCAAACAGCATCTTCATCGACCCCCAGATCCTTACCCACACTAAACAAAGGTTCAAATGAACAATTAAAATCTCCAGTTAAGAAAATAAGTTTGTTCCCACCTATTTCATCAAGCAACTGGTCAAAATCCTCCAGGATAATGGGCCGACGACCACCTGGCCGTCCACGGGCGTATATGTTAATAATTATTATGTCCTGTTTATCTACCCTACTGAGTGTGATCCCTAAAAGGTCAGGACTAGCCACTGTGAGTTCAGATGGTCTATACCCAATGGACTGTCTTACCCAGACCACTAGTCCTCCCGAGGCTCTCCCCTTAGGGCCCTGAATCGCTGGTTTAAAAAAGTTCAAATAACCTACTCGATGTATAGGGTCGGGAGCCCAGCTCTCCTGGAAGATAATGATGTCAAAGGAATCTATAAAAGTTGCCCAGTCTGCTGAGTCAACTCGACCCTATAACCCCGCTATGTTCCAAGAGAGAACCTTAAATGAATCAATTGAACTAAGGGAAAGAGTAGGCTCCAGGTCACACAGTTCCTCCTCAGTAAATGTAACTAGTCTCATTGGAATGTCCGATAGCTGTTCAGATGAATTAGGGTTTACAGTATCATTTCCTATTACAGGAACACACTCATTGGTATCCTGAACTAACTCATAACTCTTCAACTTAGTACTCATGGTTATAGAACGTGTATACACTGGCCCTAGGTCATGATGCAGTCAATCAATACCCTCAAGGCTAGACAATAGATCATACCGATTAGACAAACAGGGATAAAAAGGGGAGTTAGGTGTCCTCTCTGCTGTGTACCTCCCTGCATGTCTATGCATATGGAAGAGTGAGGGGGGTGGAACACCGGGCCGCTTTGGCTAAAAATATTTCAGGCCCAGGGATTGCACATCCCCCATCCTCCCAAAGCGTGCTTCTCTGCGAATGTGGTCTACTACCCATGGGTCTCGAAAGTTTATGAGAATACAATCGCCTTCTAAATCCTTCTTGCAGTAGCCCACTCAATCTACTCTGCGAACAGTCAGGACCTTGGTTGAAGATGTGGGTGGTAGGGGGCGATTTTTATTTAGCCAAAAGGCGACTTTGTTCATAAGGTCATCATGAGATTCTGGATGACCCTCCCTGAGAGGAGCAACGCCTGTGAGAACAATAATATAAGGCTTGGCATCTATAGGTAAGTCCGCCGGTGGTGGACCTCTATTCAATACTTTTCTAGGAGGTTGGGTAGGATGGATTTTGTTATTGGTGTTGGTGTTCCGCCCGACTGCAACACTGGGAGTCCCTAAAGATGGTAGATGAGGTTTGGTTGCTCCCTTTTTGACAGTCTTAGCCTGTATATTGATTGGCATGTTGGACCTTGGTTGCAGCGAGCCATTAGGTTGAGAACTAGCCCTCTCAGGTATTGGTGGGCGGGCCACCAAAGTAATAGGACCCTCTCCAGGAAGTTTACTATGGGATTGCTTAACAGATGGAGGAGCCTGAATAGAGGTAGATTTATTCCCCTGGGTCTTAGTGTTTCTATCTGTGGCAGTGGCCTGATGAGTAGCTTGGACGCCCGACAGTTGATTGAGTAGGCGACAGTTGGTGGTAACAAGAGTTTCAAGACTATCTAATTTTAAATTCATCAGCCTGGTTCTTTCCAGGACCGGTAACAAAAGGGTCTTGAAGAGAACCTCCATTTTGGAAAGTAAGTCAATATCACTACTACCCATACTTTTTGGAAAAACTTTCGTAACCACTGAAGGACCTAAAAAAGAAACATCATGATCACTAGAAAGTGGGGTCTTATTAGTGTCACTAGTTACATCATGAATGTTTGCTGTCAACATGTCAATTGCCATTTTAGGTAGTTTAGATACACCCCCTCTCTGATGTTCCCTATTTCGCTTCCTTTTACCATCTTGATTGTTATGTGGGGATTCATCTTCATAGAAGAGGCTAGTAGGGAAGGGCTATTAGACAAAATACTATCTTCATCCCCACTCCCCTGTGTGTCAAACCTTTCAATGTCATCGCTGCAATGTAACAGTGAAGGACCTTCTGCTCCACAATGAACATCCACCACAACAGGAATAATATTAGAATTTTGAGCAGGCTGGGGTATGGGTAATGGGCTTATGACAGAAGCAAGTGGCCCCAAGGATAAACGCTTCCCATTTACAAGGTCCAATTAACAGTCTTTTCTCTGCGTCGGCTATCTCTTTCTCCAGTATACCTGTAGCCTTTGTGATGAAGGCATCCAAAGGACCGGTAACCACCCCTTTAGGCGTCTGCAAAGTAACAGAACGATCTTTTCCAGAGCGAAGAGGCATATTGACTGAGAAGTGAGTTAAAAATAAAAATAGATAGCTGTAAGCAGGGGCCTGGGAATCTGGCCCAACCCAACCACGGCCGACCTCGGACGGCCTCAGACGGCCCGCCCTTTGCCCAGGCTTAGCCCCGAGCGCTCCCGCGCGCTCCCGCGCGGCGGGAAACACAGATTAGATATATAAGTCAACCCCCTGTTGGAAGAGGGGGCGGGGCGGTGAGGGAGAGCAGCCAAGGTGTATCGGGCGCGGGTGTTCCAGGGACTCCTGGGAAAGCGAGTCCTGAGCCCGTTGCTCGCAGCCCTCCTGCCCGAGTCCACACTCACAGCAACTCCCAGGAAAAAGAAAGACAGTCCAGAGGCGATGCGGGACCCGCGAAGCGGGTTCCGCAAGCAGTAAAATCCAAGGTAATCCTTTCAGCAGCAAACTGATTTACGAGTCCCACGTTAGTGCAGTGGGTGGGGTTCTTCAACTCGTTCCAGTGGGGCGGGGCGGTGAGGGAGAGCAGCCCAGGTGTTTTGGGCGCGGGTGTTCCAGGGACTCCTGGGAAAGCGAGTCCTGAGCCCGTTGCTCGCAGCCCTCCTGCCCGAGTCCACACTCACAGCAACTCCCAGGAAAAAGAAAGACAGTCCAGAGGCGATGCGGGACCCGCGAAGCGGGTTCCGCAAGCAGTAAAATCCAAGGTAATCCTTTCAGCAGCAAACTGATTTACGAGTCCCCATTCTGTGCTCGTGCATTTATTTATTTATTTATTTATTTATTTATTTGATTTATATAGCGCATTATAACCCAGGGGTCTCTAAGCGCTTTGTCAGGGTCCGCATGGCGGTTAAGAAAGATACAGCTGGTCACGAATCAGGGGCAACCCCACGCTTGCTGAAAGAGCACAGTTTTTAATTTCTTTCGGAAGGGCAGCAGCTTGGTTTCTTTCTGCAGTTCCAGTGGCAATTTATTCCAGAGAGCTGGGAGTGTGTAAGAGAAAGCACGACCCCCCACAGTAGCCAGTCTACAGCGTGGTTGAACAAGGAGGGTAGCTTCTGCAGATCTTAACGCCCTACCCGGCCTGTAGAGAGTCAGGCGTGATTTCATGTAGCTTGGTGCCCTACCATAAAGGGCTTTATGGACTATGCACAGCCCCTTGAACATTAGCCTTTGATTGACTGGCAGCCAGTGTAGTTCACGCAAGAGGGGGGATGCATGCGTGTTCCTCGGCTTTTTAAAGATGAGTCTAGCAGCGTCATTCATGACAACCTGCATTTTATTAAGGAGTCTTTGCGGTAATCCTATATACAACGAGTTGCCATAATCCAGCCTGGCTAAAATCATAGCAGAGACCGCACTCCTCAAGGTGGAGAAGGATAGCAACAAGGCGACTTTCCTGAGTTGTCGGAGAAGGCCGACACAGGTGCCGACTACAGCCGTAACTTGTTTTTTCATGGACCATTTACCGTCCACATGGATGCCCAGGCTTTTGACCACTGCCGCCGATTCCGGGGGCATACCCAGCTCCCTAGACCAAAATTGATCATTCCAAGGGTTGCCAGCGATGGTAATAGGCAACACCTCGGTCTTATCCGGATTGATCTTTAGGGAATTCCTGGACATCCAGTTGGCTGTGCTTCTCAGAATGTTTTACAGTCTTGTGAAGGCATCCTGGCCATCATCCAGTTGGATGATGATTTGGGTGTCATCCGCATAGTTATACACCTGGCAGTCCATTTGGTTGAGCATTAGAATCAGAGGCTGTAGGTAGATATTGAACAGAAGGGGTGACAGAGCAGACCCTTGCGGTACTCCGCAGGTGATCGATGTTGCTGTGGAAAACAGGTCACCAAGTTGCACTCTCTGCATCCTCCCTTGAAGAAAGGATGTGAACCATGCAAGTGCTGTGCCCTGAATGCCGAACTCCCTCATCCGCGACAATAGTTGTTTATGACACACGGTGTCAAATGCCGCGGAGAGGTCCAACAGCACCAGGGCACCCGGAGTTTTCTTGTCTGCTCTGTTCCTCAGTTCATCTATATTCGACAGCATGACAAGCTCCGTGCTATGATTCGCACGAAAGCCTGCCTGATTCGGCTCTAACAGGACGTTACTTTCCAGGTGCTTCGACAGAGTAGTGAGAACGTGTTGCTCCAGCACTTTCTCCAGGAATGGTAGCTGGGAGATTGGTCTGAAATTTTTCAGACATTTCACGTCCGCCCCCGTTTTTTTCAGCAGGGGGATCAGCCGGGCTTCTTTGAAGGAAAGAGGCACTTGTCCTACCTGTAAAGATAGGTTTAGGAGGCTCAGCACATCTTCCTCTATACCAGGGAGTGCCAGTTTGAATACTTCAGGTGGGCACGGATCAGACCTGGAGCCCGACTTGACCCGCCCCATAAGAGGAGACAGCCTCTCCCTTGTAATCAAGGGTAAGGCAGTTAATGGGGTTATCACTGGCATTCTAGCTGGCATAACCTGTGGCGGGCAGTCAATCTGGGTGGTCGCCGTGATTTCAGCCACAAGGTCTGTAATTTTGTTAGTAAAAAAGTCCTGGAATTTTTGGCAGTCTTCCTGAATAAACTCCGGAGTCTGTTCCTTATTTTTCCTAAGCTCCGTGAGGACTCGGAAGACTTCTTTCTGGGGATTCGTGGCAGTTGCAATCCTCTCCTCAAAAAACTCGGACTTCCTAGCTATGATCGCCTGCTTATAGCTAGTGAGTGCCTGTATATATCGGCTCCGGGAGTCCGAACTGTAGTCCTTGCGCCAGGCTCTTTCCAGTTTCCGTAGCCCCCGTTTCTTCTCTCTAAGTGGTTCATTATACCATGGGCCCCCTAGGCCTCTATCCGCTAGGTTCAGCCTACGGATTGGTACCACCCGATCCACGGCCTTCGTAAGTTTATCCATAAGTTCCCTACAAAGGACCTCTGGATTATCCGTCCGGTTATTGAAAGGGGGATTAGTTCGAAGTAGATTTACCATTTTATCTCCATCAATGTTTTTCCACTTCCTGACCGTCTTCCACCCTCCCCTGGTCGTTGTTGTTTGTTTGTCCACTAGTAACTCACCTCTCACCAAATGGTGATCGGACCATACGCACGGCTGAGCCGTTACCGCACCTTGCGTAGGGACTGTCATCCAGACCAAGTCAAGGGTGTGTCCCTTGATGTGGGTCGGGCCCTTCACTTGTTGGACCAAATCTAATGATATTAGCGCCTCCTCAATCTGTAGCGCTTGACCTTCTTTCAGGACTTTTTCCCAGTGGTAGTTAAAGTCACCCATTATGACTACTTTATCGTACCTAGAGCGAATGTCCTGGACCATTCTCAGGAACAAATCTGGGAAATCCGGCAATGCCCACGGGGGGCGATAAACTAGTAGAATACTCAGGCAGTCTGTCCCCAGCTTCAGCTTAACACCCATCACCTCCGCACCAGCCAGATTTTCGGTCAAAAACCTTTTGCCCTGTAGGCGTGAGCTGTACAGAAGGGCTACACCTCCCCCTCTCCTGGCTTCCGTTCTGTTATAGCAGAGTGCCCAAAAATCAGCTGGTAGAGAAGCTACGAGATCCGGCATTGACGAGTCTTCTAGCCACGTTTCTGTTATTCCTAAGAGATCCAATTCACCTTCTTCCAGAAGAGTGAAAACCTCTAGGTGATGACGTTGAAGGGAGCGTGTGTTGAGGAGACCATAACGCAGGCCTCGGACCTTAGGCGCGTCCTTCCGACCTGGATAGGAACTGAGGACTTTCAATAATCCTTCCTGTCTAAGTATAGCAGCACATCCCTGGCTGATGGCAATGTTGCCGCAATTCATAGCCCCTAACTCAACGCTAGTGTAGATGACACGCGGGCCAGGGGTCGTTGCCCCGGGTCCCGTATGGTCACGGATGGTCACGGATGGGCTCGCCACTGGCGAGCCTCCGGCGTGCCCATGGCGCGCCCGCTGCGCACGTGCGCTGCGCGCTTGCATGGGGCCGGTTTAAATAACCTCGAGCGTGCGAGGTCGTCAGGCAGCAACTAGCCTGTAAACCAAGATGGCGTCCCGACCCGGCACTTCCTCCCCCAAGATGGCTCCCACCCCAAGGTAGCAACTAACGACCCGCTAAACAGCGGTGCAGTTAACTTTTTATGTGCAAGTATGTCCTACCACAAACCCGGCAATATACAGAGCCCAGAAACTAAATTAAAAAATAGTCGCGTTAAAAGCGCTGTACTCGCGCTAGTCCAGCAGCGTTAAAAGAATTCACCAGCACCCTTCAAATCGCGGCGCTTACCTAGCAGGGAGAGACCCTAAAGTAATCAACTTAAATAGCCTCGAGCGTGCGAGGTCGTCAGGCAGCAACTAGCCTGTAAACCAAGATGGCGTCCCGACCCGGCACTTCCTCCCCCAAGATGGCTCCCACCCCAAGGTATTAACTAACAACCCGCTAAACAGCGGTGCAGTTAACTTTTTATGTGCAAGTATGTCCTACCACAAACCCGGCAAGATACAGAGCCCAGAAACTAAGTTAAAAAATAGTCGCGTTAAAAGAGCTGTACTCACGCTAGTCCAGCAGCGTTAAAAGAATTCACCAGCACCCTTCAAATCGCGGCGCTTACCTAGCTTTAAAGACTGCTTGATGAGTCTTTATCTTTTCTTTACTTTTCTTAATCTTTTCTTAATCTTTTCTGAACTGAGCTTTCTCAGCTCTCAGCTCCTTCTAGACTGAGCTTTCTCAGCTCTCAGCTCACTGTGCTGTGCTCAGCTCATAAGAAATCAGAAAAAAGTCTCTGAGGTCGGGGGGTTACCACGGCATAGGAAGACTCATGGCACCCAAAAAATAACAGTACTTACAGCACACGTGGCACTCGCAGCACTCGTAGCCCTTTCTTGGCCACCCCTGGGATTCTTCCGGTACTTCCGTGGTACATGCAGTGCCGGCCCTGCACGAGGCAATCGCGGCGCTCTCGCCCGCGGCTCCTGTCTTCACCTTTGCACACCCACAGAACCCGCGGCTAACCCTCGCCCTCTCCCCTGCAATCGGGTTCGGAACAGGTGCCGGGTGCTGGTTGATGGGTGATGCTGCGTGGAACAAGATCCCCGCTTAGACCTGCCGCGGAGCAGAGCGTCCACCGGTGCAGCCGCCGCCTCTACTCCTCGTGAATCTGGAACTCGTTTGGAGCTCATTGCTCACTGCTGCGCTCTAGCGTCCTTCCAACATTAGAATCAAACCTAGCCCGATCGTTCATGTTGCCCCTGGGACCTGAATATCCCGCACGATTTCTCATTGGTCCCCGGCCACGAGCATAGCGTTGTGAGCGCAGCAGTGGACACTCATCAGCCCAATGGCCAAATTTCCTACAATACGCGCATTGATCAATAGCCAAATTCGAGCGAGTATAAGAAGAACCATTAAATCCACGTCCACCTCTATCCTTACCTCTAGAAGGCGAACCATAAACCTGAGATAACATAACCTTTGTTTTTAAATCCTTAGACTTCTTATCTTCACTACCCTTTGCTTCTAATTCCTGACGCTCATAATATTGAGCCATCGTCAGGAGAGACGCCAGAGAAGAGGTAGTCCAAGAGCTTTCAATAGCTTTTAAACGACTAGCCACTCTTAGTAATAGATTCGTAACATATTTATCTACAAACAAATGTCGGCCCGTATCGTCCATTAGTGACTGACCACTAAAATCATGAAAGGCTTTCTCAAAACGCGTAAAGAAATCTGAAACAGATTCATATGCCTTTTGCTTACACAATGCTTAAATAGTCCAATCAATCTTTTTAGGGGGAATGATCGTTTTTAACTTAATTAATATCGCAGTGGGAAGATCTAAAATCAATCTACATGGCTTTTTCGCTGGTTCTCTTTCCTTATCTTCTATCTCTATATCGTCCCATTTTGCCCCATAGGCTGCTTGATCATCAACTTTCCGCACAGACCTCCACATATCAGGCGGTAATATTGGCCCGAAAAATAAATCAATGTCAGCTAATGTCATGGTACAAGAATTTATGGCTCCCTCAACTTCCTCATAGAAAGCGGCTGGATTTTTCCGCGGGTCAGGCAATGCAGCTTTAAGTGCCCTATTCCAGGGAGTATATACCCAATTATAAATAAAATATCCCTTTGCGTCAATGGAAGACTTATCATCACTGGTGTCGCACCTTTAGGAGGAACATATAAAGGCGCTGCCTCTCGCATAGGCTTTGCATGCACTATACTAGTCTTATCTGCTCCGAAGATAGATGATTGTTTCCTGTTGATCGGACCCGTCCGTTCATCTGATTTAGCTTTCCGATTCTCCTCTCGCAGACGAAGCGCCTCAGTTCGCAGTTTGAACAATCGCCTTATCGTATCAGCCACCTGGGGGAGAGTAAAAAGGCCATTACGTATTTGCTTATAATCGGTTATTTCATCATCAGGTTCTAAAACACCAGAAACTTTCTGAAACATCTCTACAACTTCTTCAGCAAAATGCTCAGTAAAATATAATTGCTCCCTTTCCTGCCAACCCTGTAAACTATCTAAAATATTAGAAACAGTGACAGTATCATGAAGTGCTTGACGAGCGGTCTTTCTTAATTCAGCCGCATGATCGACCGATAGCATGGAGCGAGTGTCTGTTTTCGTTCGATCTATCTCAGAGGCCTCATCTTCGCCGGATGGATCAGAGGGAACGGCATACGGAGGGGGAGGACGATCTAGTAACAAAAAATCATCTTGTGGTTTATTAAGGACAAGATAAAGAGGCTGCCGAACAGCATATTGGCCAGATATCTGTAATCTGCGCTCCTTCTCCTGTCTTTCTTCCAATTCTTTCACTTCTTTCTTTCTTAATTCTTGAGCTTTTTCATACACTCTTCCGTTGCTCTTTCTCAATCAGCGCTTGCTCACGTTTCTCACGCTCACGTACTTCCTTCACCCACATACGCACACACTCAAACATATCTTGTCTAGATTTCCGCTCCAACATACACTGTTCCACATACTCAATCTTTCGCATATCAAATGACCTATACATCGACCAACGTAACTCAGGATCCTTGCTCGTGTATTTCCTCCATAATGTGCTGTACATTATAGAAGAAAGACCATATTTTATGTACATATCTCTATTAGGCGTCCCCTCTGGGGGAGCCGGCTGCGATTCCTCAAGTCTTAACCGGTTATTTCCACAAAAGCAGCACATCATACGAAGTGCGCTAAAAGCAAACATGCCAAAAATAGTGCAAAATATGCAGTATTATAATCAAAGTAGCACTTAAAGTATCTTTAATATGTTGTGCCGTTCAAATTAAAATCACAAAATCACATCTTAGAGAAAAATCTCCTCATTACCTTCCTATGTGTGTTGTAACACATATATTACTCTTTCACATACACATCATGACTAGTCATACCAAACCAAAATTTGCCACAGCAAGCGTATTCTAAAACTGCCTTGCCAATCCCAGGCTTCCAAAACCCACAGCAAGTACCGTAGAACGGTTCTTACCAATCACAGGCAGGGCGTCCAGATTCCAACTGCCAAGTTCTAAATTCGACCAAATGGCCACTCCACGGCCAGCCAACAGAAGGGATCTCAGTCGAGGACCGGCACCACCTGGATGGCCAAATCGGAAAGAAAGGAAAAAACGCATTGGATGCCAAGACTCGGGTCTCTTCTGACAGTGATCACGTCCACGGCGAGATTCCAATCCTTTGTCACGACCACTCCTTTGGGCATCCGAGTCGCCGATGAGTCCCACGTTGGAAGCGCCCATTTGTAGTGGTGAGCCTCAGCAGGGCCTACCAGAGCTAGGGGTTCTCCCTTCTCATGCACAGAGTCCTCAGACAAATAAGAAGAAGTTGGCATAGAAACTGGAATAGAAAAAACAGAGTTTATTAACCTCAAGAGGTGGTACTATATTCACACAGCACCCTTCGGCAAGTGTATGAAGTAGCACACTGAATGGAAAGAGCATGGCCCTTTTTTTACCCACACAGGGGCTCAAAAGAAGGCGGTACACGCACAGAGTGCTGAGTTTCGAGACATATAAGGTCATACAGAAAATGCAGGGTCGACAAGTAGGAGGAGCTAACAGTGTCCAGTTTCTTGTAAATCCAAGGGAAATGACGAAGTGCACACCTATTTTTTCATTATTTTGTCCATTTTGTGTTTATTCGCGTGCTGGCCCAGAGTCGTGGTCTGCCCGAAGCCACGAAATTATGAATGTCCATCAAGAAACAATGGGGCAAGCTCTTTCCCCATTCCTGGACGCACAGCGGTAATGAAAGCATGTCAATTTTGCCACATTTCAAACCAAGTTAGTTCCAAAGTTTATTCAAAAAGGTTCATCCAAATTATTCACATTATGTAGGATTCCTCCAACGACACGTGCGAGGCATTATACTAGCATAACTGTAACCTCATACGCTACAAACATGTCGAAGCCTTAATCGGTAGCTAGGAGTGTATGCCGGTATTCTTCATAAATTTCATCACGATAACCCAATGCATTTCGGGCCCAAGGCCCTTCGTCAGGGATATTTCTACAATTGAAGATTAAAGAACAACATTTCAGTAGCAAAATAGTATGTATTTAAATTATGTAAAACACATTTCTCAGCACTTGATTAATCACGCTTTCAACGTTTTCCCGCTAATTGTGACCGTATCCCGCCACTGTCATCTTAATAAATGTCTAAGTAATCCTCCCTCCATTTCGTCAAACATCAATAAATCTAATCATTCCCATGTGTTCATCCTGAGTATGCAAGGTACACCAAACTGCCTACGTGTCGATGCTGAACTGAATTTAACAATCCCTCTGCATGCGCAAACTTTCAATTGATCTTTAAAGCGAGAAAAAACCTTTCCATCTGCTCCCTTACCTTCAAAACTAACTGTGTTTCGCCCACATTTCACTCTTTGTAACCTGCACGTTCAAACTCCGCCCCTCGATGACTCATATGTAACCTGTACATAGTGAAATGTGGGAGAAACACAGTTAGTGAACCAGTTGAGAGGGAATGAGAAGGACGTTTTGAAGGTAAGGGAGCAGATGGAAAGGTTTTTTCTCGCTTTAAAGATCAATTGAAAGTTTGCCACAAATACAAAATGGAGTTTGCACACTGTTACAATAGTTGCTGAATACAGCATGTCTAGCCGCTGCCAAATTACAACAGTGTGAGGGGGATTCCCTCTCAGAGCATTAGTTGGCTTGTTGCCAAATTAGCCCCATGGAGTAGTCCGGCAGAGGAGTGGACCGAAACTTTCGGTCACTGTCTGCGTTGAACCTCTTGTTGTCTCTGTGGCCTCCGTAAGCACCTTAGCGAGTGCTACACATTTTCAAAATTACACAATCACTTAAAATTAAGTAATTTGCACCTACACACTTTGGTCCTGAGGAAAGCCAGTTTTAATCATAAAGGCCTGGCTGAAACATGTAGACTACACCTGGATGTAGGAGACCCTAATTAACACTCCTATAACATTCAACAGCCTTTTTTTTTAATGCTAACAGTGACCCAGTTATTAAAATATAATTTACCCTCAGGTACTGGGATCCCTGTATAGCTTTTAAACTTTCACCTTCACGTCACTTCACTTCACTACACTGCACACTCAGAAACATACCTGCTCCGCTGTATTCAGGCGTCGAAGCACACCCGGGACACACTCGGTGTCACTGGGTGGGCCCGATGATGAAGCATGCCACCAACCAGGTTGGTGGGTGAGGGCTTCATGAACAAACAAAAGGGTTTGTACCCTGTCTTACAGTCTTGAGTCTGTGTAAAGTCAGAAATAGGCTAGTCCTTATTGATTTCACACTTTTAATTTCATAGCATTTTAATAGAAGAGAGCGTTCTGCAAATTATTTTTGCATTGACTTATAGCTGACATGATGTAAGACATAGCTTCCATACTTTTTCTCAAACAATTCGACCAGTGTAAAAATAAGTGCCAAATGTTCATAGAAGCTCACCACCAGTGCTGCTTAATGCTGAGGTTGCCAAATACCAGAGCTGCATCCTCTGGATTCCACCTCATTCTTCTTTCTTCCATCACCGTACATTTAAGCCTTTTATGTCCCACCAGCAGGTTTTGTTTAATCCATGTTTTCTCCTTTTAACACTGTTTCCTTTTCTTTCCACCCTTTCTGCCTTCCTTTCGTTTGTTCTGGGTCAATGCAAGATGTTGATGGGAAAAACACCAGTCTCCACAAATGAGTGCCAGCGGTACATATTAAGCACTAACTAAGACATTAAAACATATTAAAATATATGATCCATGCTTAGCATCAATTAAGCAGCAGAATGTTCTTGGCTACCAAATGTTCACAGAAAGCATGTAGCTGATAAATAGACTGGACAATGACAGAAGGTCTAAGAAAATATATTGGTCACTCAGGAACTGGATATTTCCTTCTACTTGAAAAACATTTAAGGATACAATAATGTAATTCACTGATCCTAAATAATATAAAATCAGGGAAACATCAGCAAGAAGATTACACTTGGAAATATGTTGTACTTGGTGTGTCTTCTAGTTTGATGTGTTATAGAACCCTGTGTTGTTCCAAGTTCTATGTTCTATGATCTTGCCTAGTGAGGATTACGTTATGAGGATCTCAAAAGGTAGAGAGTTTCCCAGGGACCAGAAAGGACTGGGTATCAACAATTTTAACAAAAAAGAAATCCTTTCTGTGTATTAGTCTTTCTATAAGTGACCAACAGGCCTACACATTTAACTCATTTGGTGTTACTTTTAGGTTTTAAGCAGTTTTTCAACATTAGTACGCCACACTAGAATATCATTTTGGTTACTCTCAAAGTTTTTTATTTAAAATGTTTTTTTTCGTAAAAACTTTTTTTTAAAAAGAAGAACATGTATATTCACAAACTTTATATCACACTTTAAATCATTTAAAAAGTGTGCTCTGTTACACTTATAACTGCTATCTAACAATTCCGGGTTACGGTTTCTAGTTCAGAGTCACACCTGGTTCAAACAATATTTGTGTATTCACATTAAGTAAATCAAAACAATACAATTCATTAATAATTAATAAGTCCTATTTGTCGACGCGTTTCGGTGCGTAGATTGCATTTGTAGCACCTTCCTCAGGACAGACGAAATAATTAAAACAAACGTGATAGCTTCTTTCTAAAAAAGGAAAAAATAAATATAATCAATATATTTTCCTAAGGAGAGTTTTTATTCTAGTTGTGGACTAATTTACCAGTGGTTACTTTTTAATATATTGGGTCCCCTTACTTGAAATTTTAGGGATTTCAGTCCTTGTATTGATCTTTCAGGACTTCTTTATTCCTATATGGCGTTACGCTTCTCCTCGGTAGCACCAAAATCTTATTCTCTTATTGACTTTCTACAAAAAGAAAAGCAGGGAATTATGCACCATGCTGGAGATAATGGTATTGGCTAGTGCATCCATATTTCATAATTTACTCACTTATAGAGATTTTATATATCCCTTTAAAATATGGGTGTCTGTCAAAGCTGGTACTGTTTTCCAGTCTGGCCCACAAGCGTTTGGTGGTATTACTTTACCACATACATTTGATAATGTTACTGCGCCTGTAGACAACACATTGATTGATTAAAGAGTTTTTGGCCTACTTATTTAAGTAGGTTTGGCTTAGAGGAGTAATTTGGCTGATACCCACCTGGCAAATTATTACTCAATGCTTACACTCTGGCTCTTTCTTTCTTGCACCCTCTCCAGTGGTGTCTGCCAACCTATATTTGGAGTGACATAGTGGTGTATTTAAGTATCATCACCTCCATTATTTTCACCATGTTCTAATAACCCTATCTTCTATGCTTCTAGGGCAGTTGGTATGTCATACATACCTTGTTTAGTTGACGGGTTTGGCATTGGTCCAGAGTGCGCCTTGACTTTTTGTTTGGAGCGATAATCTTACTTTGGTCTGTTCTTTTACCTGAAAGGTTAATAGATCATCTTAAGATGGGAACAGAGACGTGTTGATATTTCGTCTGTATATTGCATCTGCCGCCTTAACATGGGCATCTACTGTTTACTTTTCGCCCAATATCTCGCTCTCTTCAAATAAAGCCCCGTAATCCTTCGTTATTATTCCTGGGAGCGGGTCCCTCACCCTTCGCCTGTTCTTTCAGAACATCAAGCCCCAATTTATGTTCATTATTCTCACTGGCGGTAAAAGTTCCCCACTGTTCGCCTACTCTTTCAATGGTGCATGGACTATTACCGTCCTCCTGCTCAAGTAGCGCAGCCACCATCAGCTTTTGCATTACCCGGACTATTACCGTCCTCCTACTCAAGTAGCGCAGCCCCCGTCAGCTTTTACATTCCCCGAACGCTTACCTTCTCATTGCCGGCACCGAGAAAATTGCTTGCGACCGCTTCCTGCTTTGGCTGCTTTCGATTGAGCTGGTTACATTGTATCCGCCTTAAATACCCATGCGCATCCTAAATTGGTTAGCAATTGTCTCGTTGATTGAAGTAAATTGCTTTATTGCGCGGCAAAATTCGGCACCATTTTTGTAGTTTTATTATCCCTATTTGACTACCGTGCCACGAGTTCGAGTCCCCCGTATTCCCGAATCTGACCCTCATTATTTGATTAATTTAATTTTGCAGGGGCATCATGTCCTTGCATTTACTTTATGTCTGTGCCACATTCTCGCCATAGTATTGTTTTGCCAATTATTTTGCGTGTATAGTTGTCGGCGCCCATCTGTTAGCGCCATTTTAGTAGTTCGTGGTGTTTGTTTTGAACTACAGGGTCTCGAGTTCGAGACCGCTGTGGACGCCCAAACTCACTGTGCCACAAGCTGAATTTTATATTTTGGGTAATCTGGGGCCTCATCTCTAGTCTTGTTTACTCTACCTAGCCCTAGCATGAGTTTATTTTTCCTTTGTTTTTTAGAAAAAGAACGAAGTTACCCGTTTTGTCCATACATTATTTTCTAGACAGAACATTAAAGCCACACGTTCGATACCAGTGCATGCCTCGTTTCTCAAATGGATACCAATTATTGCATTTTTATGTGATTTAGCAAATACCATAGTGATGTTAAAACAATGGACAATTCGTATTTACTCAGCAATACATGTAATTTGCACTGGTATAAAAGGAGTACAGAAGTACATAGTATATATTTCACTTTATACAGACTTAAGTAAAAATATGCCTGGATTAAAAGTATACACTTAATTTGCAGTGGTACAGACAGAGTACAAGAATACATAATATATGTTTCATTTTATACAGACTTCAGTAAAAGTGTACCAGGGTAGAAAGTATACTGTCCTGTGGGGTAATTACCGAATCATTCTATCCCACTCCTCCCGTCCATTTAATCCATGATAGTATGACTTGAATTTGGACATATAGAATTGTTCCCTCTGTTTGCGTTTTTTGTTTAAATCGCCCCCTCTTACTGATATCTTGATCTTTTCCAGTATAAACCACTTGATGTCATCTATACTGTGATTTTGCGCTGTCCAATGATCAACTGGGGGGCATTCTTTTTTTTATTTCTAACTGCAGAACGATGTTCCGTGAGTCGTAGACGCATTTCGCGGCCCGTCTCACCAATGTAACATTTGTTACAAGGGCACAACACCAGGTACACTACATTGGCAGTGCGACAATTTACGTGTTCGTTCATCCAATGGGTAATGCCCTGCACTTCTAATTTGTCAGTTTTGATAATATTTTTGCAGTGCGAGCAAGAACCACAAGGTAAATTGCCCCTGATGGGGTTGTTACTTACAACGTCTAGTTGTCCTCCTCTTTTTGGTTCTTTGAAGGTTTGTACTAAGTGATTTCTTATGGTCTTATTTCTTCTGTATGCGTATATGGGTTTACTCATAGGTGTTATTCCTACTTTATTTAGTATGGTCCAATTTTTGTTTATCAGATTCTTCACTTTATTACTAAAGCCATTATAGTCATTTACCATAACGATCTGATCATTACAGTTTTTAGGTTTGGACGATGCTTCGAATAAACTGTCACGATTGTAATACTTTGCACGCTTATATGCCTGTTTTATTAAGCGATTTGGGTATCCTCTTTGGGCGAGTTTTGTTTTTAAAATGGCTGCATGTTTTTCATAACTCGCTCTGTCACTGCAATTCCTCCTTATTCTTAGGAATTGACTAAAAGGTATCCCTTCTTTTTGGCACCTCGGGTGATAGAGGGAAGAAATTGAGACCCTAGAGAAACAGCTGAATGACAGCACAGCGCTGGACGATGCGAAGAAAAAACTAGATGAGATCAAGGATGATATTAGCGGATACCAGGAGTACATGATAAATAAAAAAACAAACAAATTGCGGAAAGATATAGCCAATTACAAAATAGAAACTGTGTATCCCTATATCCAAAAAGACTATTATGAGCAACCAGCTCCAACAGAATACAATGGCAAACACTTCAACTACAATCGAAATAGGTATCACAAAAAGAATGTAACATTCTCTGATACCTCTTACAATAGCTCCGAGTCGGAAGGGGATAATCACCAGGATCAGAGAAACAGATCTGATGAGAGACAGGGAGGCCAGACAATCAGAGAATACCAACCAGTTTTTTTAGGACAAACACAGAGGAGACAACAGCGAGGTTTCAGAGCCCGGGGGAGGGGACGTCAGGGCAACCAACAGGCAGGAGGAATGACACGGAGACCGTATATGCGGACCCGCAGCCAGAAGGAATGGGATTAATAGGAGGAAATCCCACACCCCCAGAGTGCAGACAGACAGCAGAGGGAATAGCCCCAAAAGCCCCAATAATCAATCTCTCGAACAAAATACTTAGTGAACATGAAACCAGTGTCCTTGAAAAGGGTCTTGGATTTGCTCCCAGCACAACAGGCTGCAGATTCAACATTGAAAGAGATGTAAGGGACCTTTTTAGAAAGATTAGAATTAAGAAGTTTTTCATGGGAAAAGATGGTAGAGATGTCACAAATAAATCTGGCCTAAAACCTCCATCTACATGGACACCCAATATTGGGATGGTCGGATCAGAGGTAGATACTTTTGAAAAAGCAGTAACCAGTGGCCTAGAAAAATTATTAGACACACAGGCTTGGACAGAAAACAATCTATCAAAAGAAGAAAGGATGGCATTAAAGTCCTTGTCATCTTGTGAGGAAATCACGATAAAACCAGGAGACAAGGGTGGGAGTATAGTGGTTTTAACCACCACAGACTACGAGAATAGAATGATGAAACTTTTAAACAATGAGTTACACTATAGACCAAGCAGCGTGAGAGAATGGGACAACTTAAAGAAGAAGGTTCGTGATGTTGTTAACTTTGCCAAAGAGGACAACCTCATATGTGAGGAGGAGTATAGGTTTTTAATAAATGAGAATCCTAAGGTCCCAGCACTATATGGGCTGCCAAAGGTGCACAAAAGTTTGGAGGATCCTCCAATGCGCCCTATAGTGTCTGGGATCGATTCGTTAACTGAGCCCCTCAGCAAATACGTGGATCACTTTATTCAGCCACTGGTCACGAATTTGCCCTCGTATATCAAGGACACCACCCATATGATCTCAAAAATTGAAGGGAGAGAATTTAATAAGGACACTCAATGGTTGGTGTGCCTCGATATCGAAGCGCTATATACAAATATCCCGCAAGAAGACACTGTAAAAATGATGAGGGATATTTTAGGTAATGAAAATGGCGATTTAACCACGCATGACACTTTCATTATAGAATGCATAGAAATAATCCTAAAAAATAACATCTTTTTATTCAAACAGGATTACCATTGTCAGATCAAGGGCACCAGTATGGGAGCCACATGTGCTCCCAGCCTGGCATGCCTGTATGTCGGTAATTTCGAGACAAAGCATATTTACAATGAAATGTGTCCTTTTTTTGAAAACGTGAAGTGCTGGTCACGTTTCATAGATGACATTTTTTTCATTTGGGAGGGGGAGGAAAACGAACTAGACACCTTCCTAGACTGGATAAATTGTGGGGATCCAAACCTGAAGTTTACCTCCAACAAAAGCCAAGTGTCAGTAGATTTCTTGGATATCAAGATTCACGAAAAAGAAGGGGTCCTCAATGTGGACTTATTTGTTAAGCCAACTGACCAAAACACGCTTCTTCACCATAAAAGCTATCACCCGAGGTGCCAAAAAGAAGGGATACCTTTTAGTCAATTCCTAAGAATAAGGAGGAATTGCAGTGACAGAGCGAGTTATGAAAAACATGCAGCCATTTTAAAAACAAAACTCGCCCAAAGAGGATACCCAAATCGCTTAATAAAACAGGCATATAAGCGTGCAAAGTATTACAATCGTGACAGTTTATTCGAAGCATCGTCCAAACCTAAAAACTGTAATGATCAGATCGTTATGGTAAATGACTATAATGGCTTTAGTAATAAAGTGAAGAATCTGATAAACAAAAATTGGACCATACTAAATAAAGTAGGAATAACACCTATGAGTAAACCCATATACGCATACAGAAGAAATAAGACCATAAGAAATCACTTAGTACAAACCTTCAAAGAACCAAAAAGAGGAGGACAACTAGACGTTGTAAGTAACAACCCCATCAGGGGCAATTTACCTTGTGGTTCTTGCTCGCACTGCAAAAATATTATCAAAACTGACAAATTAGAAGTGCAGGGCATTACCCATTGGATGAACGAACACGTAAATTGTCGCACTGCCAATGTAGTGTACCTGGTGTTGTGCCCTTGTAACAAATGTTACATTGGTGAGACGGGCCGCGAAATGCGTCTACGACTCACGGAACATCGTTCTGCAGTTAGAAATAAAAAAAAGAATGCCCCCCTAGTTGATCATTGGACAGCGCAAAATCACAGTATAGATGACATCAAGTGGTTTATACTGGAAAAGATCAAGATATCAGTAAGAGGGGGCGATTTAAACAAAAAACGCAAACAGAGGGAACAATTCTATATGTCCAAATTCAAGTCATACTATCATGGATTAAATGGACGGGAGGAGTGGGATAGAATGATTCGGTAATTACCCCACAGGACAGTATACTTTCTACCCTGGTACACTTTTACTGAAGTCTGTATAAAATGAAACATATATTATGTATTCTTGTACTCTGTCTGTACCACTGCAAATTAAGTGTATACTTTTAATCCAGGCATATTTTTACTTAAGTCTGTATAAAGTGAAATATATACTATGTACTTCTGTACTCCTTTTATACCAGTGCAAATTACATGCATTGCTGAGTAAATACGAATTGTCCATTGTTTTAACATCACTATGGTATTTGCTAAATCACATAAAAATGCAATAATTGGTATCCATTTGAGAAACGAGGCATGCACTGGTATCGAACGTGTGGCTTTAATGTTCTGTCTAGAAAATAATGTATGGACAAAACGGGTAACTTCGTTCTTTTTCTAAAAAACAAAGGAAAAATAAACTCATGCTAGGGCTAGGTAGAGTAAACAAGACTAGAGATGAGGCCCCAGATTACCCAAAATATAAAATTCAGCTTGTGGCACAGTGAGTTTGGGCGTCCACAGCGGTCTCGAACTCGAGACCCTGTAGTTCAAAACAAACACCACGAACTACTAAAATGGCGCTAACAGATGGGCGCCGACAACTATACACGCAAAATAATTGGCAAAACAATACTATGGCGAGAATGTGGCACAGACATAAAGTAAATGCAAGGACATGATGCCCCTGCAAAATTAAATTAATCAAATAATGAGGGTCAGATTCGGGAATACGGGGGACTCGAACTCGTGGCACGGTAGTCAAATAGGGATAATAAAACTACAAAAATGGTGCCGAATTTTGCCGCGCAATAAAGCAATTTACTTCAATCAACGAGACAATTGCTAACCAATTTAGGATGCGCATGGGTATTTAAGGCGGATACAATGTAACCAGCTCAATCGAAAGCAGCCAAAGCAGGAAGCGGTCGCAAGCAATTTTCTCGGTGCCGGCAATGAGAAGGTAAGCGTTCGGGGAATGTAAAAGCTGACGGGGGCTGCGCTACTTGAGTAGGAGGACGGTAATAGTCCGGGTAATGCAAAAGCTGATGGTGGCTGCGCTACTTGAGCAGGAGGACGGTAATAGTCCATGCACCATTGAAAGAGTAGGCGAACAGTGGGGAACTTTTACCGCCAGTGAGAATAATGAACATAAATTGGGGCTTGATGTTCTGAAAGAACAGGCGAAGGGTGAGGGACCCGCTCCCAGGAATAATAACGAAGGATTACGGGGCTTTATTTGAAGAGAGCGAGATATTGGGCGAAAAGTAAACAGTAGATGCCCATGTTAAGGCGGCAGATGCAATATACAGACGAAATATCAACACGTCTCTGTTCCCATCTTAAGATGATCTATTAACCTTTCAGGTAAAAGAACAGACCAAAGTAAGATTATCGCTCCAAACAAAAAGTCAAGGCGCACTCTGGACCAATGCCAAACCCGTCAACTAAACAAGGTATGTATGACATACCAACTGCCCTAGAAGCATAGAAGATAGGGTTATTAGAACATGGTGAAAATAATGGAGGTGATGATACTTAAATACACCACTATGTCACTCCAAATATAGGTTGGCAGACACCACTGGAGAGGGTGCAAGAAAGAAAGAGCCAGAGTGTAAGCATTGAGTAATAATTTGCCAGGTGGGTATCAGCCAAATTACTCCTCTAAGCCAAACCTACTTAAATAAGTAGGCCAAAAACTCTTTAATCAATCAATGTGTTGTCTACAGGCGCAGTAACATTATCAAATGTATGTGGTAAAGTAATACCACCAAACGCTTGTGGGCCAGACTGGAAAACAGTACCAGCTTTGACAGACACCCATATTTTAAAGGGATATATAAAATCTCTATAAGTGAGTAAATTATGAAATATGGATGCACTAGCCAATACCATTATCTCCAGCATGGTGCATAATTCCCTGCTTTTCTTTTTGTAGAAAGTCAATAAGAGAATAAGATTTTGGTGCTACCGAGGAGAAGCGTAACGCCATATAGGAATAAAGAAGTCCTGAAAGATCAATACAAGGACTGAAATCCCTAAAATTTCAAGTAAGGGGACCCAATATATTAAAAAGTAACCACTGGTAAATTAGTCCACAACTAGAATAAAAACTCTCCTTAGGAAAATATATTGATTATATTTATTTTTTCCTTTTTTAGAAAGAAGCTATCACGTTTGTTTTAATTATTTCGTCTGTCCTGAGGAAGGTGCTACAAATGCAATCTACGCACCGAAACGCGTCGACAAATAGGACTTATTAATTATTAATGAATTGTATTGTTTTGATTTACTTAATGTGAATACACAAATATTGTTTGAACCAGGTGTGACTCTGAACTAGAAACCGTAACCCGGAATTGTTAGATAGCAGTTATAAGTGTAACAGAGCACACTTTTTAAATGATTTAAAGTGTGATATAAAGTTTGTGAATATACATGTTCTTCTTTTTAAAAAAAAGTTTTTACGAAAAAAAACATTTTAAATAAAAAACTTTGAGAGTAACCAAAATGATATTCTAGTGTGGCGTACTAATGTTGAAAAACTGCTTAAAACCTAAAAGTAACACCAAATGAGTTAAATGTGTAGGCCTGTTGGTCACTTATAGAAAGACTAATACACAGAAAGGATTTCTTTTTTGTTAAAATTACGTTATGAGGATTACATGGTCCCAGTTGGGGAGCTGGGTGGACTAGGGATTACTGCCATGTGTTGTCATGCCAATAAATACTTAAAATTATCTTCACTATTGAGGGGAAGGGGACCTCAGAATTCTGACATGTCAAAACTTCACCTCAACAGAGCGCCCACAACTTAATGAATCAGGATAGTGTTAAACCTCAATTTCATGAGGCAATTGTTTATTGTTGTTCTCTATCCTATTTTAACTCACTACACTCTTGGTTTGCACTGCACTTCTACCCATTGGTCTATATCTATTTGGTCATCATGTGCTTGTGGGCAGTGACCCCGCTCTCCTACAGGGTAATATTTGGTCTCAATGATCTAGAGACCCATTACCTCCGAGGGATGACCAGATGATAAAATTGATCATACAAAACTTTGATGGGTATCCCATGAACTGAGCGGGTTCTATCCACAATCACTGACACACCTGCTGTTTAAACATTGTTTATTCCACTTCAATAATCATTGTATTTTTTAGATTTGATCTAAATGTAAATGTAAATGTACAGGAATTTATATAGCGCAAATCACCAAGCGGTTTCTAAGCGCTTGCTTAGGGAACCCGTCCTGGTATTCCTCTGTGAGATAACCCCAGCAGGGTATCCGCAAGGTGAAAGCCAGGCATCCCGCCGCGAGGGGCCGTTGTGGAGATTAAGCAAGCTATTGCCCAGAGTCGCAGAGTGTGAACCTGTGAATCGAGTAGGCACCGGAGTGAGAATTGTCGAGTCCATGGACATTTTAGGACTCAAGACCCCGCCGAGCCGGGAATTGAACCCTGGTCCCGGGCTGACCTCTGCTTCCAGGTCTGCCTCCTCTAACTAGTGAGCCACACTTCTCCACATCTAGTATGTATTGAGGTTTTAGTATATTCCTCCTTTTGAGACCCCTAGGTTTTTTTGTTATTAATATTCATTGACGGGGGTATAACCTAGGTAAGGTCTTTAAACACCTCTCTGACCCTTTCTCCACCTGTTTGTTATAATATGAAAATAATTTGATATCCATCGAGGATCTGAATTGCACAATGTCTAATCAGTAAACCTGGTTTCAAGCCCAGCTTCCAAGCTTGGCTTAATAGCGTGACCCTAGGCAATTAAATTTCTGCTCTGTGCCTTCCTTTCCGTGATTACCACATTTGAGAGCTCCTTGAAATAGTTCAGGATGAGTACCGTCAAGCAACCTTTCTTGTGTGTGGGATAATAGACCATAAGGTTGCTCCATCTAAAAAATAGAACTCTTATGTAGGGTGAAACAAGACAACTAATTTTTCTCTGGATAATTAATAAAAATTACCACAGCAGAAAGGATGTGGTTCAATAATTTTAATAAAGACCACTCAAAGCAGTGATGTATTTTAAGGTGCTAAAGTGAAACAATCCAAAATGCACTGTTTTATGTAAAACTTCAACCACAGAAATACATAAAGTAGCAGTCACAGACATTTGCAGAAGAATGCATGTGGGAGCTGAGCCGGCGGGGAGGGAACACTGCGGACATCGCCACACAATCACGCTTTCCGAGACTTGCGACCCGCCTCCACTCCCGCAGTCACCCCTAGAAAAGTGAGGAGTTCAGTGGAAGGGCGGGCAGGTTGAAGACCATAGAGGCCGAGGTGCTTAGAAATGCAAAAGCCACTGGACCGCACCAGAGCACCTTGGAAACACAGCGGTAGAAGACAGAATGAGATAGCACGGGTGTCAGTGGCAGCAATGGAGGAGCAGCGGGGGAGAGCTCCGGGGGGTTCAGTGACAGTGTTGGTCCCGACTGTATTGCAGGCACTACGGCCAGCACCACCACAGGTGAGCAGGAGTTGGGATACCGGTGGTGGGGGGGGGAGCAGTTTGCGGCTTGTTGCACCCTCTCACTGGGCCAGCCTCAGGTTCAGCCCAGTTTCTCGCCATCTCTCCCAGTGTACACAGTCCGGTCAGTTGGACATAGACTGCTCCCGCCTACCTGTTGCCCATTGTCTGCCTCAACCCCGGGACAATCATCTGGGTCTCAGAGTGAGTGTGGTGGCCTTAGAGAGCCGCCCCAAGAGAGTGCCCTTTGGCAGCCCTATGGAGGTGGCCCAGACAGTCTGGGTGTGGCTTGTAGGAGCCAGGGGCACCCTGCTTCTGCTCCCTGTAGCCTTTCTGCCAGTCAGTCCTTTATCCAGCCTCCACAGCATCTTATCAGTGGCAGCATAAAGCAAACGTACGGCTAACAGGCAAACACATTCAGTTTCAGTTGAAAACACTGGTGTGTGCTGTCTCACCCGAAGGGTCAGAAGGGGCTGTTTAGCAAAGTTGGTGTGAGCTAGGAGCGCACAAAGAAGGGAGCAAAAAAGGAAGGGGGACAAAATCCCAATACCTTGCCCACTCAGGAGCTGAAGAATATTGCTGAAAAGGAGACCGAACTGTAAAAAAAGGGATGGAAGCAGAAGAGAGCGCGCTCATACATCCTGTAACAAGTGTCACAAGAATTACGGCTCAGTTCCTCAATCAGGAGCCAACAACAGTGAGCTCCCCCCAACATCCTCCCCAACAAGGGCTCAATACTCATTACTTTCAAGCATCAGGCAGCCCACCAATCCTGGACAAGTCCTCTGAAAGGGTAGATGAGGCTACATTACACAACCCCCAAGCACTGGAGCCCAACTCAGAGCATATGGAACCGTCTCGCGCTGGAAGCTCCACTCTTGGGCAAGGAAACTGCCCACTTTCCGGAGATGGGGACCAGGAACAGGAAGCACAGGAAAAAAAAGCACTTGCCCAGCCCCCTCTCTGCGGGTGTCAAGTGGCAAATGAGATGAAGAACAGTAAAGGTTGCTATGAAAGGGCCAATGAAACTGTGCCTAGGAGGACCCGGCCACATATAAAACCCTCAGAAATCGTCAGGAAGCCAACTGATGTGGCAAACGGCCTCTTATTGACTGAAGCCCTGTTTCACTGGCGTCAGGATGAGAATAAGGCCGACAACAACGATGGAAAAGAATCAGCGCGACCCACCCCTCGATCAGTTACAACCACCTCACCTATTGATTGCCGACAGCTCGACTCATCCTGAAAACCTCACGACTCCTTTCTACAAATATTTGAACTAAAAATAGAAAGGCCTTGGACCTTACCCCAAATCCCATTTAGAGAAGGGAAGAGGCAAAAGACCTTGGGAATCTGGGCGGCTACCAACAGGCCAGAAAGACCAAGAAGATGACCGCCATTTGAAAACCATCAGAGAAGCACAAAAGTCAATAGCAAACACTCTTATTTGGCAGTCAACAAAAATGGCGGTCCAAATTGATCTCCTTCAATCAATAGCCCGATGCCAGACGAACCCAGGGCAACACGCTGGCAAAACTGGAGGCAACAATCATCCATAATCAGGCCATGATAGCACACACAAGCTCATGTGTCGACATTTTAGAAAAGTAGGCAGAGCTGCCGGAAATATTGGGGGACAAAGTAGCGTTAGCCAAGAGCAAGGTGGAACCATTGACAACACTCAAGCCAATGGTAGGGGACAAACACCAAATGGCACTTAAAGGAGAACATCGCCCAACCATGAGCCCAGAGTCAAAGGACTCCGAGGATGAGAGAAGAAGCTCAAAGATTATGGCATCCCCAATCAGGAGCGACAGCAAGGAAATCCCGGACACAAAAGAAGGAGCAGAGTTGAAGGAGACCATCCCGGGGGCAGCCGGAGCAAGGACAGATGCCCTCTTATCTAGGAGGGTAAAGAAAAAGATGAAAAAACAGATGAAGAGATCAAAAAAGAAAAGAAGATCAATCATGCCGGCGATGTTGAACAGCCACAGGCCTGAGGGGAAAAGCAATCCAAGGCCACTTTACCCAATCCTTAACTTTAAACAGCAGAACAGGACCTGGGGAACTTTGGAAGATAAAGCCAAAGAATCAGATGCTCCAATGCAACAAAGCAGCCATCAGGCAGCCCAACAACCAACAGGGCTAACACCAGACCCAGGTCAGGTGGCAACACACAGGGTTAGCCTGGGAAAGGAGGATGCTTCCACACAAACAAGGTCACATAACCCTTTGAGACCGGAGGGTCAGAAAGGCCAGAAGGGGTACACCATACTCCCTTTGACGGAGCAGAAGCAAACAGACAGCTGGGCTGGAAGCACAAATAGGACTGTTGGCGAACAACAGTGGCGAATTCCCAACAAACCCCCCCCAAGCCTTGGTCCAAGTAACCGGAGCCCTGGGGGGGTACCCGCGAACACGGGACACACAACGCCCCAAGGAAATGCCCACAATACATGAGGTTATGCTCACCCACAGGTATCACATGAAAGGCCTTTATGACATCCTAAACAGATCCAACATCCTTCAACGTTTAGGACATATCGCATCCTTATCTCAGATTACATCGGAAAACCTGGAGTGGGTAAAGTTCAAAAGGGCGCATGGAGATAGTCACGGCGACTCAACTCTCCTGGGATTTAGTTAACAAAATCTCAAATGGGCAGTTCTTCGTGTAGCCCAGCAACTATCTAGCTGGTGCATTGATGCAAAAGAACTCACCCAACCGAAATACCCACTCGTCCTCATACCTCATAATGAGGGGAAGGGGGCAGCATCAATTCTGTAAGGCACAAACCACAACAGAACGTGGAGGGAAAACACTATAGAATGACCAAGTATACCAAATAACATATTTCTATCTCTCATAGAGTTAATCAGTGGAGACTGCTAATGGGCCAAACTACGCAGGCAACAAGGGAGGATCACTGGCAACAGCATTCCTAGCCAGAGACAAATCTTTGGCTGTGTAGGAAGGAAAATAGTGGGGCGAGAAGATCAACATCAACCACCAAACACTGACCTCCACCAAGAATTAACCCTTAAATCATGGCACATTGCAGTGCTACATAAAAGCGCAGGGAACAAGGAAACACAGGACTACCATGCAAAAGGGGACATCATATGCTGCCAAGAAACTTGGGCAATATCGTCAACCCTCATATCCGGCTTCCACAAACATGGCCATCAGGGGGTCTCTCGATCTTTATAAGCCATGCCCGTAAACTCAAAATAACAGGAATAAGAGCCAATTCTCCAGACCTGCAATCCATGACAATTGAGGGGCTCAGGGTGATCCGTAAGCAGCTTCGCCTGCTGTTAATAAACTGCTATATTAATCAGGCACTAACACAAGCTAGTATGGAATTCCTCATCACCACACTGAAAGAAGTATTACTCAAATATGAGCATCACAATGTGATCATCGCTGGTGATTTCAATTCAAGAGGACTGGAAAGGGCCTCAGGCATGCTAAGCAAGATGCACAAGGCTGGCCTGTTGCTCTCTCTTCTTAAAAGCTTTAAACTCCACTCGACTCATCATACAAAGAAACTACGCTCACCCACGTGGTGCCCTAAATTGGACTTTAAGAAAATATCCAGTGTTGACTATATTCTAACTAATGAGAAGTTGGCCAATAAGTTGAGTAACTTCATGGTTGACGACAGAGGGGAAAGTGATTATAGGCCTCTATGTGTTACCTTCCTCTTGGGAATGGAATCTGCAGACCTCCAGAAAGTAGTGGATGAACCCACAGGAGAAGAACGCTTCAGAGCACATAAAAGAATAAAATGGACAACTAAGCTCAGAACTAAATTACAGCAGTGGGCATCAAAGTGGGAAGCATGCTTGTTGAGGGAGGCCCACCCGAGGGTGATAGGATACTGGGAAGCCCTGACAGACAATTTATGGCAGAAACTGGGGGGGAAACCATTGCAAAAAAATGCTTTCCAACAAGGCATCATCTCCCAAGAAGCCACGAGTACTGAAGTGCCCGAGTCAATGTAAGCGCACCCTCATGAAGCCACTCAGGGTAAAATAGAAAAGAGGAACATCACCAGAAACGGCCCCCATAGCGCTACTGAGAACAGCTTACAGGTAAAAGCTGTACAGAGAAAGGATACGGAACAGAAACGTCTCACAGTATTTGCCTTGATAAAGGAAAAGAACACCGCCAAACTGTATAGATATAACAACCGTCTGAACTCCCAAACTACGAGAAAGGTAGAACAATATCACAAGCAACGAGTGGGAAGCGTATGTAAAGGGATTATACTCTAGAGACTTACCAGTTGCCAAGTATGTTCTTTCCAAGAAGACCCTGGAAATATGAAACTCCACTCTAAGAGCAAACTGTAAGTAGGACCAAAGACGATTGAGGGCAACGGCTTCTCAGAACGAGATATAACAAGGATGATCAAGACAATGAGAAATGATGGGGTTCCAGGACCCAACGGCATTCCAGCCCTGGCATTTAAATCAGCTCAAGCTTTTTTTGCCTCAATTCTTACCCCTCTATACAAACCTGCTTATTCAACGGCAATAAAACCACAATCATGGAAAGGATCAGTTATTTTTCCCATCCATAAAAAAGGCGATCCCTCAAATCCTGCCAACAATAGGCTAATGGCCCTGCTTGATGTAGAAGCAAAAGCCTATGCAAAATTACTACTGAAAGAGTTGGGGGATTGGGCAAACAATAATGGAATTCTCTCATTCCATCAGACCGGGTTCAGGGTAAAAAAGCTCAACAATGGACAACATCATGGCCCCAGCCTATCTCTCTAGACAAGCGGTCAAATACAGGCACTCGCTGCTGTTCTGCTGTTTCATAGATTAAAGCACAGCCTTTGACAGAGTTGATAGAGGCAGACTTTGGGGAAAAACTGACAGCCTGGGGGATTCCACCAAAGCTATTGAAAGCAATCATCTCTATGAGGGGACCTGGATCCAGGTAAAAATAATCCCCACAGCCTTATCATCAAGAATCGAAACTAACAATGGCCTAAAGCAGGGTTGCGTCCTGGCCCCATTATTATTCAATTTCTATACTGCAGATATGGGGAGTGCCCTGAAAGAAGCCAGTCTAGTGTCCAAGAGATTGGCAATCCCCCAGTACGCTGATAATACAGTAGTGATGGATCACACCAGAGGGGCCTCCAAAGAGCTTTAAGGGAGCTGGAAAGTACAACAAGGAAAGCTGCTTGACAGTCAATCAGAGCAAAACAAAGATAATGGTATTTGGTAAATATCCCCACAAAAAAGCAAGCTACTTGGAAACTGGGAGACGATCAAATAGGGCTATCTGAGAGGGCTACTCCTGCAATGCACACAAAATATCTAATTTCCAACACCAATTGCGTAATCCTCACACTGAGACGCTTAAGCCAACGCCTGTCAAGCCCGATAGCAGGCCCTATGCTGATGGTCCTCAAGGCAAAACTAATACCGGCCATTAACTATGGCCACCTTGTCTACCCAGGAGCTTTAGACAAATTTTTAAAACCTTTTCTAGCAGACGTACCATCTTATTGACAAGATACAACTGATTTTTCAATCTGATGCAAACTGTGGAGTTTTCACCAACAAACCAATTATTGGTAACTCTGGATGTGGTATCCTTATATACCCAAATACCCCAGGAGGAAGGATTGAATGCAATTGAAATATTGCTTGAAAAATGCCTCGTCCAGTGAGGGTCCCAAGTGAGTTTATAATAGTTCTTTTTTAATGCAAATTTTGCAAGTTCCATTTCAGGTTTGAAAATGATTATTATCTGCAGATCAAAGGGACAGCCATGGGCTGTCCTTTGCGCCGTGAATTGCAGTTTTATTCATGGCTCAATTTGAGGAACGATTAATTTACAATAATAACCCGTTTTGGACCCAGATCACCACATTTGTCTGCTATATCGACGAAATATTCCTAATTTGGAATGGTACCTTACCTGAATTAATGATGTTCCACAACTGGTTGAACCAGCACACACCAGATATTCATTTCAGTTTACATTCAAGTCCCAGCATTATTACATTTTTGGATGTTGAAGTGTACGTCTCTCACTACACATAAAACCAACGGACAGAAACAAAGCACTCCACTATACAAGCCATCATCTTCGTAGTTTGCGGGATAACCTTCCGGTTGGACAGTTTTTAAGGATAAAGCGCAATTGTTCCACTAAAGAGGAATATATGTTCCATGTGGGCAGCCTCTTAGAAAGGATGTATGACGTTACAACGCATACTTTTACATTGCATGCCTTTACAACGCGGTATTTACAACGAACACCATTACAATGCATAGTGCTTTTAGGCGCTGGATAGTGATTTATTTAATTTACTATTCAAACTCCAGTCCCCGTGGATAGTAGGGAAGGGGATGTATGACGTTACAACGCATACTTTTACAACGCCTACCTTTACAACGCATTTTTTACACCGCAACATCCATTACAACGCACACCATTACAACGCATACCATTACAACGAATACTTTAAAACTACCTTTACAACGCATTCCACTACAACGCATAGTACTTTTACAACGCATACCATTACAACGCATTACACTACATTGCATATAAGGTAAGTGTTGGATAGTGTAGGGGTTAAAATTACTATTCTAACACCAGGGGGTGCAACAGTAGGGTAAGTGTTGGATAGTGTAGGGGTTAAAATTACTATTCTAACTCCAGGGGGTGCAACAGTAGGGTAAGTGTTGGATGGTAAGTTATGCGTTGTAATGGTATGCGTTGTAATGACTGCGTTGTAATGGTATGCGTTGTAGTGGTGTGCGTTATAGTGTCATGCGTTGTAATAACTGCGTTGTAAATGCATGCGTTGTAATGGATTTTGCGTTGTAAAAGTTTCGTTGTAATGGTAGTGCGTTGTAAAAATTGCGTTGTAAACGTTGTATACCTAGGGAAGGTGTTGGATAGTAAATTAAATATATTCCCTATCCTAGAGCGCCCCCCAGCGCAATGCGTTGTAATGGTTTGCATTGCAAAAGTTGCGTCGTAAAGGCACTGCGTGGTAAAAGTTGCGTTGTAAAGGTTGTACACCCTTAGAAAAGCTTAAATCACCAGGTTACCCTAAAAAAACTTCTGAAACAGACACTAAAACACGCATGGTGGACTCCGAGGGAGGTATTGTTAGAGAAAAAGAAGAAACAGGCCACTGACCGGATGGTATGTGTTACAACATTCTGCTCCCGGACCAACTTCCTTAAAAGGGTGATTAATCCGAATTGGCATCTTGTACAGAAGATACATACGACATGTTGTTTGCCCTAAAAAAAGACAAATGTAAAGGGTAATTCAATGGTTTGCGCTGCACCACAGAAGCCATTGATTCGAAATGTATTAAGAACTCAGTTAAGTCTACCCCCTATTACGGGGCACCATAAGTGTGGGACTTTTTGAATTCAACAACGTAAAATGGAAACATGATCTGTTCACTAATTGCAAAAACAAAATGTAGTGTATGGAATTTTATGCCAATGTCCGAAACTCTACATTGGCAAAACAAATCAAGAAGCACGTCAGCGAATCACCCAACATCTGTCAAGAATTAGCAGATCAGTGGCCAATGCACCTCTGGTTAATCACTGGGTGTTAAAAAATCATGACATAAATGACCTCAAGTGGACTATTTTGTCCAAAATTGAGAGTAATCCTCACGGAGGGGATATTGAAAGAACTTTGTTACAGAGGAAAGCTATGTTGATTGTGAAATACAATACTGCTGTTTATGGACTCAATGAATTGTCTGAGAGTTACAATTTGTAAGCCTAAACGCTGCAAGCCAAATGTGACCATTTGGTCTGTCAACTACATCTGGAACGTCTAACTACCAAAAAAACCTTCATGTAAGCCATACTTGAATGTTTTTTCATTTAGGTATACCGCATAGTGGTCAACTGAACTTTTTACAATCTTCTTGTAGCCATACGTGAATGGTAAACCCCCATGGGTACTGAATCCTGTACGACAACCTTTGGAATTTTATATTGAAAAAACTGTCCTAGGACACACTGGGCATTACTGTTAAGGCTGTCTCTCCGCAATTAATTATTCCATCTTTCTCTAACACCATCCTAAGTCGTGTCACATTAGTTAGGGTCTATGAGACGTTATATCTAACGTTGCTCCAACCCTTTTCAGTCTCCTTTTATATTTGCGGCACGTGCCACAGGAAATAATGCCCCTGAGTCAAGCTTTGTTCCAGCCGAAATCAACCCTTTGCTTGTTGAAAAGAGTGGCAGTTATAATGGTTTAAAAAAATGCCAGAATCGACGATCCTTTAACTATGCCAAGCATTGACTATGTCTTGAGCTTTAGCGCTGTGATGCGCTCTTTTATATACTTGGTTCTTTATAGCAACAAGACTACGGCAGTGAATAATGCATTATAATAGTTCCTGTTATAATTTGCGGTATTTGAATTTTCGAGAACGTTTCCCCACTGATGCATATGGATTTGGTGTCTTATTTCAAAGGTCCGCTATGGTTACGCAATATGGTAGAGCTATCATCTAAACCTGCTTTAGCCCGACAATATTGTTAAGTGGTCCTTCCACTTGGTACAATAAAGTTTCAAAACGATTGACACGTTAAATTTAAGTCGGCCATTGATGACGTTAGATGACGCTACTGACGCATATGCGTTCAACTACAGGTGACTCCACCTTGTAGGAGGTATCAACCGTTTTGACGAGCGGAAGGCGTTGGTGGTAAAGACGGGCAATAAGAAGTGCGAGGTTTATCCTCTTTCAAACATTTTTCGTTAAGTACCCTGTAATGGTAATCATTAGTCTAAAACAGTTTTCATCTTTGGTTACAGATTGAATTGAACTACCCATATTGAAAGAGTTGAGCGCATTCAATCCGCCACCATTCAGGTATGCTATACGCCGTTCTTAGCAGCTGCGGAATTAACATTTATTTGATTTTTAAGAACAGTGGAGTCATGTCACTTGTTAGTTAAAAAATAAATGCAGAATTCTTAGCTGGAAACATTGCCGGCTCTAGATCCAAGAGCCATGACGAGAATTGGCTGGGCTTTGTTTCATCATTTGATATAATCTCCTTTCAAGAAACTTGGGATACAGCTGATAGATTTGTCTTAGATGGGTTTGCCCACTTAAGCATCCCTGCTAAACCAAGTGTGGCAGGGAGAGCAAAGGGAGGTCTATCCTTATAATTTCACTTAACTTGAAAGGGACAGCCAAACAGCTAGAGTCAGGCTCCCCTCATTGTCTAGCAGTAGAACTGCTAGTGCCTAATTCACCGACTATTTTATTTATTAATTTTTATAACTCCCCCGAAATTGTCAGTACAAACCAACATCTAGAATCCCTTGAGGAACTCTTAGATAATTATAGAACCATAAATAACAGTTTTGAGGTTATCCTCTTGGGCGATTTTAATATACACCCCTGCCACTTGGATTGCATCTTGGAAGACAAAGGAGGGCCACCCTTTTCGCTCCCCACACATTTTGAACACACTAAATGTGGGGAAGCCTTGGAGAACCTTTTGGAGAACCTTTTGGCCTCTTTTAATCTTTATGAATCAAGTTGCTGTCCTGCAGGTCCTAGACCCTCAACGTTCAAAGGGAAAGACACAGGTTCAGTCATAGATTATATTTTCTTATCATCTTTTATTTTGCCTTTCATTTTAAGTTATAGGGTAGAAGACTCTTCCTTTAGCGACCATAACCCCGTGATATTAGAGGTTGTTCAGGGGGGTCACTAGATTTTAAAGTTTCTGAGACGCAATGCGTAACTGATCTGACAACCAAAGATCAGGGCAGAAGGTTGAAATGGTCTAAAGTGACCCAGGTCACTTTTTTAAAAGAGGTTTTAGCAAAGGTCGAAGAGGAGGTCAGTATTTGCTTAGACCCTGTTGCCCCCCAACACTAGAATAGTAGAGGCTTTTAATTCAATATGTCAACAAGTAAATACTAACCTAACGGTCAAAGCAAAACCAGGGGGCCAGAGAGGAAAACGGTGGTTTGACACAAACTGCACCAAGGCACACTCCGCCCTCTTAAAGGGACTTAAGGAGAAACCAAGAAATAGAACACATATAGCTCTTCTTAGGAAGAAATATAAACACGCTATTCATGCTCGGAAAAACCAGATCAAAGAACAAGCCTGGAATGACCTGCAATCTGATGAAGTTTTGCGGGATAGTTCCAAATTCTGGGAGGTGATTAATCACCCTTATTTTTCGGGGGTGGAGAATCATGATGTAGAATGTGTCATCCCAGACGAGCAGTGGCTTGGCCACTTTGGTAATATTTACAGCCAGCCTACCTCTGGCCACACACAGGAGCTCTTTCCCCACCCTCGTTTAGAGCCAATTCAAGCTTTCAAGGAGGAAGACGTAGAAAAAGCTATAAACGAAACACTCAAGAATAAGGCCCCGGGCCCTGATGGGGTTCCTGCGGACTTATATAAGTCTGCACCTAAATTCTGGGCCAAGATTCTGACAAACGTTTTCAACTCAGCAAGATAAAATAACTTTCCTCAGTCCTGGGCTAGGTCCATAATCATTCCAATTTTTAAAAAGGGCCAAAGGGGCGATCCCACCTGCTATAGGCCTATTTCCTTAATAGACTCTGCTGTCAAAATATTGGGTAGAGTCATTCTAGGCAGGATAACAACATGGTTAGATGGCAGAGGAACCATGACCAACGCCCAGTATGGTTTCAGGTCCAAAAGGAGCACATTGGATCAATGTTTAAATCTGCACCTGATCATCAGTAAATATACCATAGTGAAAAAGGGGGCCTTATATATGGCCTTTATGGACCTCTCCTCAGCCTTCGACCGGTAAACAGGTCGAGGCTATGGAGGGTCCTTTTGGACATGGGTATTGAACCAGCGTTGGTAGGCTTCTTAGCTGATCTCCATCGAGGACTACAGGCCTCTGTCAGAGTCACCCGGGAGGGAAGATGTACTGGCTTTTTTAAATCTGAGAGGGGCGTGCGGCAAGGGTGTATCCTTGCCCCCCTCCTCTTCACTTTATATATAAATGCACTTGAGCCAGCGCTTACTACCCCGGCAGTTGACGTTCCGCGTGCAGGGGAGACCAACATTCCGGTCCTCCTGTACGCGGACGACGCGGTCCTTCTGGCCCGAACAGGTGTGGCCCTCAATAAACTACTGGCCTCTTTTGGAGATTTCATGACCTCTTTAGATTTGAAAATAAACACCCAAAAATCCCAGATCATGATTGTGGGACTAAATAGCAGGAATAAGAAACCTATAATCTTCTCTTGTACAGGGAAAGAAGTTCGGAGGGTCTCTTCCTTCACCTATTTGGGTGTGATTTTCGATGACAGAGGAACCTGGGGCATGCAACACAAGCTAAAAACAATTGCAGTTGTAAGATCTGCTGCAGCCCTCCTGAGTTTTGTTAAAAGAATGGGGTCACGACCAATGGAGGCTATTCTTAAAGTCTACAAAGCCAAATGTTTGGCTATAGCCACCTATGGGTCCTCAATCTGGGGATACACAAAACCTGATACCATCCAGAAGGCGGAAACCAAATTTCTTAGAACGCTGCTTTCAGTCCCCCAGTCCACTCCCACTTTCACCACACACTCAGAGTTGGGCATCGGGTTTGTCACAGACCAAATAAAATCTGCCCCTGTTATCTGTTGGCTCAAAACCTCGCTCAATGAGGAAATCTCTTTAAACCATCTGATCCTCAAAGATTGTCTAGCCTTGGATGGAGCTCAAAGAATCCCATGGCCGGCCTATGTAAAATCTATGTTATCATATGTGGGGCGTATAGAGCTTCTCTATTCTCCTGATCGTATTAAAAAAGAGGATGTTACGGTGATAAAATCTACATTAATACACTTATTTATGGCAGAGCGGGAGGAGATAGAGATGAAAAAAACGCTAGTTAGAAGAAACTATGCCCTCATCACCGCTTCAGGCCCTGAACCCTACCTAGTTTTTGTAAACAAACCATTTCACCGTTTTCTTTTAACCAGATTTCGTTTAAATTTGATACACTTCTTGTTGGGCTCCTATGCTACGTGGGACACTCCTGTTAACGCAAGTCCTTGTGACTGCGATCACTTCTCATTACAGGACACATAAAATTTTCCATGTTTTGCGAACATTATGCACTAATCAGAAAAAAAAATATTTTACCAATTCTCCGAGAAGCAGGCTTCTTACAGGTCAGGCCAGCGCTCTTGTTTTTACAACTTTTGGCCAGTGCACGCGTAACTTTTCATGTAGCAAGCTTTTTAGTGGCAGGAGTTCGTATAAACAAGAAGCGTAATGTTAAAAAAGATGCACCGGCACATTACTGAGATAGTTCAATTATATTTTGACCGTGCCGTGCATCTTTTTTAACATTATGTAATAAATTGTCACCAAGAAATTGTTGACGATGTAAGATATAATTACAAATATTGTTTTAATCGAATCAATGTAATATGCTCATTCTAAACATGACATTTTTAACCATGTATTTTATCATTGTATTTTACTGTCCTTTTGATGATGTGTATTTTGTGTCTTTTTGTGATTTTTTATAAATCGAATAAAAGTGATTGACTGACTGACACTTGTTAGTTATATTTGTAGTGGTGTGCTGGATTTCGTCTTTGACCTGCCACGTTTCTGGCTAAGTAGGATTGGGCCAGCAAGTGATTGTTTGTTGATCTCTGGAAGGTATGTTAGATCGGTTTCTTTGTAGTGGTTAAAGTAAGGCAGTTTTTCCTTTTGCCTTTGCTTGGTTCACCATCATGAATAATTTTTGGTTCTTTCGGAATAAAGTTGCTGGAAAAACCAACAGCTGTGAAGCACCCATGGCGCTGTCACAATGAATAAATAAGGTAGATATGGTGCTCATTGTTATAGTGGTGTATGAGAATGTTTGAGAGGTTAAATGAGCCACACATGCACTTTTCATTTACCTTTATTTTCTTTTGATTTTTTTCAGCTCATTCCCCAGGTCCTCTTGAAAACCCACAAATGATGTATGGGTTTGAAACGCCTAGACCTTTGTTCTGTTGTGTCTAAATAAGTATGCTAATAAATGATAGGTGTCTGGGTTTAAAGCAATGTATTAGTAAAAAGCTTTGTAGGCAATTCAAACCAGAACACTGTACTTTTTAACTACATACTCTGGGAAAGTTGTATATCCCCTTCCTATTCTGTGGCATTTGTTTTCACTTTCCCTTGGTTTTTTCTTACTCTTTCTTTGTTTTTCTTTCATTTTGTTGGGGCTTTGGGCTTGTTGTAATTTGGTGTATTCGAATGTAATTTGTGTTTGTTATTGAGTATTTTTGTATTTTGTATTTTTATTGTTTGGTCCGATTAAATGTTCGGATTATAATTTAATTTTAATGATCAATCATCAAAGATAGAAATTGAAACGAAAAATGTGAAAAATTTAACAAATTCAAAATAAAAAACTTTTTTCTAACTAATTTAGTTGTGATCACTACGAGTGCAGTGTGATTCTGTCTATTGAATTTATGAATGGTATAAGTATTGGCATCTCTTGTGTTGTTGTGGTTCTTCCATTGGCCTTGCCTTGCTGATTGAGGGCCAGAACCCTTTATTGATTTCTATTAGACAAATTCACAGCTGCCGCTCGGGTCAAAGCCTACAAGACAGTGCTGCAAGCACCCAGGTACACAAGGAACACCAGGCTACAATTGGAAGTAGGGCTTAGCAGACAAGAACTGGCACTTCAGTGGGACTTAATTAAGTATCACATCAGGGTCCTCAAAGCCTCGAACAACACCCTCAAATATCACTTGGCAACAATCTTCAGGGATGTGGACTCCCCTCCCACATCAAGCTGGGCAAAGCATGAGGGGCCCGGAATATCGGAGTAGAGTGTTTATCTCTACCTGACATTCCGAAAAAGGCCTGGTCAAATGCCATGAAGCGGCAAGTCTGCTCCATCTCGTATGAAAAGGAACGAGCTGCACTCTACTACAACACCATCATGACGGCACTGGATGAATCCTATATTCTGGGGAAAGCCAAACAATACCTATGGGAAGCACTAGGAGTCCAAGCTCACAGGAGAATTCTTTTTATGAGGCTCACGGCCCTTAAAATCTCAGAGTTTAATCTAGCATGGGTGCGAGAAGATGGTACAGTCTCTATCGGCTTTGCTACTATCAAAGGGAATCCTGGCTTCACCTATAATGCTGCTGCCCTAAATTGGTCAGCGAACGACAAAGGTTGCTTCACCCCATTTTAAGGGCCCATAGCATAAGGTCATGCAAGGAGGGGTCAGACTGGTGTCTCTCGGAAACAAAAAAAAAATTCTCAGAAGAGTGCAAAGTTTGTACATTCAATTAGACAGGCTTTAGAAGAGTGTTCATAAATGCATTACCATATAGAACGGCTGTGCGAACTCACGCCCTCTCAGAATTGTAGAGACTGTTTAATGGACTACAAGGAACTGCCAATCACATTCTCAAAGGGCAAAGAAGAGAGAGACCATCTTTTTTAATGGGCTTTATTGTAATGCTTGTGCAACATGAAACCAACCCCTTGCTCAATTGCAAAAAGGGATCTTGCAACAAAGGATTAACTGTTGGAAATAGGGGTCCAGGCAGATGGATGGCTCGAGGGAGGGGGGAGACAAGGAGGGTGGGTGCTGATTTTAGTTGGTTATTTTGTAAAGATTTTAAATATTCAAATGGTCAATAAATTACTTACTTACTAATATACATTTGCAGAAGAGTGGAAGTTCCAGGCTGAGCCAAGAGCTGGCACCTTACGCCTCCATAGCACTACTTTTCCAGACAGGGTGCAACACAGATGGCGCTACAGTGAATTATAGGACCCAGCAGGTACTGCCTCACTACCACTGCCCTATTGCTGCTTGCAGCATGACAGGAGATGCATTTGTGTTGGGAGTATAGTTCGTGGTGTCAAGGCCTGTGCACTCCCACTTCCCAGAGCCAGTCAGTTCAAAGGGGGCTTGGCAGCATGTTCATGGTCCATTTCATAATGCAGGCTCCAATTACAATTACTTACCTTGATAAACTTGCTGTTTACTGACAACTTTGCCATTAGCCTGTCACAAGGCCTGCCCCGTCGCCCCCCCCCCTTCTGAGGCTGGTGAACATGTCCTATGAAGCAGAGGTTGTTTCACAATATTTGATGTGAGAAACCTGAATTACTGAAAAAGACACCTGACCCCACAGGAGCAATATTCAAGCACTGAAACAAATCGATGGAAAAGAGAAATATCTGTTGCTTGGCCTCCTGTTAATCTTGTTCTAGGGAACCACCAGTAAAAAAAATGTTTGCTCCCCCACCTAGAATTGTGATATACATCTAAAACGCTAACAAAGGTAGAAAATAAATGTTGCAATACGTGACATAACCTCACCCAAGCTAGTAAACTGTGGTGTTTTGCCATTGCGAGCATCCTCATGCCAGGACCTGAGCACAAGGATGCCTCGCTCTTGTATTGTAGTGTTTAGAAAAGGGGGGGCCAATCAGCCCCCACGCACACATGGCTGGGCCCGCCCCCCCCTATTGGCCGATCCTGGCTGGTTCGCGCGTCCCGCCCTTGCCCCGGAGGCAGTTTTGCGCTTCCGGGTCAAGGGGCGGGGCCGCGGCATAGGAGGGGTTAAGAGCCTGGGGAGCGCGGGAAGCGGCCTCTTTGTGCCCGCGCTTCCCAGGCTCACTCCTCGCCCCGCCGTGGGGCCGTTTTAATTTTCTTTTCTTTTTCTCCCCTGCAGGTCATCGCGATCGGGGCATGCGGAATTTTCGGGAGAGATGGGCACTGCAGCAGGATCAGGAAGTGCGGCGCAAGAAGAGTCGGGGAGAGAGCCCAGTTGAAAGTCGGGAACTACTCGACGTTTTCGGGAGTGCTGTGCGGAGCGGGGACAACGTCAATCCAGCACGGAGTTCCTTGGTGGACGTGACGCGGGCAAAAAGGTGAGCCATTGGCCGTGGTGCCGTGGGTGATCGGCGCGCTACTGTTTGGCTCAGTGGGTGGAGTGTATTATGAGGCTATGCTTCCTCGTAGTGCGATCTGCTCCCAGAGCCCGACAAGGTTGACAAAAATGTTTGAAAGTGCTCACACCAGTAGCGCAGGAGCACGTTAAGGAAAAATCGAGTAGGAAACGCTACCATGGTAGCGGGTTTCCGGAGCTGTTATCGTGGGATGTATTTGTAATTCCGAATGGAAAAGAGTGTTGGCATAACGGCTAGGGCGCTCGACTTGCGAACTGGGGATGTGGGTTCGAGCCTCAGTATCGACGCTGAACATCCTGTGAGTCTGGGCAACTCACTTAATCTCCAAAACTTGAAGGTTTGTCCTTATGAAATGTAACTGGTGCTATGTAAGGCGCTCTGGTACCCGATTCGGGTCATGTTCACGCTATATAAAACCATAGCTGCCAAGGTTTCAGATTTCTATGTGTCATGTTCACGCTATATAAAACCATAGCTGCCAAGGTTCCAGATTGCTATGTGTGACGTTTTAAACATTGGTTTAATGCGTGAGGAATGTTGCTGGTTTTAGTGGTGTAAGCAGGGTTTCTTAGGGCAAATAATTTGATACTGGTGTTACAGGCAAGACCTGAACAAGCCCATCCGAATTACGAGTTTGTAATTGGTGAACTGTTGGGTCATAGGCGACTGAGAGCATCTATCTAACCTCTCCTCTATTATTAATTATATGACACGGAAAATGCGTCCTATTCATATGGAATAGGGAGTTAAGTTACTTTCACAGTCGGGATATTGTTGGAGCCACTTCCCTCTATCTTCATGCATGGAAGGAAAGATACCCTTTTACCCTGCACAGCTTTGCACTGCCTTTTGGCGAGATTTACGCTGTGCAAATGCTACTTGCGTACATTGGAAAATTATCACCTCTTCGTCCCAAGCCTTTACCGTTGAACAGCTCGTCTGTTCCATAGAACATTTTACACAGATATGGAGGCAGGACACTGATTCCGTGCATATTAGGGTTGCAGCATTATAACTGGGTGCACAGGTATTCCTAGGATTTCTACAATGCGTATATCTGGGAAGCGGGTTTAGCAGTGGACTGCTTCTGAATGTGCTGCCCTGTGTGTGCGGTTACATCTTATACGGAGACGGGCGTGTAGGTTCTCAGTGGCCTTTGGTGACCTCTGTGTTTGTTTTGGGGGCATGTGCCAGTATTTCCCAAGATTGCTGGGGTTCACCGTTTTCTATGTAGATATGTATCTGTACCACCATTTGTGATCTCAGAACACAACCGTGCACTAGGGCTCCATAGCTCCTTTCTTGCTTTTCATGTGTGCATGTCCAGGAAGGACTGGAGACAGGGTGTGTGTGTATTTCTGTGTGCACACGCACATGTGGGATGAAAACAATGAGGGTTGCATGGACGAAAATCAAGAATGGGATTCTGTTTCGGCATACAGGAAGCTATATCTAGTTGCCTGCGCTACCATCGAGTGGTCAAGTTAAAAATCGTGGAATCAATTCTATTTTCATGCCTTTCAGATGGAATAGATAGAAGGGTATTTAGCGTGACTAAGGGGGGGTTTCTGCACATGGGTATGACAGAATCTGCGCTAATAGTTGTGTTTTCATTACTCTAAGTGGTCAGCTTGCTGAATACCTTTTTATAACCAGGCTATTTGCAAAGATGGAAAATATTGCAATGAGCTCAGATGTCTAGCTTACGCAATTTTCAACTATGCCCTTAATTAAATTGGCCACACCCCTTTCAGAGACACACTCCCAGTTTTCTTCCGCATTTTATGTGCAATGCTTGGCGCGCTTTACGCTATCAGTTGGAGGTTACTTTGTTTATATGAACAGACACGAGGTGCGGGCGCATAAATAATGATGCAGTAGGACTACCTCTTGTAGTGTCATCGAGTGGTACTCTGTGGGCTCCATACTGCAGGCTATGATTCGGAGCTATGGGTAGGGACTGTCACGGGTTCCTTAATAGATACATCTTCCCCGTCCTGTGACGACACTTACTAATTTACTAATGGTTGTGGTAAAAAGACAGGCCGGGATCGGAGTTCCCAGATTATAAGGATATCATTGCCTTTGACTGGTCCAGAACGCAGGCTATGATTCGGATCTATGGGTGGGGACCGTCATTTAGGCCCCCCCCCTTCACATCAATATGGGAATAACATTCTGCTGGGGATTGTTAGTTTCTTGGCCTTTAGACACAGCAACAGCAGCAAGTTATGCTTTACCGTATGCAACGACTTTGAGGTGGCAAGGAATTCCAGGGTTTGGCCACTTGGAGCAGGAAACTGAATCCTCCAGTGGATTTCTTATTGGAACCTGAGTTGAGAATCTGAGGTGCTACCTCTGAGCGAAGAGCCCTGTTTTGTCGGCATTGCTTACATTTTGTTTGTAGTGGCACTCCTTTGCCTTGAGATGCTCGGTAGATGGTGCAGAATGCCTTAAACATTGATCTAGCCAGACCAGGTAGCCATTGCGGTGCTTGCGGGAGTGGCGTCATTTGTCCTTGGGGGGGGGGGCGGGAATTATGTGAGCATAGTGTGAGAAGGTTGCCTGGCATATGCTGGCCACTATTCTAGAGGGCACATCGCACCAGTCCAAACGACCTTTATTGATGGTAGGTTAAAGACTACCTAATGGGAAAGCTATCCTAGTGGTAGCTGTGGAGACCAGCCTTCAGGCTAAGTCTTGGAGGTATGTAAATCAGCCAGTGTTACCAGTCTACAATCTCAGGATTGAGTAGATGAGAGGAGAACCACATCGTGTGTATATAAAATATAGGTAGTTGTTCTAAACACATCCCTCTAGTCCCTTTTGAGGCCAGAGGCAAGAAATTACAGTCAGTAATCTTATTGAATACACGGTAAAGTAGCGCAATATACGTTGAGCCCTAGGGGTCAACCAAACTAGATATCAAGAAAGGGGTATAGGAATCACGATATACGTTGAGTCCTAGGGGTCTACCAAACTAGATATCAAGAAAGGGGTATAGGAATCACGATTGGCATACAGACACAGCCTAGAGCCTGTAGAACTGCTGGGGCCACCGGGGATCACCCAAGGTAGCGACACATGGGGAACCACGCGAAGGAAAAGCCTTTATCCCACAAGTTCATCTCAATTTTAGAATTACTATGAACGGCATCAACTGAACTGATAGGTACAACACGCGTGGGAACTTCTCCGCTAATGACCTCTTCCTTGGGGTGCTGATATTCCGACACATCCTGGCCCCTGTTGAGAACTAGTAGATAGGTGTGGCAGTTTGGGTGGGGATAGGCAAGAGGCGAGTCTTAGTTGGGTTCAAACTGGGTTTTATTGTTTGGAACAGTCTGTCAGTACAGGTGGGACGCACAAACAATGGTCGCGGGGACCGGCTTCTTTCTCGCCGAGGCTTGAGGTTTCCGTCGGGGTCCCGGCGTCGAGTCGGGCTCCTCCTTCCAGGCACTGCGGGCTATGTCTCGTCCCAGGCTCCACCGAGGGGAGGAAACAGAAAACAGAGGAGGTATGAGAAGTCTGTCTGTGTCTCCAGCCAGCACAAAAGGGAAAGGGAGTGAGGGAAAACTGGGGGCTTTACTCCTGCTACGATCAGTGAGGGGAGTGCAGGGGGTCACGTTATACTATGGGCCAGCCGGTCGTCCTTTCCCCAACCTCAACCACCCCGTGACCCGACCCCGTACCTCTGTTAGCCACGCCCCTCCGGGGGAGTGGCTGGGCGGATCGTGGTTCCGGTGCCCTCCTGGGATCGTGGGGGTCGCCTGTCTCAGCAGCCCGTCTGGCTCTCTGTAGTGTGGGTCCTCCTCCTCTCCGCTGTTCGGTGCTCCCCTGGCCGCTCTCCCTTCGTTCTCTTGCTCGGCGGTTTCCTTTTTAGCCGTCGGGGTCCGGGCTGTGTAAGATCTCCCGGCGGATCCGTCGAGCTCCTCTGCACTCGCTCTTCCAGACAATCCGCAATTCCGATGTACTCCTCTCCTCTCCGTCTCTTCTTCTCCCCTCTCCGCACTCCACTCGAATCCTCTGCTCCACGCCGCTCCTCCGCTCTGCACCTCTCTGACCGCTCCTCCGGTGTATAGACACACCTGGTCCTGGTTTCGTGCTTCATTTAAAGGGAAGCTCAGTCCCGCCTCCTCATCACCTGCGCTGGGCCAGTTAAAGGGGCCGTATTCCTGGTCCTCCTCGTCACAGCTATACTGGACCGCCCCCGGGGCCCAATTCGTGGAGTCGGCCACCTGCGAAGAGAAGAGGGGGGGGTCACAGAGTTTAGGCACACTCCGGGGTGTAAGGGGGAGCGGCCCCTTGGCCCGGTTACAATAGGTCATACCTTAAAGACACCTCCCATGCAATATCGGTCTTTGAGGGTAGAGAGTTTAATAGGGTGACCCAGTTCTTGGTCACCCTCGACATAGAAGCTCTCTACACCAATATTCCTCAAAATAACACCCTGGAAGTAATATCATCTATATTAAAAAGTGAGGACCTCCATGGAGGTGAAGACGATTTCATCATGTCTTGTATCTACCTAATTCTTAAACGGAATTTTTTCCTGTTTAAGGATGACCTATATCTCCAGACCAAGGGCACCAGCATGGGGGCCACTTGTGCCCCAAGTCTGGCATGCCTGTATGTCGGTAATTTTGAATTAAAACATATTTTCAACGAGGCAGCTCCTTTTTTTGAAAATGTCTCCTGCTGGCACCGCTACATAGACGATATCATCTTCGTCTGGAGCGGTGCCAGCGAGGAACTATTTGATTTCCTGGAATGGATTAACCTTGGAGACCCCAACCTGAAGTTCACAGGAACACACAGTAATACGAGTGTCGAATTCCTCGACATTAAGATCAAGGAAGAAGAAGGCAGCCTTAAAGTAGAGCTCTTTAATAAACCAACCGATAAGAATTCCCTTCTACATTATTCAAGCAACCACCCAAAGGCACAAAAAGATAACGTGCCTTTTGGGGAGTTCTTAAGATTAAGGCGGAATTGTTCTAATTTGCCAGATTTTTATAAACATTCAGAAAACATCAAGAAAAAACTCAAAGAGAGAGGGTACCCACATAAATTGATTAAAAACTCCTTCAAAAGGGCAAGGTTCTATAACCGTGATAGCCTATTAGACCAAAATAAAACTAAGAATACAAATAAGTTAGATAGGATAGTTTTTGTTACCCAATTCTCACACTTAAGTAATCAAATTAAAAACATAGTGTATAGAAACTGGTGCATAATAAATTATGACAATGACAACAAATTAGACAAACCTCTGTTCTCCTTCCGGAGAAATAAAACCCTTCGAAGCAACTTAGTGCATACCTACAAACCCCTAGCGGAAACACAATCTACCCTAACTGGATCGAGAGCAATGGGTAGCCACAAATGTGGAACGTGCTCTATTTGCCCGCACTGCATTACAGGCTCAAGCATTGAATACAAAGGATAAACGCTCTACTCTAAAACCTTAAACAACTGTAGAAGTCAAAACATTATTTACTTGTTGGTCACAACCTCGGTTATGTGGGGGAAACAAGCAGAGAGCTCAGATTAAGAGTATTGGAGCACAAGTCTGCTATCAGGACAAGTAAGATCAATGCACCGCTGACAGATCACTTTAAAGAAAAAAAACACACTTGTGACGATATACAGTGGAATATAATTGAAAAGATTAGGACCACTAGACGGGGCGGTGACATCAACAAACTTAGGAAAATCAGAGAACAGTGGTATATCTGTTTCTTAGACACTATACGCAATGGCCTGAATACCAGAGAAGACTGGACCCAATGCACACAGCATTAACAAAAAATTATTTGATTCAAGTTAATACCACACACAACCTCCCCTATAAATACAAAAAATGCTGAATATCAGAGAAGACTGGACCCAACGCATATAGCACTAACATAATTTATTTGTGCATGTGAGTACCAATCTTAAACAATAAAGCAGAACAAAAATATTTATCTCCACATAAATATAGTCTCTGTTTTTGAAAGTCTATTTTATGATTTCCTCATTGCAGCTTCCAAAGAAATTCTTTTTATTTATGAACCGTGTCTAAAATACAAAGATATAATTCCCGGTTCAGAAGCAAGCGAAAACATAAAAATTTTCTTTTTCTTCTTTAACATAATTTGTGGCATGCACGATAATAGTGTTTTTCTTCTGTAAATCAGCCCAACAATCACAACATATACCAAATTATAGAGTCTGAGTAAAACACCTCCCTTCCCTTTCTTTAAATGGTTTAAACAAGCAGCCAATAAACAGCGGTAAAGTCTAAAAAGGGATAGACCAATCGCGGGTCTTAGACAATGTCCAATGAGATCGGGGCATTTCGAGCCGTCATATGCAAATTCCGGGGCCTAAAAAACGAGCTACTGATTGGTCCAAAATTGAACCAATCAAAATATAGGTAACAATATTTAAACTGACCCCTGAACAACCACTAGTAGATAGAACAGAACCAGAGAAGCAGGCAGTTCTCCACGGCAAAATAGGTAAGCGTCCTTCTCGCGATAGGTATCCTAAAGAAACCCGCTCTTCTAAATTACTTTAATCACTAAAAACCACTGTTTACTTTACTCTGGCCCCTAGTGAAATGACTGTTTCCACCGGGAGGACATGACGAAAGCGCCCCTGGTTCCTTAAAAAGTTCTTAAAGAGAAAAGACGTCATTAGACAAGGAATGATGTTTGAGACACAGCACGCCTATCCTACAGGTATGAAATAATGATTTATAATTGAGCAAAAAACAATTACAGGTCGAGCCCTACTTCTAATCACCTTTGACAATTGTATTTGCCAGGACACCCAACAAACTAATGAAATGGACTACTTATAATTAGGAGAGAAAAACGAAAAACGAAGCCAATCTCATATATTTGAGAAAAATACAACGTCAGAATAGACCCTCATTTGATCGTACTCAACGGATAGTTTTAAGGTAAATAGATTAAAACTAGCTCTATTTGAGAAAGAAAATTCACTCTGTTCTCCTTTTAACCTGCTAACTCTAAACATTTAGATCCATTGAGCGAATTAACATGCAACTCAAATTAGAACATTATGGTTCCATTACCTTATATTTTAGTAAGCCCTTGGGAAATATGATAGGGATTTGTATCCGGCAATTATAGAGAATGTTTCAAGAAGGGATATGCATGGGATGTTGATTGTTTCAAAATTCGAATTTCTAAATAACTATACCAAGTTCTGATAACTAAGATAGGATGTTTGTCAGCCCCACTAGTCAGTCAGGGACACGTGTAGAATATAACAGATGGGATTGTCATTTGTTCAAGAGTATTACTAGCTTTTGTAAATTAACGAACAGGACATGGCGAAAGAGATTAGAAAATTTGTTCTCATATAGAACATGGATCTTGCTCGATATGCAATGCTTAGGTACTTGGTTTTATTAATTTTACCAGCCCCTTTACATGTTTAAGAGAGTGAGCAGAACTATATAGGACTTTCTAATCAAATGCAAACGTTACTCTAACTGGTATTAACTGATCAAACATAGAGAAGAAAAAATGTTTATATGCCTCCCAATAATATAACTGCTTTCCACCACATTTGATATCATAAGTTTTGTGGACTAAGTAAGAGAAGGGTCATGAATTATATAAATGAACAAACGCAAATGTTATTGCATTGCAACCGCCAAAACATGTGGAATATCATGAATAATTGAATTTACTTGAACGCCATACTTGTATATATTTTAATTACTTGTACATTCATCCCCTAGGGTGATCTCACTGACCCCAGAAACTCGACAGACAGAACCTAGTGTCTTGACAAAGGTGGCCCAAAATCATATGTACCACCGAAACGCGTCGACGCATTTCATAGTATAATTCTTCAACTCGGACACCTGTGTTGACACATTAACAGACTGTGCATAACATATGGGGGTTAGATAGAGCTTGAATATACACCCAGTATTGCACAATTGGATGTCTCACTGTTGTCTGTCCTTTTTATTTGTATCAATTTTGCTGGTCAATCTTGAACCCCATGTATTTTGATTATTTGTCTCACTTTTTTAACTGGTTTTATTTGTGTAAAGTGGTGCTTTTGTCCACTTGGTATTTTAATACATTGTATAATTTTAATAAATTGTAAAACATTTTTTGCAAAACTGTTGTTGATTTAATGTATTGTGCTATTTGCTTTGAGTTTTAAATTGTTCTATTGCACATTCTTCAAGGGAATATTTTTTGTCCCCTGTTGAGAACTATCCAGAGTCTTCTGCTTTGGTTTTCTGGTATATTATACAGCATTATCTTTCGGAACGGGGTTTTTGCTTAGACCTAAGCCCGGTGTGCACTCGGGGGTGGACAGGGTTATATCTCCCTGAGGAGGGTGAAACACATGTCAGGGGATGCTTGTGATCATGTCAGGTTGGCTGGGGTGGTATTTACCAGAAGCCAGAGAGGGGATCAAAAATGGCTCTGGTGCCATTTTACAGCCTGGCATGGTTGGGGCTGTGCTAATCCTTTGCATAAAGACTTTGATGCGGCACTGGCAAACGGACCGTCCCTTGCAAACTTTTATCCTATGCTGAAGACGTGGGTGGAAAACCAGGAATAGGAAAGGGATGTCCTGGTCTGCAGCAGAATTTTAATAACAATGAATGTGCTATGGCACTGCGCTTCACACTGTGTATCATCCTTAAGGAGTCATCAAGGCGCTATTGTATTCACTGGGGACCCCATGCACTGTGTCACGGCACTTCACACTGGGCACTATTTTTCACTATTTTTCAATGAAGGTAATTCTGCAGGGCACCCTCTCCGTAACACTAATGCAAACACGCCACATGGGACACAAACTGAGGCTATGCTAAAGACTTACAGTTGTGTAGTGTAGTTCCTATTATCCCAATAGGCTCTGCGCATTGGAATAATATCTTCAATAGTATAGACCTAGGGCAGAGGTTAACTAGGTCTTCTACCGACGATATTAGACTTAAAGTTTTGTGTTTGCCAGCTAGCTTAGAGTTCACTAGAAACTTTCTCGAATAGACAAGGAGGATTTTAACCTCCCTGGGTAGACAAGAAGGGATTTAGTTTCTGACAACCATAGAACATGACAACTTTGCTCTCCCCTAATCAAGAGTGTATCTCTAGAGTCGTGTGAAAACAATAGACAACTTATTTTACTCAGTCAGTACGTGCATTCTTAGTTTCACCAGTTTGTAGAGAAATAAGAGATGGGCGTGGTTCAATAAAATATGTTATTTATTGATCAGTCTCTTTTCTCATACAAGAGAAATGAATCGCTATTATTGCAATACTTATAGTTAAGTAAAGTGCATACAGTAGAGACAGAATTATAAAATAATACTGCAAAAGCATTGATATGGTTTCTGAGCCATATGATACTTTAAAATGGATAAAATAGATATATACATATATACATTTGACTAATCGTACTCAACTGGTGCTTCTAACCACGCCTACCCCAATGTACCTGACCTAAGCCTAATACGTGGGCGGGAGTAGATAAGTAGCAGTTTAAGTTAAGTTTGTTTTGCCAAGGGACTGACTCCAGAATTCTCTACAAGGGGTTATTCAGTTCTGTACCTGAGATCTAGAATGATGGAGGGCTGGTATCTCTTATCCCAGGTCTTGATATTCCAGCTGCCTGCGAGGGCTGCTTGGAAGCGCCGGAGCTGGACTTCTCGGCAGGAGAAAGGCAGCGTCTCGTTCTCAGCGCGTCAGGAAGGCGGGGCAACGTCTGTGGGCTTCGCTCTCTGCTGGGCTCCTCAGCACGTCTCGCTGCTCCGATCTCGTCACCACCGCATGTGTTTGCTTAAGGCAATGTCGGTAATATTTATACCTGAAAGGTGCCGAGATTGACGTAAGGATGGACATATATACGTCAATAAGGATGTCATATGAACGGGCTCGTTCGCACATTCTTTTGCTGAAGTTCTCGGTGAAATCAAAACAATGGCTATGGGAATTTCCCAGGTCGCTGTAGGTTTGATTTGTTTTGAGAACTCCGTATGCCTTATCAGGGGCTGGAGGAATATCGCTTGTCTAATTAGATGGCATGCGTTATGACCTAATCAGATAACGCGCTTCTGTGCCGTGGTGTGGCTTAATCAGATAACGGTTTTTGCACCGTTGGATGGCTGCTAGTTAGTTATTAACCAAACCAGGGTCAGGAATAGGGGAATCTATACAGTACCTATAGGAATACATCCCAGTTGGAAGTTTTAATGAGAATGCAGATGGCGCTAATCTTATCTAAGACTTTGCATGTGAGGGCAATGTAAGACAAGCATGTATACTGCAGTATCGCCGGGAAGCCAGATACACTAACAGTTTGTGTTTGTCTTTTCCATTTATGTATGGCCGGGTCCATGGTGGATATCTGTGAAGCACTTCACACCGCAACAACTGCAACAGGTGGACAGCTAAAGGGATGCGTACGTCAGGGAGATGATGGCAAGCAACGACATCTGATCTGATGGGCGATCGAACAAGGACGCCGGAGGTGACAACACTGGGTTGACTGTTGGTGTGTTGTCATAGATTTGGCTGGCCGCGGTAATGTAGCGGGATGTTGCTTCACATGAAATGGCAGTTGTTGCCTTATCAGGAAATTGTATTTCTACAGTAACGGCGCCTGTGCTCGCAGGGCCACCAGGGTCATCATGGTCTATTCATAGGTTACCAATTGGTGGGGCCAACGATAGGGATGTGGCGATGCACAAGGGTGTGCATTGCTAGTCTGGGCAAACCCAGGAGTAGTAGGCCTATGCAACACCTCAGCACCACTTGTCGGGAAGGGAGGACTTCCATGGTAAAGAAGTAGACATACTTTTAACATTTCCCAGAGCGGAGTGGGCAGGTGTGGGAGGTTAGCAGACTTCACGATACGCCAGGGGGAGCCTTTTTTTTTTTTGGGGGGGGGGGTCTGTAGTTACCCGGGTAGAATTTTTTAGTTGCTCTGACAATGGGTATCCGCGTCTTATCGGGCGCAGCAGCATAAGTCGGGTGTATATGTCTAGGGCCAGGATACCCCCGGTCACAGCAATTACAGGGACCCCAAAGTTGGGGTCTGTCCGTCCAGAGTGGGGAAGGTGAGGTACTCGATAGGCACGCCCCGCCACCCTCAGTCATTATCGGACTTGCGGGTAGCAACGATTGGGTTTAATTGGGCAAGGGGGTCCTGGTGGAAGGGATAATCGCAGTAGCAGGAAGGCTAGCAAAATATAATGCCCAGACTGCATCATAGGGGGTCTCAGTGGTTTCCCAGGCTGCAGGAAAAGGGGGGGGGGTTGACTCTGTTAGTGCGCGGAATCACTCGGTGATGTATCACTCGGTAAAGAGGATCAACACTTGGATGGAGAAATTATTTCAAACACCTCGTTGCAGTATAATCCACAGGGGTGCATCCAAGAGGGGCAATTTAAATTAGCAGGGGGGGTTCACTTGAAGGGGACCAGCAGTGAGCGGCTGACAAAAAAGGGTTGGCAATTGTTGAAGGGGTGGTCTCTACTTGCAGGTTAGGGGTCCATTTGACAGTCAGGGAATGCCCTATGGATAGGTAACAATCTAACAGGGGTAGAGGGTTTTGATTAGGATGATATGACCTTTCAGGGTAGGCGGTTGGGGGGGGCCAGATAGTCGGTCAACTATGCTGGCCTGTGGCGGTAAGGTCATAATCGGTGAGCAGCAATTTAAGGTCTTTAGGTGGGGGCGGTTCCATTCACGAAAGGGGTCGCCCAGGGGGAGGGGCCACTGGTCTCTCCCAGAACTTCAGGGGCAGGATATCCGCTTGCTTGGGTGCGGGGGAGGGGAGTCAACGCTTTCCTCAGGCTGGTAGCCACCCCACACATACACTATGCACTATGACGCTAAGGGCGCGAGTGTAAGGGCCATCCTGTTATGGTTAAATGGAGTTCACGGAGCGCACGAGGGTAAACGGGCCCTTGTCGCGCATGCGCATCTCGGACGTGAGAGCGTAGCTGGGTAAAAGGATCTGACACCGGTTAGCGACCTTGCCGTAGGACCAGAAATTATTAAAATGCAAATTTATCAGGATGTTAGATTCGGTTAGGAACCACGCTGTATTAGACATTTGTTAAGGTTAGCCCGCCATACCTGTCTAAACTGGATGTAAATCTAATGTCTGAATTTTGCATTTAATAATTATGTAAATGTTATTTTATTAAATTTTAATTTTGTTTCATATTTTATTAAATACGGCCGGGGGGTCTCGGGCTCGAGACCCCCTGCCTTCCAAAGAATTCTGTTGTTGGTCTGTTAAATGTGTAACTGTAGTCTGCGTGTTAAGGCGGGGGGGTGGCCGGCATTCACAGACCCTGAGAAAAGGGGGGGCCAATCGGCCCCCACGCACACATGGCTGGGCCCGGCCCACCCCTATTGGCCGATCCTGGTTGGTTCGCGCGTCCCGCCCTTGCCCCGGAGGCAGTTTTGCGCTTCCGGGTCAAGGGGCGGGGCCGCGGCATAGGAGGGGTTAAGAGCCTGTGGAGCGCGGGAAGCGGCCTCTTTGTGCCCGCGCTTCCCAGGCTTGCTCCTCGCCCCGCCGTGGGGCCGTTTTAATTTTCCCCACCATCCATCCCCTGGTAGCAGAATTCTGGTAAGGACACTGGTAGGTATACGGTGTGATGCTATGCAATATCGTAGGGATAATGTTTTTCCTCCTTAGGCCTTTTTCCACGTTTACAGGCAAGGTTAATAGTGTATGTTTTCGGAGTGTGTATTGCGGTTGCATTAACTCTTTTTTCTTAGGCCCTTTTTCCCTCTTAGTTTAGTAATGTCGTATTTATTATGTGTGTCTGGCGGTAAGGTCATAATCGGTGAGCAGCAATTTAAGGTCCTTAGGTGGGGGCGGCCCCATTCACAAAAGGGGTCGCCCAGGGGGAGGGGCCACTGGTCTCTCCCAGAACTTCAGGGGCAGGATATCCGCTTGCTTGGGTGCAGGGGAGGGGAGTCAACGCTTTCCTCAGGCTGGTAGCCACCCCACACATACACTATGCACTATGACGCTAAGGGCGCGAGTGTAAGGGCCCTCCTGTTATGGTTAAATGGAGTTCACGGAGCGCACGAGGGTAAACGGGCCCTTGTCGTGCATGCGCATCTCGGACGTGAGAGCGTAGCTGGGTAAAAGGATCTGACACCGGTTAGCGACCTTGCCGTAGGACCAGAAATTATTAAAATGCAAATTTATCAGGATGTTAGATTCGGTTAGGAACCATGCTGTATTAGACATTTGTTAAGGTTAGCCCACCATACCTGTCTAAACTGGATGTAAATCTAATGTCTGAATTTTGCATTTAATAATTATGTAAATGTTATTTTATTAAATTTTAATTTTGTTTCATATTTTAATAAATACGGCCGGGGGGTCTCGGGCTCGAGACCCCCTGCCTTCCAAAGAATTCTGTTGTTGGTCTGTTAAATGTGTAACTGTAGTCTGCGTGTTAAGGCAGAGGGTGGCCGGCAGTCACAGACCATGTAAATATGGTTCCACGATCTGATGCTGAATGAGGTGTGCCAGGATTCCGACAACGTTAATCGGTTGTCAGAGATCCTGGTATGCGGTGGGAGCATCTGGTTGTGGGTGCTGTTGAATAATTAATAAAGAACAGCTTACTCACTTCAACGATATCCGGAGCATTCTTACTACATTTGGCGACAAGCGGATGAAGCTGCTCTCCCAGCACCAGCCAAATTTTGACATTTCTGGAACCTTCCTTTGTGCCACCCTTTCATCGCTCCTCCACGCACCTGCTCATAGCGGAGGACCTTTCATACGGTTCGTGTTTTATCTGCTTTGTTTCCTGACCTGCCTGAACTTCATTTTCGGCTGCAAGTTGATGACGTCAATGCCCTTGCAACGCTCCATCGCCTAGCAACGCAAGACGCTTCCTCACGCCAGCATTTCATCACGTAAGCGTAAGTGTCCACATGCAGGCTGCCATCTTTTTGCATGCTTTGTTATGGTTACTATAGTAACCCAAAGCTACGAAGACACAGGGGTGATATTTCCCAACCTGTCTCTCTTACGCCATTGATTCGTCAATCCCAGGTAGGATCCAGCCTGCACGCTCTTGCGGTGACAGGCACACCCTTTCAAGTTCATTCTACAATTTACAATTTTAGTTGTTTGACCCTTCAAATACATGATAGGCTCACCTTGCCATTTTACTTCAAGTGTTTACACAAATTGTATCCTGGAATTCTAAATGTCGGTGACTGGAATTCTGAATATCAGTAACAGCCTCACCTCTTTTAAAAGCTAATTGTGGTGGTGAATAGGTTGTTTAAACTCTAATTTTATTTACAGATCACATTCTTCACATGGTATTGGTCATCTAATTAAATATTATGGCTACTTCTCAGCAATTTGCACAACCTCCTCCCTTTTTACAACAATCTGGCAAACCCATTATTCTATGTCGTTAATGGGCAAAAGCTTTTGAGAACCACATTGTTGCCATCAATGCTGTCAAGTTTTCTCCTGAACGTAAAGTTGCAATTTTGTATGGTTGTTTAGGTCTTGCTGCACAAAATGTCTTTGAAAATTTACCTAAATTCCCCACACCTGCTGGAGAAGCTGGTGATGCTGAACATTGGAATGCCTTCAAAGAAGCATTATCTCGCCTAGCGAAACATTATGACCAAGAGTCTAACATCATGCTTCAAAGACACAATTTCTTTAGGACAAAACAACGTGAAGATGAATCCTTTGAGGAATACATAGCGCAATTGCGACTCTTAGCTTCAACCTGTGAGTTCGAGGCCGATCCTGACCTTTATATTCATGATAAATTTGTCTTCTCTTGTTTTTCAAGAAAAATTCAAGAACGCCTCCTCAGTTGCAGAAAAACCCTCACTCCAAGAAACAATTGATATTGCTAAGAGCATTGAGAGATCTATCATCCTCTCCAAAGCTCTTCAACATGATCAATCTCTCAACTCTTTAAAAAATCCTGCACAAGACATTGTTAATTCCGTCAATCCTGTCTCCACAAATAAACCTGTTAGACAATTTGTTAAAAAAGGGAACACTTTTTGTTACAGATGTGGATCCAAATCACATCAAGGTAACTACCCCATGTGTCCTGCTCTTGGAAAAAGGTTTGTTCTATGCCAGTCAGTCAGAAACAGCTTTATTCGAGATTAAAACTCATAAAAGCAAGGCATGTTAAACATAGTTCGAAAAGGCTTACATGAATCCAAGTTAAAAAAAATTACACAAGTAAAAAGTTGAAGATAAAATAAGTCATGAACAAGCAGCAAATAGAAGAAGTATAAAATCCAATTTCATACAATAAAATAGGTAAAATCAGTTAATATAAAGATAAAAAGTGATGAGATCAATTGATAAATAACCTAGACAGGGTCAAAAGGCATAAATTATATACATTATTCGGAAACAATCAATGGGCTACAGATCAATTTCTGCCTTAAAACCCATGCCCATCCCAAGTATTTAGCTACTGATATTGAGATAAATGGTATAGTGCTAGTACATGTTAGTCTTTCAGCTACGGAACTCCTACTAGTGCCCAGTAGCTTGCACATTGGTACAAGCCAAACCCTCCTCGGAGTTGCATAAACTGGGCAAACAATAAGACAATGTACAAGATTTTCTGAATGGTTCCCACAGGCCGGGCAGCTGTTGGTACTGGCCTCAGACCATCTAGAGGTCAATGCCTTCAACGGCAGAGAACCCGCTCTGAGCTGAAATAGAGCTTCCTATCCGTCGGCTTGATAATGATATCCCAATAGGATTCAAATTTAGGGGTAAGTTTTGCCCCTAAGAAACCCCCTGCCATAGTAGATGAATGAGTAGTGTGTTCTATGAAAAAAAATAGGTAATTTTCAAGGCTTATGCAGATCGTCTAAAAGACCTACCAGCACTGTTCACCGAAGTCACCCCAAAAGTGCAGTGTGCAATATTTAGCTCGCACATCCTGAGACCGTTCATCCTGAGACCATTTGTACCGCGGCATTCCTTTCCTTACAGTCCACCGCTGTGGGGCTAATTGTGGGCCATTGAGTTAGTATTCATGTTAATTGCAGCCAGTATGCGCTGTAATTAGCATGAATACTAACTCAAAGGCCCACAATCAGCCCCGCAGCTGTGCACTGTTAAGAAAAGATAAACAGAATCTCATACACAACATGTGCTTTAGCACACGCCGTGTTGGACACTCTGATTTTCTTTTCTTAATTGTGCACAGCTGCGGCGTGATTTGACTCTTTAAGATAGTATTCTTGTAAGCTGCAGCGCACACGTGCTGCAATTAACATGAATACTCGCTCAATGGCCCACAATCAGCCCGCAGCTGTGCACAGTTAAGTACAGAAAAACAGAGTCTCAAACACGTGTGCTTTAGCAGACGCCGTGTTGGACACTCTGCTTTTCTTTTCTTAATTGTGTACAGCTGTGGGGCTGACTGTGACCCTTTGAGATAGTATTCTTGTGAACTGCAGCGTTTTCCAGTATCGTTTTGTTATAATTTTTTCAATTCTTTGTTAACAGTTTCTCTCCAGTCAAATCACGAAAATAGCAGGCCGAGTCTCCACAACTTGGCACTGACATAGCTGATAATCTCAGGAAAGGTGGCTTGTAGTTTTTGATAGTCCAATTTTTGAGGCTTTTGGTGCAATATCACAGTCTTAGCCAGAGGTAAATTTTAAAAAAAGTGGAAAAGGAAGAGTAAACAAACATCATCAGCACAATCGTTTTTTGCCCTTGTACCTTGTGCTGCTACAGGATGCCCTTGTGAAGCACGGATGGAAACAATGCCCATCTCATACGCAACTGCAGCACTTGGCTTTTGGCCAGAGACCAGGCCATGCAGGTATACAAACTGTCCTCCATGAAATGCTACCCTTGATTGCTGTAAAATTGAGGTGGATCAGTGAAGAACTGTCATGGACAGTCTCTGAAGAATAAGTTATGAAACACAAAGCATGATTCTGGCTAGGGTGACCACCTCCCACCCCCATGTCATGGGTATTCGCAAACTTTTTCCAACACGCCAAAAAGTATGGTCTATAATGTGCCTGAGAGCCACACTGATGCCAGCAGGGAGGTAGTGGGACTTTGGAGGGAGTGTAAGGTGGGCATAAAGGTAAGCGAGAAATGTACATGATGTGGATAGTGAGCCAGTTAGTTATTTTGAAGGTTTTATTCCATGCTGCCCTTGAAGTGAAGCCCCAAGTAAATAGAAAAGTGATCAATGTGACAGTAATGTGGTATATGCCATATCTGAATACCATCCCTCTACTGCACCAGTACAGAGCAGGAATATCAACGGAGAAATATCGTGGGACATTAATATCGCCGCAGAAATATCGTTTGGATGAAATATTGACAACAAAAATATAGTTGACAAGAATATCGACTGACAGGTAAGTTATATCGATTACAACAATATAGTTGTAATAAATATTGTTTACAAAAATATATCTTACAAAAATATTGATTTATTAATAATGTTATGTATTTTATTGTTGTTAATGGGAATCGTTTGTCATTTTATTATATGTTTTAGAATTGTACTAGTTATTAATTTATTTTATGTTTAATTTTGCGTTATTAGTTCTGTAGAGGGTTGTGGGTTTATAGGGGAAAGGGTGGGAAGTCATTTAATTATATAAAATTAATTGATTAATTAATGTGTTAATTTATTAATAATAGTTTAATAATTAGTTGTTAATTAATTTCAATTAGTCAATTAATAATTAATTATGTCAATTGTTTAATTTTAGGTGTGTGTTGTGGAGTTTATATGTGGAAATGGTGTGAAGGGTGGTAAGTAATTCATTTTTTATTGAATAATTATTAAATATTTTTTAATTAATTACCAATAATTAATTAGTAATTATTAATTGTAATTGTGTGATTAATTTTAGGTGTGTATTCTGGTGTTTATATGTGTATATGGTGTGAAAGCTGGTGAGTAATTAATTTTGTATTGAATAATTAATCAATAATAATATATTAATTTTCATTAATTAATTAGTAAATATTAAATGTATTTGTGTAATTAATTTTAGGTGTGTTTTGTGGATATTATAGTGATAAATAATGTGTAATTAATTATTTTTATTATCTTTGTTAATAATAATATATTTTAATATATATATTAATTATGTTTATATTGGAAATTAAATTTAATACAAATTTTGATAGTTTCTTTTATATTGTTTTGGAATCCAGCACTTTCCCTACTATTGCACTTACTGGAGTGGGAATAGTAATTTTTACCCCTACTCTATCCAATGATTTCCCTACTGTTGCACTCTCTGGAGTGGGAATAGTAATTTTTACCCCTACGCTATCCAACGCTATCCCTACTGTTGCACTCTCTGGAGTGGGAATAGTATTGTTTACCCCTATGCTATCCAACACTTTCCCTACTGATGCACTCTCTGGAGTGGGAATTGCAATTTTTACCCCTACGCTATCCAACGCTTTCCCTACGTTTGCACTCTCTGGAGTGGGAATAGTAATTTTTAACCCTACGCTATCCAACGCTTTCCCTATTGTTGCACTCTCTGGAGTGGGAATAGTAATTTTTACCCCTCCGCTATCCAGCGCTTTCCCTACTGTTGCACTCTCTGGAGTGGGAATAGTAATTTTTACCCCACCGCTATCCAGTGCTTTCCCTACTGTTGCGCTCACTGTAGTGGGAATAGTAATTTTTACCCCTACGCTATCCAACGCTTTCCCTACTGTTGCACTCACTGGAGTAGGAATAATAATTTTTACCCTCCCGCTATCCAACGCTTTCCCTACTGTTACACTCACTGGAGTGGGAATAGTAATTTTTACCCCTCCGCTATCCAGCGCTTTCCCTACTGTTGCACTCTCTGGAGTGAGAATAGTAATGTTTACCCCTACGCTATCCAACGCTTTCCCTACTCTTGCACTCACTGGAGTGGGAATAGTCATTTTTACCCCTACGCTATCCAGCGCTTTCCCTACTGTTGCACTCACTGCAGTGGGAATAGTAATTTTTATCCTTTCGCTATCCAATGTTTTAACTACTAATGTTTTTATTTTGTTAATAAATGTATGTCTTTTTTGTAATAGTTTAATGTGTTAATTAAATATAGAATATTTAATTTAAAATGTTTTATATGTGTTTATTTTATGTTTATATAATTATTAAAGTTTATAAATTAAATAAAGATAATAGTTAATAAAATGTATTTAAGTAAATATATGTATATGTACACATTTTTTGTGTTTGTATTTATTTAATTAAGTTTATTTGTTATTAGTTAAAATATAAATTTAATTTATTTTGTTAATATTAATATTATTTAATTAATTTAATTAAGTTATGTTATTTTTTAAAGTCGATATTTTTTACATCTATATTTTTTACATCTATATTTTTGAGTAGATTTTATTGTACTTACCTGTTTAAGTATAGGGAGTCGATATTTTTGTAATCAATAGTTTTACTTTGATATTTTTGTTAACTATATTTTTGTTATCGATATTTAAACATGGAACCACTGCACTCCGAGGAAGCCTTCTCCGCTTGCTATTGCTACCTTGGGAGAGTCACATGTAAAAACGAAGTAACTTGAATACTGAATTGGAATGAAATAGAATTGCACAATGCGAAAATAGAAATCCTGGGTGTAGTCCCAGCTTCCCCACTTGACCAAAGTGTGTGATCCTAAGCAATTGTTTTGTTTCACTTTGGCTCTTCTTTCTTCAGTATCACATATAAGACCCCCTTAAAATACATTAGTTCACGATACAAAACCTACTCTTGGATTGATTTAATAAACTATAATGTTGTCCATGTATAATAAATGACCTAGGTGGTCCACAGGGGTCCCCATTACAACTGACTTACCTCTTAGTTTACTATTGGTATTGGGAGGGCGGGCAGAGCCATGACATTTCTACGTTCATTTTTAAAAACTACTTCTAAATGCATTGATAGAACCTGATGTACTAAGGTGAAAAGCTCTACATATTAATGAAATACACTTTTTTGGTATTTTTCAGAGACTTTTAAATTTTTACACATTTGTTACAAGATGTCTTTAAAAACAAATGTGAGCTTAAAAGTGGTGCAGGACACCTTATGCTTGCCCGTCTATATAACATCTTTCTGAATGGCAATCCTCTCTCAAGTAACCAGCATCCCACTGTTGCAGTTCACCAGGTGGTCGCATGTAAAGGTCAGGAGGACGACCTGCACATCGAATGCCACTTGCTCCAGGTCATTAAACACCGATTCCAGTCCTACACTTTTATGCAATAGCCTAAGACAGTATGGGTGTCGTAGTCTTTTTTTTTTTTTTGCTTCAGTTGTAATAAACTACCTGAAATTAATGATTTGCAGCTGAAAAGTTCAGGACTGTAATTGACCTGGACTGAAACGGTCACCCTAATTCTAGGGAGCAAACTACACAGATACAGCCCATTATTGGAAGATTTACCTACTGGAATATCATACATCAGGTGCCCAAGGAGTCTCCAGGACAAAGGATTAAGAACATGGGCTTAGACTTTGAGGAATGCTTTAAGAGGGAGGCAAGCACACACACACACAAACGGACATCGTCTCAAAATGTTTTAAGTGTGTCCCTGGTTTATAAGTCACAATGGCTACTGATTCCAGAGGCAGGGTCCCAGTGATACATAATGGCACATTGGATCTCTTTGCAGAGCGGTGGTAAGGATACAGATATGCGAGTGGCACGACTAGTCACTGATGGGTTCCCTAGTTGGATTTGCTCAATTAGATAACCTCTTGAGTGAGTACCCTCATTATTACTCTCATACAAAATGGCTAGGGTGGAGATGGTGAATAGAGGGGGAAGAGGCAAGGGGGGAAGAGGACGGCAAGAGTGTTCAAAACAAACATCTGCCTCATACTGCCTCAATCCTATGCCGAAGTCTGTGGCGCATCAAACAGCATTGACTAAGTCAATCCCAGAAGAGGCAAAGATGGGACGAAAAAGATAGTTATCCAGCGTACACCAATAGCAGGCTCCCCTAGCCGCCAGAGAACCAAAGCACTGTCAGGTGCAAGACGTCATTGCCACACTGTGCACAACAGAAAGTGTAGGGGTGAAAACATTTAGATGTGCAATTAGTTCTCTTTATATTAATAATTGTCCTTCAATATTCTATCATTCTTTACCCCCCTCCACTTCTGAGATTTGCATTTACCCCTGCTCGTCCCTCCATCCGCAAACACCAAAATGATGTAAGTAGCCAGTTAGAATTCTCAGTGGGTTCAGGTCCGGTTACAGACCTCTGCGTGTAACTAATTGATCAAATGTTGATTCAAGCAGAAATGATAAAAGGAGTACCAGTGAGGAGAGTGACTGACACCCACCACAGAAGTGCCAGAAAAGAAGTCAGCCTGTGTATGATACAATTAGCAGTGGTGAAGAGGTAAAACACATCCTACAACACACACAGCCGGTGCCAGGGCTAGCTTTAGTGCTGTTGACGCCCGGTGTGACAATCATTTTCAGCACCCTCCCTACCCATGACCTTCTCTTCGGATTCCCTCATGACCACATGGCAAAAGTGCCCATCATCTCTTCATAGCCCACCTCTATCATATATTTAATTTGTTTTAAAGCACTGTTAAAGGCTGACTTACTAATAAGAATGTATATCTACCCAAACAAACACTTTTTAGGAACATTATGAATAGATCATGAAACCCTGGGGGAAAAAAACATAAGGTCCTAACCTATTTTATGCAGTTTGCATTCAGCTCTTTAATTACAGTTCATAACAGTCATTGTTCTTTAATAGGGTTGAATCTTATGAACTGCAGTGACAAAGGGATGTATGTCTGTGACAAAAGCAGGAATCCGCTCAGCTATCCACATAAAAAACAGACCAGTGATCAGCACGGTAGAATTCTTTGCAGCAGACATATTAACCCTCTCTTTATGGCGAGTCAAAACTACTCCTAGACAAAACACTGATCTCGCTCTCTAGAAGGAACATTACCAGAGTTGTAAAAATCAATAGGTAACCTACCCCTGTGATATCGGTGCCCGGTGTGTGCCAGTGGACGCCCGCGCCTCCAGTACAACAGGGAGTCCATATAATACTTACTAATCTGAGCACTCATGTCTGGTTAGCCATTCAAACAATAGGTCCTGGTTTATTTTCCTAGGAAGGAAGTAATCTTTCCAAAGACAGATTGGCGTTTACAGGTACGGGTTAGCAGCACGTGACCATCTCTTGGCTCAGAAATCTTACAGAGTGACTTGTTTGTTTGTAACACAGTGACACAGAAAAAAATAAACTGTGCATGGATTTGAGCATGAGGAGCACCTTTTACAAAATTCTTAATCTGATAAAAGGATCCTGTGTCTTTCACTTTTATATCTTTATATCTTCCATTTTTATAGTTATAATAAATCGGTAATGAAATCTCAACCATTTTTAAACCTGAAATTCGAAACCGATTATTTTGAAAAGGTTATTCCTTTTCCTTCTGTTAAAAATCAGAGCAACTACCACCCATTCTTTTTCCGAAGTTGAAGTGAGTGTAACTCTTATGCTAATGTTTTTGTAACTCTTCATGATGTGGTTCTGCCATAGGGCAAAGTCGCTAAGACAGCAGATATTGGAATGTGCCATATTCATGTTTGTGGATTTGCAGGCTTAAAGTTTTTTGCTTTTCCATTATTTCTGTTTGCCCTATAATTTCGCTGCATTTCAGATTTTTCATTATTCAAAAATTCCCTGAATCCAGTTCTCTGCCGATTCATACATTTTCTCCACCCTACTAAATGTTCTTATTCTCTGTTTTCACGTCGCAATTTTCATGTCTCAATTACCATGCCCTCATGTATTCTTTCATTACTGGTTCCATTCTATCCACATTATCCTTTATCCCTTTTTATGTCCCCTCCCTCTCTCCCTTCTGTTATTCCTCTCCTTTTGCCATATTCTCCTCTCCCTCCATCCTTCATGAACAGTTCCCATTGTTTATTATTCCTCTAGTACTCTTCCTTCTCTCAATATATCGTCTAGCCCAACTTTCTGACTCATCTCAAACTTCTTTCTACTACTCTTTCCAATGCACTGCCCTATTTCTCACCCTATACATCTATCAATATATCCTCTACATTCACTCTCTCGTTTATCCCAAACTCATTTGTTGCTTCTAGAATTACTGTAGTATAGTAATTCGCTTTTGACTTGTGTACATCTTTTTTGTATTCATTTATGGTGTTCTTTAATAATTGTTTATCCTCTTCTAGGTAGAATTTGCACAATTTCCTTTCTAACATTTGCATGTTTTTATAAAAAACTTTTAACAGTTCAAAGGTGCTAGAGGCCTTTGATGGGTTTTTCTACTTTTGATGGGTATTTCCTTATCTAGGGTCTCTAAGATCTTACTCTATATGGTTATCATCTACTATTTTCAAGGTATCGAAACATATTACCAGGTTGAAAACATTCCCTTGTTTTGGTATAGTTTCTGCCAAGCTCTGCTTCTCCTCGCCTTTGGCAAAGTCCTGATTTTGGGTTTGGAGTTCTTTTCCCTTTATATGAAAAGCCACCCATGCATGGTCAGTTACTGCACCCTGGGGACCATTACATATTTTTCCTCGACAAACTTTCATCCAGGGCCACAGACAATAATGCACATCTTCCGAGCTAAGCATTGACCCCGGCACTTATTGTCTTACAAATTAAGCACTGTTTCCTGCAGTATTTGGCAATAGTTGAAGTTGTCAAATGAAGATGAACGCTGCAGACTACAGCAAGAAGATTCCATTGCACAACCTCTTGTGTATATGTAGTCTTGTATAGGCTCTCAACCTTTTCCCCACCCAATAAACAGTGCTCCAGTTCAGAATCTTTAGTAAAATCCTATTATAGTACCACTGTACTGAGTCTTGTGCTTTTGTAAAAATATTTTACTCCTTGTTGTGTTAAAGGTCCAATAGGAACTGCATTCTTTGGGGAAATAGAGATTCCCATCATGGCAGATTCTGGTTCTCCCATAACCATTTTATCAGATGTCATGTTATTTGAGAAATGGCAAGGATCCATTACATTATTTCAAACAGACATTAATCCCAAAGCATTTGGTGAATTTAAGATAGACACGTTAGGCTATTTCAATTCAAGATTCGAATGCTTAGGGAGCTCCATTTTCACAAAAGTATATGTTGCTTTTAAGGGACGCAACATCATTGGTTGGCAAGATCTCACCAAAATGAGACTACATCTTATTCCACGCTCTGACAACCCAATTACCCTTGGTGAACCTCGCCAGGGCTACAGTCCCGCTGGCTCTAGGAATGATCCACATCCCAAAACTGATTGTCTATTTGTCACAGATCACACTGTTGATCTCAAAAAGGTTCTGGATAAATTCCCCAGGCTTTTCTCCAACGAATTAGGAACCGTTAAATGTTTTCAACACAAGATTAGACTTCAATCAAATGCTCAACCTTTCGTTCATAAGGTACGCCCTTTGCCTCTTAGTGCGAAGGATGAACTCAAGTCAGTTCTCAAGTCTTTGTGTGATCATGGTATCATTGCCCCTTGTAACTCTTCAGAATGGGTTTCTCCTATTGTTACCGTTCGAAAAAAATCTGGAGAGGTCAGATTATGTGCAAGTTTGCGCACCTTGATTAAAAACATCTTAATTGACTGCCACCCACTTCCCAAAATTCACGAACTTCTAGGCAATTGGGGAGGGCAACATTTTTCTCAATCTTTAACCAGTGTTCAGTTTACCACCAGATATCTTTAACAGTAGATTCCCAAGAGTTCACCACTTTTGTCACACCATTCGGTGTATAAAAGTACCTTAGACTTCTTTTTGGCCTGGCCTCTGCGGCCAGTATTTTTGAGAAAATGATGGATAATCTTTTTCGGAACATGCCAGGGGTCCAGGCCTACCAGGACGATAATTTGGTTTATGCTGATGACTGGGAAACACACTTGAGCAATTTATTTTCAGTTTTGTCCAAATTAAACTAGTCAGGCATGACAATCAGGGCTGACAAATGTACATTTGGACTGTTCCCATGAGGCACAGGGTCAGACTGATTTGCATATAGCCATGTCTGAACTGGGGTGGCAGAGTGGGCTAAATAACGGTGATGGATCAAACCCAGATCTTTTGACTGGGTGTGAGTGTTTGATTGGTTCAGATGCTCTGTCCATCACCACCCCCTTTTGTACCGACAAATGTACATTTGGCACACAGCAATTGGATTATTTAGGCCATACTTTGACTCCAGAAGGAATTAAGCCTAAGATGTCACATATCAAAGCCATCAGCCATGCTTCTTCTCCCAAAGACAAAGACTCACTTCGCTCATTCCTAGGCCTAGCAGAACATTATGCCCGTTTTGTCAAAGGTTATGCACAAACTGTTGAGCCATTGCGTGTTCTTCTTCAGAAAGGCTCTAAACTTTATTGGCCTGAAGACGTTTTGTCTTTGTTTGATCAAGTTAAAAAACTCATTGTGGAAACACCTGCCCTACATCCTTTCCATGATTCTTCAAAGTGTTTTATAATGGTCGCTGCCAGTCTCACGGGGTTGGGGGTGGTTATTGGCCAATGGGTTTCAGGAAAAGAGCACACAACACCCTCTTCTTCAGTGATGCTTAAACTATCCAAGACTCATTATAGCTCTATTGAACTTGAGTCCCTTGCGTGTGTTTGGCAATTGAGAAGTTCAAAAATTACATTTGGGGTTGTGAATTCGAATTGTTCACAGACCACAAGCCTCTTGCTCAGTTACTTAATAGTAGTGGGCTTGGCAAAGCATTAGCCAGGTTGGTTAGGCTGCTTTCGAAATTACAAGAATTCCATTTTTCAACCAAACACATTTCTGGAGGTAAAAACTTGAGGGCTGATTGTCTTTCACCTATGGCTTTTCATTATCCCTCAGAAGTTGAGAATTGAGAAGATACAGAATGTGTGGTTGCTGCTATTAATGCCGCTAAGCTTTGTCCCAGCATTACTGAACAATCCTGGTTGGATGGATACAACAAGGATAAACATCTCAAGCTTGTCACTGATTATATTGTGAAGGGTTGGCCAGAAAATAGGAAACTTCCTAATGAGTTGAAAGCTTTTGCCATGGTAGCACCTGAATTATCCCTGGTTAACGGCATGGTAATGATGCATGATTTTTTTGTTCCCCCGTTCAGTCTCAGATCTGATATCAAATGTGCGCACCAAGGTCATCTAGGGATTTGAAAGACTTCACAAATCATTAAGCTGTACTATTGTTGGCCATCCCTAGAATCTCAGGTAAAATTTTACATTGATTCATGTTCTGAATGTCTCTTATCTGATAAAAAATGGAAAGTTATGAATACACCAGTTGGTTTAGACTTTTCTGGACCTTATGATCTCCTGCCCCATGACCTTAAATATCTTATTTTATTAATTGACTACCTTTTTTTTTTTTTTTAGGAAACCATGAGATCCCCCTTGAATCCTTGAATTCCTGTCACCATTTCCTTAAACATTGTGCCTGCTTCTAATCCATCTGTCTTATCGAAGAGCATTTTCCCTGCCTTAAGTAGCAATGTCCAGGCATAAAGCTTCAAGTCTGGGGCACACAAGCCACCTTTGCTTTTTTTCCTCCGCAGCTTCCTCCATGAGATCTTGATACCCTTTGAGACCCATAAAAAAGAATTCAATTTGGCTTGGATTTTCTTTAGCTTCTCTTCCTTGAATGCTAAAGGAATATTCTGAAATAAAAATAATAATTTGGGCAAAAGCATCATTTTTACAATGTTTACTCTTCCAATTAGAGTAAGGGGAAGAAGAGACCAGGCCTTTAGAGTGCCAGCAATTTCTTTGTCTATTTTAGCAAGATTTCTGTCCGCTAATTGTTCAATATCCTGAGTAATTTGAATTCCCAGATATCTTATCTCCTGTTTTAAAATAGGGAAATCAGCTTCTATATTCCAAACCATACATTCAGACTTTGACTGGTTAATCTGATATCCAGAAATGTGACCAAACTGAGTGGCCGCACTATAAATTAGCGGGATTGCTTGTATTGGATCTGAGGTATAGATCATCATATCGTCAGCGTAGAGTGAAACTTTTTTCCCCAATTTCTGTATTTAAAGGGGGCGATATTAATGTCTTGCCTTATTTTCTCCGCCAGGTGCTCGATATATAAGTTGAAGAGCAGAGGTGAGAGGGGGCATCCCTGTCTCGTGCCTCTTTTAATAGTTATAGATGCAGAAAGGGTACCATTAACCAATACTCTGGCTGTGAGATGATGATAAAAAGAAGAAATAGTTCTACAAAAGTTCTTACCCAAATTACATCTCTCCAATACCGTGGCTAAATAGACCCAATTTACGCGGTCAGACGCCTTAGTGGCGTCGAGTGTAATAATCGCCATTGGCAACTTATTAGAAGATGCTAAATCTATTGCTCCCACTAATGCTTGAGTCAGGTCTTGTATACTCCGACCTTTTACAAACCCCTTCTGATCACCATGCAGCAGTTTGCCAGCTACCCCATTTAATATCTCTGCTAAAATCTTGGCAAGAATCTTATAGTCAAGATTCAGCAGAGAGATAGGCCTATAAGAATCACACTGTGTTGCTGGTTTAGATGGCTTAAGAATAAGACGGGGGATGTTCCCTCCTTCCTCAAAAATAAAGGAGAAGAGCCTATGAATCACGGGGCAATAACTGGTGCTAAGATCTTATATAGTTCAGCTGGAAAGCCGTCAGGGCCTGGCGCTTTACCTCTCTTGCCCGACTCTATTACACTAGCCCACTAGCCACTTCATTCAAACTAATACTTCCATTTAAATTATTGGATGCCTCATCCTCAATCCTCAACAATGCATATTGTTCGAGCCATGCTTGAATTGACCTATCCTGCGGAGATAGATCTTCTTTATATACCTGCTCAAAATGGTTAAAAAAGGCTTCCTCAATATCAGAAGCATTCTCTGAGATCTCACGCATTGTACCGAACAAGACTCCTTTAATCCTATTCCTGCTTTGTTCTTTTTTTGTTTCCCAGGCTAGGAGCTTCCCGCTAGCTTCCCCATATTCAAAGTGAGCAAGAGAGCTGGCCTGCCAACGTTTCTTTACTCTGGCATCGAGAACCTCTTCTAATTGTAATTTGCAAGCTACAAGCTCCCCCCGGATACTTGTTTCAACAGATGGATTCTGAGCTAAAAGATCATGTTCTAACTTAGCAATTTTTGCCTCGATTTCACTTATCGTAGCCCTAACCTTGTTTTGCCTCATAGATTGAACAGCGATAATCACCCCCCTCAAATATGCTTTCTAAGAGTCCCATACGATTTCAATAGAGGTGGTTCCTAGATTTAACTCAAAGAACCTCTCTGAGTCTTGCAACAATTTTTTTGCCACTTCCTCTCGAGCAAGATACTTCGATCTATTGTCCACCTTTTAGATCTCTGCTGACCAGAGACCTTCAAAACTAGAGGAACGTCAGAATGGTCTGAAAGGTGCCCTCCTAAATGCTTGACATCTTCCACAACACCCCGTAACTCATCAGCAATCAAAAGAAAGTCGAGTCTAGTTTTGTGTCCTAGCTTCTTATTATGAAAGGTATATTCCTTTTTAGTCCCCCATTTTTTCCACCATATATCCATCCAGCTCATCTGATGCATCGCATTCACCAAAAGAGATCTTGTTTAAGAATTATATATGGATTTATCCTTATATGTTTTATCCATTTGGGGGTCGAGAACTAGATTAAAGTCTCCCGCTAGAATTAGGGGATCTTTAAAATCTAGAAGTTCTTGCAGCATTTCTCTAAGCGGGAGCAAATCATCCAAGTTTGGACCATAGTACCCAGCCACTGTAAGTTTATATGTATGATACTTAATCCTCACTATAGCCCATCTACCCTTCTTATCTACCTTGGACTCTTCTACTATGAGAGCTGGATGCGTTTTAACCAAAGTTGCAACCCCCCTATAGTTGCTTGCTGAGAGGTACATATAACATCCTGAATCAATGTTTTTCTCTTACAAAACTCCCTTAACTCTTTTTCTATGAGATGAGTCTCTTAGAGAATAAAAATTTGCTCAGGTGCATCTTTCAGATACTGAGATATCCGCTCCCTTCTATGCTTTACCCTCAGGCCATTTAGATTCCATGTTAAGACCTTCAGATATATATCCTGGGCTAATCTAGCCTGTGACATTGCTTCCTTAATGGATTGTATATTCAGTTGGATAACCTAAATTGGCGAATTGATTTTTTTATTTTTTTTACCCACTTGCTCCCCACCCAGTGCCCAGCTCCTATCCTCCCCATATCCCCCTCCCCTCCACTGCCCCTCCCTAGTGCTCCCCTGGAGAACCCCCCTTCTTCTTCTTGGCCCTACTCTGGCCTTGAGGCTCCCTCTCCCAATATCCGGATGACTTATTTACACTCAAAAAAACTTTTTTTTTCCTTCTTCTTTCCCCCTTCCCTCTTTCCTTTTATTTTTTACCTTTTCTAATCTTTTCCCTGTGCTTCCTACGCAGCCTAAATACTCAAGACAAAAAAGTCAGAAAGCAGAAAGAAAATCAGAGAAAGAGATCTGTGTCAATATATACGGGGGTATAAATGAAAATGAAAAAAGACGCTAAAATATAGGAAGAAGTTACCCCACCTCTACCTCACGAACTGTTTCTGAGATGAAATGCAAATACGCTTCTGCCTCGTCCACTCTCTTAAAGACCCTCATTTCGTTATTATACATAACCTTTAAGGATGCAGGAAATTTCAATTGCGCAGTTGCGCCTCACTGCCTGAAGGGGTCTAATAGTTTCCCTAGTTCCCACTGTCTAGATGCCGTAATTGAAGAGACATATGACCTAATTTGAAAGGTAATCCCCTCTGCCGATAAAGAGCTGTGTTTTAAAGCCCTGTTGAGAATCTCATCCTTTAAAGTATACGTCAGAAAGTGAATCAAGATCCTTCTTGGTCTAGTTTTATTCAGATTTAATCTAAACGGGTCCCTGTGAACTCTCTGAATGTCTCTAAAAAGGTCTTGTTCCGAGGCTTCCACCGCAGTAGCTTGTTTGATGAGTTTAACTACAAATTCAGTGATGTTACTACCTTCAGCACCTTACGGGACTTTCAAAAGACGAAGATTGTTTCTCCTCGGAGCATTTTCAATAGATTCTAGTTTATCCTCATACCCCTGCTCACGTTGCCTTAAATCATCGATTTTCTTTGTGTGTTGAAGGGCCAGGGATTTCAGATCTGTAACTGTAGATTCTAGTTCTAACAGCTAATGCGTCAAACTTTTCCTCTAGCTTTTCACAAAATGATTTAATTTCTTGTTGGTTCTTCTCCGAGACCCCAAACCCATTTCTCATCTCCAGACTCAGTGATTGGAGAATTAACAAAACAGATTGGTCACTGGAGAGCCCCTCATCATCTTTATCCTTTCCCTCAGCAACTTGACTGGTCCTCCTTACAGAAGTAGTCCCCAGGCTCTTGACCTCACCTCCTCTGCAGTTACAGGGAGCTCTTCTTGACTGATGGCGGCAGCCGCCGCCGCGATCGTAAAGGTTCCTGCCAGGTCTTCCCCGCCGATGACGCCGGGATCGATGAGAAGCCTCTCACCGCCGCAGCCAGAGTGTGAAACAATCTGTCGCGTAACAGCGTCCTAAGTCTGCAATACCTCTGAGCTCCGCGCAGACACACAGGGAGTCCTAAGAGGCTAAGCCTCGCCTCTGCTGCTGAAGCCTCCGAAGCCGAACACAGTGAAATAAATCAAAATTCGAGCTCACTCTCACCGCATTTCCACCGCGTTGTATGTGCTTGCTAGCACAAGGAAAAACGAACAGGATTCATTGTATGCGCAAGGAAAAACGAGTAATTAACTTCGACGAGTTTTACAAAAGCGAAGTCTCATGAAGTCAGCGAATGGCGCTGCAAAAAATGTTAGTACTCCAGATTTGAGAGTGGGTGATTGGGTCCTCATAAACAATCCTAAACAAGCATTTACAATGCAATGGTCTTGGCATTATTAAAGGTAGAGCTATTAGCATTGCTCATGACATTTTTTTTCATTTTTAAAAAAAACATAAATAAATGGTGTGGAAGGGGGGCGCCCCTCACCTCGACAAGGCGGCGCCCGAGCAGGGATTTCATGAACGCTAACCCTCCTGCGTCCCTGACGACCAGGACACCTCCTTTCTTTTTCTTCCTGCAGGATACGGACCGATCAGCGGGATCGCGCACTGACCCGGAAGCGGCTTCCTGCGACCCCGGAAGTCCAGACCCGGAAGCGACCTCCTGCGACCCCGGAAGTCCCGCCCCTAACAGCAGCCCGAGACGCAGAAAAGCCGGCGACGAAGAGAGGAGATGGTTCCAAGTAGCGGACTCGTGGCAGGAGACAGCGCGTAGTGGACCAGAGAAGTAGAGCGGAAGGAGTGTGAGGAGCGACGACGAGGAAGCGGAGGACGTCTGGACCAAGGAGTGGTGGAGTCCTCAGGAGGTGGCTGGAGAGCGGCCGCGACTCGCTGGAGAGCTGCGGCGGGGCACGTGAGTACCCTGTTACCTTTTCTCCGTGCCCCTCTGTAGATATATGTAAATACCTGTATAGAAGTAATTTGCACTGATAGATCACCACAGCACTGTATAAATACTTAGTAGCGTCACTGCACCTATCTCTTTGTACCATAGTCCCTGTACCCCCTCACTCACGTTGGCACGCTCTCCCCGTTCCCATCTCTTCCCCCATCCCTCTGAGCCCTCCTTTACCGTCCCCGTCCTCACGTTCTTCTTTGTCCCCTCACAACCCGGGTGTTGGCGATAGTACTCCGACGGTCCAAGCCAAAAAGGACTAACCGCCCTGTCTCTCTGTTCCCTCCGAGGTTACACCGGATCCCCCTGACGACCAGAAGACGCCCCGAAGACCCCACTGTCCAGTTGATGCGCGGGAAGGTCTCTACGGCTTCCAGACAACTACCCTCTTCACTGTCCTGATAACTAACATTCAATAAAACAGCTACCATAGCAAAATATATACGGCCTCCACGCCTGTTATTCCGGTCCGCACCAACCCCCAGTCCACAAATGGTATTGTCATTTACAATGGCAATAGGTGAGCATTAGAGAGTAGTAGAGAGTATTCGCGGACACAGAGCCCCACACACAGAGAGCCCCACGCACACACACAGCGCCCCACGCACACACATAGCGAGCCCCACACACACACAGCGAGCCCCACACACACAGCGAGCCACACACACACACACAGCGAGCCACACACACACACACCCACACACACACACACACACAGCGAGCCACACACACACAGCGAGCCACACACACACAGCAAGCCACACACACACAGCGAGCCACACACACACACAGCGAGCCACACACACACACACAACGAGCCACACACACAAACACACAGCGAGCCACACACACACACACAGCGAGCCACACACACACAGCGAGCCACACACACACACACACAGCGAGCCACACACACACACACAGCGAGCCACACACACAGCGAGCAACACACACACACACACAGCGAGCAACACACACACAGTGAGCCACACACAGCGAGTCACACACACACAGAGAGCAGCGCCATCCACCCACCCAGCAGAGCCAGCCAACCCACACAGAGCCAGCCAACCCACACAGAGCCAGCCAACCCACACAGAGCCAGCCAACCCACACAGCGCCAGCCAACCCACACAGAGCCTGCCAACTAACACAGAGCCAGCCAAACCACACAGAGCCAGCCAACCCACACAGAGCCTGCCAAACCACACAGAGCCTGCCAACCCACACAGAGCCTCCCAACCCACACAGAGCCTCCCAACCCACACAGAGCCTCCCAACCCACACAGAGCCTCCCACCCACAGGATGACAACACCGCTGCCTACTTCAGTGCGGTTCTGTATCTCAAGCCCTAGCACTATTTCAGCTTGTGGCAGCGCACCAAAACCGTGGGCTCCTTTCATCAATTAAGTCGCCCACTGTTACCACAAAACGTGATTACAGGAATGATGCTGGATTGCACACCAGGCAGTGGGCGCGCGCGGAAGAAGCGAATTGGCAATAAAATGCACAGCATCAACTAATGGTAAACATTCTTACATTTGGCACAAGTGGATAAACAAGTCGCACTCCAGGTCTATCTGCAGTATTGCAAGCCCTTTCGTGACAGTAATACCGTCATGCATTAAAAAGTAGCTAGATATTAATGTTGATGAACCCAACGTGCACACGATACTCAATAACATGTTAAGATAAAACAGTCTACCTACCCACGTGATGTGGTCCTCACATGCCACATAATTCCTGTAGTCAATGCCACAAACACCCTCACGCTACATTCTTCTTCCTCTCATTACTAACCTAAACAAAATAGGCAGCGTACAAGGAAGCATAAAATTGTGCTTTCTAGGCAGACAGGAGATTGAGCTCTGTGGACATCTCTATAGGCAGGGGGTGTCAACCTGAGGCTGCATTGCTGGCGCTTACCTTGCTGTCCTGCATAGGGCCCTGAACTCTGCGCTGCTACGGCAGCTGCCGTCTATAAACTTCCCACTCACAGCCGTTGAGTGCACCTGCACAGACCCACTCTGAATCTTCCAGAAGCCTGCCGGCCCCTGCCTCTAAACCGTGCGAAGTCCTTCTTCTCTCTTTAAAAGAATACCCCTGCTGTTTGTTTACAATCCGACCCAGCGAGAAAATATGTCCGAGCAGGAAGCAGGATGCGCGCAGGTAATGAAGTGGTAGAGAGAAGCAATAGAAAGACAAAATAGATTCAATGCCAGATACAGACGTGCACGAAAAGATATAGGAGTACGTATTCAACCCAGTAGAAACATATGGAAAATGAGGAGGGTGCTCTCAGGTAGATGGGGGAAAAAGAAAGACGTATATCCCGTGGGGAATGACCAGTGAGAGCAAGCAAGAATGTACAAGATGAGGTAAACCATAAGCAATGGGGGAGAACAAAGTGAATACTAGAAGGGGTAGTGAGGCGAACGGTCAGGAGTATGGGCGCATACCTGTAGGGGACGGATGGATAGGGGAAGGGCTTAAAAAGGCGGTAGACTTAAGCAGATAAAACAAAATGTCTGTGGAGACAAAGTGATACAAAAAAATCGGTAAGATTCACATCAGCGCAAGCCATGGGGAAGATAATCTAAAATCTATAGAGCCTCTTACCAGCCAACAGGAAAGAGATGGATTTCCTAGGAGCGGTACAATGAGATCAGTGCCAAAAGGACGGAGGGCATAGAGGTTTTCAGGTTAGGGGGATCTTTACGATAAAAGTGCAATTCAGGGGATTACTAGATGCTACACAGAGAAAAAAAAAAAGAGAAGAAAGTGTTCAAGTAACCCGGGTTCGGGATGCAAGGAATAGCAAAGCAACGATACGATAGGGTAACACAGGCATTCAATAGAAGGGACTTTACCTGGGATATGAGGCAAATAAGAGGAAACAGCCCGTGATGGGGCAGAATCAGGGCGCCGGACCCTCAGGGAAGCCCGTGGACGGTCCTCCAAGGCTTGGTGCAGGGGAGCATATACTCTAAAGATGTAATGAGAGGCAATGGGCAAGAGGATTGCAAGATTTGACTTCACGTCATATATGCGCAACATAGGCTGCTGCTCTGGCGAAAGCTTCCCTCTCACAGAAGCTTTACTGTAAACCACAGCAGGAAAGGAAATGGGTCTGCCTGCCTCGTGCGCAGGGCGACACTTTGGGCAGGCAGCAGCTTGGACGCAGCATCCCCTGCCAGGCTGGACACAGCTTCCGTCCAGCACTATCCTTATCGTTGGATGGTTGGAAGTGGTTACATCTGGAGAGGGAGGCCTAAACCTTTCAGTGAAGTCACTTCCGTGGTGTGGTTTCCCCTTTCTATGCAGCACAGCTCCAGGGGTCGCTCTCTTTCGGTGATTCTGTACAGCGATAACAAATATATCACAGCTAGCAATAGATCAAGCTTCCTTCCCTCACCCAGCAGGTGCAGCACAGGCAGCAATGCAAACTTTCTCACATACAAGGATGCACCTGCATACAGAACAGGTAGTGCACAGGCTGCAGTGCAAGCTTCCTCACACTTAGAAAAGGTACAGCACGGACAGCAGAGTGCAACTTTACCTCACACACGCACCCACATGTGAACATACAGAATAAGTTAAACACAGGCAGTAGTGCAAGCCTCGTTTTAAATACATGGAGGCACACACATACATTGAAATCAGTTAAAGTACCCACAGCAGTACTACAAACGTTTCTCGCAAAGCAGACAGTGACAGCACACTGCCCCTCACTAAACAAACAGGCCTGTAAAACATGGCAGGAGTGCCCGCTTCATCCACATATGAGGACATGTATGGCAGTGTAAGCTCTCTCAAACTCTGAAGACAAATGCAACATAGAAAGCAACAGTGAAAACGTGCCTCATAGTCAACATGCACACAGCACGGACTCACACAGTGTATTCCTCTATGCCAGAGAGAACACAGGAGCTCTGATTCTGGTGGGCCCGATCAATGCTGTGCCCAGTGGGTGATGTGTGATGACTCTTGGTACTGTACAGTACATTTCACAGGTGTGAGTTGTACGGTAAGCACCGCTGCCTCCACAGGTTCCCTCAGGTCAAACCCGCTGAAGTTAACCTGGGAAATGCATAGTAAGTAACGGGCCCTGGGGATGTCAGTGTGGTAAGCATCAAAATCCAAGTTGTGACCCATTTGTCAGACACTAATCGTTATAGCGTTGTATTTGTTGCACCCAATAAAACTCGATCCTTGATGTGTGGGAGATTTTAGGTGTGATAAATATTGCACTCATTGTCGGCCAGCTGATTGTGGGCAGGCGCCAGCATTGCACATTTCACTGGCACACAAGGTACCACACAAGAAGCAGCCCGATGGGCTTGTTTGACATCCAAAGGTGCACAGTGAGGACAGCAGCTGCACAAGCCTCTGTTGCTGCATCAATGGCAGCGGGAGAGCCAGCCTCCAGGCACAAACACACACAGACATAACACATAAAAGCTACAAGACAGCGACGTGGAGCTCGGTGGAAACCCTGCACAGCCACCGTGCCAAGATTATTGATTGTTGGGAATCTGTGTGTCTTGTAAAGCGCTTCCAGTCATGGGGGCTATTCAAGATCCGTGCTGTGCCCCGAGGCCTAAACCAGGTAGCAGTGAAGGGGCCTGGAGGAAAGTGATCAATATCTTGCTGGGGAGGGAAAGCAACACTTTAGAATTAAAGTGGATTGAGCAATGAGCCCCCAAGTATTCCTAAAATTAATTAGAGGTGCTCCCATGCGGGGCATCATCATAGGGCCTTTGAATAATGAGAGGCAAACTAAGTGACAAGGTTAAACAAGCCTCCGTCTGTGCCCCCGACACCCCCTCGCGCCCACAGGCAGCCCGTGGCTACATGAAAGGACAGACGTCCGGCTGCAGGCCAGCGGGGCGGCCTTTCATCTCAGGCGAGCCAGAGCCACCCTGTGCGGACAGGTCTCTGGAGCACACCGGGAGCAGCCCGAGGTCACCCCTCCGGCCAGCGCTCCTCCGCCGCCGCATCAGCCCTCCAGCCTCCCCGTCTCTCGTCACCATGTCCCCAGACCAGCCTCTAGCGTCCACGCTTCGGCTTCCCTCTCCCTCCAGCCCGTCCACCATCCCCGCCTACAGCTTCTCTCCCCTCCAACCTTCGCCGTCTCTGGCCCTCCAGTCGCTCCACCATCCCTGCCTACAGCTTCTCCCCCCTCCAGCCCATCAGACACGAAGACTACAGCCCTCCCCATTCCCTGAAGAAGCTCGCTCAGCCCGTTCCGATGGAGGTGGGGAAGGCGTCAACCGCAGAAACAAAGACGGCTCCCAGAGAGCCCGCCCGCACGCCTTCCCCATCCCGGTGAAAGCCCGAGGTCCACTCACCAGCCAGCCAGAGGGGTGAGAATGAGAGGCGGAGCGGCACACACGACGCGGGGAAGGCACAGCCCCAGCTTTGTGCATGCACTCGAGGACCGGCTGCGGCGAATAGCTGAGACTGTTGAATGTTAAGCACATAGAGCGGCAGCTAGGCCTTGTGTGAAAGTACAGCGCAAATTAAGAACAAGGGATAGTTACCTCATGTTCGAGCTGCTCAAGCAGCAAAATTGCGACCCCAAACATCCGACAATTTCGGATTCTGGGGCGTGTTTTTGGGTTCTGAGTGACGGGTGACATCACAGGGCGAAAGAACGCCAAAAACACGCCCCCGAATCAAAAAGAGACAGGGCTTGTTTGGAGTGACTCCCTTCTCCTTCAATGGCTGGCCTCCGTTTAGGAAGCCAGCCAATGGAGGAGAATGGAGGAGAGAGGCGGGTTCAAAGCCCCCTAACTCAAAAACATGAATCCTTCGGGACTCCGCCCTCACTGCTTCGCTGTGAGAGCTATGTCCCTCGACCTAAAAAGTGTCAAAAGGTTTCTCAAAATGTTCCCCTCCGGTGCAAGTCACTGGTGTGTGGAAAAGTAAATTTTGCCATGTTCTGTGTCCCTACGCCTCATCCATCATATGTTATGTGTGCATGATCAATATGCATATGTTATTCCCCATTTCTGATTAAAGACGCAATTACAGTTGTGTCCACCTCTGGTATGCTATTTTCCAGTCCTCGTGAATACTACGAATATCAGGCCTATGTAAGTAATGTTGCCACGTTTCTCAGTGTGCACGTTATTCCATTATAAAGTCCCCGTTTCCAGGCCTCAAAAAGGGCCCGGACCACAGATTCAGCTCCTGTCTCCTGAAAGCCTCGCTGAGGAGCGATACAGCCCCCACCTGTATCCTCGACCCTTCACTTACTTCCTGCCTTGCAGTGCCCGGTGCACCCCGGCTCTGCCTCTGAGTCTGCCAAAAGTATGTTATAGTTCCTGCTATCAGTTCAGTCCTCCTCCTCTGCATTCCTAAGCTACTGAACTGCATCAATAGTTTCCGTCATTGTCTAGCCTTCTCGTCTCCACGTTAGAGAAATACTGTATTTAATGGTCATTTAATATTCTTCACGCACTACATGTAGAATAATGCATGGTCCAGTCTTAGAATCAAGTTAGCCTTTCCCCTCATGACTTCTAGTTTATATCAACATGTTCCCTAAACATTAGATACCAGATAGGGTTTAGGTACATGTCGCTCCGACCCTCCAGACTTTAGTCTCTGCTCCTAGCACAGAGTTCGTAGCCCCCAGCTTCTCCTAGTAATACGTCATTGCTAGTTTTCGCGCACCATTAGGTTAGAGGTCCCGGCTCCTTAGGTAGCCCCCTCAAATGTTTCCGCCCATTCATGACATATTCTGTTACGTTTCGCATCACATGTCTAGGTGAACTCCCAGTTACACCCACTTTCACTGTTATCTCTCGCGACTGCTACGCGTCACGCCTTCTGCTCCACCCACTGCTACGCCTACTGCAATGTAATGCTATGTGTTTGCGCTATGTATATAAGTCAATGTTATGTTATTAAATGTTAGCGCGCTCATCCCAGACCTAGCCCCAGCAGCTGCTGGGCCTCTTTTCCCCTGCTGGGCCCCAGTTGTCCTGCTGGGCCCTGTCATTCTGTTCCTATGCAGGTTGTCCTGATCCTGTCCTTATGCTGTAATAAACCTGCAGAAACTCCTACTACCTCGAATCTTGACTCTTATTTATTGAGCTATCTGTTATGCTATAAGTCTAGTCAAAAATAGGGTATTATTTATTTATTTACCACATAATGGCGCCCGAATAGGGACTTGCCCTTTCCCCACGCGTCGGTGAAGCCACGCCGACCCCCTGACCCTCTGCAGTCGTGACGGAACCATACTGGCCAAGTGCAGATATTTCTGCTTCAAGTATCCCTCAGGCCCACGGAGGAGACGGAGGAGGCGGTCCAGCATCCGAACGAGACGGTGGAGGAACGCGGCGAGTCCCGACCAGAGCCCAAGCCGAGAGTCCAAGGTCCGAGGTATCCGGAGGCCCACCCGTAACTGATGTCCGAAGTCCGAAGTTCGTCGTCATAGTCCAGTCCCGTCCGAGGCCTTCCGTTCCGTGCTGCCCGGTGAGTACCATTGCTGGGGTAGTGTCTAGACAGGGTCAGTCTAAATTGACTCCTGGTCCGTGGGTTGGTGGTACCCAAGCCCACAAACGAAGTGTTCACCTAGGTGGATACGGGTCTTGATGCGTTCCTTTATGGGACCGGTATGTTCCGTACTGTTACAGCAGTGCATCCAGTAACTCTAGTCTGTTCCGTTCTCGAGAATTCTGTTCTGTTTCTGTTTTCAGTATTTTCAGGTAGTATTCTGTTCGAACTGTTATGTTATGATATTGTTTAATGTATTTCCAATGTCGTGGTATGCCTGAATTGTTTTCCCAATTGTTATTGTTTTTCGTGTATTGTATTGTGTTCCGATTCAAGTTTAGAATGCCGCTCTTTTCCAAGTTACGTCAGTTAAAAACTAGAAAGGGTCTGCTGGAAGCAGCAGTTCCTGTTCCGCCTAGGGACAGTCCAGGTCACTTTATGTATCAGAAACATGGCATAAGCGCCATATTGTATCTAGATTTATGGGTAGAGTATACCAAACAGTTAGAAGAAAAGTATAGATGGCCCGTATCGGGTACATGGGATGCCGAATGTATCATGCGAGTAGAAGAAGCATTATGGAAAAAGAAAGCCAGACAGTCACAGAAAGATGCCATCGAGTTATGGCGTAAGGAAGCGCATAGAAGAACGGAAAAGGAAGTCAGAAAGTCAGAGTTAAGTAGAGAATCCCAAGAACGAGCTCAAGAAAGAGAATTAATCGAGATAGGTGAACAAGTCAAAGTCGAACAGTCAGACAGACAGAGGCATGCCCTTATTAAGGGTATGTATCCTCTTCTTGCCGAAGGTTTGCCAAAAGCGACCCCAGAGGCACCCAGTAATTTCCCGCCACCATTAGTTCCGACCAAGCTACGTCACAAACCGACCGCAGCTGATATTTTTATTTCGTCCTATTTGGATGATACAGTTCCAGAATATGCAAATCCAGTTCGCACTCCACCTGTCCCTGTAAATCAGGCACTTCCCGTTCCTCCAGACACCGGAGTACCTGTTACGGTACCTCCGGGTCAGCCTGTCATACAAGTTCAGCCCACGTTACAATTACCGACCCTGCAAGCACGAAGAATGTCAGTCGACGATTCTAGTATAGGGGCCGCAGGAGGAGGTCCTCCTCAAACCCCACCGCCACACAAGCGTTTATCAGCACTCGAATTACATGCTCAAGCATCACAGCGTACTCCTAAAAGTAATAAGTCTGTTACAGAAATCAGACAAGCCCTTGCCGAATGTGTCTATGACACAGTCCCAGGCGAGTATAATATGGTTTTATATTCCGTACGCGTAAGAAGGGTGACCGAGTATCTAGTCACCTTACCAAATATGAAAGAAGATCTAGACAGAATATATCGTTTCATCCGTACAGGGGATGATCCAGAAAGTATTGGCGAGATTATGTCTCAAAGGAAAGCCGAGATTCAGCTCATGGTATTAAAGTTCCTGATCAATTGTCTAATAAGAGAACAAGATTACCCATCTAAAGATCCCGCCGAAATGAGAATCCTAACAAGGTGGAGTGATAATATAGCCGAGGGTAAGCACAAGACCATTAGTGCCATGGAAAGTATGTACAAGAAAATTCGTAAAGAAATAATAAGGTTACACGAACAGCGTAAAGCAGCACAAGTAAGCGAGAAAGAAAGTGTCTCTGATCCGGAAGAGGAAGACGAGAATTCCGCCAGAATAGCGTATGTAGGAAAATCCAGATTTCCAGATCGCCATTTACGTCCAGAACCCAAGTCTATGTTTCATCATCCAGCACCAGAACGAAGCTCTTTAGAACAAGTATTTCAAGCTACTGATCACATCCTGAAATCACGAGTCGGTTATAGCGAATTAAGTACTATGCATGAACAAGAACTAGCCCGATCAGCAGTCCGATGGATTACTGATTCTACCACTTTTCCAGACGAAATAGTGGCACAAATGTTCCTGAAACTGCCCCCAGCCGAGCAGCGACTGGTGGGTATGTATATGATCCAGCACCTCATTACCCTGTATGAGGGTCAACATTCTGATCCAGGCCCGTTACATGATATCCTGAACGAGTTACTCCAGTACAGATGGAGAGGTCTAGGTACCGATTTAATTAATGTCATTCTAGAACAGCGTCACAAATATAGAACGTTCTTGAACCCGCATTTTGTTCATGTCTCACCCCCAGAAAGTAAACCGTTTTACATAGACAGACAGAATCCGTTACGAGAAGTCCACCCAGTTAAAGGAACGGGTGGCGAAATGCAACGAGTGTTTGTATACACTCCAATCACAAAGATGGAACTCCTCGAGATGAAGAAATTAATCCCCTGTCATGACAAAGATCCAGCGGGGTTCCATAGAGAATTAAAAGACATGCTCCGTATGGGAGAATACACGTACCCAGATATCATTAAAATGTTAAAGGTCCTGCTACCCGCAGGGGTGTATGAAAAGTTAAAGGAAAAAGAATGGGAGGTGGGAGAGAAAAAGATCGATTGGACAGCTCTAGAAGCTGAAGACAAGGCACGAGTACCAGGTACCGGTCTTGGAGATAAATGTAAAGAATTACCAGAATTATTGATTCAAGTTTTACCCAGATTATTGACAACTAGGAAAGAAGACTGGGATGCAATCTCAGCCTGTAAACAGAAACAAGATGAGGATATTAGTGATTTTTATTCTAGATTCGAGAAATGTTTCAGTATTAACAGTGGTCTCAAGACAAGTAGTGAGTCATACCCTCATCTTTTCGTTACCAAATTAGTCGAGAATTCAAGTCCACAAATTAAAAACCGAGTTTTGAAAGTCGAAAGCACCTGGCAAGCAAATACTCCGTCCCAGATGCTCCAGATGCTCCAGTACCACCAGAATAGAATTAGAGAAGAGCAAGAACACGAAAGAAAACGTATGAAAGACACGAAAATGAAAGTGCTAGTTGCACAGTCTATTCCTCAAGACAGTCAGAAGAGAGGTCCGAATCAAGCCAGTCATCCTGCGGCTCCCGTTAAAGGGAACTGCAATTATTGTAAACAGCCAGGTCATTTTATAAACGAGTGTGCAGTTCTGAAACACAACATAGCTACTGGTAAGACTAAAGAAAGACCACGTCCGCCGAGACAAGAACAAGTTTCACAGACTCCTCAGTCACAGAATGCACCACAGACAGTTACAGTACCGCAGCCTATTGCTGCAACACAGCACGTTACATCGCAGATGTACCAGTATGCACAGTCTGAGTATCCAGAGTACCAGTCATATTCATGAAACAGCCTAGAGAGGGAGGTAGGCTTGCCTCTCATCGAGATTCCTGTAGACCAAGAAGGTCCCTATGTTCATAGTCAAGTATTAGGGAAAGACAGAAAGTTTTTGATCGATACAGGGGCAAGTAGGACCACAATTAGTCACGCCGAAGTTCCAGGGGCTCCGCTCTCAGGCTCAAGAAATGTTTCCCTTGGATTTTCAGGAAAACCCATAGTTAATGAAATATCTAAGCCAGTTACTCTAGAAGTAGGTCCATTGTCCCGTACTACTGATCTGTTACTTACTAAGTCATGTCCAGAAAATCTATTAGGCATTAAGACACTGAAAGAGTTAGGTGCAGTTATTTGCTGTTCCCCAGAGGGAATACGTCTGTTCCTACGCGACTTTAAGGGTCACTATGTATTACGAGATTTTGATTCCAGATTGTCTAATGTTCCGCAGCATTTATGGGCGCAAGGTCCAACTGATGTAGGTTACATGCAAATCACACCCCATCGTGTGACTCTCAAACCAGGTGTAGTGTTACCACGAATCAGGCAGTACAGATTGCCACCTGAGGCTGTAGCAGCCTTATCCAAAATTATTGACGAGCTCATGGCTCAAGGAGTAGTTGTAGAAACTGACTCCAATGTGTGTAATTCTCCGATCATTCCAGTCATGAAACGTACTGATCCAAATGCACCCCCAGTATATCGATTAGTGATTGATTTACGAGAGCTTAACAAATGTATTATTCCTCAGTACCCAGTTGTCCCAGATATTTCTTCCCTGTTAACAGCCATTGATTCCGAAGCCATGTTTTTCACTGTTATTGACCTCAAGAATGCATTTTTTAGTGTTCCAATTCATCCAGACAGCCAGTTTCTTTTCGGATTCTGTTTAAATGGAAGGAGCTATATGTTTACACGCGCTCCTCAAGGTTTCACAGAAAGCCCTAGTATTTACAGTCAAGCACTCAAGAGACAACTAGACAACATTCACATGCCATCTGACACTGCCCTGCTCCAGTATGTCGATGATCTACTGATCACAGCCCGTTCTGAACGTGCTTGCGAGCGAGCATCACTTACAGTTCTGTATTTTCTAGCCGAGATGGGGCACAAGGTGTCACCTTCGAAGCTTCAATTCTGTGTCCAGCAAGTGGTATACTTAGGACACTTGCTGTCCAAGAGGGGTAGGCAGTTGACACCCGACCGTATCCAGTTAATAGCGAGTCTTCCCCAGCCCAGAACCCAGAAGGAGGTACGTGCCTTTATCGGCCTTACTTCTTATTGTAGACAATGGATTCCCCAGTATGCATTCCTAGCCAAGCCACTGATACAGTTAACGACACAGGAGGCAGCCGTATCGACTGTCCTCCCTTGGACATCTGACCATACACTTAGTTTCAACGAGTTAAAGAAAGCCCTATGTCAAGCTCCAGTTCTAGCTACACCGAACTACAGTAAGCCTTTTACACTTTTCGTTACTGAACGCGAAGGTACAGCATTATCTGTCCTTACACAAGATCAAGCAGGTCAATACAAGCCCTGTGCTTATTTTTCGAGCACATTAGATCCAGTCGCCCAGGCGTTGCCTGCGTGCCTCAAGTCAGTTGCAGCCACAGCACTAGCTATCAGACAAAGTGATTCTATAGTTCTAGGACATTCCCTGACAGTACAAGTTCCACATTCAGTAGAAGTTCTTTTAAACCGAACACAAACTCAGCACTTGACAATTGCACGTCTAACAGGTTATGAATTGACACTGTTCCAGCCACACATAGAAATTAGACGCTGCAACGTCCTGAATCCTGCTACACTGTTACCATCAGTTAGTTCAAATCCAGACACACATGATTGTGTGGAAGTAGTTAACATTACGACAAAGCCAAGACAAGACCTGACAGACATTCCGTTACCAGATCCTGACCTGACACTTTATGTGGATGGTTCATGTATGAGAACTAGTACAGGAGAACTAGTCGCCGCATATGCAGTGACTACTGACACTGAAGTTATTGAAACACACCGTATTGATACCCTGTCCGCTCAAGCAGCAGAGCTAGTTGCTCTGACACAAGCCTGTATACATGCCAAAAACCTGAAAGTTAATGTTTACACAGATTCACGTTACGCATTCGGAGTTGTACACGACTTCGGAGTGCTCTGGCAGGAGAGAGGTTTTATGACTTCTCATGGAACCAAGATTCAGCATGGTCTCCTTATTCAAGCCCTGTTAGATGCCATACATTTACCGACATCTATTGCTATCATGAAATGCAAAGCACATACGAAAGTTACTGACATTATTTCCCAAGGTAATGATTTAGCAGACCGCACAGCCAAGCGTACAGCACAGACTCCAGACATCCCAGTTAATATGACACATACTCCAGATCCGATTACATGCATGACAGTTAAGGACCCTACTCAAGATGTCATAGATATCCAGTCACATGCTACTCCTGATGAAATCAAGAAATGGTCTGTACAAGGAGGGGTCCAGACAGATCAAGGATGGTTAACGAAGGGTAGAGCCACATGGTTCCTCCCCGATTCTATGGTTCAAGTCATTATCAATACCGCACATAGTCCAGCACATTTAGGAGAAAAAGCTATGTTAGACAGTATCCAGAACATTTGGTTCAACAAGCATTTACGAGCTGCAGCCAAGCAGAAAGTTCGTACCTGTATGATATGTTGTCAGTTTAATCCAGGTAAAAGTGTCCCGGTGGAACAAGGTGGTTTCCAGCCCCCTGACCACCCTTTTGAGGTCCTCCAGATGGATTATATTCAAATGGAGCGATGTCGAGGTTTCAAGTATGTCCTTGTAGTTGTATGCGCTTTGTCCAGATGGACAGAAGCATATCCAGTCCCAGATTACACAGCCGCGACCACTGCCAAGCAGTTGGTTCGTGAATTCTTCCCTAGATATGGACTCCCTAGGGTCGTATATTCTGATAACGGCCAGCCATTCTCATCTGAACTCATGAGACACGTTTCCCTGTTGTTAGGGTACCAGTGGAAGTTCCATTGTGTACGCCATCCAGAAGCAGCTGGACTAGTCGAAAGGCATAATCAGACTCTGAAAATCCGTATAGCAAAAGTCTGTAAAGACAAAGGTGTGGACTGGTTAATAGCTCTGCCAGTCGCTTTATTTTATATGCGTATGGTCGCACATTCCAGATCAGGTCTGTCCCCGTATGAGGTCGTTTTCGGCCGCCCCCCTAACATGTGGGGTACTCCTAGACCCCGAAGTATTACCGATGTTTCATGTAATATGCTGACAGATTACCTAGCTTCCTTGATGTCTGCCCTCAACTCATGTCGTTCACAGGTTGCCGCCGCATTTCCAGACAATACCGAGGTGGCACCGCACGAGATCGTTCCAGGCTCCTTGGTGATGATCAGAAATTTTGACAGATCAAGTCCGCTGGAACCACGTTGGAAGGAGCCACGTCAGGTCCTCTTGACCACCCGAACTGCCGTCAAGTTGGAAGGCAGGAAGGGGTGGGTCCACCTTTCTCATGTAAAACTTTTCAAAGGACCGAAACCAGTCTTCAAAAGCATTTCCGAGAACATTTCCCAGGATTCGAAGGATTGCCAGAACATTGTTTTAAAGGACTGTCCCGCACCAGACACTATTACAACCCCTCCCTTGTTAGAGAAAACTCCGCAACAGGAGTATAAGTTAAAGCTCAGGTCTAATAAGTCAGCCAGTTTGATTGTATAAGTCCTCCCCTAGGTGAAACGGTTAGACTGTTTCTGACATGTATAAAATAGACCCCCATAGTGAGAGAGTCAGTCAAAGCTCAATGAAATGTATCGTTTTTCTGAGTTTCATATTATTCATCAGCCTAATGATTTCCTGCACCAGCTATGCTTTCTATCTGTGTTTTCCAGTTCCTCATGTAAATATGTCTGCTCATGCTACAGTAGAACACATGTTTAGTGATCTGCCTCCTCACGAATATTCATACCGCCTCGCAATGCGTAATAACACATTTATCCGTATGTTACATTATTCACACCAGACCAGCAATGCCACTAATTGTTGGGTGTGTGGTCGACTCCCCCCTTTCCAGACACCGAAGGGAGTTCTGCCACTCTTTCCTTATCCATTCTCACACAATGGTTCGTGTGGAGCATGGTCCACGTTAACGTCATCCTCAACAGATATGTCTTTTCTTAACAGTACATGTTTTCCAGACAAGCAAGATCTTCCCCACAGAACAGGTTTAGATTTAGAAAATGAAGTATATAATTTAGGAAATTATTCGTCGAATTTCATGGTCCTGAATGTTCAGTCTGATACTACTCCAGACTCACCCGCTATTTCAGTACTACCAGTCAAAGGCGAATTATGTGTCCGTAGTTATGGTTCTGTACATATAGGTCATAGTGAATGTACTACTGTTATCCAGTATAGTGACAGTGGGAAATCTATTTTCAAAGCTTCACGTCATTCTTATTTTATTTGTGGTCAAACTGCATATGTCCGTCTGCCCCTCGATTGGGAGGGAACCTGTTACATTGCTTTCCTACTGCCACCTGTTTTTCTAGCCCCACCTGACTATCATAGGAATTCTTTCTTAGTACACACTAGACACAAGAGAAATCTCCCGATTGTCGATTATACTGAAACCGCCGCAGAGCAATTCATTGATATAGATAAAGGTGTTTTCCCTTATTTAGGCACAGTTGTAAATAGTAAGCTAATCCGTAGGTTAACAAGAACCCTTGAAGCAGTAGTAGATGAGACTGCCTCTGCTCTAGGTAACTTAACTGAAGAGCAATCCTTTATGAGAATTGTCGTTTTACAGAATCGTCTCGTCCTTGACGTCATACTGGCCGATAGGGGCGGGGCCTGTAGAATTCTCGGATCTAGTTGTTGCATTTTCATTCCAAATAACGCACCGTCTGTTTATTCAGCTATAACCAGACTCCATAAAATTGCCCATCTGTTACACCAAGATCCAGGCACCTGGACATGGTCCGGTTGGTTCTGGAATATAATTTCCGCGTGGGGTTGGAAAGTCCTGTCCTTTTTAGGTATTGCAGTAGCGATCATATTTAGCTGCTGCCTCTGTATACAATGTGGCCCTGCGATTTGCAGCATGTGTGCTACCTCTTGTATTCCTAGTCCCAAGCCCCGTTCTAAATCTCGTTCCAAGACAATTCGAGACGAGCAAATGGTACTGTATGAAATGATAGACGGTATCATGAATATTGATGTTTCCTGATGGAAACGTAGTGACAAGGAGGGAATGTGGAAAAGTAAATTTTGCCATGTTCTGTGTCCCTACGCCTCATCCATCATATGTTATGTGTGCATGATCAATATGCATATGTTATTCCCCATTTCTGATTAAAGACGCAATTACAGTTGTGTCCACCTCTGGTATGCTATTTTCCAGTCCTCGTGAATACTACGAATATCAGGCCTATGTAAGTAATGTTGCCACGTTTCTCAGTGTGCACGTTATTCCATTATAAAGTCCCCGTTTCCAGGCCTCAAAAAGGGCCCGGACCACAGATTCAGCTCCTGTCTCCTGAAAGCCTCGCTGAGGAGCGATACAGCCCCCACCTGTATCCTCGACCCTTCACTTACTTCCTGCCTTGCAGTGCCCGGTGCACCCCGGCTCTGCCTCTGAGTCTGCCAAAAGTATGTTATAGTTCCTGCTATCAGTTCAGTCCTCCTCCTCTGCATTCCTAAGCTACTGAACTGCATCAATAGTTTCCGTCATTGTCTAGCCTTCTCGTCTCCACGTTAGAGAAATACTGTATTTAATGGTCATTTAATATTCTTCACGCACTACATGTAGAATAATGCATGGTCCAGTCTTAGAATCAAGTTAGCCTTTCCCCTCATGACTTCTAGTTTATATCAACATGTTCCCTAAACATTAGATACCAGATAGGGTTTAGGTACATGTCGCTCCGACCCTCCAGACTTTAGTCTCTGCTCCTAGCACAGAGTTCGTAGCCCCCAGCTTCTCCTAGTAATACGTCATTGCTAGTTTTCGCGCACCATTAGGTTAGAGGTCCCGGCTCCTTAGGTAGCCCCCTCAAATGTTTCCGCCCATTCATGACATATTCTGTTACGTTTCGCATCACATGTCTAGGTGAACTCCCAGTTACACCCACTTTCACTGTTATCTCTCGCGACTGCTACGCGTCACGCCTTCTGCTCCACCCACTGCTACGCCTACTGCAATGTAATGCTATGTGTTTGCGCTATGTATATAAGTCAATGTTATGTTATTAAATGTTAGCGCGCTCATCCCAGACCTAGCCCCAGCAGCTGCTGGGCCTCTTTTCCCCTGCTGGGCCCCAGTTGTCCTGCTGGGCCCTGTCATTCTGTTCCTATGCAGGTTGTCCTGATCCTGTCCTTATGCTGTAATAAACCTGCAGAAACTCCTACTACCTCGAATCTTGACTCTTATTTATTGAGCTATCTGTTATGCTATAAGTCTAGTCAAAAATAGGGTATTATTTATTTATTTACCACAGGTGTCAGCAGGGGCTCAGCCTTACTTGGTAATAAGGGATGGTGGAATAAGAGATCGCTGGTACACCTTTCCGATTCTCAGGCTGGTTCTTTACTCAAATTGTCAAAACAGGAATTGGAGGCTGCTGATTGGACTCAGTGGTCACATGATACAGCGTCCATCGTTGAAGATTCCTCCACCTCTCGGTGTCCCATTGTATATTCCAGTCCGGAATGTGTCTCTGTCCCTGGTTCTGTTCTGACCACTGCTGACACCTATTCCTTACTATTGGAATTGGGAATTTGTTGTAGAAGATTGCCTTCCAAATTGAATGATTACGTTTTGTCTTGATTCTGCATTTCTTTTTGTAGTTTACTTGTTGTATTTGCTTTCTTACTGTTAACATCACTCCTACCAAAGGTTTCTCGTTTTCTGTTTTTCCTTTGAGGAGAGGGAGATGTTGTAGTGTTTTGCCATTGCGAGCATCTTCGTGCCAGGACCAGAGCACGAGGACGCCTCGCTCTTGTTTTGTAGTGTCTTAAATATGGTTCCACGATCTGATGCTGTGTGCTAGGATTCCGACAATGTTAATCAGTTGTCGGAAATCCTGGTATGCGGCGGGAACGTCTGGTTGTGGGCGCTGTTGAATAATTAATAAAAAACAATTACTCACTTCAACGATTTCCGGAGCCTTCTTACTACAGAAACCCCATGAATAGGAGACTGTTCAGCAAGTGAACAGTAGTAGTTCCTGTTGTGTGGCTGTGTGTGGGGCCTGAGGGTGGCCTGATGATTGATCAGTCGCTTGCGCAGGGGTGGAGACGCGCAGTAGTAGCGACTGAGTCATACACACAGTGCCAGTCGGAAGTGACGTGCACGAGCGCACGCCCTCCATTTATTCAGCCCCGCAGGCCACGCCTGGCCTGCGGATGTAGAGGTGCGTGTGCGTGCGTCGCCTAGAGCGCTAACAGCACTACATCCCTATCCAACTATACAAATTTTTCCACAATGTCCAAGCATTATGTGCCCAATATATTTCACAGTTTGAGCACGGTGCTCTGTACTTGCGTGTCCCTTGGTGACGGCTTCAGGGTCTCAGCTGACAGGCATAGTCCTTTAACTTCTGACTTGGGGGTGGATTGGGCCGCAGGTTGTACCTCGGTATGCTGCCTGCTCTGTACTTGCGTGTCCCTTGGTGACGGCTTCAGGGTCTCAGCTGACAGGCATAGTCCTTTAACTTCTGACTTGGGGGTGGATTGGGCCGCAGGTTGTACCTCGGTATGCTGCCTCTGCCGCGTTCTCTGGTGCGGGGTGTGTCCCTGGTGGGGTTTGACATGGCTGGGGCTCCACACTCTGACTGAGGCATCATCTCTCGGGTTCCTGCTGATGAGTCGCCTTCATCCTCTTGTGTCATGGCTCTGGGCGATTCACTGGTTACATCCATAGTATCTGGGTTTGTCCTCGGCCCAGGGGATATTACTTTGAACCAGGAGGTGTTCCTCGACACTTCCTCCCCCTACTTTCTAGCGGTCACCATGGTCCCTTTCGTGGCTGTTACGGTCCATGGGCCCGGTTCGTAGAAGGTCTGGAACTTCCCTCCAGGGCGTCTATTTCGTATGACTACTTGAGCTCCCTGGCACAGTCGCCGTGGTGTTGCTCTCCGGCGCTGGCTCGCTCGCTGATTGTTTTGTCGCCTCCGTTCCTGAGTCTCATCCGTATTGTTCAAGACCGGCACCGCCCCCGGGAAGGAGGTCTCTGCGTTGGCCTTGGAACATGAGGGTCCACGGGCTCCTCTGGGTGGTGCAGTGAGGGGTTCCTCGGTATTCCCGTAGGAAGTCATGCAGTCGTTGTTCAGGATCCGGTTGTTCTACCACCGCTATCCGGAACATCTTATTGAGGGTCCGCATAAATCTTTCTGCCTCCCCATTGGCTTGCGGCCACTGAGGTGTAATGCGCCGGTGTGTGATACCTCGGGCCTTCAGGAATGTGGCGAACTCCGCTCCCTGGAATGGTGGTCCGTTGTCGCTCTTTATCTCTTCCGGGTAACCGAACATGGAGAGCAGTTTTTCTAGTGCCGGTCCCACATGCGTGAAGGCCGTGGAGTTGACTCTCTCGATTAGCGGGTACTTTGAGTACGAGTCGATAGCCACCAGTGTGTGTCCTTCCCCCGGGAAGCTCCCGAAATCTAAACTGACTTTGGTCCACGGGGGCGTGCATGCTTCGTCCGTGATTATCGGGGCCGGTCTCTCGGGATCACTCGTCAGTTGGCAGGACATGCAGTTCTTCACATAATCCTCCACCATGGCTTCCAGTTCGGGGAACTACACCTTCTCCCGCATGCGTGCCTTCATTTTCGTGGTGCCTTGGTGGCCACCGTGAGCAAGTTGCGTGGCTCGGTACCTGAGGCGCTGCAGTATCACCAAACGTGTTCCCCTCAACAGCACACCTTCTTCCGTGGCGCTGAGTTCATGGCGGACATTCCAGAATTTCGTGAGGGCCTCTTTATCTGCTGCTGTCCAGGTGTTAGGAGGGTGTAGGTAGTTAGCCCAGGATCCTTCCTGAACGGCTTCCAGTGATCTCATGTACAGGTTGTCATCAGCAGCCGCTTCCTTGATTTCAGCAATCGTCATGCATTGGGGACAGGACGTGAGTGCTACCCACTGGGCGTATTCCTCACAGTCGTCATCAATAGACGCCGGCTCTTGAGGTAGCGGGTGGCGCGACAGATAGTCAGCCGGATTTTTGGCTCCTGGTCTATACACCACCTCCATTCCATACGATTGAAGCTGGATCACCCACCTCTCAATGCGTGGTGGTGGGTGCGGGCGGTGACTTTGAAGAGGGGTACTAAAGGCTGGTGGTCTGTGACCATGACGAATGAGTGGCCTTGTAGGTATAGGTGAAAGTGGCTGCAGGCCCACTTGATTGCCAGGGCCTCCCGCTCGATTTGGGCGTATCTGGTCTCGGTTGGGGTCAAAGCCTTACTGGCAAAGGCTAGTGCTGTCCATTGGCCGGGCTCGTGCTCCTGGGTCAGGACTGCTCCCAGGCCCACCGGGCTGGCGTCGCCAATCACCTCGGTACGTTTCTCAGGGTCGAAGTAGGATAGCGTGGCGTTCTCCAGGAGAGCGTCTTTGATGCCCTGGAATGCTTCGTTTTCATTTGGGCCCCACTGCCACATGGCGTCCGTTTTGGTTAGCGCTCGTAGGGGTTCGCTTCGGGTGGCTAGGCCCGGTATGAATCGGCCACAGTAGGTGGCCATCCCGAGGAAGCTTCTCACCTCCGTTGGTGACTTTGGCGCTGGGGCGTCCTTTATGGATTTGGATTTCCTTGGGTCAATCTGAATTCCTTCCTGGTTAAAGACGTAGCCAAAGAATTCAATAGATGATTGAAAGAATTGGCATTTGTCTTTGTGGAGTGTCGCTCCATACGTGCTCAATCTCTTCAGGACGTCTCGAAGGTGTTTGTAGTGTTCGGACGCGGTGGCAGAGTGGATTAAAATGTTGTCGCTGACATTGATAACCCCTGGCAGCCCAGATAGGAGCTCTCTAATAGTGTTTTGGAACACCTCAGCCGCTGAGGATATACCAAAGTTGAGGCGTTTGTAACGCCGGAGGCCGAGATGAGTGCTGAACGTCGTGATGAAACGGCTCTCCTCCGCAAGGGGTAATTGATGATATCCCGCATTGAGATCGATTTTTGAGAACCATTTTGATCCATTTACGTCAGCCACTATGTCGTCCATCGTGGGCGCTAGATGTCTTTCCCTCCGGATGGCTGTGTTTGGCAGTCGCATGTCAATGCACAGGCGAATTTCGCCCGGTTGCTTGGGCTTCTCAACAATAACCATGGGCGAGACCCACGGGGTGGGTCCCGTTACCTTTTCGATGACACCAAGGTTCTCAAGTTTTTCAAGTTCCTTCTCCACCAGCGGGCGGAGGTGGAATGGTATCCGACGGTGGCGCAGAGCTGTGGGGGAGACGGATTTATCAATATGGAGTTTGATGGGGTTGCATTTAATGCACCCTAGTCCTTTGAACAACTCAGGAAATCGTTCCAGCAGTTCATCCACTTGGTGGGCTCGGATACGGTTAGCGAACGCTATTAGTTTTAGATCCTCTGCAGTGTGGCTACTTAGCAGGGTGTCGGCTTCCCGGTCAATTATGTGAACTGTCGCCATTATTTCAGCCTCATCCGCTCGGATAGGTATCACGATCTTTCCCTTGAGAGGTAGCGGTGTATCTGCTCCATAGGCGAAGATTCTCGTTTTGGACCGTAGGACCTCGGGCCGAGGGCGTAACTTGTTGAATTGTTGTAGTCCCATGACATTGACGGTGGCACCCGTGTCGATGATGGCTTTCACCTCATTTTGTCCCATTTGCACCACGCATGTCGGTTGTGGCCGTCGTCTCTGCTTAAGTTCCCGGGCAAAAGAAACGACGTATGCCTCCTCATCTTTCGAGTCCGAATCGTCATAGATCGTGGGTAAGTGTTTCTCTGTCTTCTCCAGGGGCGGGGCGGTTAGCGACAGCTGGCGGACGGGTTTTGTGGGCGTCCATGACTTCTTGGGATTCCTGGACTGGTTCTTCCTGCGGCAGACTGCCGCGAAGTGGTTTGGGATCCCGCAGTTCCCACAGGTTTGTCCCTCGGCCGGGCAGTCCTTAGCCGCATGGGGTTCATGGCCGCAGTATCCACAGCGGGCCTGAGGTGAGTTTCTCCGGTAACCTTTCTGTGCCTGACCACGTGTCCGGGGCCGCACGGCGTCTGCGCGTTCTACTTTGATAGTTTCGGTCTTGACGGGGGTTTTGTGTAGGGCCTGTTCCATGGCCGTTGCTCTGACGTCTGAGAGCTCGTGGGATCTGGCCAGGATGAGAATGTCTTCCAGAGAAATCCCTGGTTTGCGTAGGATTTGGCCTCTCAACGTCTTGTCCCGGCACCCCTGAATAAGTTGTCTCCTTATGGCCCTTGGTTGATCCTCGTCGGTGGAACTGGCTAACTCCCTGACGCGGTTGTGGAACTGGTCCATGGACTCTCCGTCCCGTTGGCGTGCTTGCCCCAACTTGAATACCTCAAAGTCCACGTTTAATTGGGGATCAAAATGGCCGTTGAGGGCGGCAACAGCGGTGGCATAGCTGGCTGCAGCACCCGTGTTAGGGAGATGTTTGAAAAGTCTGAAGATCTCGTCCCCTGCGTAGTGGAGAAGTAGGGACCTTTTCACTGCGTCATCCGTCTCCCTCATGACCACGAAGTAATTTTCTAACCTTTCCAGCCAAATTTTCCATCATGGCGAGGCCATGGATGGGTCGACCGCTTCGCTGAAAGGTGGTAGTACCCCGGCAGCCGCGTGCTGGAAGGGAATGTTGATGACAGGCGCCACAGCATCTCCGTCCCCCATGGTGGCGACTCCCAATTAAGGAGAGGGTAGGCCTCCGGTGCGGTCAGTCCCCTAGTAAGGCCACGGCAGCGCGTGTACCTGTGCAGGGATTCACCCGGCTTGCCCTCCTCTCGCAGCGTCTTCCGTCTGCACCACGTGTCTCGCGGCTGGTCAGAATTGGGAGAGTCGGGGCCGCTCCAGGGTATCTTTCCAGGCCTCCAGAGCTCCAGCAGTGTCCCCTCCAGGCGTCACCAGGCTTCCCCAGGCCTCAGCAGGCCGAAAACACGTTGCACGCGAGATGCGTGGGACTTTGCCGGGTGTTTTCCCGCTTCACACGCGAGAAGCGTGAGGAATGGCAGGGTGCGGCGGCTTCGCGGACCACGCGAGATGCGTGGTGGACGGCAACCTGTCGCCGTAAGTGTTCCGAAGGTGCAGTGGTGGCCAGCGGTGACAAGCACTCCTCCCGTGGGGCAGCAGAGGGGAGGAGGGTCACGTCCCAGCAGGTGGGAAGGCAGCAGGGAGGAGCGTGCCGGCTCCTGTGGACCAGGTGTAGCAGCTGGGTCACACGCGGTAGGCACCGCGGAAGGGAGCAAACCGCTCCGTCGGGTCACAGGTGTACGGGCGAGGGTTGGGCCCCCTCCGCTCATCGCCAATGTTGTGTGGCTGTGTGTGGGGCCTGAGGGTGGCCTGATGATTGATCAGTCGCTTGCGCAGGGGTGGAGACGCGCAGCAGTAGCGACTGAGTCATACACACAGTGCCAGTCGGAAGTGACGTGCACGAGCGCACGCCCCCATTTATTCAGATGTAGGGGTGCGTGTGCGTGCGTCGACTAGAGCGCTAACAGCACTACAGTTCCGAAAGCGTCCCAGTGCAATATATGAACCCATGATAAAGCATATTACACGAGGTAGGTGACGATTGATCCTATATCAGTACATCAATGCATAGCATATTGATACAGGGTTTGGCTATTTCTTTCAGGCGATTTGTACATCCTGTATGTTTATGTTCGTTTCTAAAAATTGTACAACAGTCCTTAAAATATCATGGTTAAATAGCCCAGTGGGTGAGATGGTAAAAGACAGCCATTCAGATGAAAATAGCAGCATCTACTCTGAAATGGTGAACTTTAACACTCCTTGGATCTATTTACCAGAATAATGCCATGCAAGCTCGAAGTGTCTGCAGGCACAGAAAAAATAATGACCTTCCACCCCCTCTTCTTTGTCTTATTTAGGTGGAGCGCTCACAACAACACTGTGAATGTGATTTATCCAGCCTCAAACCAGTGAAGCACGCTGCAGGTGCTGCCCCGCAATAGCCGCCAGTGACAGGAACACACCTATTCTTAAACATTCATGCCAACCTTATAGAACAGGAAAGAGGTGGATTTTGAAAACAAATCAGTGGAAGCAGGGCTTTAAGTGGGATGAAAAAACTGGGGGGTCTCTCATAAGGGCGTGGCCAATGTAATTAAGGGCGTGGCTTAAAAACACGTACGCTAAAAATCTGTGCTTAGAATAGTGTGCCGCCCAACTTATATCTTGCTGTTTCTGTCATTGCATCCAGATACATAATACAACAAGTAACATCATACCTACAACAAGCCAAGACTATTGGCTTGGTCAATGGTTGTTAGTTGCATAAGATAAAAAAGCAGCAACTATGGCTTGTAAATAACATTGAAAAAGCTTCCACTTAAAGTCTTTAAGTGGAAGCTTTTTCAATATTATTTAGATTCTCTTTTTGAAACTCAGGGGCAGCAACATTGTCGTGGACACCACGACATTGTTGCTGCCCCTGAGTTCCAAAAAGAGAAGGTAAATCCAAAGAGAAAATGACTCTCTTTAAATGATTTCTCTTCCCTTCCAATGCTCACCAGGCATGATGTCATGCCATCACTTCTCCCCTAGTGAGAAGTGTGAGCAGGCGCACATGATGTGCCTGCTGTCACCGTAGCCTGTGAAAAAATGGACCACCTGTGCCAGGGCACAAAACAGAGCCCGATAGAGACCCGTTTCGAGGCCTCCATTTAAAAAACTGCCGGTTCCAGGCACCAGTGAGACCCAGCCCACTTAGAGCCTTGGGTGGAAGCATTTTTTCATGGACTTCATAGAAGTAAATGCAATTTCAGACGGTAGTCAGATAAAATAAAGCGATTTTCTTTTATTTAAAAAAGATCTAGAATTTCCTGCCTGAATCTGGTCTATTGGCATGCATGTACTAAGTAATGTGCTTGTGATTTGGACACGGACTGTCAAATTCAGTAATAGGCACACCTGTATTTATATCCATCTAGACTGTCATTCAGATACTTGTGTGAAATTCAGTGGCCTTCCCATCTATTCATTAAGGTGTTATATATAATTATGTTTCATTGTGCTGTAGACATATTTACGCTGTGTATAGTGTATATCAGCCAGTGCTTTAACTTTTTTTTCTTTCAGGTGGCTCTGACGTTTTGATTGTTAAACTTATTATTCACTAAGTTTTCTTCTCGTACAATTTTATATTAACGTCAGCATGTCAAATACTGTTCTTCCACCTTCATTCTGCATGGACCAAGAGAGTCAACCATGGGCAGATGTGTGCATATGGACAATGCACCGGAAATGGTCCTGGCTGAACACTATTCTCGGAGGACAGGCCTAAAAGTATTTAAAACCTAGTATGCATTGTCATTGTCAAAACAGCCAATACTGAAGTTTTTGTATCTGCAGTTAGACATATGGAAATTAGATATGTAGAAAAAAAGTAAATACTGTAATGGAGTGGGTTATAATCTATTCCAGAAAACAAGGAGGCATCAGTACTGCAGTTAATTTCTCCCTTAATAATCAGTGATAAGGCTCCGATTCTAGATTCCCACTCCCCATCTATATACGAACTGGTTCTAGGGGAAGAGGCAAAGGGTTGTTTATTAAAATTTGTTGAGCCCAGCTACTACAAAAGAACGAAATTTAAAATCTTAAAAGCTGCTGTTAGGGCATGGAAATCCATCAAACGAATTTTCGATATCCCTAGAATCATGAGATATACTCCCTTGACTTCTCTTCATATTTTTCCATTTGTGGGTACAGACAGTACTATGAAAAGATGGCGCAACTGTGGAATCGTTCAGCTCAGTGATCTTCTACACGATAATATATTCATATCATTTACTGAACTTCAAATTAAATTTAAACTCACGAATATTGACTACTTTAAATACCTACAGTGGCATAGCTATTTCAGTTCATTATCCGAGCAAGAACGTATATCGTTACAACGAATTTCCTTGATTGATTCTATGTATCAAAGAAGGAAAATTGGTTATTTTTATAATCAGCTGTTTTCCCAACATTCTGATGATCTACTTTTCAGACAAAATCTTTGGGCTGAGAAATTGGGATCAAATTCAATTAAGATGGAGGAATCCATCCATATGTCTAACTCTATCCTGCTTTCAGGAAGGAGTAGAACTCAACATTATATGGTGCTATATGATCTCTATTATACGCCCGCCAAAATCTCAAAATGGGGCTCTTCAGCTGGCACTGTTTGTAATAGAAGTGGGCTGCATGCAGCGGACATTGTACATATGTTCTTTTCATGTCCGCATTTAAGTAGAATTCTATCAGAAATCCAACATTTTCTCTCCTTGATACTTGGAACTCCTGTAATACTCACATCAGAGCTTGTTTTGATAGGAATATCCTCTACATCCATGATAGACGATCATAAAAAGTTACTATTTATATCTGTTGGGATTTTTCGTTCATGTGTGACTCAAGATTAGATTAGCCCAGACCCACCCTCCTTCTCCTCCTGGAGAGGGCGTCTGTTGGCAAGATATATTGTGGAACGAGCTATATACAGAACGAAAGAACGTAAAAGAAGGACAATGGGAACTAAAATCTGGGAACCGGTAGAGCGTTGGATGGAGGGGGAAAGTGGGCCAGCAGTCTAGACTATCAGCTTTATGAGACAATAACTGTTGTTTACTTAATGTATAATTCTTTTTTTTTTCTCATATCATGTCTTTGCTCTCTTTTTTGCATAATTCATGTTGTACATATGAAGCATTCTCTACTGTTTCTTTTTTTTTCCTTTATGTTGTTCTCATTTTTCAAATATACGTGTAACCTGATCAACCCGCAATAAAATAATAAAATTGCAAAAAAAAAAAAAAACAGAAAAAAAGGAAAGGAGGAAACCAAAGAAGATCGTGTTGAGTTTCTTAAGTCTCTGGCTTCAACGTATGACTTTGAACTTTTAAATTATTTATGAGAAGTCCTACATGGACCAATAGCAAGAGGCTGCAAGTTGGTTTTAAAAGTGTTTCTCCACTCGATCTTAGTTTTCTATTTGGGACATATGGGGATACCAGATTTCTGATTTTCCTAGGGCCCTTACTGTGTAGAGCTCTGTGCGTTATAATCAATCCCTTAAACTTGATTCTGATCTCCGCCAGGAGCTAATTTAGCCCATTAAGGAGCTTTTTGGCGGATTCTCGAGCTGGGGCCTTGCACAATAATCTGGCTGCTGTATTCTGGACTACCTGGAGTTTGTTTGTCACATATTTTGGCGCGCCCAGAAATAGTGAGTTTCCATAATACAGGCGTGATGTGACCAGGGAGTGGACTACAGTCTTCATGAACTGTGTTGGAATACAATCTAAGATTTTGCGAAGTCTTCTAAGTAGTCCAAAGCATGTACCAGTGACTTTCTTCGCTTGGGTCATTATTGAGAGGTTCTTTTCTAGCCAGAAGCCTAAATTCTGTGGGGCAGATTTACATGGCACTTGCGATGCATTTGCACCGCCGCTGAGTCACTTCTGTGACGCAGCGGTGGCGCAAAGCAAGCCATGCTGCGACGGATTTACAACTCTAGGGAGATGCGTCAAGCCGCAAATCCCTACGCACATTATACCTGCGTCAGGCATAATGTGGGCTTAACATCACAGTGTGGGCGTTGCGTCGCAGGAAAGCCTCGGGAAAGTGCCTGAGTGAAATCTACAAGATTTCACTCAATCACTTTTCCAACGCCACTGCGTCAAAACTTTGCGCCTGCTTGAAGCAGGCTTAAGGCATGATGCACAATGTGAAAGACAGGCTGGTTTGGAACAATGCTCGAGTTGCGTCATGCTTGCAACATGACTCCAGCACTGCGCTAACCTTACGCCGGCAGATACAACACTGATCTGCCTATCCTTGCGCCATGGCGCACCGCATTGTAAATGCGGTATATCCGTGGTGGTGCAAGGGTAGTTTTGCGTGTTGCAAGTTTTCTGGCGCATCCCTGCTGATTTGCAGAGATGTGCCAGCCCTTGTAGATCTGCCCCATAATGTGGTCCTTAGGCGTAGGTGGGCTACCTAGACAGTCCGGCCATCTTATAGATGGCCTAAAGATTGTACTATTTTCGAGGATCATTAGCTCCGTCTTGTCCCCGTTTAACTTTAGGCAGCTTTTCGTCATCCATTCCATGATTTTTTCCATGCATTCCTGTTTGTTTTTGGGTCTAAAGAGATCACCAACTGCATGTCGTTGGCATAGGACATCATTGCGATATCAAAGCAGAGGGCTATCTGGGACAGTGGCTCCATATACACATTAAACAGCGTGGGGCTCAGCGAGGAGCCCTGTGGCAAACCACACTTTAATTACATTATTTTTGACAGAGTGGAGTTTTCCTGGACTTGGAATGTTCTTCCCTCCAGGTAAGAGATGAGCCATTGTAACATCATGCCTCGTACCCCGATGGTCGAGAGTCTGCTTCGCAAGGTGTGGTGGTCCACTGTGCCGAAGGCCGCACTCAGGTTCAGTAGGAGTAGGGTTGCCGAGTTTCCCTGATCCAATGTCATTCTAAGTTCATCCACCACTGCCAAGAGAGCGGACTCTGTGCTATGTTGTACCCGAAATCCCATCTGGGTGGGATGGAGTCAAGTGATTTGTTTCAAGGAACTCAGCCTGGGATTTATTGAAGTGTTTTTTCACGAGCTTGCCTACAAACGGCAGTAAAGATATGGGGCAGTAGTTTCCTAGTTATGCCAAGTCTGCATTGGTTTTTCTTTAGCAGGGGTTTGAGTATCACATGTTTCCAGGCTGCAGGGACAACACCCGTCTCCAGAGACTGGTTCATGATCTTGATTAGCGAAGGAAGAATGACAGGTGTGACTGTTTTAAGGAAGTGCGGCGGGGCTGGGTCAAGAGGTGATCCAGACTTTACTTTGGCCATCAATTATTCTACCTCTTCTGCTTCTACTAGCGGGAGGTGAGTGATATAATTTAATAGGGAGTCTGTTGACTGATCTTCCCCCCTTGTGGTCCCTTCAGAAGTAGTTGGCTAAATCTTTGCACCTCTCTTCCGAAGACTCTATGGGGTGAAGGTCCTGGCCTGGGGAGGTTAAGACCTTGACTAACGCATACAGTTCCCTTGAGGAGTTCTGGGCCGATTTAATTTTCTCCTCAAATAACTTAGCCTGTGTTTCTTTAATACCTTTGTGGTAGATTCTGATGGCTGATTTATATTTGCTTTTAAGTTGTGGGTCGTAGTTTTTCATGCTGTGAATGTGCACAAAATTAAAATGGATGAGACCATTAATAAGAAAAGGTGAAGGATTGTTTCTGCGATGTTCATCTTTGGGGCTTTGTTTAGAATTACATTTCCTGGTGTCTTAGGAAAAGGTTCAATGCGACAAAAAAATGCCTTCTACAGTTCATGGGTTTGTTTTGGAGTAAATTCTTTATTCCTATTTTACCTTACCTTGTGTATAGCATACAAGGTGTGTGGTTTTGCAGAGAGTTGGGTGTGTATGTGGTGTATAAGTGTTCTATGAGCGTTTGTGGTTTTATAACGTGTTTGGTTTGAGTAGTGAAATGTTAGTAGGAAGGACAGTTGGTTTGAGCACTTACTGTGGTGGCTGTACTTAGCTTGTCTCCTTTATTCTGGGAAATAAATGTTGTTGGAGAGTTCCCTTCGAGCCCTGACATATTTCCACCTCTTAACTTAAGAGTATTACCTGCTACTGATGACACCATACAAGACCACACACGTTATGGGCAATGTCTTCTTGAAAGAGGATGAGGCAAGTGCTGTGCAAGTGGGAGTTCCCATCAAAATCTCTAAGTTGCAGAAAATACTTAAGCCACCCAGAGAACACTTATGGCAGTTCTGTAAGCCAATTCCTGCAACAATCAAATTCAGGTCTACCTGCCTGACAAACAGGGCTAATTCAGTTACTGACTCAGCCTAATACAACCATAAGATATATCCTGTGCACAGATCTTTTTCCACCTTTTCTCAAGTTCAATTTTGCCCCGTCCCACAAACACACCACAGCCCAGCAATGGTACCACATTTCCTGCCTATCAGGGTAATTTAGCCCTCCACACTGATGGCACCCTTAACTGTGTGCATAGAATCATCTTAACTTAGAACTGGCCCTTCGATGGATGGCGAAGCAAAAATCCACATAGAAACGTATGAAAATCTATTTTCTACTACACAATATAAGCTAAAATCTAAAAGGGAGGTAGCTGCTCAGTGGCAATCGGTGGCACAAGTGCAGCTGGAATCCTGCGCCGCCAGAATAGAGATAGGGAAGTTGATCAGACGAGATTCAAGGTAAAATATGATCTTACTAAAACGGTCTGTGACTAAATCACCAGAAGCAACACAATAAATAAATACTGCGTGCTCTGAAGCCAACAGCTGGAGGCATTTAGTGCATTGCAAAACCTTAAAATGACATGCCATACTCTCTATATGCCACCCTGAAGCAGTGAGGCATGGGGAGCGATCATAGTCTTTCCATGGGCTGAAGACGATAAAGTCATTCGTTCATTTATGTAATAAAAAAAAAATATATATATATATATACATATATATATATGTATATATATATCACGTACAGAGAGCAGGTAAGTGCTCACTCAGGGGATCAGTTGTCTAGCTGAGATTTAATACCAGTGTATATATGCGTCAGTTAATTAAGTTATTTTCCACCTACTGCAATCTCTTACATTCTCTTACTATACACCCTTGAGAGAGTTAGAGCCCACACTGATTGGCATTTCACATTTTGACCATTCATGTAGCAGAAACCTCAATATGAAAATGGCCCTACGTCTAGTATATTAAGTGATATTATTAACTGATGCTGATGAAAGGCAAAGTTGGTCAGACTGAAGTTAATTTACAGGTTACGCACAAATCACCGGCTTCAGAAAAACCCACTGAACTGTCATGCGACTTAAAAGAGTCCGCTGCTCCGATTCTTACATTTAAATATCCCGGAAGGAAGGATCACTCTGTTGATTCATCCCGTGAGGAGGCGCAGGTTTGGGCTACACACGCTTCGGGCATCGATCCGAGAGACCAGTCCGTTCCACTCAGGGAATGTTTCAGAATGTTCCGGCAATGTGTAAGCAAAGCTCTCACAATGCCACTATGACGTGTCTCGCTGTCTCGCTTCCGTACACCAGCCTGGTGTGAATCACAGTGCAGCACTCCTAAAACCTGAGGCCGGAGAAGTCCTCAAAGCTTTCCTTATTTCTCAGACTATCAATGCCAATCAAGCACGGCGTTAACATTATCGCCGCTTTAGCGGCAGAAAACTGCCGCTAAAACGGCGATAATGGGCTTGGTAATACGTAGAGAATTCCCATAGAAGCCCAAGTTCACACCAGAACATGGGCTTCTATGAGAATTCACAAGGGCATATTATCAAGCCCATTATCGCGCAGTTTTCTGCCGCTAGAGCGGCGATAATGTTAACGCCGTTGCTTGATAATATGCCCATTGTTTGGAAAAATCTGGTGTAGCGTGGTGATGGCGGTGGCAAATGTGGTGTTGACTTACGACCTTTTCCGACAGTCCTTGGAACGTTATTGTCGCCTGCATGGTAAATGGACTGCTGTCCATACCCTGGGTGCTTGGGTAATATGTTTTGTCAATCAGTGGTATGATTAGGCCTATTACTTACTCTCTATCAAGGATAGAGCAGCACACTGGTTCCTGTCGTGTGTTTGTCCCCTGTTATGTGAATTTCCATGTTCTGTGATACCCGAAATATTCTGTTTGCATGTCGAATGTGTGTATATGCAGTGAGTTTGCAGCACATGGTTAGTCGTATGACTCTTTTTGTTGTAGAGTGGGAGTACCAGTGCGACCCATTTTTGTACACCATGGTTTGGCATGGAACAAGATGGAGGCTGGACACAGCTTTCCCAGACAGTGGCAGTGTATTGCATGCGTTCTTGTGGCCAGAGTGTGGCGATCCAGTCACGGAGGTGAGTACAGTGGAGACAGGGCCACCTTACACAATTTAGGCACACATTCCCAAAGATTTTGTGTCAGGTGTGCAATACTTTTTTAACGCAAACCCGACGTAGAGTGTTAGGTATAGATTTACAATCAATGCAATGATTTTGAAGTAACACAAATATGTGCAAGGCATTGCCTCCCATGACTTTGCATCAAGAGACCATTTAATGGAAGTTGCGTAGGCATTCCCATAGGTTTTGACGCAAATATCTTTCTACATCGAACTGTAGATAGGGAACACCTGTGGCTTCCTGAGGCAGGCATAACGAGGAGAAATATTTTAATTTCTCCCAATTTTCAAATCATTGCAAGTGGCTATATTCTACACCACACAGACAAAGAGGGGAGCACATTAAAGCATAGTTTTTGCACAGGAAGGAACCCCTGTCTGTATGCAAACTATGCTTACCACAACACAGGCACCCTTGTACTAAGGCACAAGAGTGTCTGCAATTGTGCATGGCAGCTCAAAGTGCACCAGCGCAGGGGAGAGCAGTAAAGCACCACATCTTAGTAGACAGGACACTGCTCTGCATTCTCAGTTCATGCAACGCAGAACACAAACTTTGCTTGTTGCGCTGCATTGTGTGATGTCTTTGTAAAACTGTGCCCACATGAGAACCTTGTTAGCAAAGGGCTGCTGAATCCTTCTTTCCAAGTTCTGCAGTTTGGTTTATTGTAGGGGACAGAGGTGGAACAGCAGTTTCTGTTGGCCAATGTGAGGAAGTTTCAAGGCAGTGTCTTCTCTTTTGTTAACCCCTAATTACTGCTTCAGAAATGATGATGACTGTCCAGGAGAAGCCCTACGTCTTTCTGCTGTAAATAACACGTAGAGGAAAGCAGTGCTTAATTTGAGTAGGTGCTTTCAGGTGCTCAGCACCTGCACTTCTTTCACAGGGCCGGGGCTACAATTTCTGAACATGCAGGTGGTGATCTCAATATTAATTGTTCAATTCAAAATAAAAAGAATAACATACATTGCATGGTGACTGGCTGTTAAATGTTCATAGGCAGGTTGGCATATGCCTGTCCAGGCAGGCATGATTGTGTTTCACCACGTTAGTAATGATGTCATCTCGCTGATCACAAATCCAAGAAGTCATCGACAAACTATGACTTGCATTCTATTCCCCTAGTCTGCTGCACCCTGCCACTGCCTGAGCTTAAACCTCCCATTGTATAATTGTAGCTGGGCCTGGCTTATGACGGAGTTGAGGCAAGGAAGCTGCAAGAGCGCATTTGGAACTTGGGAGTGAGGGCTCTTGAGGAAGAATAAATGAAAGTAAGTGAGGACTTTCCACTTGTTGCGTAGCCAAAGTATCATATCCGGCAGACCTGCATTGCTGCTATCCTTAATGTGCTCAATGTGGCTGAGGTCCAACACAACTTTTGTGAGCTATGGTGTCACCAGTAGAATCTGTGCGCTGCACCCCAGCATGGTAATTGCTGAACGTGAGTGAGTCCAGTAGGCACCACAGCCATACTTACCGGCATTGGCAGCATTACTGCTGGGGACAATGCCTGTGCTGTAGCAGGCAGGATCACAGCAAGCTGAGCAGTGGATGCCAATGTCATCGTCATCCCTGGATCTACTAATTACAGGCAGCACTAGCAGTGACGTGACCTGCTGTGCTCAAGCAGCCGCCTGTTCCGCAATAAACCCAGTCATACCGCACTGATCAATATATGCAAAAAAGCATTTTCATTTGGTGTACATTTTATTTTTGCACTCGGTGTGGGTAAGAAAGTAAAACACATCATCTTCTGCTTCTTTAGGAATGACAACAGGAAAATAGCAGTGACATGTACGGGCTGATGACAGGGGTCACAGGCAGCAGTGTTAGAGATGAGAGACAGCAATAGTAAAGAGGAGAAGAAACAACAAGAGAGGAGAGAGATAAAATGGAGCAAAGTAGAAGAAGAGGAGGAGAGAAAATCAGATACAAAGAGAAAGCAGCTATGATGTGAAGAAGAAAGCATTAAGAAGAGAGAAGATAGAATGAAAGAATGTGGAGGACAGGATAGAGGAAAAAAGCTGAAAAATGGTAAAATGGAGACACAGCTAATAATACTAGAGAGTGATAGTAAAGAGCCAAGATCGAGGGGAGAGAGAACAGAGAATGGATAAAAGTGAAGAGAAAAGGGCAGGGCTCAAATTAATAGAGGGCAAATCAGAACTACAGGGTGTGACAAAGGTGATAGAAAACAATTAGAGAGGTGAGAGGATAGAGGCTTAGAGCAAAGACTTAGGAGACAGACAACAGATCAAGGTTAGAAGATAGAGACTGAGGCAGTCAGATTGCTGAAAGTGGGGCTCACCAGAGGAAGACATGAGCAGTGGCCTCCTTGGCAAAATTGTCAGCACCTGCACTTCTTTTTTTTACAAATTAAGCACTGGAGGAAAGCCAGGAACGTCCTGTGCTGTATGGGAGTCTGCAGTCTGTGTAGTTCAGGTGTGAACTGCACCACGACTTTGCCAAGTATGAGCCCCTCCTTGTTATCTGGAAGCTTGCCTTGAGTCCAGGAACTGTCGTTGCTGGTGCCGGAGAAGAGGCGCCATGGCACTGCAGAAGAGGGTGCTTAGTCAGCCTGAAAGGTCGCAACAGCCAAAGTCACTTCACAAATCAGCCCAGAGGCTACAACTACACTGCCTAAGTATCGTCTGCACTGAGCCAGGAGGGAAGAAACTGCAGAAGATGTAATGTAATGTAAATAAATTTGTAAAGGGTAACTAATGCCCGAAGACGTCTTGGTGCTGTTAGAGTGGAGGTAAGTATGACAGAGACGACACTAAAAGATGGACTGAAAGCAGAGGAATAGTTTATTGTTTTTTGAAGTATGCATTTCGTGTAAATAGCCAGGTTTTCAAGCTTTTTCTGAAAGTCAGCAGGGAGGGGGCCGTTTTTAAGGAAATAGGTAATTCTTTCCAAAGTCGTGCTGTTGATCTAAAGAAACTCTTCCCTCCCCAAGAAGCCTTCTTGAAGGGGGTGACCACTAGGTTCTTGGCCAAGTCTGACCATAGTGTTCTTGTTGGAACGTGCCACTTCAGATGTTGTGGTGCCACTCAGGTCCTGTCCCGCTGACTCTGTCCAGCAATTCCAGTTCAAAAAGGAGGTCACAGCAAGGCAACCGCCATGGTAAGCTGTCACTGTGAAGAGTGTGGACATGAGCTGACCCTGCCACACCACTAGATCTGTATCAACAATTGCGTACGTAAGCTTGGGATTGGCCTGCTAATGAAATGTGGGAGTAAAAGCATGCTGAGGAATCCAATGTGAAAAAAGTAAGGCTTTTTGCCCAAGTGAACACTGGGGTGAGAGTCGGGCATCTAACGGGCGGTCTACACCAGTGCCTAGTTAATGCCTATGCCAGCATCATCATGGGGACTGTTGACATTAGAGATCTCTTAGAATAGGGAAGCGGTACTTGAGAGGGACTGCAGGATCATACAAACGATCATAATGTGGTATTTGTGATTCCTGTTGAGTAGTATAGAATTTGAGGTTAAAGTACATTCTTCTATTCAAGCAAACAAGCACTGGGTTGACCCTTATATTATTGTGTCTGTTGGATCATTATTGAGTTCTAAGCTCTTGTACCCCACACTACCTCCCAGAGATAAATACGGCGGCTCACCCTCGCTACTCTGAGAGTCAATGCTGAAAAGACGAAACTTGACCCAGTATGCAAAGCCATAGTAGGATAGAACCCAGGACATCTGTGACAAATGACATCAAAGGCCAAGTTTGTGGCCCTAGTCTTCATCTGCCCCGTGCGTTCCCGAGAATGGGGCCTGCTCCCTTCTATGTGCTGGAACTAGAAATGTTGGCAGAGAAAGCAAGGTTTAAAGGGCAATGATGATAACTCTATTTGTTTTACTTTGCTATTTTGTATTCACACATCCTGTTTTAGCAAGTGCATCCTGAAGGACAAAAGAGTGTTGGTTTTAAAAGGGGTTCTGTAAAGATTTTTGTTATTAAATTTGGACATTAAGCTTTTAAAAAGACAAGCATACATCCTCGTACTCTTTTCTTGCCTTCAGCAGGTGAACCTCCATAGGACTGAAGGATGTAGTATGAGGTTTTCATTGGCCAAAGTATTTGAAAAAAGTGAATCTCTTTTGCAAAGGAGTTATCACTTCTAAATCATTGTCTTGTGGGGATGAACTCAACTAATTCAAATTACTTTTAGTGCTGGAAACTCCAGGTGTCTTTGATATGTTCAAATATACCACTACACAGATGTCCTTAAGCTATGTAATTAAAATAAACAAAGTTATGAAATGCTACAAATACATTTTACTCTGACAGAAGAGGCTGGGGAATCCATTGAGGAAGGACAACTTTGGCTGGTGAAAACACAAAGGAAATCATTGGAGTCACTCAAGCAAGACATTATGCGAACGCCATGTTTGAAGTATTTTATTAAGGGTAAAGAATGCACTGTTGCTCTGGATGTGAATAAATATGGTATTGTATGTGTGTTATTGCAGCGGGATGGACAAAATGAATGGAAGGTGGCATGGTCAAGTGCTTTGAGAGAGGCAAAAAAACACACATTTTTCATTGAGAAAGAATGCCTTGCATGTACTTGGGTAGTTGAGCATTAAAGAATATTTTTGTAGGGATCCCAGTTAACACTTTACACTCATCAAAAACCGTTTGTGGCAGTGTTGTCACTGTGAGAGAGATGGGTTGGAGTAAGATCAGCAAAACGGACAGCCAAATCCCAACCTTTTCCTTTTTCAATGAAATATATCCCTGGAAAGAGTTAACATCTGTGCTGAATGAGTGCCATTTTTAACTTTGCTAGGTTATTGGTAACAATGGAACCCAATTGTTGTCTGGGAAAGCTTATGCTTAGAGAACAGTGGTCCCAAGATCATAGACATTGCAATCAATGTTCAAATAATCAACTGATTAATTTAATTGTGTATAAGAAACATTTAAGACAATCTAAAGACTCAGTGGGTGTGCAGTGATGAACAGACTTGGTGCTCTCATACAAGTGATACACACATGTGACAATACGTGATCAAGAATGTTTATCAAGTAGAAACAACACAGCTCATTTTATTCTTATGTACAATTACATTGGGTCCGTAGAACTAGAAGCCTCCAAATGAGTACTGCAAGATCTTCCTGGACAGCAACCAATACTGTTTAAAAGGAGAGCTGAGTGAAGGTGGCTGGGTGTGCTCCAAAATATGGCTGCTTCTCCTGGGCCAGGGCCTCCAGAGGTCTATTTACATTCTAGAAGTGGGCCAATCTGCCCGCTCACCTTACCAGAGTTCCCTAGATCCCATCCAAACTACACTGGCAATTTCTGATGACTGAGGCAGTTTATTCAAGTCAAGTCAAGTCAAATATCTTTATTTCGGTTGAACAAAACCATAAAAGATTCACATCATTAATTAAAAAAAGGAAACAGTTTGGAGCCCAGAAATTCCAGATCACGCCCACTTTCACATTCATTATTCCTTAAAACGATCCTTCGAAGGCGATTGCAATGTTAAAACAATAAATACATATTTTCTAGTTAAAACCAAAAAAAGCATTTGCCATTCGTTAGAATTAATACAGTCGAATGTCTTTCAATAAATATCAATTTTTAAAACATACTTAATATAAACAGTATTACTTCCTTATCCTATACTATATGTAAATAATCCTGACACCTATTCGTGTCCCCTGTGTTCAATTTCCAGCTACTGTATTACATCAAATACACTAGGCTGTAACTCTATGTTCTCAGAATCTAAGACCCCCTCTCCTTTGCACTATCTCCACAGAGAAAAGGTATCTACTTACACTAAAGACAATGGATTGAGTAGTCTCACTTCTGAGAACTCTTTCGGCATCACAAAGGTGCCTAAAGACCAGAAGGCGACAAATAGGTTTTATCCGGTTCAGTTCAAGAAGTCTTTATTCGATTAGTCAATCATAAAAGACAATAAAAAATACAATATATATACATATTAAACAGTTAATACAGGTATTAAATCAGTAGTAAACTAATCAGCTTCTTAAACAATTATACAAAAAGAATAAACACACATGGACAACCAACATCAGCATGTTACAGAAGACTATGCGGTCACAATACAATTGTTTTTGATGGACCTGCTTCTAAGCGCCCATGCCCACCCGAGAAATTTAGCCACCCCCACAACAATGAGGGGATCCAGGGTAACTTTTAACAATCTTGTGGCTTCGACAGCCAATCTAGTTCCTAGATGCCTGCACACAGGCTTTAGCCATTTGACTCTGGGGGCAGAATATAGGGGGCACACATATAACAGGTGCTCTACGCTTTCCCTGATACCTTGACAGTTGAGACAAAAGCCAGAGCTAACTGTTCCCCATTTTCTTGTAAACTCCCCGATGGGAAGTGAACCGCATCTAAATTGAAAAAATAATTTGCGGTCCAGGGGTTTAGTAATAATGTCCCAGAACCCCTCTAGCTTGGGTATCTCCTTATGTACAATAAACAAGCCAGTGAGGCTGCACGAGTTAGTTTCCATGTACATGTTGTGGGTCACCCAGTTCCAGTAACTAAATTTAAGATCCCTTTTAGAGGGAAAAATGGCTGAGTCGGGCGAGGACCACAGATCACCATAACCGAGGGCCAATAGGGTAGACTTAAGGTCTCTAAACCATCCAATGTTAGAGGCACCAGGGCTATTCTTAACCTCCAAACAAGCTTCTGCATAGTAATGGAGTTCTGGCGTAGTCCATAAATGGCGCCAGAAAGTAAGGGGACGGAGTCTTGCCTGGTCTACCACCGGATGACAACCTAGAATATAGAGGAGGGGGATTATTGGAGTCGACAGAGGAAGCCCTACTGCCTGTCTTAAAAACTTGTTGTGCGCATGCTTTAAGGAATCCAGATTACTGCCACCCCATAATTCGGCACCATAAAGAATCGCTGGTAGAACCTTGCCACCATAGATCTTAATGAGCGGAGACATTGGCCTAGTAAATGACCCTTTGTGCTCTTTTATCAATGCTCCGCCTAACTGTTTCTGTTTCATGGTCATTAGTTCAATCTGGTGAGTCCAGCTCAGAGTGTCGCTAAAAGTAACACCCAGGTAGGTGAAGTGTTTTGTTTGCTCCAGGGGGATACCCCCCAAGGTGACCCTGGCATTTATTAACTTTCTCCCCCTTAAAACCATAAATTTGGTTTTGGAGACATTCACCTCCAGCTCATGTTCGCTGCAGAAACTCTCGAACCTTGACAGGGCATTCTGCAAGCCCTGCCTGGTACGTGAGAGCAAGAGAGTATCGTCAGCGAACATGAGCAGGGGGATTCTCATGCCGGCCAAAGTTGGAGCATCCGTGGAAGAGTTGTCAAAATACTTGGTAACTCTATTGATATATAGAGAGAACAAGGTCGGTGCCAAAACACAACCTTGCCTGACACCCTTAGCCACTGGAAATTTCTCTGTCACCTCACCCGGTTTACCCCATCGTACAAATGCGAATGTTTGGGCATAGAGATTCACTGTAAGCCGGACCAAAATGGGAGGCATCCCCATATCCAATAGGCAATTCCAAAGACCGGCCCTCGGGACTAGATCGAACGCGGATCGAAGATCCACGAAAGCGGCATATAAATTGCCTTTGCCCAAGGTAACCGTCTTCCAATGCAGGAGCATGAAGCGAAACGCCTGGTCCAGGGTACTCACAAAGGGTCTAAACCCTGCTTGGAGAGGAGTAAGAATGTTAAATTCCTCAATCCAAGCCTGAACCCTTAACAGAACAAGGCGAGCGGTGATCTTCTGAACTGCATCAATTAGGCTGATCGGCCGGTAGTTCGAAGGAACCGACCGATCACCCTTCTTGAATATGGGCAGAATTTCGGCGCCAGCCCAGGACTCAGGAACCCTGGCACCCACTGCCAGCGCATTTACCAAATGCACTAGGTATGGTACCCATAGGTCCTGATCTTGTTGAAATAGATCCGCTGGGATAAAATCCGGACCGGGCGCTTTGCCCCTGGGGATGGCTTTCAGGACAGACTCTACCTCTTTCGCCGTAAACACAAGTGTGTCAAAAGAAATCGGCCAGTTAATGGCGACCTGCGTAAGGCCTTGACGGCTAAATTGTTCCTCAAAATATGACACCCATTTTTGTTGTTCAATGGATGCAGGGCTAGGGCGGTCGTCCTGAGACTGGCCCCACCTAAGCAGGTGCCAAAAGCGTTGGAAATTCCTAGAGCCACAGGCCTCAGCAAGAAGGCACCATCGCTCGTCGTCCCATACGGTTTTGGCCCGATATTTAGCAACTTTGTACGCCTTCCTACAGATTTTAATTGAGGCTGGTTTTTTAGATTTCAGGGCCATAAACAGAGACTTATGGGACTCACGGCAGGCATCATTAAACCAGTTAGCTGGTTTCTTAACCATCCCCCTACCCTTGTTGACCACAAATTTAACAAACAAAGTTTTTAGTGACAAAAACAAGCTGGCATGGATATCCGTGATTGATGAAATCAGCGTGTCCTGATTTTCACATTTATCAATTTCCAATATGGAATTTGATACCAGGCTTCTGATCTTGGCACGTGCTTCCAGGTCTACAGAAACTTTTTGCCATCGCACCCTCCTCATGTCATTAGATAAAACCACAGCCTCTTGTACGGGATTGGTCTGTCGAACGATCGGCCCTGCAAAACTCATGTCCTTTAGTTCCGCTAAGAGCGGTTCATGGTCACTTTCTGGACGAATTTTAACTGTCATGTCCAGAACTAAATGCCACATTTTAATATCAACTAAGATATAATCAATGCGACTACTGTGTCTGCCATTAAAGAAAGTAAAATTGCCTACCCTATCGGAGCATGTGCGTCCATTCAGGGCGCGCAGCCCCCAGTTTAGACAAAAACCTTTAATAAATGTTGCTGTTTGAGACCATTTGGGAATCGGGGGTAACTCAAGAGTGGGAATCCCCCATGTCCTGTCCTCATCATCAGTTAATAGTCCGCCCTCACTGCCTAAAGGTTCAAAACAGGTGTTAAAATCCCCCATCACTATCACATGACCAGTTAGTTGGGTGGAACCCAGGAAGTCATCCAAACATGTGAGAGTAGGTGACACGCGGGCTCCCGCAATGCCTCTTGCATACACATTAACAAGCAGTATGTTTAGGCCACTTCTTAGTTCCAATCTGATTATCAATATGTCCGGACAATCAATAAAAACCTCCTTTACAGAAACACCAGCTACCTGACGAACCCAAATGGTGAGACCACCCATGGCCCTGCCTCTTTGGGCTCTAACTGCCGGTTTGTCAAAGTTCAGGAAACCTGGAAAATAGACAGATTCAGTCGCCCAAGTCTCCTGGAACGACCAGATATCCCCCTGACGTATAAAATCGGCCCAATCAGGTACACACGCACATGAATCAATTCCGGCAACATTCTAACATCCCAGAGTGGTACCCTTCCCGCTTGGTTCGTCACACATATTAGTAATAACATTTAAGCTAGGTTCATTGGACATGGGGGTGGGTTCAACATATCCCACAGCATCTGTAGACGAACCGTCCATAGTTAAACACATTGACCTAACTAAACAGGTTTGCCCCGAACTTGCTCCTTGAGTATTAACTTCAGTAGTGTACATGGGGGTAGATAACAAGGTTAATAGCTCCGGCTCTTCCCTACAACTAGTACAGCCCTCCACAGATTGATAACCTTGGTCCACTGGATTCTCAACAACATAAGGTAAAGTACCCAGACCTTCCTCCCCCCTCCTGCACTCTGGATTAGAGACAACCACCCCCGGTGAGAGTGCTGGTCAATCATTGGTCGCCAGCCATGATAATGGATCGTATAGATTTCTCAGGGGGATCTTCCAAGACTCCTTGGGCTGGGTAGACATATTAGGATGGGAATGTGTTGGGAAAAAACCTGGGTACTGCTGAATCTGTGCAGGAACAGATGTTATGGGAACCGGTGGATACAGGGGCCTGTTGGGGAATAAGGAGTCGGGTAAAACTGGAGGGCCCTTAATCTGAGTATTGATCTTTGCCCATCCTGGCGCCTGGTCAGGACAATTATAGTTTGATTGGATGTAAGATCGATACTGCGCCTCCGGATTGAACTGAGAGCCATAAAAGTTTGGGGTAAAATTAGTCCATTTAAGGAAGCTATTAGTGTTTTTGCTAATAGTAGTTGAGGGTTGATCTAATGGATTGAGCAAAGTCTCTGGATAAAAATAGGTCAGGTTCCTCGTTTAGATCCCACCCTCATTATTACCTACATACCAGTCGGAGAGGTGGGATACGACTTTGTGGTCCCTAAAGTTAATAATAACTATATCCCCCTCTATGTCCTTGGGGCGTACCCCTACCCACCGACATCTTCTGACTGTAACGATGTCCCCATTTAGATGTGAAGGAAGGGGCCTATTTGTTTTCAGCCAGAAGATGACTTTGTTTTTTAGGCTATCATAATTTTCCCTATCCCCTTCTGCAACTGGGGGCACACCCGTCAGAACGATGACATAGTTCGTAGAGTCCGGTGGCAAGTCAACATTTTTCTTATGTGGGAGGGGTCTGCTTATTTTGCCAGTAGGAAAGGCGGGTTTAAACACCCCATTCCTTTGCTGGGATACACCCACCTTCTCAGAAGGTTTGTTATTAACTCCCACCCTGGAATGTGTTTTAGCAGTACTTGCTGCTGGGGGGTGTTTAGCCACTGGAACCAATGCTTTATTTTTTGTAGTAGCATTCTCATTAGTGGAAGCAGGTTTAATAGTTCTATTGGTAGAGCTAATTACGTTCGCGGCAACCTGGGGTGTACCATGAGTTAAGATAGGGGGTCCCATTACCTTATCCCCGCTAGGAGCATGAATGGGTTCGATGGTCGCCAGCAAACGGTCCAGTTTGTCCCCCAGTGTCCTAACACGCTCCAACACAGGAAGCATGTACGATTTAATAAGCTTCTCTAAGTTGGCAATGGACACCTCCTGAACCCCTTCACTACATAGTTCATTAGTTACCAACCCCTGAGTGTCTAAAGCCATGGGCTCTACGATGGATGGTAGAGCCGGTTCAGCTACCCGTTGAGATGGTAATGGTGCTGGTGTGGGAGGCCGACCACTATATCCTTTTCTTTTTACCCCTCCCTTCCTCCTTCTTTTCCTTGGTGGTGATTGCGCAGCCCTTTTGGCCACAGCAGGCTTGGCTCTACTATTACATCCACTCTTCGAAGATATACCATCGCCTAAAGTTAGACCAACCAGAGGAGGGGTGGGCAACATGGAGCGAGAGTCCAAATCAATAAGATTAGTAGGGGGGATGTTAATCTCCACAAAACTAGAGTGATCAACAGGCGGGCAACCCAAGTGATCGCCACTGGTAGCATTAACACAAAGCGGAGAAATAGTTGGGAATCTAAATATACTTGGGGTTAAATTGATGTCTGTAGCATCGGCCTCAATAGAGCTCAACCCATGAGCAACCGTATCATGGGTAGAATTCAAGACAGTTTGAGACTGCATTGAAATTCTCTTTAAATGCTCAATTGAACGTCGACGCTCTGCTCTTCTTTCGGCTAGGAGTAGGTCCTTATCAACATCCTTTGTGGATTTGTAAAAAAATTTGTCGAGTGGACCAAGAACCGAGTTGCCTACACCAGGGGGGGCAGACTGGCTCATGACAAAGCCCACAAACAGTAATTAAAAAACAGTGGGATAGACTTGCAACAAACAACAGTACTAAATGTTAATAACCTGGCCCAGCCCGGCCTCCAGCGGCCCCGGACGGCCACAGACGGTCCCGCCCTTGTCCCGGGCTTCTCCCGCGCGCTCTCCCGCGCTGCGGGAGTTCTATTGGCTATAATAGGACTTGCACACAAGAGGTGGAAGGGGTGGGAGGGGTCGGGGAGAGCGGCCCAGGTGTTGCTCCTCCGGGCTGGCGGGCGCTCCTGGGAATTGAAGTCCCTCCGTGAGCGCACGCCGCTCGCAGCCCAGTCAAAGATTTCCCTCGGCTGACCCTCCGACCTTAAGGCAGCTGCAGATGACACAGCGCGATGCGGGACCCGCGGAGCGGGTTCCGCGAGCAGTAGGCAGACAGGCAGGTCGGTCCCAAACAAAGTGCTTTCCAGGCAGCAAAGCGTCCCAAACAAAGTGCTTTCCAGGCAGCAAAGCGTCCCACTCGCTAACCAGGGAGTGCTGTTTAAAAATGATCGGTGGAAGGGTGGGAGGGGTCGGGGAGAGCGGCCCAGGTGTTGCTCCTCCGGGCTGGCGGGCGCTCCTGGGAATTGAAGTCCCTCCGTGAGCGCACGCCGCTCGCAGCCCCGTCAAAGATTTCCCTCGGCTGACCCTCCAACCTTAAGGCAGCTGCAGATGACACAGCGCGATGCGGGACCCGCGGAGCGGGTTCCGCGAGCAGTAGGCAGACAGGCAGGTCGGTCCCAAACAAAGTGCTTTCCAGGCAGCAAAGCGTCCCAAACAAAGTGCTTTCCAGTCAGTTCAGTTCAAGAAGTCTTTATTCGATTAGTCAATCATAAAAGACAATAAAAAATACAATATATATACATATTAAACAGGTTTTATCCATTTCTTCCTTATTTGAGTGTAAGCTGAACACAAAAATAGTATATGTGCCTCGTCCTCTCTTGTTCCCAAAGTGCACAAATCACATTTTGCCAAGACTTCCTTCCCTGTATTATCCACATTACGCACCCATTTAACAGTATTAGCCTTAATTTGCAGTATGCCGTAGCGAAATTTTAAATATAGGAACTTCGCTAAGTACGGTAAAATCTCATCCATGAAACCTTCGAAACTGCTCACTGTTTTCACACCAAGGAACTCAAGAGTTAGAAACCTACCCTCGGGTTCCGTAGAGTGGAGCTAATAAGATAGTCCCAATATCTTTCTTTTAACAGCTTTTTGCAGCCCAGGGTCAGGCAATCGGGGTCAGCCCAATAGTGGTATAGCCCGAGCTTTGTAAACCAATCCTGGATGTGGTTCAGCCATGGCAGCGAGTCATATTTTTTATTTTCATAACTTCCTTTAGGGCATCTCTGTAGTCAGCTAGTTCATCTGTTGCCCAGAGACGTACCCAATATAGCAACGGTCGCAAAGTGGCAGGATCATCGGTGCGATGTATGTTCAGGTCAATCGTAAGTGGCAGTAAGGGTGTGCGCCCTGGGATTGCTAATATTTGTCTGAAAAAAATATTTTCGTGTGTCATAAAGGCACATTTAACTGTGTGGCCCCATAATTCAGCCCCATAAAGTGAAGCAGATTGAGCTATGAATATATATAGCTCTAGTGCGGGGGTCACCGCTTTACAGTAGCTATTCTTGTGTCTCTTGGCTATTGGGACTAGATTTTGAACAAGAAGAGTTTTACTTCTAGCCACTTGAGATTTTCAGTTCATTTTGGTGTCTAGAGTAATACCCAAGTAATTAAAACTATTCACACACTCGATAATTTTGTTATTAACTGTTAGTGTTCTTTTAAAATTTCTGTGAGGATTAACCGCCATGTACTTAGTTTTAGACGAGTTAACTTCCAAGCCTTTTTCATCACAATAATACCGAAAGGCATCAAGTAGATTTTGTAATCCTCAGGTGTCTGTGAGATTAAAATAGTGTCATCTGCAAATAACAATGCCGGCACATGTTCACCACCCAACTTGGGAGAGTCATGCTCGCAGCCCAAGAGGGTGTCCGGCATGTCATTGACATACAAGGAGAATAGTGTGGGTGCCAACACGCATCCTTGCCTCACGCCTCTCCCTATGTCAATGCGCTCAGTCAATTCTCCATTTGGTCCCCATCGCACCCTGGCGTAATTAGCCTTGTGAAGATTAATAATCTGATTAAAAATATTCCCAGGGACCCCTTGGTCTCTCAGTCTCGACCACTGGGCGCCTCTGGGCACAAGTATGGGACCTTATCCACACCCTTAAGCCCGAGGTAAGCTTTCTCACTGAAACATGGCTAAAACCGCATACTACCCCTTCTATTACATTGGGGATCCCTGCTGGATATAAAATCCTACGGCAGGATCGTCTGGACAAAATTGGGGGTGGTACTGCTATTATACATAAAGAACATCTTAAAGTCATTGTTCTAGAACAGATTACCCAGCTTACTATGGAAGTCATGATATTCTCAATTGTACTGGGACCTAAGGAGTGCTGGAAGGGAGCCTTAGTTTACCGTCCCCCTGGACCTAATGCTGGTTTTACCTTAGCGTTGATGGAATTACTGGCCCAACACATGAAGGTTGGAGAAAAGTTTATCTTATTGGGAGACTTCAACTTTCATGTGGACAAAGTGGACCATCCAGAGACGAAAACCTTAATATCCGACTTGGCCTTATTGGGTCTTGAGCTACAGAATAGCGGGCCCACCCACAGGGGTGGCCATACATTGGACCTAATATTCACTAATTGCACCTCGGTATATTGTCATCATCTTAAAGCAGTTACGTGGTCAGATCATAGTATGCTGGAATTTACTCTTAAAGGTTTAAATAAACTAAACAAGCCCTCTAGCATACCGACCGTTAAACGAATGCCTTGGTATAAAATCAAGGTAGAAACAGTGAAGGAAGTCTGGATTGAGCCCGTAATACTGGACTCCGATAAGATTGGATCAGCTGTGTCTAAATTTGATTCCACCTTATCTGACATGGTGAACCATCTGGCCCCTTTAGGAACAGTTAAACAACCGTCTGTGGCCAAGAGGGATATATGGTATACTGAATCCTTAAAATTGGAAAAGCAAAGATGTAGGAGGCTGGAAAAACTCTGGAGGAAAACTCACACCCGTGAAAATAAGATCAACTGTCAAAAAGCAATGTCTGCTTACTATAAAAACATTAAGCAGGCAAGAAAGAATAGCATTAATGCACAGTTAGAGGGGGCTGGTAATTCCTCCAGAGAGTTGTATAAAATCTTAGACACTTTCACTAAACCAACTGTATGTGAAAGTCCAGACGAATTCTCACAACTTTTGTGCAATAACATCTCCCAATTTTTTGAGGACAAAATTGAGATAATTTATTAAAAAATTATCACTGCCCAATACCCCAGTGATTCGGAGTATTCCAGTATAAATAATTTTCCTGATACATCTAGAGGTGTTCTACTCACCTTCCCTGAGATTAGCTATAGTGATACCCAAACACTAATTAATAATATGAAAACAGGATCCCCTCTTGATTTGATACCAGCTAAACTTATTGCCACCTTGAATAAAATTGTTTGCCCGACAATTCAAAAGATTCTAAACCTTTCTTTTAAAGAAGGCCAGCTCCCTCGGCAGTGGAAGGAGGCAGTTGTGAACCCAATACGGAAGAACACGGCCTTACCATGGACAGAACTCTCCAACCTCCGTCCCATCTCTCTCCTACCTTTTTTAGGTAAATTGGCCGTGAAGCACGTAAACATCCATGTTTCCAGGTTCATAGAGGCGACAGGGGGCCTGGACCCATCACAATCCGGGTTCAGGCCCAACTACAGCACAGAATCAGCGCTCCTCTCCGTGACTGATAACATCAAGATGTCACAGGATAGAGGAGGATCGATGATTCTGGTGCTGCTAGACCTGTCGGCAGCCTTTGATACTGTGTCTCATGAGATTCATCTCGGCCGATTGCAGAGAGTGGGTATTGGAGGATTGGCACTGTCCTGGTTGGAGAGCTTTCTCTCCGGCCGCTCACAATCTGTTAGCGTGGGACCCTATCGTTCCACCTCGAGGGTACTCACTAAGGGGGTGCCACAGGGCTCATGTCTAAGCCCCACATTATTTAATGTGTATGTGGCCCCCCTTGCAGCGATTGTGAGAAGGTTTGGGTTCACACCAGTGTCATATGTTGATGACACACAGCTGCTTTTCCCTTTCAACTCTCTTACGCCCGATGTGAAGAACAAATTTGCCAAGGGCATGAGAGCAGTGTCCCACTGGATGGCCACCAACTGCCTCCAGTGTAACGTCGGGAAGACCGAGGTAATGCTATTTGGGAAAGCTAGCATGCTCTGGTCTCCCGACTGGTGGCCTCTAGATCTTGGACCCGTCCCATGCCCAAAGCCAATTGTTAAGAACTTGGGGGTAAAACTAGATCAGACCTTGAGTTTAAAGGAACATGCTAACTATGTTACAGGAGCTTGTTTTAGAACAATTGGCCAGTTAAGGCGAATCTTCCCTATGCTGCCTGACAATCACAAGAGGACCCTTGTACAGGCACTGGTGATAAGTCGCCTAGACTACTGCAACGGCCTCCTCATATCAGCAAATGAGGAGGCGTTAAATCGTTTGCAGGTGGTCCAAAATACGGCAGCCAGATTAATTCTAAATGCTCCCGCAAGGACCCCGTCCAAACCTCTGTTAAGTCATCTTCATTGGTTGCCCATACGACAACGTGTCACATTTAAAATCTGTTGCTTAGTGCACAAATGTCTCTATGGGCAAGGCCCCAGATATCTGGCACAAAAATTTCAGATATATAAACCTGAACGTTTATTACGCTCCAGCAACCAATGCCTACTGGAAACCCCCAATGTAAAAAAAGTCAGACAAGGTGGACGTGCCCTATCATTTATAGGCCCAACCATGTGGAATAAACTTCCATCTGACCTAAGACACAATGACAACCACTTGTGTTTTAGGAAGGCCTTAAAAACTTTCCTGTTTCAGATGGCATAATTCTCCATGTGGCTCCGCAGAGACAATATATTTTAGAACTTTTGCGAGCAAAGCGCGGAGATACCTCATGGGTCGATTCTTGCGCGATATAAGCAATTAAATAAAATAAATAAATAAGGTCAAAAGCCGCCCTGAGGTCGACAAAGGCCACATACAAATGTGCCCTCTTTATATTGATGTACTTCCAGGTGATACATAAAAATCTGAACACTTGATCGACAGTGCTAGTTTTCCCTCTAAAACCAGCCTGGTACTTGGTTAGAGTACTAGTTTCCTCCATCCAAGCACTTAGCTTAGTTAATACTTGGCGTGCAAATACCTTCTGAAGGATGTCAAGCAGGCTAATAGGTCTGTAATGGGCCGGGTTCATTCTGTCGCCCTTTTTAAAAATAGTTACTATTTCGGCACCCGCCATGTCTCCTGGATTGGCGCGCCCCTTGCCATGTTATTACAAACGCAATTTATATATGGAGCCCATAGCATATTTTCGTGTTTCCACAGGTCCCCGGTATCATATCCGGCCCAGGTGCTTTCCCGGATTTAGTTGCCTTAATGGCTGCAACAGTTTCAGCCATACTAAAGGTCAGAGGTATCTCACTTGGGACTGATCCTATTTCGTGATTATCCAGTGTGAGCTCGTTTCCAATCGGGAGGTATAATGTTGCAAAGTGTGAGGTCCACACTTTGGCATCAAGAAACGTATCCCTAGCGGGGGTGCCCCTGGCTATCATTCCCCAAAAGGATACCTGATCGTTTGCTTTGCATGCTTCAAGCAGATCCAACCAAATGTTTCCATCCCAACGTTTTTTTGACTTTGCAAGTGTCCCCTTATATAATTTCCTTTTCTCCCTGAGCATTGGCACATCATTACATGTTGTAGCCGCGATTAATTCCTTTTTAGAAAGGCGGCAGGCCTTATCGTACTAAACATCCCCTTTGACTAAATTTCTCTGGCCTATTTTCATTGGCTTGGTGGCTTTAGTTAGTATTTCTCCCAGTCCCAGAGTCATTTTTTCATGGATCCGTGTAATAGGGATCTCATGCACTGCGACATTGTCAAAAGGGGACATAAGGTCTACATACAGATCGTAGATTCTTTTTAAAGTGTTCTCATTCCCCAATACCACTGGCCACTTCAGTGCTCTACGATTATTAGACAACAGTGGGTCAATGTTGGTATGTTGGCTAGGAAATCCTCCCTTATGGGGCAAGTTCAATAATGCAGAATCAATGCTCAGATTGAGTGGGAGGTGGTCACTTTCGATACGCTCATCCACTACAAGGTCTATTGCCATCGGCCAGAGTGGAATTGAGACCCTTATATAGTCCAAGTGGCTACAGCAGGTGCCCCGCTTAAAAGTTGGTCTACTTGGACTATCAGATGGAAGGCGCCCGTTGCAGGCTCGCAATCCGTGAGCCGCAGTCAAACGCAAAATCTGAGCTGCGGCCTTTGAGCATGCTACTGGTGTTTTAGTTTCAATTCCAGGGATATTATTAGCATTGTCCTCCTGATCAAAGATACTTTCTAAACCAATTATGGGTTTACATTTTCTGTTAAAATCTCCCCCGATAATAATCAGAGTTTCCTGGTCACAATTTGAGATAATATTATCTAAATGCTCGATGACCTCTACCTCTTTATTTGCCGCAGAGGGCCTGCTGTAAACATTTAAAATGCAGACTTCTCTTTTATTTTCTCCCATGAACCTTATTCCTAGAATATCTGGGCTATTAGAATCAATGTGTGTACAATCTAGCCCTAAGGTAGTTTTTGTCCAGATTGCCAGACCCCCTGAGGGTCCTCCTTTGTTTACATTGGAAGCGGACACACTAAAAGATCTAAATCCAATTTTATAATGGGGTTTGACAGCCCAAGTTTCTTGAAATAATATAATGTCACCACTCTCAATGTATTCTTGCCACAGAGGGTCGCTCAAATTCTTTTTTAGACCGGCGATATTCCAGGACCTCAATTTAATGGAGTATATACTCTTTAGGTCCGGAATTCCACCTTCTGCATTTATATTCCCAAGTAGTGCTGATGTCATGGGTTCATAGTTAGAGCTCAATTCAGACCTAGCCAGGGGATCGTCTTTGTTTTTATTGGCCTGATTTGCTCTTTCCAGGTCAGGGGTATTAGTAACTTCTAGTAGAGTTGGGCCCACTTTTTTTGTCTCCCCACCTCTGCCAGTAAAAAATTTGCTATTCAAGGTTTCATCAACGACCTTATCGCTCAACTCAGAGTCCTTCCCCCTCTTTGCTGGCGGTCTGGAGACCAGCTGGAGGCAAAGAAACCAAGCTAGCTTCATTTGCGGTCTTTCGGTAGCCATTTTATTATTGTTGCCCACAAGAGCACCCTTCTTTGCAAATAATAAATTTACTTCCTGATCTCTCAGTCAAACACCTTCCATCCCATATAACTCCGTGAAATGATTAAAAATAAGGACACAGAAGTTGTTCTCAAGGCTTCCCATTGCCCCCCTTTCTTGGATTTCTAGGGCGTTTTCGGCCGATCGTGGTGCTGGTGGTGGATGATAAAAATAGCTTAAATCAAATGTGTTAATTCCACTTCTGCCCCTTGGATGGTATTGGTCGCAAATGCAGCTAACTACACGCCTGTCCCTAAAATTTACAATGACAGACTCCCTAGGTATGTCCTTTGGCCTTTGCCCCACCCAACCTACCCTAGGGCAAACAGAACTTCCCCATTGATGTATTTTGGGAGTGGTCTATTTTCGTTTAACCAGAATGTTACCTTGTTTTTAAGCTTAGAGTAGGTTTCAATTCGATCATTTTTTAGCTCTGGAACCCCCGTTAGTACAACGACATACGGGGCCGAGTCGTAAGGTAAATCAACAGTTTTTAGGCAGGACTTTTTCTGCAACATATTATTAGTGTTATTAATGTCTTTTTCCAAGGTAAGGGTTTCCTTAGGCAAGATTGTTGTGTTTTTTAGCCTTGCCTGTGTCTCCTTCCCTGGTCTCCGTGGATCTCTATCAGAACCAGCTAATCCTTTCCCAGGAATTGTGGTAGTTAAACCGGTGTTGACAGGGGCCACAGAGGTCAAGGTGTCTGTTGCTTGGAGTACCGGCTCGTTAGCCAGAGCTACTTTGGGCTTCTGGTCGTTTGCAATAGCCGAGCTACTATTGTATATACGCTCAGTCAACATTTTTAAGGTGTAGAAATTATCTACAGTGGACTTTTCGAATCTCTCCAACCTCTCACTGATTTGTTTTGATCTTTCAACTAGAGGTAAGATTAGAGACTTTACTAATTGCTCCACCTGTGACATAAAACCATCAAACAATTGTGACAAGGGAATAGTTGGGTCAGCTCCCGAGGTGCTAGTTGGGAGTGGATGGGGAGTAGGTGGCAGTGCTTCTACTGTTGGTGTAGTGTATACAATAGCCACCCCTTCTTCTGTTGCATTGTGTGATGTTTTTGCGGTTTTTATAATTTTTGGACAACTCCCCTTTTGGACACCCCCTCCTCGTTTCCTATTTGCAGTACCTATCTTCTTATATGTGTTTATCTTTGTTGTCAGGTCTGTGGTAGCGCTAACGGGTAAGACCTTATTACTAGGGGCATATATTATAGCGTGGGGGCTAGTTCCATTTGGACGAGAGATTTCTAGGATGCTTCCTTCCTTATTTTCCGAATTAGCTCCCTCACTAATGGAGAGATTTCTGTTGGTGTGCCCCTCTGATTGATTTGGGCAAATAGCCAGAATTAATGGTCCTTGGGAAGACCTCCTTACGTACATTGGTTCAACCGAAAGGCGACGCTCGGTTAGGGCAATTTCATGCTCTAGAACCGAGGTCGCCCTGGTAATAAAATTATCCAATGTACCACTTATGGATCCCCCCACCCCTACTCTTTTCCCCCTTCTGGCACGAGCCGCCATTAAACAGATACCGTAATAGTCCAATTTAAATTATTAAACAATCACGTAACAATCAAACCTAGCATAAAAATTTATATCAGTATGCTATCGGAGAATGCTAGCCAGCTTTCAAATCCCTTCAGCCAAATGCTACAGTCCAAATATGTTTAAAGCTTACTGTCCGAGAGTAAAGATGACAATAGAGTGGCCCAACCCAGCCTCCTCTGGCCCCGGACAGCCACAGACGGTCGGCCCTTTGCCCAGGCTTAGCCCGGCGTTGCCCGCGCGTGTCCCGCGACGCGGGAACCTCAGCGGTCTTTTCAGCGCCACCTGGCGCGAAACCGGCGTGTGCGGCGTCCGGCCACAGGGGCACCTGGGGAATGTAGTCTCCCCCCTCGGCGGCTGCGCAATGAGGTGGAGAAAGGCAGCGGCCACAGGAGGGGCCGATGGCAAGCGTCCCCGTAAATCTGCAAAGATGAAAAGAAATGCCCCGGTAGAAGAGTTCGTCCTGGTAAACTTTAATGCGCCCAAAGTTCCAAACAGCACCCGCTCTGTCGCAACTCCAGCGGTCTTTTCAGCGCCGCCTGGCGTGAAACCGGCGTGTGCGGCGTCCGGCCGCAGGGGCACCTGGGGGATATAGTCCCCACCCCTCGGCGGCTGCGCACTGAGGTGGAGAAAGGCAGCGGCAGTGGGGAGGACCGATGGCAAGCATCCCCGTAAGTCTGCAAAGATGAAAAGAAATGCCCCGGTAGAAGAGTTCGTCCTGGTAAGCTTTTATGCGCCCAAAGTTTATTCAATCCTTGCACAAGTGCAGCTGAATTGAGCACATTGATGACTTCATCAATGTTTGATTAGTGCCCATTCTCTATTTTTCTCAGACACATATATTCTTAGAATCCTGATGATGATCCTTCTAGCTGTATAAAGGATTGAAACATCATTAACTAGTTCTACGGACCCAATCTGATTGTACATAAGAATAAAATGAGCAGTGTTGTTCTTACTTGATACACACTTTCTTGGTCACGTATTGTCACACTTGTGTATCACTTGTATGAGGGTAGTAAGCACATTTCTCACCACACACCCGCTGCACTGTCACATTGCTTTCGATGTTTTTTGATATACAATTGAATATATTTATCATTTGATATATTTGTACATTGATTGTGATAACTATGGTCTTATGACCATTTTTAACTTTGCAGCAAAGTCTCAAACTAGGGTTTGAAGAGTATGAGTGCAAAGCAGCATGCTGATTCCATGATGTAGAACAAGAGAGGAAGTTGATGATAAGTCATTTTTCATGTTCCAGGTTAGTTGGCAATCGAAGGAGAAATTCTAAAAAGGGGCAAGAAAGTTATTCTACATTTTGGTTGAGGGAACTCATTATAGGACAATGTCAGCAAGATCATGTTGGAATGTTGATGACCAAAAGAAGAGGGCATGTTTAGGAGTGCTAGTGGGGACCACCAGTGGACGACATGATTGATAAGTGTGTCTTGGAGTAAAGCTGATTAGTCTTGAAAAACATGGTTTATAGATTATCTCCTTGTAAAGTTACTGGACAGACCCTTGAGGAAGTTAAGATTAGTTGTTGTTCCACCTTTTGGGCCAGGAAAGAAGTCTATACTTTGTTTCTTATTGACAATTATTTGTAATGTCCTGAGGTAACAATGGTTGAAAAGGTAACTACTGAAATGATTGTTGGTTTTCTGGCAGATGTTTTTGCATGGGGAGGTCTACCTACATGTTTTGTAATAGACAATGGCTGCAATTTGTGAGCCCTGAGTAGATGTGGAATTATTCACAGGAGAATCATGTGATTCCCAGTGGTCAAATATAGCATTTCAAGAGAGATGTCAAATAATCTATCCAATGAAAGGTGTTATTTGGGGAATAAAAAGCATTTCATGCAATATTGCTTTCATATAGAATGACTACTAACTCCATATTTGATGTTCACTACTTGAATTGTTGAGAGGTTAGAAACCATACTAATGTTTTACCCTGTGGTGGCTGAAGAGTAAAAGTGGCAACGCAAAAGATTCCGATTATAATAATGTAAAGAAAAGAGGCAGAGAGCACAGAGTCAAGATGTGAATGTGGAACATGGATCACAGGAGAGGCAGTCCGATAGTAAATTTGTTAAATGCTGGTTAGTTGTTGCGGACGTAGTTGCCCGCTAAAACTAGGAAGGGTAGACAATTCTTGTCTAATCCTGTTATGGTGTTAGACGAGATAACTGTATGGAGGGTGGATGTTGTGTGGATTTCGAATAGATTCTCGGTATGTAAAATGTTTTTGGATATGCTTGTTAATGAAAATGTATCATCTATAGAACAGGCTGTAAATATTTCAGAATTAGGCAAAGATGTGAAGTTGTATTGGGTTTCTGTGGTTGAAGATGGCTATTCAGCTGACATCAGGCACAGCACGTGTGTGAAGAGAGCACCTTGCAATTTAATATTTTTTTAAGGTAGTTTCCCTCCTATACTCTTTATTTTGCTTGAAGAAGGAGGGGGTTGGCATTGTGTTGTGTGGGCATATGGGTGGTACCATGTAGAATTTTAAGTTTGCATGAGATCTGGAATGTATATGTGCACATGGAAAGTAGACATGGAACTTTTGAACATGGAACTCCTTGAAGAATTGTATTAACAGGAATTTGGATGGAGATGCCGATCTGTTAGCAGTATTGTCTCTTCTGCTCCTTTTATTAGCAATGTCTTCAATAACATTGAATTGCAAGATTGGAGGCTCCAGACCTGTCTTTCTAACAGCTCTCAGAGAAAGGTTCTTACTGCAGGGCCATTACTCTTCAGGGTATTCATGGCAGCAGGTTGGGAAACCTGTCAGGAGATTGCAAACTGTGTCTGTCATTGATGCAATGCTGTCATGAGAGAAACATGATTGACTAACCTTAAAATGTCTGTTTATACTCAATGTAATGTATGATCATAGAAACGGAGTGGAGATGCTTCACGGTTGGCCCAGAATTGCACAACTGTTACACCAAGACAGAGTATCAGCATTCCAGGACTCTTACTACGACACAATAGCAGCGTCAGCATTGTTGTTCTGTGATGTGAACTGCGAGGCCCAGAGGGTGAGCCACATTGAGTAGGAAAAAAGCAGCCAATGTTGACTCAACAAACTGACCACCTGGACACAAGCTAGTTATTGAATAAACAATTTGAAGAAGGTATTCAGGAGTCAGCAGAGCCTACAGTAAGTGACTTGCTCTCACAGAGTACCGGTTAGGCTGGGAACATTGTTGGTTGAAACAACAGAATAGCCTCTGATAGAGACTCGGTGAGACCGTATAAGAGTGCTGAAAGCAAATAGACACTTAGGCCAGGAAACACCAGTTTTGATTCCACAGCTAAGTTATGCAGATACAAAGATGATGGGAAAAAAAGCTTGAAAAGACAAGTAAAGGTCGGAGTAAGGTCATTGAAAAAGATACTTCTAAAAAAAGATGGGAGCTGAAGAAAATCCCACAACCTACACCCTCAAGGTCCTTCTTTAAAGTGAGGCTCTACTAGTGAATTAGGAACTAGAGGAAGTAGAGTGTGTATCCATGACTAGAGAATCATCATTGGGTATTAAGAGTAAATTTGCGATATCTGTGAAAAATTAGAAGGAAATTAAAGAGTCTTTCCCATTGTTTTAGAAAAAGTTAGATGACCTAACAAGTTATACTATAGCTTTAGAAGAAAACATGGTTAAAGTAACTCGGGAGGTAGAAAGAACTGTGCAATAGATTATAACAATTAAAGTCCAAGATAACCTTTTTACAGTGATATTTGAAAGACTGAAAAACCCTTCCAGGAGATATAACAAAAGGATTTTAAACATACCAGAAGGATCTAAAGGAGGGAATATCAGAAATCCTTTTATTGAACTTTTTAAGGAAGGTGTTTTCAAGGGAGATTTCTTGATCACGTATTGTCACACTTGTGTATCACTTGTATGAGTTCAGTAAGCACATTTCTCACCACACACCCGCTGCACTGTCACATTGCTTTCCATGTTTTTTTATATATAATTCAATATATTGATCATTTGATATATTTGTACATTGATTGTGATATCTATGGTCTTGGAATTTTTTTTTAACTTTGCAGCAAAGTCTCAAACTAGGGTTTGAAGAGTATGAGTGCAAATCAGCATGCTGATTCCATGATGTAGAACAAGAGAAGAAGTTGTTGGTAAGTCATTTTTCATGTTCCAGGTTAGTTGGCAATCCCAAAACCTACACCCACAAGGTCCTTCTTCAAAGTGAGGCTCTACTAGTAAATTAGGAACTAGAGGAAGTAGAGTGTGTATCCATGACTAGAGAATCATCATTGGGTATTAAGAGTAAATTTGCGATATCTGTGAAAAATTAGAAGGAAATTAAAGAGTCTTTCTCATTGTTTTAGAAAGAGTTAGATGACCTAACAAGTTAGACTACAGCTTTAGAAGAAAACATGGTTAAAGTAACTTTTTAAGGACGGTGTTTTCAAGGAAGATTGTGATCTCAGTTTAGAACAGAAAATTCAGAGGATACACCAAGATCTCTTCCGTTTAAACCCAAACTGGGAAAAAATAGGAAAATTCTAGTCAGTTTCCTAACATATACAGTCGAACAAAGTCTAACGGTAGCACTGTTGACAAAATCAGTGACCTATAAGAGTTGCACTTTTCTTATTAGATCAGATATCTGCCATGTCACAGAAAAGAGGCAGTGGGTGTTAGGAATTAGAATGAAAGAACTGTGAGCATTGACCAACAAGAATCAAATGGTATTCCCCTTCATCCTGAGGATAATGTGGGATGATAAAATAAATTATATCAGAAGTGTGCACAAAGTAGATGATTCAATTAGCAGCATAAGAGGAGATTCACGTCATGAAATCTGAATAAATAATCTCTCTTTTTAATTTTATATAGTATGTGCTAATGGGAGTTATGGGAGGTAGAAATCTCATAAAGAGGCACCTAGGGGTGTGCCCGAATAGTATGGAGGGTTCCCATGGTGAGGATTACACAGGGTGGGGAACTAGTGGACAAAGGAAAAATATATACAGTCCTCACACTTCCCATACAAATCTCAATATTAGTTATAAGGTAAGGGCTATATATTTAGGATGACTAATAATAGGCATATCAGTATTATTACATAGACTATTAATGGGTTATGGGTTAGGAAGAAACAGAGAGTAGCTCTGGAGTATTTGAAGATTTTTTGGCTCACATAATAATATTACAAGATACATATCGACGAGTCAAGAATGCAAGGCCAAGTTAAATAGGGAAAGATGGATACAACAGGTGATTTTTACAGAACAGATATGTGTTACTAATGGGGAAGCAATTAAAATATGAAGAGATACAAACTTCAAAATGCTTGAAATCACAGTGGATAAATTGGGTAGATGTGTTATAGTTAAAAATAAGTTGTGTAATATAGCTATAGTAAGTATTTATAGTTCAAATATTGATAACCCAGGCCAGTTGAGATGTCTGTTTTAGTCTGAATTAGTCGAAAGCAAGTCACCGTTTATACAGGGGTGGGACTTCAACACTCTGCTTTATAATGAATTGGATATGTCTACCATGCGCCTCCATATAAAATCACCTAAAGTAGCAAGGTCGCTGATGAGCCTAATGCAAGAGCTAAGCTTTTAGAAGGTTAAGTGAGGACATGGGAGGAAACAGAGAGGATATACATCTCATAGTAAAAAGTATGAACACTTTTCTAGAATCAACTTCCAGGATCGTGACCTGACACTTAAAGGTGGAATCTTGGAGGTATAATACATCCCAGTGCACATTTCAGAACAATTTCAGTCTAGATGGAACTAGCTTCATTCAGACTGCAGAATGATCTGAAATGTGCATATATGTTTTATATGTAAAATGGATAGATGTCTTTTAAGAGAAGAGGGCAAGTCCTGAAACCTGAAAGATAATACAGTGACTTCTTTAAACATGATCTAGGCAGTTGTAAGTTGAGCGGTGTTTGCAAAGCATATAAAGCTTACCCTAAGAGCAATTAATAAAAAATGATCAACAAGAGTTGCACAAGAAGACCTGAAAGATGAGCAGTCGTTAATACAAAACTCAGAGTGCTCCAAATGCATATAACAGAGGCAGATATAACTAATTGTAGGTCTGACCTAATGTCTATTTTAGAAAACGTTGAGAACAATTTCAGGGTAAGCTTTGAACAGAATACTAGAGCAAGATGGTAAGCAAGTAAATTGCAACACTGAGTCTGGAGAGAAGAGGGTTAAGCTGCTTGCATGGAAGAGAAAACCCAGAGAGCTAAGAATCATAATAAATGTATATAAGATAGGAAGGATGGGGGGCAACAATGACCATACTCAACACATACTCTTCAAGGTCTTTATCGTGAAGAGATTGAGATGGACTATCTCATATTAAGGAAATGGAAATTAGGAGCATCATAAGAACTAAGAATGGCAAGCTTGCAGGTCTGGATGGTTTGCTGGGAGAGCTATACAAGAACATAAAGGAGAGAACTGTCCTGCTTTCAAAACAATTATTTAATTTGTTTTTATTAAAAGATACTCCAGTGCCTTCTACTTGGTATGATGCTATGATAACCTTGATGCATAACAAATGAAAACTTCAAAATTCGGGAGTCGTGTTGATTGATTTCGCTTTTAAATAATGATTATACAAGATTTGCAGGAATATTGGCAAAAACACTAGAATCAGTTACTAGGGAGTTGGTTCATTAAGACCAAAAGAGATATGTTAAGGGGAGCCAGTTGCATGTGCTCACACATTTACTGGTTGGCACAGTTGGCCTGGTGGAAAGCAACAGCATACTCTTGGCTAATATAATTTTAGATGCAGCTATGGTGTTTCACCGGCTCAACTGGACCTGAGTTTGAGGTTGTCTTATTAAATTTGGGATCCTTCACTATAGTCATCAACCCAATTCAGTCCCTGTATAAAGCTCCCATCTCAACTGTATTGGTAAATTTGAATGTATCCTGAAAAAGGAAAATAGGCTTTTATGTAGACCTTCTAGTTAAATGTACTCCAGAACCAAATAAGTCAAAACGCAGGTGGAGAAGTTACAGTAGGAATTTAGATAACTCTCCGAGTATCAGCTGAATGAAGAGAAGACATGTGATCATGGAATGGAATATACCCTTTGAGGATAGCACTGATATTAAGATGAAAAAACAGGATACTTGTGTATAATGTTTGCAAAGGATATAAGTAATATGCCACCTAGAAATATAAATTAGGTCTTTAAAAGAAATAGATACCCAATTGCAAAATTGTTCAGATCTACCATTAAATAACTTCAACAGGGTCACCATAGTGAAGATGACAATTTATCTGAAACTGATATTGCTCTCTAATCTGCATTCCTCTAGAGTCTGGCAGGAATCAAGGGCTAGATGTAGGTAATTCTAATTTACCGATTCATAAATACCGAATTTTACCGATTCGGTATTTATGAATCGGTAAATTAGAAGGTGGGAGATGTAGGTAAATTTTCATTTGTAATTACCGATTTGGTAACGTTCGGTATTTACCGAATCGGTAAATACCGATTCGGTATTGCCCATTGATTCCTCTGGGCCTTGAAGCCCATAGCAATCAATGGGCAATACCGATTCGGTATTTACCGAATCGGTAAATACCAAATCCTGCAAGGGTGCAAGGAGTGTCACTTTGACACCCTCTAGCACCCCAAGTACAGGCATGTGTGACATGTGGCACACATACATGCCCTTAGGGCATGTCTGTGTGTCACATTGCACAGTGTGCATGCACAGATGTGCATGCACACCTGAATTCGGTATTTTACCACACAATAGGATTGTGTGGTAAAATACTGACTCTTAAGGGCCTTTGGCACTCTCAGGAGTGTCATCTACATATGGTTTTACCGATCGGTAAATATACCGATTCGTTTTTACCGATTCTGTAAATTTACCGATTCGGTAAATTTACAGAATCGGTAAAATATAGGCCCCCTACATCAGAAAACCCTAATAACGGTCGGTAACGGACAAATTCGGCAGTTACCGACCGGTATTAGGGCTCCTACATCTGGCCCCAAATCTCTTAAAAGCAAGGAAACGGTTCAAGTTTATTTCAGGCTTACTAAGGGATCATACTGTCTTGGCAAAAAACTGAGAATGAAATTTAAAGAAGGAAAACTACAATTACCAGACTTTATCTTAGACTGTAAAGCTTTTCAGTTGAAAAATTGTAGAATGTTAATAGCCCTACCAGATCAATTCACTAGGGGGCAAATATTTCAATCAACGTTAAAAGAAAGACATATGTCAGGGAGGAGCATATCTCTATAAATTGGGAGCCAACAATCTTTTAATGAAAATTTGTCACAAGGTACTTCAAGCATGTGAAAATATCTGCTAAAATAATAAATGTAGATGGGGAATATCATATTGTAGCACAAACCCACAAATTTGGCAATCCCATGGAGCTCTGGAAGTTATGGAACATAACATAGGTGCGTCCATGAAAATGGTGGGAATTTTATCTTGGGGAGATTGAATTGATGAAACAAGATTAAAATCTTGGGATGCCCTTGTAGAAGATACTGCCGTTAGTATATCAAGATATAAATATATTCAATTACAATTCTAGTTCACTTGCTTAAATTGGAGTCTATTAAACAGGAAGATACGGAAATGGAAATCCAAGACATTAAAACACAAAAGAAGAAAGTGGAAAATTGGTAGGAGGCAATGTGGTCAGCAGATGAGATAAAAATGAAACCACTGTACTCCATCTGGAAAGGATGGTTCCCAGCTGGATAATAGCTGAATAAACTAATGGCGGTACTCGCAAACATATTTTAACATACAGTAAAAGTAAGGCCGGCTTTGAGTCGAAGAGGTATGCAGAATATATACACAGACAATATAAAAAAGTTGTTTTTATTTTATTTAATATTGCTGGTCCGCTATGAGATTTTGAGAAATGGATGTCAACAAATAGATCTACAGTAATAAACTGGTTAAAAGGCACACATATACACTTGGGATAGACAATGCTCCAAGTATAAAAAGTCAGATATTGGCCGTTTTATCAAATCCGAGCCCAAAGTTATGCGGATGTGTTGGACTTGGGCCTTCTGGCAGGTTCACCCCTGAACTTTTTGCCTAGTGTTAATAAATAAGTATAGTGATTTCTGGTCTTGGCGCACTTTGACACTGTGGCGCAGTGTAAAGTGCGTGCGCTCCCTGAGTGCGTGCGTGAGATAGGCCTGCCCTCCCATAGGAATGCATGGGGAATGTATGTGTCCCTGGTAGTTCCTGATGCGTGGGGAGTGCAGGCTCGAGTTTGGTATGTGTGAACTCGTGAGAGTGAATGCTGCGCAATGGTATGTGCGGCTTGTATGTGTCTAGTGGGGAAGTGCTACTTCTAGACATGGCTGTGTATGTGCTGTGAAGGTGCTGGCGTGTGATTGGCTGGGATGCCAGGCTCCATGAGTCATGATGAGTCTGCCCGGTGGTGAGTGTGGAGATTAGCATGCTGATGGCTGGGGAGGAGTGTACCTGTGTCCTGAATGAGGCTGGGTTTTCCCCAGACAATGCTGGCTCCGCCCCCCTGTGGTGTGACTGATGACCCTAGCCCTGCCAGTGAATAAAAAGGGTGAATGAGCACATCAACAGTGCTCGCCAACCAGCTGCGACTGGTTTCTCCCCTCACCCTGTGCCAGAACAAAGGAATGTGGTGTATAAAAATGGGGCTGTGTCCCCACAGAAGTTGTTCTCCTCCAGGATCCTGATAGGAGGGGGCTGCTGCTGGTGGGGCCCAGGAGGGACCGCCATGGGGGCTGTCTCCTGCCCTGTGCGCTGGCCCCTGGGCCCTGCCTGCTCCTCCTGATGCCCAGGACCTTCTGCTGTGCCTTTGTCCCTAGCGCTTGAGAGCACTGTACTTTTGCTCATAGCGCCTGGGAGCGCTTTCCATTGACCCCTGGTGCATGATAGCGGTATTCTGTGTGCCTAGCGCTGGGGGAGCGCTTTATTTGCCTTTTAGCGTTTGGGAGCGCTATTGATCTCAGCCGGTGCCCACCCGGCGTTATTTGCCCCTTTTTATTAATTTAAGCGATCGAGTGCCCACCTCGCTGTATATTTAATTCGAGGGTGCCCAAAGCGAGAATCACCGCCGCGGCCCGAGCCGCGTTAAAAGACAATGGCCGCGAAAACAGGAAGTCAGGCACTATGGTGCCTGACGCGGGGCGGGACTTCCGGTTTGCCGGAGGAAGTCCCGCCCGCCGCCGCGCTGTGATTGGCCAGCGCCGCCAGGAAGAGGAGTTTGGTCCGAAGCCTTGCAGCCCCCCTTGAGTCCCGGTCCCGAGATGGGGGACCGGGTGAAGATGAGAGAGAGCGCGGGCGGGGCTCTCATGAGGTGAGGGAGAGCCCCGGCAGACTGCTGCCAGAAAACTACGTCCCCCGCCGCCTCCGGAGAGCAGCCGGTGAGTAGGGCTGCCCCGGGGGGGGGGGTGAGAGTGTGCGAGGGCTCCCACGGCCCACACTAGTTGTTCTTCAAGCCTAGAGGGCTCGGTGGGGGCATAACGTTTTCTTCGGGGTCCGTGCGCTCCGCAATATGAGAGGTGCCTTCAGGGCGGCCCCGGATGGTAGAGGGCCGCCCCAACGTTTCCCCAGGGCACAGTATCTATTTAAAGGGCCCGAGGAGCCCGTGCTGAGCCCCATGGCTCCAACGTGTTGGGACATTGTATTTACTGCAGAGCCTGAGGGCTCCCACGCTGGGCAGTAGTGTGTCTTGAGCCTAGATGGCTTCAACCAGGGGCATAGTTGTTTTCAGAGCCAGAGGGCTCCCAAAAATGCACCGGTGTGTGCAGAGCCTAGAGGGCTCCAACGATGGGCAAGTGATGTTCTAGAGCCCAGAGGGCTCCCACAGTTGATGCAGTTTTGTTCTTGAGGGGCCAGTGAGGGCCCCTGTCGCAGATTTGCTTTCCAGCTGCCCAGCAAGTAGTGGGCAGCTGCACCGTGTAGGTCTTGCTTTTCTAGGGACATGTACTGTGAACTTAGGAGTGAGACGCACTCCTTCCTCCCTGGCCTTTCCCCAGCTGCGCAGCACTTAGTGCCAGCTGCAGCATTTAGGCCCCCTGTTCTGTCCCTCAGCTGCCCAGCACTTTGTGGGCAGCTGCCACGTTTAGGTCTTGGCGCAGTGGCGCAATCTGGACCCTGGACTTTTGATGTAAGTTCTGTGTTAACGTGATTTATGCGAAGTGTTCTTTGCTGCACCTCTGAATGTGTTGTTGATGCATCATGTGCCTTGTTCCTTACACCTCTGAATGTATGTTGATGCATCATGTGTTTTGTCCCCAGGTCTAGGCCCCTACTTGTATTGTGATACTTAGGTGGTTTTTCTCCTAGTGCAGGTGGTGCTAGTGAGGTCCTGGTTACCAGTGATTACTGGTTGTGTACTACAGTGATTTTTACATTCTATGTGCTATGTTCTAAAAGTGTTACTTCTAAAAGTGCTGATTCTTGACAGTGGTCCAGGTGGCCCTGTCTTGTACATATCCCCTGTAAATTCTGCCCGTGCCTGTTGGCACATTGTAAAGTGTGTGTTTTCATCTAATGTGTTTTGCTGTAATACAAAGGCTATTTTTTTATATAACCTTGTGTGGAGTTTCCTTTGTGGTAGGCCTTTGGGTGTTGTTGCTGGGGTGCGTGCGCAAATACTTAACTCACATCGCCTCCAAGTTTAGCCTTGCTGCTCGCGCCACGTTACCTAGAGGGTGAGCAGGGGTTATCTTAGCGTGTAACTCCCTTGCCCTGACTTATCAGGGTCTCTGACTGACTTTGGCGAAAGCCCTGGCCAGCCAGGGATCCCATTTCTAACAGGATGCTGAAAGACAACCAATGATTACACCTAAGCATCAGTTGAATTATGTGGTTTCCATTGCTACTAAAAGTTTCTATGTGTAATTCACAGATGCAGTTCTATCATTGACTGGTACAGCGAGAAATAGACCTATGTGCATCTACAGGTGACGAGAACAAGGAAAAGAGACAATACCCTTCTGCTAGTGTCTGGTTTATGCGACTGTATAATTCTCTCCTCATTGAAGTCAAGTGCGAGGAGCATCCATACATACAGAATGTTTCTCCAAGCACTCTTCATATGAAGCATTTTGGTCCCTTTTGCATTTTGCCGTTAGATTTATGTAACACCTCATGACACTGACAAGATACCAAGGGACTTTCAGCGGACAGTTATCACATTACTCTACACATTTTAAGAGATGACAGAGCTCACAGGATGAATATGGGCTTTCATTCCTGCTCTAGTAGGATAACCTTCTTGGCCAGTAATGTGAGTTTGACAACAGGGTCAAATACTTTCACACAGCCACAGTAATGACAGAGGTAGACCATCCCAACATGGCACTTACTGATCCTGATTATCAATATGCTTCTTGAAGTGCCTGGGGGCCTTCACCCAGTGATTATTTGTTATATCCAACTGTGGAATGGAATTATCCAAATCCACCATTACATCTAGCACCTAATTTATTACCCTAGTGAAGTTGTGAGGACCCAGTTCAAGCTATGATGGAATTATAAGAACACTGCCACTGTTTCCTGGTCTAGAAAAAGCAACATTCTCCCCTCCATCTGGTAGGGTAATGGGTTAGTGCCTGAGAAGAAGGCAGGAGGTAAACTCTTACATGGAAGGAACATCTGTGTAGCTGTGTAGTTGAGTGTGTTGAGACCCCTGTAATCTATGTAAATATTGAGATCAGGAGTTCAAGTTCAAGTTCAAGTTCAGGCATTTATAAAGCGCACTACTCACCCAGAGGGTCTCAAAGCGCTAGAGGGAGGGGTTCACTGTTTATCGAATAGCCAAGTTTTCAGTTCTTTTCTGATGGTGGTTTTTCGGATGCGCGGGACTGCGGCGAGGGCTTGATTGGATGATCTTAGTTGGCGGGTGGGATAGTAGAAGGACAGTCGGGTGTTGAGGCATTCGGGTCCTAGATTATAAAGGGCCTTGTGTGCGTGGGTAAGAAGGCAGAAAGTAATTCTTTTGTTGACGGGAAGCCAGTGGAGGTTTTTTAAGTGACCGGTGATGTGCTCTTGGCGCGGGATGTCTAATATGAGTCTCGCTGATGCGTTTTGGATGCGCTGGAGCTTTTTCTGCAATTTTGTTGTAATTCTGGCGTAGAGTGTGTTGCCATAGTCCAGTCGACTCGTGACCAGTGCATGGGTGACAGTCTTTCTTGTTTCGAGGGGGATCCAGCGGAAGATCTTTTTGAGAATGCGAAGGACGTTGAAGCAGGAGGACGATACGGCGTTGACTTGTCTGGACATTGAGAGAGAGGAGTCTAGAATGAAGCCAAGGTTACGTGCATGGTCTGTGGGTGTGGGCGCTGATCCCAAAGCGGAAGGCCACCAGGAGTCGTCCCAAGCTGAGGGGGAGGATCCAAGGATGAGCACCTCCGTTTTGTCTGAGTTGAGTTTTAAGCGGCTCTGTTTCATCCATTCGGCTACTTCTTTCATACCTTCGTGAAGGTTGTTTTTGGCGGTGTTGGGGTCTTTGGTGAGGGAAAGGATTAGCTGGGTGTCGTCGGCGTAGGAGATGATGTTGAGGTTGTGTTGACGTGCGATGGAGGCGAGGGGACTCATGTAGACGTTGAAGAGGGTGGGACTGAGTGAGGAGCCTTGAGGTACGCCGCAGATGACTTCGGTGGGCTCTGAGTAGAAAGGGGGGAGTCGGACTCTCTGGGTTCTCCCGGCTAGGAACGAGATGATCCAGTCCAAGGCTTTTCCTTGTATGCCGATGTTGTTGAGGCGTTGTATGAGGGTGTTGTGACAGACAGTGTCGAAGGCGGCGGAGAGGTCGAGTAGAATGAGGGCCACTGTTTCACCGTTGTCCAGGAGTGCTCGGATGTCGTCGGTCGCCGCAATGAGGGCGGTTTCGGTGCTGTGTTTGGCTCGAAAGCCGTTCTGTGAGGGATCCAGGGAGTTGTTGGATTCAAGGAAGGCTGCGAGTTGGCTGTTGACGGCTTTCTCGATGACTTTGGCCTGGAAAGGGAGGAGGGAAATGGGTCGGTAGTTTTTCAGTTCTGAGGGGTCTGCTGTTGGTTTTTTCAGAAGGGCGCTGAGTTCGGCGTGTTTCCATATTTCTGGAAAGGTGGCGGAGTTGAAGGAGCAGTTGATGACATCGCGGAGTTGGGGAGCGATGATGGAGTCAGCTTTGTTGAAGATGTAGTGGGGACAGGGGTCAGAAGGTGAGCCAGAGTGGATTGAGTTCATGAGGTGAATGGTATCTTCAATGGTGATTGGGTTCCAGGAGTTGAGGTAGTTAGTTGGAGGGGTGGGATCAGAAGGGGGTGGGGTGAGTTGGTCATTGGGAGTATTCTTGAAGCTGTTGTGGATGTCGGCAATTTTGTTGTAGAAGAAGGAGGATAGCGCATCGCAGAGGTCTTGGGAGTTAGTGATGTCGTTGGATGCTGCGGGAGGGTTGGTGAATTCTTTGACGATATTGAAGAGTTCCATGCTGTTATGAGAATTGTTGTCGAGACGGTCCTTAAATGCTGATTTCTTGGCGGATCGAATCAGTTGGTGGTGTTTGCGGGTGGCTGTCTTGAGGGAGGCCATGTTGTCTGAGGTTGGTTCTTTTCTCCAATTCTTCTCCAGGGTGCGGCATGTCTTCTTGGATTTTTTAAGGTCATCATTGAACCAGGGAGCCTTTTTTCTGAATGATTTCAACTGGTGTTTTTTCAGGGGTGCTAGTTCGTCCGCACTGTGGGTAATCCATTGCCTGAGGTTTGTGGCCGCTTGGTCTGGGTCCGTTGTTAGGGTGGGAGTGTTTTGGCTGAGTGATGCGAGGAGTTGGTCGGTGGTGATTTTGTTCCATTTTCTTCGGGGAATGGGTTGTGGACGGTTGTGGGTCGGGGTTGTTTTGTAGCTGAAGTGAACACAGCTGTGATCCGTCCAGTGGAGAGCTGTAGTGTGATCGAAGGAGATGTGCTTGCTGGAGGTGAAGATAGGGTCGAGCGTGTGTCCGGCTGTGTGAGTGGGGGTGTCAACAAGTTGTTTGAGTCCGAGATTGGACAGGTTGTCCAGAAGGGTGGTGGTGTTGTTGTCGAGAATGTTGTCAAGGTGGTAGTTGAGGTCTCCTAGAAGAATGTAGTTCTCGGAGGCGAGGGCGTGCGGGCTGACGAAGTCAGTGATGTCGTCGCTGAATTGAGATCGGGTGCCTGGGGGCCTGTAAATGAGGGTTCCTCTAAGGGTGGTCCTGGGGTCGGTGTGGATCTGAAAGTGGAGGTGTTCGGCGGTTGCAAGATTGTCGTCAGAGCTGGTTGTAATTTTGATGGTGTTTCTATGGACGATGGCGATGCCTCCTCCAGTTTGATCGGTGCGGTCTTTTAGAATGATCTTGTAAGTGTCCGGTATGGCTATGGCGATGTCGGGGGCAGAAGATGCATTCATCCATGTTTCAGTAAGGAAGGCGATGTCAGGTGACGCAGTGTCGATTAGGTCCCAGAGTTCGGTTGCGTGTCTGTGGACCGAGCGGGTGTTCAGTAGGATGCATTTCAAGTCGTTGGGTTCGGAGCTGAGTGTGGAGGAAGTGTGTTTGGTGAGGGTCCTGAAGCAGTTGAACTTACAGGAGAGGCAGGAGAATGGGCCGTGGGTACGTCCTGGGGTAGCTTCGCAGCAAAGTGGGGTGCGTCCGGCGTTGAGGGCGAGGAGAGTAGCGGCATCATAAGTTACTCTGGGGGGTTGGGAGCGGCATAGGGCAGGGGGACGGGCGCTGGGCGAGGACCAGGCACGGACGGGCGCAGACGGGCTTACCTTTGGCACACCTTCGGCGCGGCCATAGCGCGTGGACGCTGCGCGTACGTCCATTCGACATAAATGGAGGATGGAGGGGGGTGGGGCGAGGGGGGTGTCAGCAGGGAGGCGGGAGCGGGGTGGAGAGGCGGTGCTGGGAGGCAACATCAATCAACAAAATGGTAGCGACCCCAAGCCAAACAGGACGAGGCTGGGATAGTAGTATTTGGACAGAGAGGAAGAGTCGCAATAGGCAGCAAAAAAACTATTTACACAGCCAAAAACAATATACACAGTTACCGGCAGCAATGCGCAGGCAAAGTCAATTACAGTTAATTGGTGCGCAGCTCAGCGTCTACAATCGCGCTACGATGCAGTACTAATGAGGCACAAAGAATGAATCAATGCAGGGGTCAATGCGAGCAAAGGGCAGTACTTTAAAATGCTTTTTTCAGTCTGGCAATGAGGCGATACGATACCAGCTTGGGAGCGAGGGAGCGACCGCTTCTGAAGAGGTTCAGGACGGTCACCGTCCTGAACCTCTTCAGGAGTAGCTTCCACTACCGCATGTAGACGCTAATCAGGGCAGGGTGAGGACGGCGATGTCATTCGCATTTCCTAGGATTTTCACTGTAAAGTCTCAGGGGTTGTATTTCTACCGTCTATTTGAGGGACTGAATAAACTGATGTAAAGGGCAAATAACTGAGGGGAAAGAAGACGCCCCTGTCTGGTCCCACGAAGTATGGAAATATGATCTGAGTGTTCCCCCATGCTACGTATCCTAGCCTTGAGGCCCAAGTAGAGACATTTTATTTATTTAAGCTTTTACCGCGCACAGCTACCCACAGTGGGTTTCCCGGCGCCAGGGACAGACTGTAGGAGAAAGGACAAAGCAACACCTGACTTGAGGCCACGACCAACTATTAACTGCGCTTGATGAACAGAAGAGTCTTCAAAGCCCTACGGAAGCGGAGTAGGTTGGTCTCTGACTTTAGTGCTAGTGGGAGGGAATTCCAATACTTCGGGCCCAAAACAGAAAAGGAGCGACGTCCCATTCTTGCCAACTTAAATCTTGGCACTGTGAAATTGCCAGTGTCCGATGACCTTAGTGAGCGCGAGGGTATGTAAGGTGTTACCAACCCTTGGATATAAGTTGGAGCGCTACCCTGCATGGCCTTGAACATATAACAAAGTGCCTTGAATTTAACACGTTCGGGAACGCTCAGCCAATGGAGGTCACGCAACGCGGCAGCAGCTGAAGTGCGTCTAGGGAGGTTCTTTAACAGGCGCGCAGCCGCATTTTGTACAACCTGAAGCACATGTATGGTGGCTTTATCTGCGCCCAGGTAGAGAATATTGCCATAGTCCAGGCGTGATGTTACAAGTGCCTGGACTACGGTTCTGCGAGAGGAGAGGGGGAGCATCCACAAAATCTTGTGAAGCCACCGCAGCGTTGAGAAGCAGAAGGCTGCAACCTTAGTAGCCTGTTGCTTCATAGTTAGCCTGTCGTCAATGATGACGCCCAGGTTACGAACTGCAGTGGATGGCGTAGGTGCATTGCCCAGTTCAGTGGGCCAGTGATGGGGGCCCCAAAGATGTTTGTTCCGACCCAGAATGACCACATCGGTCTTCTCCCCATTCAGTTTGAGACAATTTCTCCGCATCCAGTCGGCCACAAGAATGAGGCCAGACTTGAGTGCGGAGGTGTTGTTCTCGTCTCTCCCTGATAGGGAGAAGACAATCTGGGTGTCATCTGCATAGGAGAACAGGGTTAGCCCAGCCTGTTCAACTATGGACGCAAAGGGTTTAACATAAATATTAAATAATAAAGGGCTAAGGATTGAACCTTGGGGAACGCCTCGGGTAGATGGACAAATGGTGGAAGCTGCTTTCGGGGAAAACACTTGAAAAGTTCGGTCGCTAAGAAACGACACTACCCAGGCCAGAGCCTGGCCTGCCACACCTAGGGATTTCAGAGAGTCAATAAGGATGGAATGTGACACGGTGTCGAAGGCTGCGCTCAAATCCAACAGGATGAGCGCCATGGTGTTACCCTGATCGACACCGTGCCTAAGACTCTCTGTTACCCCCAGGAGGGCTGTCTCAGTTGAGTGTCGTGGCCGAAAGCCCGACTGCGAAGGATGGAGAAACGCAGTGTTTTCGACCAGTTTGGAAAGCTGAGAATTGATATGTCTCTCCAATATCTTCGAGAAGATAGGCAACAATGATATAGGGCGGAAATTAGCAGAGTTGGAGGAATCTGCACCCAATTTTTTCAATAAAGGTACAACCATGGCGTGTTTCCAAGGTTGGGGGACATGGGCCTCGCTCAAAGAAGCATTTAGTAGTCTAATGATAATGGGGTGTGTGAGGGGATCTAATTGTTTTAGTATTTTGGCTGGAAGAGCATCCCGCGGGGAGCCCGATCGCACACTATTTAAACAGGAGACAAAGGAAATGGCATCTAAAGGCTGCCAAGTAGTGATTACTGCATCAATGGCGGTATGTACCGGTTCTCGGACCATATTAGGGGCAATAGAGGTAGTCTCTGGGAGTGAGGTGAAATGGTCATAGATGAGATCAACTTTCTTTGTAAAATAATCTGCCAAGGATTGACACTGAGCGGCATCCAGTGCCGGAGGGGGTGGAGTGGAGTTGGCACCGGTCAGTTTTTTAACAACGGAGAAAAGCACCTTAGGGCAATTTCGTGCATCGGTCACAGTTTTTTTAGTATAGTCTGCTTTAGCAGTTTTGCAGCTATTGTGGTACTTTTTCAAGGCTTCTTTATAGATGATTTTACGTGAAGGGGAATAACCTTGTCTCCATTTACGCTCCAATGTCTTACATTGTGAGCGGAGACATTTAAGTTGTTCAGAGTACCACGGAGCCGGGGGATGATGTAAGGAAGCGGACTTCGATGTCATCGGTAGCGCCGAATTAACAGCGTTAGTTAGCCAGAGTTCAGTGGCGCAATTGAGTGCAGCGACTGGTAGTTCAGTGCACGGAAGTGTTTTGATCAGCAGGTTATTGAGTTCTAACATGTCGATCTTACCCCAATTCCGAGCTAGTCTAGCAGTTCCCACCTCAGGTGTTTTTGCTGTTTCAGCCATATCTAAGGAGAAAGGGACGGCTAAATGGTCAGACCAGGCAATTTGTAGGGCTTCTCGAGAACAGTCTAAGGGAAGATTGGACAGAATCGGGTCTAATAGATGGCCGGCGCAATGTGTGGGGCCTGTGTTTAAAAGATGAAGATTAAAAGCTTCCAGGATGGAAAAAAACTGATTTCTATAAGGACACTCGTGGTCTTCCAAATGTATATTTAGGTCCCCTAGGATTGTGAAATTCGATGCTTTGAGTAGTACTGGAGCTAAGAAATCTGGTAATGATGTTATCCATGAGCTCGCTGTCCCAGGGGGACGATATACCAATAGTCCTGACAGCGTAAATTGGGGGGTGATGGTCAATTTAAATAAGGCCGCTTCACAATCTTTTTGAGTGGCATCTACCAATTTACAAGTGTAAGCATTCCTATAGACAATTGCAATTCCACCACCCCTGCCAGAGACCCTATCCTGACGAAGAATGGCATAATTGAAAGGAATTGCATCTGCAATATCCGGACCCGAGCAATCCCGAAGCCACGTCTCAGTCAGGAATATAGCATCAGGTTGGTTTTCCACGAGAAAATCATGGATGTTATATCTGTGTTGTGGCAAGGATCTACAATTGATACTCCAGAATCTTAAAGGGGGGCGAGTGGCAGCTGTCCTAGAGTATACTAGCCTCTTTCGTCTACCTTGGTGTTGAAGGGTTCTGCATTTAGTGGGAGTTCGTAAGGAGAAGCCGCACCGGGTGCAGCTGAACTTGTGAGGAAGAAAAGGGTAGATAGAGCAGTTATTATTAGGAGCGCCACGTAGCGCATGCAACTCTTCATATGAGTAAGTAAAAATCATGCTGAATACATAGATTTACTCACAGAGAAGGAGAGTGTCCAGAGCCAGAAGCCCGTCCTAGCGCGGACGAGCGCAGACGGGCAGGACTCTGGCTGGACTCAGGCGCTGTGAAGGCGCTCCCGCTGCGCGTCACCGCTGCGCGTCCAAGGGAAGGCTGAAATAGTCTCTGCAGGCCGAAATCTCGCGAGAATGCGCGAGAGTGCCCCGGCCCAATCCAAAATGGCGGTCCGAGTAGTCCCCGGTGCCCTGTGATCCCTGACCCGCCTAAGGCGGTGGTGATGGTCCCAGGGGGGGTTTTATGGTGCAAGAATGAGGCCAGGGAGGGCGCAGCAATTTAAAACCAAGGTAAAAATGAACAAATGCAAAATTAAATACAAAACAGGAAATTTAAAATCTGCTCCAGTGGACAGGCAGAGAAGCGCGACTAGCGCTAGCGAGGTCGATGTGGTCACCTTGTCCAGGCTGGCCTACCGTTACTCGCCGCCTGAAATAGGCTCTGCAGGCCGAAATCTCGCGAGAATGCGCGAGAGTGCCCCGGCCCAATCCAAAATGGCGGTCCGAGTAGTCCCCGGTGCCCCGTGATCCTTGACCCGCCTAAGGCTAACTCTAGATATCGAGACTGGGCTTAAGCTTATGGCCTCCATGAACCCCTAGAGGAAGGGCCCGTTTTTATAAGAATATGAAGGTTAATGTCCAGTTTCAAAGCCCTAGGTACGTCTCAAAATCGCCCAACTCCTTAGTCAGTGCGGCTTGCAGAGTTGACGTCCCGGAGTGCTAATGGCATCATTAATCTCCCCAAGAGTAAAGGTTGCCACCTGGTGGGTAAGGGTTGCCATATGCTCTAGATGCTGCTGGATAAATTAAGATATATCCTATGGGGAGGTGTAGAAAATTGACAGCGATCAGTGTTAGCATTTAGCTGAAGCCATCTTGTTTTCGGCAGCCGTTTTATATGTCATGTCCTCACCATGTGCTCTTTCCTTCTTCACTGTTGTTTACCCTTGTGCTCTGCTTAGAGGACTAGCTATACTTAGACTCTGCCACTTTGCACAAGCGCTGAGGAATCTGTAACTGTTCATACATATGTTCTAGTCTGTAACTGTCAGGTTGTTTCTACCGGGGTCAGCAACTGCTAGTTCCTCCTTTACTGTTGACTGTGCATTTCTGTATGACGATTTATGTATGTAACTCTCCTATGTGTGCTTGTACCGCCTTCCTTTGAGCCCCTTTGTGGGTATAAAAGACCCATGGTTCTTCTACTCCTTGTGCTACTTCATACACTACCAAAGGGTGCTGGGCAAATGTAGTTCCACCTCATGAGGTTTAATGAACATTCTGTTATCCTTTCAGTTTCCATGCCAACTTCTATTTACTTGTCTGAGGACTTGCGTGCAGAGAAGGACGAACCCCTAGCACTGGTAAGCCTAGCTGAGGCCCACCTCTACAGATTGGCGCCCAACCAAAGTGGGGCTCATCGGCGACTCAGATGCCCGCAGGAGTGGTCGAAACGAAGGATTGGAATATCGCTGCAGACGATCAATGCCCGAGGAGATCCGCGTCTTGGCACCCATGGCGTTTTTTCTCTCTTTCTGATCTGACCCTCCAGGTGGTGCCGGTCCTTGACTAAGATCTCTTCTGGTATTCGCCATGCAGAGACCATTTGGTCGATTCAGAACTTGGCAGTTGGAATCTGGAGACCTAGGTATGGTAAGGTTGTTTGATGCGACAATATGTATATGGAATATGTAGTCTGCCGACATATGGAATGTATGTAGATATATAAATTGCAATTGATATAGGCAGGCAATGAGGAGATTTCTCTCTAATCTATGAAGTATATGTAATGGCATACTTTGCGTTAAGTGCCACTGCTGTATAATATTGTATATTTTACAATATTCCTGGGCATGCCTGTTTTAAGCAGACTTCATAGAATGCGTTGCCTATGTAGCGGTACCAATGTAAGTTTTGAGAGGAAACAGTTGACTCCCCCTGAAGGGACGCCTAACAGGGATATGTATATTAAAAATTGTATTTCTTCTATATTGTACAGCACGTTATGGAATAAATATACTAGGAAGGATCCTGAGTTGCGCTGGCCTATGCATGGGTCATTTGATCTTAAGAAGATTCAGCATGCGGAACATTGTATGTTTAAGCGTAAGAGTCGACAAGACATGTTTGACTGTGTACGAATGTGGGAGAAAAAAGCGAGTGAACGAATGAGAAGAGAGCAAGCTTTATTAGATAAGGAACAATGCAAAAGTATCCATGCAAAAGCACAGGAATTGAAAGAGAAAGAAATGAAGGAGATGAAAGAAAGAGAGGATAGGGAGCGTCGTTTACAGGTAAATGGCCAATACCCTATCCGGCGCCCCCTCTATCCTCTACTTAATAAACCACAGGATGATTCCATTTTGCTAGACCTTTCTCCGCCTCCATATACCTTTCCCTCTGCTCCTACTCTTGATTCTGAAGATGATGATTCTCCTTCAGATCAGGATAAGTTGCGAGAGACTCGCTCTATGCTGACCGCTGAACGTGCAGCTAACTTTAGATTTGCTGCCTGTAGAGCTGTTTGTAATGATATTTCTGCTTCTGATCTTTTGGCTGATGTACAACAATGGCAGGAAAGGGAGCAGTTATATTTTGCAGAAATGTTTGCCACAGAAGTAATTGAACGGTTTAGGACACATTCCACAGAGTTAGAACCTGATGATATAGCAAGGGATTATAAGTAATTGCGTGATGGTCTTTTCTCCTCCCTCAGATTGCTGACTTAATTAATCGCGTTGTTAAACTGCGAGCTGATGTATTCCGTTTGCGAGAGGAGAAAAAGGAAGCTGCCACAGTTGCAAAAACACTTCATACCTCCGTGATGCAGGCCGATGCTTCAGAGGCCAATAAGAATGTTGTAGGTCATGGGAAACCTATGCGGGAAGCCGCTCCTTTGTATGTCCCTCCTAAGGGTACGGGCACAGATGATGATAAAAGTTCTGTGGATGCGAAGGGTTATTACATTTATAATTGGGTTTATACTCCATGGAGTCGAGCAGATGTCATGGCTCACAAAATCCGGCCGCTTTTTATGAAGAAGTTGAAGGAGCTATTAGTTCTTGTACCATGACTTTATCTGATATTAATATGTTTTTTGGTCGGATTTTACCCCTTGATATGTGGAGGTCTATTCATAAGATCGATGATCATGCAACTTTTGGGGATGTTTGTAAAGAATTAGAAAGGATTAATGCAGAAATGGAACCAGCACAGAAGCCGCAACAGGAAATTTTAGACCTTCCAAAAGCTCTACTAGTTAAATTGAAAACTATTATTCCTCCCAAAAAGATAGAATGGACGGTGTTAGCATCCTGTAAGCAAAAGGTAGATGAATCAGTTTCAGATTTCTTTACACGTTTTGAGGAAGCATTCCACAACTTTAGTGGCCAGTCATTGACAGATGACAGAGGCAGGCATCTGTTTGTCGATATATTTGTCACAAACATGATGCAAGGAATAGCTAGTCGCCTAAAGGTCAGCGAGAGTTCATGGACTACGTCTTCCCCAGTCATTCTTTTGACTATGGCTCAGTATTATGAACGACAGGAATTAGAAGCTAAGGCTAAGGGTAATGAGGATAAGAAGAATACGGAGTTGAAAACTAAGGTTATGATAACTCAGGTGTATGGTCCCTCTCATGGAAATAATAGTCGAGGAGGACGAGCAATGTATCTAAGCATGGGCGGATTTTGCGGATCCACGATTCACGGATTTGCGTATTCACGGATCGTGGATCCGCAAAATCCGCGGATTTTGCGGATCGGCGGATTTGGGGCGGGGCTTCCATGCCAGGACCATCGTGCCAGAATGAACCCTGCCCTTCATATTTATTCAAGAAGACGCCACCGTTTTGTGCCATACCTCTACTCAACTGGAGTACTTTCTACTGGATAATCAGTAAGTGCTACCTCGTTGGGTAAATGTATAGTGCTTTTACTACAATACAGCTACCTAAAGTGCCAGAGAGTTGTCTACAGCGACCAGGTGTGTGTTACTATGCAATCGCGCCGAAGGGCGCAGGGGTCCCTTGAGTGAGCTATCATAGTGGGTAAATGGCGGGAAGACGGTGCACACCACGAGTGTGTGGGCGGGGCCAAACGGACGGGGCTTCCATGCGAGTGCACATGCCTCTTGTGTGTATAAAAGGTCAGAGACCGATCAGAGCAGCAGATGAAGATACAGAAGCTCCTGGCCACAGGAACAGCACGAGGATTGCGCTCGTGAAAGTCAAGGATGCAAAGGCCTCTGTCCAGCATCACAGCTGATTTTCGATGGTATATTTGGGAAGAAGGCACATCTGCCCAGCCTTGACAACGCTCACGATTGTTTTTTGGGCCGATGAATGAGTCACTGAATTTAAGCTTCAACTAGGGCACATGATTAATTGATATCTGTAAGTGCTTGCGGTTGAGGTTTAATTTTTGTGCCAGGACCGTCGTGCCAGAATGAACCCTGCCCTTCATATTTATTCAAGAAGACGCCACCGTTTTGTGCCTGTTGTAACTATTTTACGATGGCGCCGGCAAGCTGCCAGCGCCATCCTAAAATAGTTACTAAATTAGCTTCAACAGGAAGCTCTAATAGATAAAATAAAGCAGGCGCTCGAGCACCTGCTTTATTTTATCTATTAGAGCTTCCTGTTGAAGCTAATTTAGTAACTAATTTAGGATGGCGCTGGCAGCTTGCCGGCGCTATCGTAAATTAGTTACAACAGGCCAGCAAGGCTTGAACTTTTGCCCCCGGAATCCGCCGCTCGCGGATTTGCGAATTCGCGGTAAATTTGCGGGAGTTCGCGGATCGCGAATTTACCGAAAATTCGCAAAATCCGCGAGCGTAACGGATTTTGCGCTCATACTTAAATGTATTGTTCTGGTGCGCCCTCTATTTCCCGAGCTACTTTGTCTATTGATCAGTGCGCTTACTGCAGGGAGATCGGACATTGGGCTTATGAATCTCCTCGTTCGCGCCCTCCGCAGTTCCAGGGTGGTCAGGGACCCAGGGCATAGGGGAGGTATGGATGATTGTGCTAGATTTGTGATGGTGGGGCATCCTCCAAACTCTTCGAATACATTTGATAGGTGTCATCAATATTAAATATATGACTATTTGAATTCGGATTAAACAGACTCTGCTTATGCACAAGAATGCCTAGGATGGGGTAAGGAATCAGTTGAAGTTCCAGTCGATCAGAAGGGACCCGATGTCTAAGCATGTGTTTTGGGTTCTACTGATCGGTTTCTAGTTGATACAGGAGCTACTTGAAGCGCCTTGTCTAAACAATTGGTTCCAGGAACTCCACTGTCTGGCTTAAGCATTACTTTGATAGGTTTTTAATGGGACACCTTCCCTTAGCCCACTGTCACAACCACTTGCATTCAATGTTGATATATTTACTGCTCCCTGTCCATTTCTGCTTTCCCCTAACACACCGGACAATATTATGGGTCTTGATATGCTCAAGTATTTCAGGGCTATGATACGTTGTTCCTCAGAAGGTGTACGTGTTATTTTGAATGATAATTATCCGAAGTCCTGTCTCCTTAGGGAAGATATTGCATTGACTTCACTCCCTAGTACTTTGTGGGCCACTTCGGACACTGATGTAGGGCAAATGGTTACTCCACCAGTGCATATTAGTGTCAAGGAGGGAGCTTCATTACCACGACTGCCTCAAGACAAAATTTCTCGAGAAGTTGAAGAGGCACTTGTACGCATTGTTCATGATCTGATTGAAGTGGGGGTTGTGGAAGAAGTCCCTTATAATGTTTGCAATAGTCCTATTCTGCCTATTTTGAAGAAAGACACTGATACTAAAATCTACAGGTTTATCATTGATTTACGAGAGGTTAACAAGATTGTAGTACCACAATACCCAGTGGTTTCTGATATTACGACACTTCTTACTTTGGTTCATCTGACGGCTACTACCTTCACTGTGATAGATTTGAAGAACGCTTTCTTTTCAATTGCTATTCATCATGACAGCCGGTATTTGTTCGGCTTCACTTTGAATAATCGCTCCTATAGATTCTGTAGAGTTCCTCAGGGGTATACAGAGAGTTCTAGTATTTACAGCCAAGCATTGAAAAGACAGCTTGATTCTTTCCCTTTACCCACGGGGGTGGCTCTCATACAATATGTTGATGACATTTTGTTGGCAGCTGATACGCCCTAACAGTGTGAAGAAGGTACACTGTCTTTGCTTTCAGTCCTTGCATCACAGCATCACAAAGTTTCACAGAAGAAAATGCAGTATTGTAGACCGAAGGTCACTTATTTGGGTCACCTTCTGTCTAAGGAGGGCCATGGACATACAACAGATCGCATTGAAGCTATTTTAGACACACCAGTGCCCCGTACCCAGAAAGATTTCCGTGCATTCATTGTTCTTACCTCTTTTTGTAGGCAATGGATTTTAGGCATTTCACACATTGTTAAACCCTTGTTGGCTCTTCTGACTAAAGACACTCCAATGCCCCTTCCCATGGACGACTGAATGTCAGAATGCTTTCCTTTAGTTGCGTCAAGCTCTCTGTTCTACACCAGTATTAGGCACTTCAGATTATACTAAGACTTTTACACTCTATGTACACGAGAGAGATGGGTGTGCGTTGTCAGTTCTAGTACAAACACACGGTGACAAGCAACATCCTTGTGCATATTTTTCAGCTGTTCTTGGACCAGTTGACCGTGCATTGCCTGGGTGCTTCCGCTCTGTTGCAGCTGCAGCTGTGTATATATGTCAGAGAGAAGGTATAGTTTTGTCACACATATTATTGGTGTTAATACCCCATGCAGTTGATGCCCTTCTGAACCAAACCAAAACGGAGCACTTAATTAGTGCTCGTTTGACAGGATATAAATTGACACTTTTGGCTCCTCATATCACGTTGAAAAGATGTTCAACCCTGAATCCAGCTACTTTGTATCGCTTTGTTCACCCTAAGTGTGGCAGGGTATGCTCAGACGTGAGTCCCTTGATCACTTGGCCACTGAATTCAAGATAGCCTGGCTGATGAGGATTATGAATCCGAAACCGGTCCCAGGATGCTTGTTTCCGGTCCAGGGAAGACATGGCTTGGCAGTTCGGGCTGGACTGTTCCCATGAGGCACAGGGTCAGACTGATTTGCATATGGCCATGTCTGAACTGGGGTGGCTGAGTGAGCTAAAGAATGGTGATGGATTAAACCCAGATCAGTTGACTGGGGGTGAGTGTTTGATTTGCCCAAACGCTCCGTCCATCATCCCCTTTTGTATCACTTTGTTCGCCCTAAGTGTGGCAGGCTATGCTCAGACGTGAGTCCCTTGCTCACTTGGCCACTGGATTCAAGATAGCCTGGCTGATGAGGATTATGAATCCGAAACCGGTCCCAGGATGCTTGTTTCCGGTCCAGGGAAGACATGGCTTGGCAGGTCGGGCTGGACTGTTCCCATGAGGCACAGGGTCAGACTGATTTGCATATGGCCATGTCTGAACTGGGGTGGCTGAGTGAGCTAAAGAATGGTGATGGATTAAACCCAGATCAGTTGACTGGGGGTGAGTGTTTGATTTGCTCAAACGCTCCGTCCATCATCCCCTTTTGTATCGCTTTGTTCGCCCTAAGTGTGGCAGGGTATGCTCAGATGTGAGTCCCTTGCTCACTTGGCCACTGGATTCAAGATAGCCTGGCTGATGAGGATTATGAATCCGAAACCGGTCCCAGGATGCTTGTTTCCGGTCCAGGGAAGACATGGCTTGGCAGTTCGGGTTGGACTGTTCCCATGAGGCACAGGGTCAGACTGATTTGCATATGGCCATGTCTGAACTGGGGTGGCTGAGTGAGCTAAAGAATGGTGATGGATTAAACCCAGATCAGTTGACTGGGGGTGAGTGTTTGATTTGCTCAAACGCTCCGTCCATCATCCCCTTTTGTATTGTCCAACTACTTTGTTGCCATACCCAGCGACTCAGCCACCGTCACAGGAATTTCATGATTATATATTCCTTACTGAGGAACTGACAAAGGGTCTTGTCGATTTGCAAGACACGGCCCTTTCAAATGTTGATGGGGAACTGTGGGTTAATGGGTCTTGTTTGAAGTTACCAGATGGCACAACATCAGCTGCATATGCGATTACAACACTTCAGACAGTAGTTGAGACAGCTCATATCCCACAGATGTCAGCTCAGGCATCTTTATTAATAGCTTTGACACGAGCGTGTGAACTCAGTACTGACTTGTCTGTGAACAATTATAACAAAAGCCGCTAAGCTTTTGGAGTGTCTCATGATTTTGGGTCACTCTGGAAGGAGAGAGCCTTTCTTACATCCCACGGGATGTAAATAATGCATGGAGAGTTGGTGCATAATCTTTTGACTGCCCTGACATACCCAAAGAAAATAGCATTGTTAAATGTAGTGCACACAAGAAAGGGACTGATAAAATAGGACAAGGCAATGCCTTTGCGGATTACACAGCTTGTGAGACTGCAATGCAGCGAAGTATTACATCTATGTATGTAGTGAAGTCACAGGACGAACGATGGCATGATGTTAGGCAGGAAGTGGTAGACATGTAGAGATCTGCTTCCGCTGAAGAACTAGACTAATGGTCTAAAGAGGGAATGTTAGACGATGAGGGCTGCTGGAGGAATAAAGAGATGACCTAATGGAAACTGCCCACAGCCTATTTACAACCTATGATTCACATGGCACATGGACCGGCACATGTTGGAGCTTCCTCAATAACGAAATTGCTCACACAAGTTTGGGAGCATCCAGAGATTGCCGGCACAGCTAAGAAGACAGTACAGTCCTGCTTGATTTGTCTCCAGTATAATCCTGGAAAACTACAGGAGGGTTTGCTATACCAACTGCACCTTTTGAAGTTTTGCACATGGATTGTATTCAGCTTGAAAACTGCAATAACCTAAAATATGTCTTAGTAGTGGTATGTGCCTTCAGTAAGTGGATAGAGGCGCACCCTACGAAAGATAATACAGTTCTGACCACAGCAAAGGTGCTTCTAAAAGAATTCTTCCCCAGATTCGGTGTTTGCAAACTTTTATGGAGTGATAACGGACCCCATTTTGTTGGGCAGGTTATTGAATATGCCCTGAAAGGATTAGGGATCAAGCAGAAGTTTCATGCAGTCTTTCATCCACAATCAGCAGGGCTAGTGGAGAGATATAATGCTACTTTAAAATTAAAGCTAGCGAAAATACAGGCTTCTAAATCCTTGAAATGGCCAGATGCCCCATCCTTGGCATTGTTGTCCATCAGATCAGTGCCACACTCACGATCTGGTCCCACGCCATATGAGGTGGTATTTGGAAGACCTATGAATATTTGGGGAATTCCCAAACATGATGTACCATGCATTTTGATGAGGGACTACCATCACAGTTGACTGACAGTTTGATTTCTATTCATCAACAAGTTTGAGAAGCTCTTCCTGACAGGTCCACAGGTGAGGCCCATGGACTTCGACCCGGTGATTATGTGATGGTCAGAGTATTTCAGAGGTCAAGCAGCTTGGAGCCCAGGTCGCGAGGACCGGAACAGGTGCTCCTCGCGACGAGAACTGCAATTCGAGTGACAAACAAGAAGAACTGGATACACTCAACGCATTGTAAGTGTGTACCGCCTACTCTGGTGGAACCTGCTGCCCTGATCAACCATCGAGAGATTTTGGATACAGAGAAAGGCCAAGTTGTATCACCTGGAAAACCAGTGGAAGTCTTCCTGGACCACACGATGTCTGGTGTATCCCGATATCAACTGAGACACCGGAAAGAACCTTCAATGTTGAAAAAGACTGGTTGAGCTACCATCCTGGGTTAGTGAAAAGGAGCTGATGTGGCAAGTGGGGGGGGGATCGGTTTTGCATAGTGACACCCGTCTTGACCCTCAGTGAAGAAATCAACGGCTGCCCAGGACTTTAGAGCTCCAACGATGTTTTGTTATCACCCAGCAGGATGGATATGCCAAAGGAGAAAATGTCAACTGCTGCCCGACTTTGTGATAGAAAAACCACGTGCATTACTGGATTTGTTGTCAGTGTGGTTTCTATGGCAGTGATAACTTGAGTTGTAGAGGAAGTGGCTCCTGCTCGACAATTGCTGACTGCCACTACTCCAGTACCAATTGAGCACCACTATTTTACTCCCTCATATCATGAGCAGCAGCATAGACAATCTTACTTGAACAACACGTTCATCCACATGTTGCACCCCACGCACAATGCTACGAACACTACTGACTGTTGGGTGTGTGGGATGATACTTGCCCAGAAAAAGGGAGAAACACCTTTTATTCCTCTTCCATTCTCTCATAATGGTTCTTGTCAAGCCCGGTTTGCACTTCTAATCGCTTCTGAAAGAGCTAACATTACTAGTATGGCTGTAGGGGAAATAAACTATCATCTCAATAAAGTGCGTTACCTAGATGAAGATGGCAATCCACAGGCTAAAGGTACTAAATGGGAGTGGGAGGAGTATCGACACGGAAATATTTCTATGCCTTATGTTTTTTTAAATATGCGAACTACCAAGGGTAATGGGCCATTTGTAATATCTGTTACTAGAGCCCGAGCAGACTTGTGTATAAGCAGTGTTGGGAGAATCCCAGTAGGAAGAAGCGAATGTACTCTAGTTTTGACCATTGAAGGTGTCAATAATAGTAGTTTAATGTCTTCGCATAACACCTACTTTGTATGCGGTAACAAGGGATACTACCATCTACCTGTTGGATGGTCGGGAGACTGCTACGTGTCCTTTTTGTTACCACCTGTGTTTCTGGCACCTGTATATCATAAGGACTATTGATTGTTTAATGATATCATTAAGAACAGATAAGAGAAGGACAATAAGTAATGATGAGTAATGATGAGGTGGACCAGACTGACAGTGCACTACAGCAATATGTTGATTTCAATCTGGGACTGTTCTTCTTTGTTGGTGCTGCTTTAAACAGTAGAAAGATCAGACGCTTGACTTGTGTAGTGGAAGCTGTGACCAACCAGACAGCTATGGCACTTGGGAACATTACAGAGGAACTTCAAATTGCAAGGATTGTGGCACTCCAAAACCGAATGGTCCTAGATGTAGTCTTAGCTGACCGAGGTGGTGCATGCCGTATCATTGGAAGTAGCTGCTGCGTCTATATACCAGACAATACCCCCTCAGTCTTTGATGCAATCTCTAAATTACATAAAATTGCAGCTGAAATCCACCCCGATACTGGCACATGGACTTTAGCCAGCTGGTTTTGGGGGTTAACTCTAACTTAGGGTTGGAAAGTAATTACTATCCTATGTATATTATTCTCTGTTCTAATGACATGTTGCTTATTTATATAATGTGGTCCAATGCTTTGCTCTGCTTGCATTACTGCCTATACTCCTGCTAAACGAAATGTTGCACAAATGAATGCCCAGAAAATATTAGATGAAGAAATTGATAATATGATGCCAATTGATATACAAGATGTATACAAGAACTAGTCTAGATCATAAATGTCTTCAGCTAATGCTAAAAGGGTCGTCTGTAGAAAATTGACAGCGATCAGTGTTAGCAGTTAGCTGAAGCCATCTTGTTTTCGGCCGCTATTTTGTCTGCCATGTTCTCACCATGTGCTCTTTCCTTCTTCACTGTTGTTTACCCTTGTGCTCTGCTTAGAGGACTAGCGATACTTAGACTCTGCCACTCTGCACATGCGCAGAGGAATCTGTAACTGTTCATACATATTTTCTAGTCTGTAACTGTCAGGTTGTTTCTACCGGAGTCAGCAACTGCTAGCTCCTCCTTTACTGTTGACTGTGCATTTCTGTATGACCATTTATGTATGTAACTCTCCTATGTGTGCTTGTACCGCCTTCTTTTGAGCCCCTGTGTGGGTATAAAAGATCCATGGTTCTTCTACTCCTTGTGCTACTTCATACACTGCCGAAGGGTGCTGTGTAAATGTAGTTCCACCTCATGGGTTTTTATAAACATTTCTTTTATCCTTTCAGTTTACGTGCCAACTTCTATTTACTTGTCTGAGGACTTGCGTGCAGAGAAGGGGGAACCACTAGCACTGGTAGGTCTAGCTGAGGTCCACCTCTACAGAGGATAAGCAGTCTTGGCCATATACGTCCTGATAGAACCTGCAAAAAACTTCACAGATTGAGGCTGAATCGATAACTAAGGGCCTCATTATGGCAGCGATCTTCACATCCAAAACAAGACCGCGCCACTAGCTGTCGGCAGTCCTGCCATGCAGATTAGCGGTCGCAAAGTGTATATTTTGTGTTGTGGCATGTGTGTGCAAGGGGGTGCAGCCCCTACCACAGAACGAAAAATACACCTACTGCATATCCCAGCACTGTGTGGCAGGCACCATGCGGTACCGCCCACATGGTGCATGCAGGGATATGCAGGGGGGCACCATAGGTGCCCCCCAGGCCCATGTTGTAGGGCCAGGGGTGAAGGGGGACCCACTACAGCCCCCAATGCCCCTTTACACCTGCCTTTTCATGGCCGGTAAACCGCCATGAAATGGCCAGTATGAGGGAACATCGCAATCCCTACGGCAGTGCCGGGCAGGCACCACCACCATTGTAAGGATTGCGGTTTTGTCCAATGGTCCGAGGGGCTCCCTGAGCCCATCGGATCTGTGGTGTCAGTCTCTCAGACGGCCAAATATCCGCCTGCCATCTTAATGTGTATGGCCGGAATCATTATTATGATGGCGGTGGTACTGCCACCGAAGGGCTAAGGACCCATTCTCATCCCTGATCAGCTGAATGCCATTTAAGCTGGATCTATCTCTTACCCTAAATGACAGGATTTGCCCCATTTCCTCATATTTTCAAAGTAGGCCATCTGCCGAGATGTTTAATTTTTAAAGACTCTATTCCAAATTTGCTTCCTGAGGGAGGCTCTAAGAACTGAAACCTACTCCCAGAGCTGTTTGGCCAGTGGCCCATCCTTTACCATAAGACCATGTCCCACGTTGGTTTTAAGAATGCTAAGAGTCCATCGGGCTGCAATTTCCTCTGTCAATACGGCCTTTCACTGACGGGAGGCAAATTGGAGAGTCTGTCCGCAATAGAAGGCCTTAAGGGTATCCCAAACCACCTGATCTGATATTAAATTCAAGGAATGTGCTTAAGTGTGCATTCATAGAGCTAACATAGCCATATTCCAACAGAAGCTGTGTTCAAATGTGCACCTTCGAGGGCATGAAACCTGCATAACTGTCCCTAGTGAAATAGACATGACAAAGAGTTATGGACCAGAGGGGGCGCTAGGTGGCGCCGGTCCATAATGGCTGCCTTGGTGTGAAGCTCCCGCCGCGCCGGGCAGATTAACCAACATCAGCGCTATCCTGCCACCCTCTAATGGGCCATAAACCTTCCTAATCGAGACCGGAGTGTCCGCTACTGGTCCCTGCGATTTTTCGAGGCGATCCCCCTGGGAATTCACCATCTGCTCGTGGACTGCTGCGGCGTCGGATTGCGGTGAGCACATCCCGGAGGCCGGCCTGGGGAGCGTCCACTGGGATAGGCCAAGGCTTCGTGGGCCCTGCAACGGCCCGTGAGCCGCAACGGACCATATAACGGTGCTCGGCTGCCCGGAACTCATACGCTAGCTAAAGGACCCTGCCAGGTACAATCTAACGAGCCACCCGCAATTATACCGGCGACCCCCACGTTGCTGTGACTCCCGACCTGCGGCGGAGGCGGACGCCGGAAGGTGAATGCACGATCCCGCTGTGCTGCCACTGCGGATCGTGCTGTCTGCAGAGACTCTCCCACGTCCTGTTTTATGAGTGGTGCTGCCGGTCCCCACGACCGGACGAAGAGGCGGTCACAGACTCCTGTAGTGCTAGAAGGAGCGCGAAAGCGGCGGCTGCCGCCATTTTGGGTCCCCCTGGCTCCAGACATCTTTAAGAAACATAAGGTGATCGCTGCGCAGCCTATTTGAAGGAAGGGGGCGGCCTCACTCACACTAGTCTCGGCCCCTCGACTTGGGCTGGGTCCTGGGCACTGCCACTTACAACGCCAGCTTGGCAGTCTGTCTCCGTCGCGGCCGTGTTGCAATTTACAAGTGCCCGACCCCGCACCTGCATGGGGCGGGGGTGAATCACCTCAGAGTGGAGGCTTGAGAGGCGTCTGGCCGTCCAATCCCCTGCAGGCCTCGTCCACACTCTCAAAATGGGGAAAAATTACCCTTGTCAATCTAAATTACCGTTCGACACCCGACAAACGCCTGGCAACACCGCCGTGACGTGGGGTGCGGAGGCTCCCCCCGGACACCAGAGATGCGGAATGGAAGGCTATACTGACAGAGGTGCAATGCAGCCTTACATCCATCGACACTAAAATAGACTCTATTAATGCCAGAATGGATGGTGTAGTTGCCAAACTTGACAATCACGAGGAAACGTTGAAAGAAGCGGAGCAGAGGGTGTCCACCTTGGAGGATGCGGCTGGTGCGGCCAGGCGCCACAAGCTGCAAATGGATAAACTCTTAAAAGTCATTGCGGATAAGAATGAAGAGTTGGAGGCGCGCTCTCGGAGGAACAACGTTCGCGTGCTAGGCTTGGCTGAAACGACCAATACAGGGAAGCTCGAAATAGTCATGGAAAAACTGCTGGTGGAACTGTTCGGTCCAGAATCTTTCTCTGCCCACATGGTCATCGAACGGGCACACCGCTCCCTTGCTAAGCGTCCAGCCCCTGGCCTCCCCCCTCGTCCGGTGATAATGAGGTTCTTGAACTACAGAGACAGGGATACTGTATTGCGTCTAGCGCGAGAGAAAGGGGAAGTGCGCTTTGAAAACACCACTTTGTCATTTTACCCTGACTTCACCCAACAAGTTCAGGATGCTCACCGCACGTTCGCTGCAGTCAAGAAAAAGTTGCAAACGCAGGGCATACAGTATGCCATGCTATATCCCGCGAGACTTCGGATTCATAATAAAGGAACGCCACACATCTTCACCACACCACAGCAAGCGGAGGACTACCTTAAACAGGATAGAAAATCGCCCCCCGGGAAGAAGCTTCACGCCGACGCTCGAGATCCCACTCTCCACTTTCGGACCCAGGCTGAAGACGCCTCACTATGCTAGCCTGACTGCTGTGGGACACTATCTCCGGACCGTTGATGGACGCTTCGTGGATTGGTGATGTATAAATGTGAAGACATATTAGAGGGGCATGGTCATGTCGCCCGGCCGCTTGCCTCCGTCCCATCACAAAGACTCCTCGTAACTGAGGGATCGTAGATGGGTGTGAAGTGAGGTCGAGCGTTTCTGGCGGGAGCCCCTAGCGGACCCCAATTGTGGGCATTCACCTATTTTGGACATGTTGACTATGGGAAATGTTGCGATGTCCTTGCCCCAGTTGGGCAAGACTGCATGGGAGGGGGGGTGGGCGTGCGCACTTTGTTGTGTTTTCTTGGGTGGGGAGCTTTTCCCGGCAGGTTGGGGGTGCCGGTGTGGGCGGTGGGTGGGGGACATTGAACTGCTTTTCTCATTTTGTGCCGAAGTACTGCATCTGCTTATCTCTTGCTCTGAGCCTGGAACAAAGTCACTGCTACATACACATGTCGAACCTTTTGCACTAGCCTGCCTACAATTTTATGTCATAACAGTTGTTGTAGGATATGGGCGACACTGATGCACACCAGATTCTCAAACTGGTCACATGGAATGTCCGAGGCCTCACCAACCCCAGAAAGCGTAGACAAATCCTGGGTTATCTTGACAGACACGGTATACACATAGCACTCTTACAGGAAACACATCTAGCTCCCAGCACCAAGACACTATATGCATCCAGATGGGCCACTAGCCGCTCCTTTTCGTCTTATTCTTCTTACTCCAGAGGAGTCACTATCCTTATTAAACGGGGTGCGGCATTCACACTGTGCGGGGCTGACAATGATAAAGAGGGCAGGTTTTGTCTTCTCTGGGGCGACTGCACATGCATGATGTTTTGTTTGCTACCTTCTATGGCCCCAATGTGGATGATCCATCCGCCCTTCTTACATTATGGGGTAAATTCCAGGCATTGGGCATCGCACACGTGATCTGGGGAGGCGACTTTAACACTGCACTTCTGCCTAGTATGGAAAGATCACGGCCGCTTCCCTCACACTACACTAATACCCAGCGCACGCTACTTGGCATAGTCGAAGAGGGAAAGCTGACTGATGCTTGGAGACACTTCCACCCTACCCTCCGGGACAGAAACACACTTCTCCACCTTACATTCCACCTGGGCGCGCCTGGACTATGTCTTTGTCTCTGCAGGGGTCTCTCGCTGGCTATCCCGCTCGTCGCACTTACCTCGCACATTCTCAGATCACTCCCCTGTCCTCTTAGAACTGCAGATCTCCCTGGACTGTTCCCCTTACTTGTCCTGGCGGCTTAACCCTGCTTATCTCCGGGATGCTGAATTTCAGTCTGAGCTGGAACAAGACGTGAAGGAGTTTTTTGAACGCAACATCTCCTCTGTGGATAGCATCGTCACCGTATGGGAGGCCTTTAAGGTCACTATCCGAGGGTGGTGCATTGCCAAGGGGGGGTATTCTGAAATAGTTGCGCACTGACCTGCATAAGATGGAAACTGAACTGTGAGACTTAGAGAGATCCCTTAAAAACAACTCAACTGCCTTGACGATTAATGCCCACATTCGCGATAAGGTCTCGGAATATACGCAAATAGCTGACAGGGAATGTAAATTCCTAGGCCACCCCCATATGGCCAGAATCTACGGCGAGGGCGACAGACCCGGGAAAGCCCTAGCTAACTCTGTTAAGCCCCCCCGATTTGCCAATTGTGTCACTACAATACATGATGACGCATGGGAACGCATATAGGAACCTCCCGGACCAGCTCCGCGCCTTTCGTGACCATTACCGAACGCTCTACTCCTCGCACAGGACTGACAACCTTGACCTCTCACCTTACTTCGCGGATGTTGCATTGGAGTGGCTGGGGAGCGCTCAACAGAAATTCCTTCACACAGAACTGGAAATAGACGAAATAACTGATGCCATTATGGGCATGAGTTCTGGCAAGGCTCCCGGCTCAGATGGCCTTCCTATTGATTTTTATAAACTCTTCGCCTCCATCCTAGCCCCCATATTAAAGCAAGTGTATTATGCTGCACTTGAGGAGGGTAGCCTCCCCCGCTCGATGCGTGAAGCTCTCATCACCTCCCTACTTAAACCTGATAAGGACCCTACCAGTTGTGACTCCTACCGCCCGCTTTCCCTTCTAAACTGCGATACCAAAATTCTTGCTAAAGTGCTGGCCACTTGTTTGAATCTCCTCATGGAGAGACTGGTGTTGCCTGACCAGGCCGGATTCGTGCCTAACCGGGCAACCTCACACAACCTCCGCACTCTCCACGCCGTGCTGCAGGACATAAACCCCAAATGTGATGCCGTGGCGGTATTCCTTGATGCCACCAAGGCATTCGATTCCTTAGAGTGGGACTACCTGTTCGGCACCCTGCAGCACATGGGTCTGCCTTTCAGCTTCTTGGACTGGATAAAACTGCTCTACCATCAGCCCACGGCTATTGTATTACTCAACAGAGCCAGATCCACCCCGGTTGACGTTCAGAGGGGCACTCGACAGGGCTGCCCCCTGTCCCCCATCCTATTTGCTATTGCGATTGAGCCACTAGCCGCGACACTCTGCCAAAAGCATAATCCTCGCTCCCTCATATACCAGTCCCGGCAAATTCTTATTTCACTCTACGCGGACGACATAACGCTCTATATTGACAAGCCCCGAGACAATTTAAACCCCGTACTGAGTGAGATCAGGAGGTTTGGGGGAATTGCATGGGTGCAAATTAACTGGGCCAAATCTGCAATTTTCCTGCTAACTGACAACACCTCCCCATTTCAACTTGACTACCCGCTAGCTTGGGAACACGATGAAGTGAAATATCTGGGCATCCGAATCACCAGGGACAGGGATGCACTGATGAGAGCTAACTATGGTACCGTTCTAGACAAAATCACGGATAAAGTCACTAGGTGGCTGCATCTCCCCCTCTCTATGGCCGGCCGCATCTCGCTCATTAAAATGGTCCTCCTGCCTAGGTTGCTATATTTGTTTACTAATATCCCATATAACCCCGGCAGATTCTTTTTTCGCTCCCTCAATTCCCAAGTCACCAGGCTAATTTGGGGTGGGAAGCAGGCACGACTCAGCCTCGCTACACTTAGGCTCCCCTTTCACCAGGGAGGATTCGTGGTGCCCAACTTTGAGAAATATTATGATTGCGCGCAAGCTCACTTCGCCGTCTACTGGTTCCATCCGCCTCCATACATGGCGCATCTAGCCGTCGAAGACGGATATATGGCTCCTGTGGTCCCCACTGGATACATCCATTCCTCGGTCAGTCAGAGAGAACGGGACCCCTCCACGGTGGACTGCACGGTGCAGGCCTGGACTCGTATGGCACGCACACTTGACTGCTCATTTTATTACTCTCCCAACTTGCCTTTAATGAATGACCCGCGAGTGCTAGTCACTTGTGAAGTATTATGCCACAAAATGCTCAAAAAATTGGGACTTCGCAATTGGGGTGATCTATATGTACAAGGTACCTTCCGTACTGCGGAACAATTTTTGGGGGAATCATCTCCTTCTACCATGGATACCTTCCTATTCGCCAGGTTGAGGCAGAATATTCGCACCCTCACCCCGTCCTTCCCCACCGAACCTGATACCTTCGCTCCGCTCCATGCCATGGTGCAACCTGTGGCCCCCCGACACATCGTATCTTTGTTATACAAGCATTTACAGGCCGCTCCCTTCTCCACCCCTCTCAGAGCCAGGAAAGAATGGGATAAGGACCTGGTAGAACCGCTGACGGATGACCAGTGGGATAATAGCTGCACTCACACACACGCGGTTACAGGCAACAATAGATTACGGCTCATACATTATAAATTTCTTCATCGCACATACCACACCCCTGCCAGATTGCACAGGTTTCATCTGCGCGAGACAGATTCTTGCGTGCGCTGTCGTGCTGAGGGTGCTGACTTTTTCCACCTTGCTTGGTCTTGCCCCCGAGTTGCCTCTTCTTGGGAACAGGTCTTTGCTGGCCTTGCTGATATGCTAGGAGTACCTTTGGCCCCATGCCCGCTCCAGGCGCTACTGGGCCTTACACAGACAGTCGACACTGTTCACAAAAAATTGCTAGCTCTTAGTCTCTTACTGGCCAAGTGCTTAGTTGCTTGTCGTTGGGGTCGTGGGAGGGCGCCTAAATTTAAATGCTGGCTCAATTCCATGGCAACTTGGCAGGAAAGACTACATGACTACGCTGAACTACTGCCCTCAAGGTCGCGGCCAAAAGACATTTGGGCACCACTCACGGCGTACCTTCTTGGTCAGCAGTCGGATGAATTGGAGGATGGGGAGGGGGGGCAAACACCTACCGGTTGAGCACCATCATTCCTGATATACATGCTAAATGTTTTCTGTGTTTTGGACCTTCCTCCGTGAGTGCTCACCACCTGCTCTGAAGGCCTTGTGGATTGTTGAACTGACCAGTCATGCTGTACTGTTCATCTCATATGAACTGTGTTGCGTCTTTGATACACCCGCCAACCTGTTCTGACGGCAGTGTAATTGGAGAGACATGTGGTGCTTTTCCTTCCAGTCTTCATATGCGTATTTAATTTCATGCTACCTACTTCGGACTATTGACTATTATTATTTGCAACAGACGTTTTCGGGATGGGTGGGAGTTAGGGGTCTTTTAGTTTTAGATGCTGATGTAATGGTCGATTTTTGGGCAAGGAACTGCAGGGGTGACTGTCATTCGTCATCTGTATTCTATGCTGTCTCCGCGTGTGCCTCTGTTGTTCTGCTGTACCATGCTTTCAAGTCCAATAAAGATTTTTGAAAATTAAAAAAAAAAAAAAAAGAAGAGTTATGGACCAACAGGCAGGATCCGCGGGTTGCGTGTGATACTTGAAGAGGAAACCAAAGTACTACTCGCCAGGAACATATTAAACCTTGATATGGCTTTATGGGGGACATAGTAAAATATAAACCACGTATCCTGAGGATGCTTGAACCGCCAAAGATCAACCAGAGCATATGCGGAAAGTAGCTGTTGAACTGCCCCCCCTCCTGTCCCCCCCCCCCCCCGGAACAGAGTCTCGCCCCGTCAAGCAGGGTCATTAGAAAGATGGTCCGAGGATACGTGCTGAGATGCTGTGTCATTTTGGGACACATCGTCATATTGAAGTCACCACAGACGATGTAAGGTGAGGCCAGAAATGCAGCTTGGATAAAAGTAAATACAAAATCTTCGGGTCATCCGTGGTCAGACAGTATAAAACACAGATAGTGAATCGATGACTGTCCTCCTGAATCATCAATATCAACCAGTGCCCCCCCAAATCCGTCTTTTGTCTCAATACCCCCATCTACTGTCCCAAACTAGAAGTGTGACCCCCCCCCCCCCCAGGCGGAAGTATAACAAGAAAGGGATAGCGTCTGATAACCTAACTTTTTTAGTAGTAAACCTTCAGTCTGAGACACATTAGTCTCCTGGAAACAAAGAATTTAGGGCTTAAGCATGTTAAGTTCTTCCCATACAAGTTTGCACATATATATCAATTTAACCCCATTGATATACCATGAGAGAATATGCAGCTGCTGAAAATGACTGCTGCTGTTACTAACTGTTACCATTATCACATGAAGTCCACAAGCTACTCCTCCACCTTACAGCTTATGAAAAACCATGTAACCATGTAAGTAAATGTTCTGATATCAGTATTTCCACTATAGACAGTCTTACACAAAATCAAATTGTATGGTATGCAGCTCCAAATGCTCAAAAAGACAAACAAGTGATCCCCCACCCCACTCCCCCCTAACCCATCTGAGCTCCCACCCCTGGCTCCCAAAGTGGCGAACCACCCCACACCTATGATGCTGTGCCCCATACACCTAGGGCCCATGCCCCTACTCCTATGATTTGTTTGACAATGGGGTCCCAAGCCGGGTCAGCTCGAGGCCGAACCGCCCACCTGTCCAGAAAGACTACTTGAAAAAAAAAAGCTTGCCAGAAGAGAGAGAGAAAAAAAAGAAAACTTACCTGAATCCCAAAAGAGATGAAAAGAAGGGCCAGGCATAAGAAAAAAGAGAAAATGACTCCTACAAAGGAGGGAAAGACCAGCCCATTAACCCACAGACACGCCACAGCTGTCCTTGGACTTCTGTTTACTAGACATATTGTTCTCTTTCAAGAATTTGTAAAGCTTCTAAAGGTAAGATTAGAAGGGTTGGTCAAACAATGGGTTTTGCCAAAAATGTGCTGCATTTCTAATGGGTGAGCAATTCACCACCACTTTATACTCATAGTTATCTAATACACAAGCGCTCACCAGCCACTCTACAATCCCCTATTCAACAGCCAGGTCTAACTCCACACACACACACACACTCACTGGGCAACACTAGCTTCAATGTCTGTAGCCTGTCAAATCCCCCCATACCATGTTTATCCGTTTTCATGTTCACTAAAGACCTGTATGTTGCTGCTAGTGTCTACGGCGCTGCAGAAGACCACCAAGGAGCTATAATTCAGGGGCAATGTCTTATTCTTGAATCCTACCAATGCTGGCAAAGTTTAAGGCAAAAGAAAAAGCAAGCTTTTATGTTCATTCTTTCATTTTTGAATTGAAAAAACAGACACATTATTTGAGCCACTCTTTTTTGCACTAGCACCATTAAGTTACACATCTTTTCCCTCCCGACTTCCCGCCCCCCCCTTTTTCTAGAGTGTGTGAAATATGGAAAAAGCCTTAACTTAATTTATCAATGTATTCATTTTCTTTTTTTCTTTCAGTTTGGTGTTTTGCAGAGTGCATGTGTGGCCTAGGGAGGCATAACTCAGGACAAGTATATGAGTAGGCTGCTATACAGATAGTAAAATAGGTGGAATGGTGGTGATTTTTCATTTTGGTGTGAAATCGGGTGGATGGTGCCTGTGCGCTTTGCTAGGCATAAAGGCCTAGAGTCAGCTCTCATTCATGAAATGATGGTTACCGTTTGGAGCTGGTGAAACTCCCTTCATTAGGAGCAATTAGAAGAAAGGCACGTTGCATTTTTAATGACACAGAAAAGGGCAAAGCCAGGCCTTTGATTCATTAGGCCTGCATCACGCCTGCTGCAGCAAGAGACCTGCAGTCATCCTCCATACAGAAACAAGGCGTTTGTGGACTTGCTTGCTACTGACTGAGACTGATTGTTTAAAGCTCCAGTGACAGGCCAGGCGCTCCATTCTGCCTCCTGCTGTAGCAGGCGTGATGCAGGGCTAATGAAGCAAAGGCCTGGCTTTGCCCTTTTCTGCCTCTTTAAAAATACAACATGTTTCTCTTTTGATTGCACCTAATTAAGAGAGTTTCACCAGATCCAAATTTTACCCATCATTTCAGGAGTGACAGCTAACTCCAGGTCTATATGCCTAACCGACCGCACAGGCACCATCCACCAAATTTCAGAGCTCTGTTCCCACCAAAATGAACAATCACCACAATATATAGCAGCCTTTTATTATAAGTTTGCTGAATTATGCCCCCTAGACCACATGTATGCTCCTAAATTCACCTAATTGAAATAAAGAAAGAAAATTAATGCATTCATAAATGAAGATAAGGCTTTGCCCATATTTCACGTACTTGAGCTAAAGGGGGGGGGGAGTAGGGAGGAGAAAGATTTTTAACTTTGGGGGGCTAGTGCAAAAAAGAGTGACTCAAATTGTGTCCCTTTTTTCCGAATCTAAAAATTTGTAAATGGACAAAAAAATTACATTATTTTTTCCACCTCAAACTTTACAAGCATTGGCGGGATTCAAACCCTTTGCTTGGAAGAGCCTGCGCCAGACAACACAGAAGACAATGCCACTGAGCTATAGTTCCTTTGTGATTTCCTCCACTGCAGGAGCCACTATCAGCAACGTCAGGCCTCTATTGCACACGAAAAAGGATAAACATGATATAGCAAAGTTTTGAAAGGCTACAAACATGGAAGCCATTGTGGTCCAGCGGGTAAATTCCTGACTTCCAGCCAGGCAACCAGGGTTCAAACTTTGAGGTAGGCTCAAGGTGAGTGATGGTGGTAGGGGGTGGGACAGAGATAATTTGCAAACGTGAATTGGTATGTAAAGTGTGTGTGGAGTTAGGCCTGGCTTGTGAATGGTAGATTGCAGAGTGGCTGGTATGTGTGGCAAGGTTGGGGCCAGGAATAGTGAGGAGGAGCCACAGGTACTGAGTGTGGTGGGGGTGGAGCAAGTATAGGAAGGTGAATGGGGTTGCTGAAGGGAGGGAGTAGAGCTGTGGGAGGAGCCTAGGAGTGAAGGTGTTGGTGTCACAGAGGCAAGAGGAGAAGTCGGGACATGGGGGCTAGTGTCCTAAAGGATAGGCAGTACGAGGAAGAAGGGGTCATAGGTGGAGTCTGGGGCACAAATGAGTAGGGTTCAGAATAGCAGAGGAAAGTGATGCTGATTACAGGTAGTGCCCTCCCACCTTCATCACACAGATGGGGGTGATCGAATAGGGTGGGTGTTATAGTAGGGAACCCCAACATTTGTTTTACTAGAACCACCTTTGAATTTGGGGAAGGGGCGGGCACATTTGGGGGTGCAGGACTAAAAGGGGGGATAAAAGGCACAAAAGGATGTGGTTTGGGTGGGGGACTTCCCATCGTTTTTGTATGGCTCCCCTTAATCCATGGAGGATACCCCAAAAGGGTAGTTGGGACTTGGGAAATAGGATTGCAACATTATCTAATACCAACCACAAGGAGGCACCACACAGACCTTCTACCATTATGGTATTGAAAGGGGCCCCTAGAGGTATTGAATTGAATTGAATAAAAACTTATATCGCGCGACTTTGCCCAGAGACATCAAGGTATAGACGGACAGGTCGCATGGGGTCAATTTTATGTGTGGGACCCTCTTCTTTTTTCACCCACCATAAGGGGGCACCCAAAAAGTGAAAATTGGTGTGCTGGTACTGAATGGGGCTATGTAAGGTAGAGAAACAGAAGGAAGGCCAGTGTGGAGTGAAACTTGGAAGAATGGACATCTGAACACATGTGGGCTCCTCACAGAAGAGAGAGAAAAGTGGGTGAACAGCAAACGGAAATGCCTGCAATGACATCTGAGAGCATTAAAGTTTGCTAAATAAGGGGGGTAGACAAATGAGCAAGGGAGGGGGCCCTGCGGCAATTGGTTAGATGGGGTGTGGGAATAATCTAGGCTGAAGTATATGCATTGGCAGCATCTGCAGATAATTGCGGGTGCTCTCCAAGTGATTTGTTCTCCTTGGATTGGGTGTAGGATCAACAGACGGAAGGTCAAGCTACAGGGAGGCAGATCATGTATATCTGATTTAAAGAACTGTAGTCTGGGTGTGCTGAGAGAGGCAGTATGGAGTTACTGGATATGGCAGGCCGAGCAATGTACATCCAACCAGTCAGTGGAAACTGAACAGTGGCAAAAGCACCTGATTACTGGGTGAATGTAAACGAAGGGTCAAGGGGAAGGGTTTTTATAGCCATTCAAAGGCTCGAAAATGGGTAGGTACACTTCCAAAGGTACTAGGTGGATACTAGAGGGAAACGAATGAGGGGCAATAAGTTGGGGGTATCGAGAGGTCACAATAGATATCACATGCACAGAAGTGTGGGGGATCAGGAATCCCTGATAGGGTTTAATGTACTACCATGACAATGTGTCATGCAGCCTGGGTCCCTCTGTACTTCCAGTGTCTTTCTATCCTGTAGATGATTAGCACAAGCTTCCCTACGTTTTTCTTGGCCTCATATTCACAATTAAGTGCCTGACATTTCCGGACTAACAATACTCCCAAATGGTGTGCTATTTATAATCCATGAAGAGCCTCATTAACTGTTATGTTATGTTAATTTTGACGTATATAGCGCCAAATCACCGTCAGGTCTCTAGGCGCTAATAACAGGGGGGAAGAAACAACAGCTGAGTGGATGGAAAATACATGTGGCGGTTAAAAATGCGCAGTGCGACTCCTTAGACCTGCAAAGCATCATATCACACGTAGAAGCTTTGGGATGGTGTAGGAGTTTATATTTTGGGGGAATACTGTCCTGTGGTTCTCTCTGAGAACCGTGGAGATGCTGTTCTACTCGCTAATGTCCCTTCAAAGAGACAGATGGCATACTTACTCACTCACTCAGGAAACGTCTATGATTTGACGTTTTCATCTTTCTGTTTTCCTTCCAAATGTCCCCCCTTCGCCGCAAATACAGACTAATCATTCCCCATTGCTCTTTCACTCACTTATTGTAGTCCTTCATGCTAAACGCCTAGCAAAAAACAAACATGAACAAGCTGTATGGCAACAAGCCGATTGAAAGCCTCTCTCTGCTCATATGGTCATACTGCTGCCCTCTAGTAAAGCTACATGGCAACTTGAGCACAATAGTAGGAGTCAGAAGAGGGCTGTTATATGCAAATAATGTCCTCCCATGCTTACTTTGATCTGACACGATCACAGGTTCCCACCATGACCAGGCTTCCAATGTATGTTCTTCAGCAGAATTCTAAGGCTGACAACCATTTTTGGGCTAAGGCTTTCTCCACTAGGAGGCCACATATGGGGGTACCACCCTCATTTAGCAGGGTGCCAAATTGCCTGCAGTCATCCCCTATACAGAGCCTGGGCGTTTGCGGACTTGCTTGCTACTGACTTAGCCTAGGTGTTTAAAGACCCAGTGCCAGGCCAACTGTTCCATCCTGTCTTCTGCTGCATCAGGCCTGATGCAGGCCTGATGAAGGAAAGGCTTTGCCCGTTTTCTGCCTCTTTATAAATGGAACATGTCTATCTTCTGATTGCCCCTAATAAAGGGAGTTTTACCAACTCCAAACTTTACCTATTATTTCATCAGTGAGAACTAACTCTAGGCCTATATGCTTAGCTGACCGCACAAGCACCATCCACCTGATTTCAGAGCTCAGCTCACATCAAAATGAAAAATTGCCACCATTCAACCTATTTTCCTATCGATATAGTAGCTTCCTCATATACTTGTGCTAAATGATGCCCCCATGCCATATATGCGCTGTACAAAACTCTAAATTGAAAGGAAAAAAATAAAGACATTGATAAATGAAGAAAGGATCTGCCTATCTTTTATCTACTTGAGAAAAAGGTGGGGGTGCGGGAAAGTCGGGAAAGAAAATATTTGTAATTTTGGGGCACTAGTGCAAAAAAGAGTGGTTCAAATCGCATCTCAGTTTTTCCAAATCTAATAATTAGTAAAAGAAAAAATAAATGCTTGATTTTTCCCCACTTTAAGCTTTGCCCACATTGGTGGAATTCATACCCTTGCCCTGGACGAGCCTGTGCCACTAGAGGCAGCGGACATTGCCACTGAGCTATTGCTCCTTGATGATCATCTGCAGTGCAGGAGACACTACCAGCAACATACAGACCTCTATTGGACATGAAAAAGGATACCATGATATAGGGAAGATTTAAATGGCTACAGACATGGAAGCCAGTGTGTGTGTGTGTGTGTCTGCCATTCTTGCTCCACCGTGACCACACTCAGCACCTATGCCTCCTCCTCACTACTCCTGGGCCCACCCTTACTCTTGCCCCCACTCCACACAAAAAGTTGCCAATCAATGAAGACACGTTTCAGATATTAAAAAGTGAAGAGTGAGACCTACCATATTTTTCCATTATTGTATGAAGCATTTTGATAACAAATTAGAGGCTGTGGTGTTCCTCCTTCAAAGAAAACTTGCTTAGGCACCATGCAACTTAGAGGCTGAAAGAGGAAAAGTGATTGAAATGGAAATTGGTAATTTAATGAAAAGGTGTATTTATTATAAGAATGGATTGAGATCAGAGGTCTGATCTCAATTCTTAGTTAAAGTTGAACCTAGGGAGGTTAAGGGCCAAATTGATTTATATCCCTACACCCATGTGTTGGAGTCAGGATATTCAATCTAGTTTTATCACTGGTGGTGTTTACTAGAAGGAGCCATATGGACAAATCAAACTTTGTATTACCTTATTCAATAGCATCATGCCTATATTCTGAGGTCAAAGAGCCAGATAAAGACAACTAGTACACATATAGATGTCTTCTGTTTGCTTACTAAGTTCAAAAGGATGAACTATGGCTTTCAGGAAACTGTCGTGCTTACCTTGTGGGTAGCTTATAATATCCCATAAACATTATATAATGTAATGATCCGGAATAAATGATTCTTTGGAGATTTCAACACTCCAACAACTTCCTCCTTTGGCCCAGTTAGCGGGAGACATGGGTAAAGGCTGCTCTAGCGCTTGTTTCTGAGAAACCGATTTCCCATAGATACAATATTCCTTTCCATCTACAGTAAGTGTCTATCAGTAGTGTATCGGGTGTAGTATCAGAGTATGCTCTTCAATCTCTTCATTTTTTGTTATGTATTGATTCCAAGTAAAACAATTCATATGATGCAATGCCATAATTTATGTGATGGATGATAAGCATTCAGGATGGGGTGAGAGGAAAGAACTGGACTGGATTGTCTCCTGGTTGCCACCTACATAGTAGTACACTGGTCATCTTGCATTGGGTGCTCTGGTCAGTGGACTAGCTTCTATTTTTATCGATATAATCAATTAATTTAAATGTTTAAATAATTGTTCTATGTTATTTACTTAATTTTTACAGTGAGATCTGTTATCTATTTAGATAGAAATATTTCAGGGTTCTTACTTTGAATCATTCTGTATGAAGATTTTCATGTATTAATAGTCTGATGAGGGGCACAGTAAGTGACAGTTGTTATTCAAGACGGTAGTCTTTGAGTAACTGGTCTGGCTTTGGTTAATTGTCCTTGTGGTGGTCAGGGCTGGGTTTGATGACAATGCCTTGGAAAGGCAGTTTATATCACATATCTATAATGGCTATAGCAGTAGGTAGATCACATGATCATTTGATTTTCGAAGACTGCTCAAGGTTTTGTAATTAAAATTTTCCAGTGGCATCAATTTGATGCTTTAAAAGGACCACTTATAATGACGCCTTCATGATCCTCTTATATTTCCTATTATCTCACAGTTATCAAAATAATTTACTTAGTTTAGCCAGAAGAAACCCCTACCATCTTAGACCAGTTGAAGATCTCTTTCACACCTTTGAATTTTGCAGGACTGATCTATCTATCAGTTGCGTCTCCTCTTTTTATGGTCATGGACTACTTATGATTTTCTATGATTCCCACATAACCAACCACGGGTAATCTACAGTATAACTTTGTTAAGCATTTATATTCCACTAATCATGTTGGAAACTTTGGTCAGTAGTTTTCTTCTGAGCCTGTTCTATTATGACACAATATATATATGGGCTAAAGGTCCTTCTGCTGTACATTTTAAAGATATAGCAAGTGACTGATGAGCTCTGTAAGCATATACAGGAATGAAGCTTATTGCCAAGTTAGAGGCCATGGAACTCTGACGTGACTTCCAATGGCCTTTTAACGTGCAGCAAAGGATATTTTGTTCAACCTCATCCCTCTTCAACAAACCTCTTAAATCCTTGGTATCTTGCTCTTTCATATGAAAGAGAATGTTGAGGTCTATTCATAAAGGCAAATTTACATGTGAGTAGGATTACCACCTAGATGTTTTTTTTACTGCTCTGACCAGTCTTTTAATATCCCAGTTGATACAACAATGAAGAAAATGACTTAAAGGCAGTATTTTTGCTCTTATCAGTACATACGTATAGTAATTATAAGACAACAGGGATTTGAAATGTAAAATATAAATGTAAGTTAATAGAAATTGCACATATTTTGATAGAAAATGTATAACATTTTTAAAATTTAAAATAAATGTACCTTTAATGTAAACAATTATTTAAGTCAAATATAGTGCACAAAATGGAATCCAAACGGTATTCCGAGACCTAGCTCATGTCAAGGCAACTGACCTGATTGATCAGTGGTACCTTTAAAGAAAGAAAATGTTCTTTCTAGTGTCCCCTCACTCACCGGGGTTGCCCCACGGTGACATGCTTCATCATTGGGGCCCTCCCAGTTCTCTACGAAAAGGGGCGTGCTGCGACTCACGAATTACGCAGGAGCACTTTGTAGTGAAAGACTATGTGTGGTGCAAAGCAAGTGGTGGAGTGGGTGTAAGTGAGTGAAAAATACCGTGCTTAGTGGGCCTCAACAGATTTATTATGCTCCTAGGCAGGTATGTTAAAAGGGGGGGTGAGCATCACTGTTAACCAACCTATAATGAGGATTGGTTCAGTGAAAGGTCAACATGTTTCATGCTACCCCTAGCATTTCTTCAGGACCATGCCGGGACCAGCCCTGCATTTGCCACTCCTATGTCCCTAAATAAGGAGAAATAGATGAAATAAATACTTATAAATTAAAGCATGCGTTCGTATTGGAATACATACGTTTTATACCGATTTCAGATTCTGAAGAGAGATCACACCATTAGTGGCATTCACACCCTCCCAACAGGGAAGGGTCACATAGTCTATTCTCATGCCGCAAGCATCCGGAGCTATGGTGGATGGTTGCACCTTATTGTTGCGTGCAGGCTCCCATGCCAAGTCTGGAACAATAACTGTATAAAGTGGTTGTGAATTCACACACAAAAACAAGACAGGACTTAATGTGACCAAAACGATAGACACATGGAACATTTATTAAATGCACAGGAAAAATAAGACTCTCAATATTTAATTTAGGCTGTGCTAAATAGCACCTCATGGTCTCACGGGGAAAACGTTTTCACCTTATGGACACACTGCTGTTGGTCCGTGAGGAGGTAAAAGGAGAGATCGGTAAAAATCAGTGCGCAAACTGAAATGTCGGTATGTGCACAGACGCAGTATGAGCGTTCGTCCGAACTCTCAGGATTCTGTGTAAGAATATTACTTACTTCCTTGTTGTTGAAAGCGTTGGGTAATACCTATTGTCAGCCTCCTCCGGGACCGCATCTTACTCGAATGCGGCTCCGGTCGGTTTTAAGTGAAACGAAGCTTCCGGGTTACTCCCAAAACCGCTAGACCTGCGGTTGCGGTGGCCATGTTGTGAGTATGTGATTTAATGGTACAATAAAGGGTATTGACAGTTCGCTATTGGTGTAACTCAGGCGATTTGCGCGAGCAAGATTTAAAAATTACTTGGTGTAAAATTAATTTACCAGAAAATTTGGATTTTAAAACTTCCTTGGTGCAATATTAATTTATCAGAAAAGCGGTGGGGCTTTTTTACGGATGCAATATAGAAAGTAGACAGATTTAGGTGGTTCTGCTTAAGCTGGTGGTGTGCGCAAAACTGAGGAAATGTTTGGTATTATATGACCAAAACTGGATAGTGGCATATGATACCATTGTACATAGTAACCCAGATCAGGATTATTTTCAATCACGGTTACTAAAAAATGAACTCTTATGGTAATTCATCATCACAAAGTTATTTTTAAGATATCAAGAGAGTCCTCACAGGAGGATGATCAATGTTTAATGTAGTGCTCCTGGTGGGGGATTTTTTGTGTAAATTCCCGCATGGCATGGTATGTCAAAATAAAGCTGAGTAAAACTAAGGTCAAAAAGGTTATGATTGAAGCTACAGTCATCATACTGACCTGTTTATGTTTTTCTCATCTATGGTAATAATTAGGTGATAATGCACTGTTGCGGACATGCACCGATGTTGGTACTAGACACATCAAAGGGCCACTTATTGAAATTGGTACCTCAAAAAAAAGAAACAGGTTATTTTATAAAAGCACCCCACGGAATGTCATCATTGAGTCCCTGTGTATCCGTACGTAGTATGAATACCCATCGTTGTTCACGTTCATGGAGTATTCTTTCTTGGTTTTCTTTTGTTTTCACAACTTCCAGAACAACCCATCTCAAATCGTTGGGTGTATGGTTCTTCTCAATGAAATGATTCGTCATGCGTGTAGTTGCTCGTTTGCACCTGATGTTGCTCCTGTGCTCAACTATGCGTGTACTGATCTTGCGTGTGGTCAATCCGATATAGTGTAAGTTGAAAAAACACGTGATCAGGTACACAACTCCACTCGTATTGCAATTGGACAGTTGATTCAGCTGCCATGTAGTGTTGTTGTTGAAGGTAACCGTCTTAGTGGTAGATGTTAAGTGACACACGCTACAGTTGTTACAGGGGTAGTGGCCCGTTGGTAGAGGTTGGAGTCTAGTAGTGGTGTTTGTTGTTTTTGGACGAGTGTGGACCAAGTGGTCTCTCAGATTCATCCCTCGGCGATGGCTGAACATTGGCACAGATATGTTCAGGTCTCCACTATTGACAATCGGCCAATGTTTCTTTACTATTTTGGTTACTTGATCCGATACTTTGTTGAAATTTGTGATACAAATGGGTCTTGTGTTCTCCGTGACATTTTTTACTACTTTGGGTTCCAAAAGTGCATCTCTATGATTATTTCCAGCCCTCTTTTTGGCATTCTTTATTAATTTGGTTGGGTAGTTCCTTTCTTTCAATTTCAAGCTCAGATCTTCAGCTTGTATGAGGTAATCCTGTTTGTTTGTACAGTTCCTCCTTAGCCTTAAGAACTGTCCAAATGGGAGATTTTGTTTAAGGTGTCTCGGATTAAAACTGTCATATGTTAACAAACAGTTTCTTGCTGTGTACTTAAAATGTGTGGTTGTCCTTAAAGTTCCATCATCTGCCAGAATTTTCAAGTCCAAAAATACCAGATGGGATCTGCTCATGGTATTGGTAAATTTCAGGAAGCTGTCCTGTTGGTTTAGCCAGTTGAAAAAACGAAGGGCCTCTTTCTCACTCCCTTCCCAAATCAACAGGACGTCATCAATGTAACGTTTCCATAGTGTAATGTGGTGTCTGTAGGGATTACTGTTATTCAAGATCTTTGTTTGCTCTAGATGGTGTACGTACAATCCTGCTATGCTAGTGCTGCCCATACTGGTCCCGTGTTGTTGGCAGTACAATGTCTCTTCAAACCGAAAAAAAATGTCGGTAAGGGCCAAGCGGCAGCATTCCAACACCACATGTCTTGGTGTTTTATAGTTCCATTGGGAATCAAAGAGGACTTTTTCCAAAATCTCAAGGGTTTCTTTATGCGGGAGACTAGTATAAAGATTCTCCACATCTAGACTGATGAGAATACTGGATGAGGGGTCAAAATTTTGTTCTTTTAGTAGACACAGTGTCTTGTAGATAGGTGTCTGTTTTCTGCACTAGAGGTCTCAAAAAGGCATCCGCTTATTTAGAAAGGGGTTCGAGGATGGAACCTATGCCAGAGTGTGAGAAGTTGGCCTGATAGGTGATGTTTCCAATTCTGGAACCACCTGTTATCAGACCAAACAATCCCTTATGGTGTCTGGTTGTAAGTCAACCTTATTAGACAAGCTATCCTAGGGGTAGCATGGACTAAGCAGCCTAAAGGCTTAACTTAAGAGGTCGTGTTAAGCGAGCTGTTTTACCACATACAATCCTGTAATATCAAATGAAAGGACACCACACAAGTATATATTATAAAAATATATGTATTTATTACTAAAAACAATCCCCAGTATTCTTTATGAATAAAGGGGCACAAGCGTTAAATCAAAAGCACAGTATAACATACAAAGTTGCACAAATATGGATGAGGGCGAGGGGCCACTCAGACCATATACTAAACAAGTGGTATAAGAGATACCAATCGAACAGTGGTTAGGCCTAGGGCCTAGGGAATCGCTGGGAGCAGTCGGGACAAGCAATGCTGAAGTCGGGAAAAGCCCGCGGGATTCGGGTGCAGTGCAGAAAGTGCACGCATGCATCAATGTTAACCAATGGTGCGTAAAAGTTACAAAGTTAGAGTTAAAGGACACTTCCGCTGAACCTAGAGGAACAAAACTTAAGACACAGACCCTAGAGGTGTGTACCAGTGTGGGAACACTGGCGTTGCAATGTTACCTCACCCACAGGAAGCGGATGCAAAGGGTCCAAGTTGAGTCGGGTTTCGTCACGCAGGCTCTTGGTGCTTGGAGCTGAAAGGGCTGCAGGCGGGGTGAAAGAGAAGTGTCCGGTGGAGTCCAAGGGTGGACTCGAGTCGAAAATTACCTGAAAGCAGAGGGGACAGAGTCTGGGTCACTCAGCAGTGACCAGGGGGGAACCAGGACGGAACCAGGCAATGTCGGGCGCAATCAGGCGGTTGTTGAGGAGCTTCTCTCCGCTGTCACGTGGGCTCTGGGGCATCTACGATGTCAAGGAGCGGGTCACAATCTGTCCCATGCAGGCTCTCGCCGTCAGCGCTGTCGGCTTCAAGATTGGAGCAAACAACACTTGGCAAAAGCAATCCACGCGGAACCGGGAGATTGCTTCTCACTCGAACCAGGAGGGTCAGAGTGGGGGCTCCGTTTCAGGGGAGCTGGTGCAAATCTGGAGCAACCAGAATCGCAAGTCGAATTTCAAGTTTCGTCGGCACAGGCGCCACAAGCCAGCTGGCAAGTGACCGGGCCAATGCGTTGAGCCAAAAGAAGCAGAAGGGCCCCACGCAGCACTCGTCGAGTGTGGAGGGCTGAACTTTGGTGCAAGAGTGGCTCAGGGTTGGGGCTTCAAAAACCCCGGTGTACAGCTTCGAGGGTCACTCGTAGGCTGCACGGTCAGCGTCTCGTGGTCTTTCCAAGATGGCGTGCCCCACGCTTCCGGTCGCCTCCACGGGTCTCAGCTCTGCAGGGACTGTGGATCGAGCTGTTAGAAGGCAGGCAAGCTTGATCTCGTCGATCTATGTTGCTCGAGTTCCTGCGGGAACTGCAACAAAGCAGACGTCGATGGCTGGATGGTGCCTGTTTGCACAGGGTGGTCACTCCTTGACCACAAGGGAGATTCTTCAGTCTTCTACGTTGAGTAGGATGTCGAAGGGTCCAGAGTTTCGTTTCTTATGTTTCATCAGGATAATCTGAAGTGCATTGGCACTGCTCCCAGTCTTATACTAATTTTGGGGGCTGGATTACCTGCTAGGTCCCCTCCTATGGGTGGGACCCAGGAAGTGGGTGGATACACCCCCTTCCTTTGATCCAGGCCGCCCTGGCACGAGGGCTGGAGTGCCCCAGAACCGGTTTGGCCGGATTATGCAAGGGGCAGCCTTGTGCTCCCCATGCAGTGTCTGGTTTCTTTCAAACCTCCCTGCTACAATCCATTATCTCCTGTCTGCTGGGGGGGTGTAACACCTCCCTGCAACAGGAAGCCCTTTGTCCAGGCCCCTTTGGCTGAGTTTCGGTCAGCTTCAGGGGGTCAGACTCGTGTCTGTGGCAGAGGCATCCATTTTGTGGATCCAAGGTCCTTTTAGAAATGAACCGCATTGAAGCAAAGTAACATGTCTTACCCCTCTAGAGGGGTGGAATGCTATCCCCGTCGCCAGAACTGGCGAGGGGATAGTATTCCAAATCGTATGACACCTTACACGACATGTTTTGATAAAGCCAAACCAAAGTTGCTATATAACCGCGAGGATTATAATGCACTTAAGAGTATATGGTATGGCATTATCCTGAAACAGCTTAGGGAGTTGTTCCCGACAGCTGCAGACAGGCTCAGCTCATGCTAGAGCTCCATCTCACATTAAACCACGCACTCTGCCTCCAGGATTGATGAGGGCTTCCATAGGAGTGGCTCACAGGTTTATATGTGTCCAGATATAGGTTTAGATATAGGTATACTATATCTAAGTAAGGGGTGATTACCCCACCTTACCCCAGCTGAGTGATCAGCCAGTTGTGTCAATTTAAGAACCAGCCAGGGGTGGCAAAAGATATGCTGCAGCCCCTGGTAGGCCTTGGTGGCTCCTATGCCCTGGGCACCTATAGTGCATTACACAGGGGCTGACAAGGAGTCCATTTCCAATTGTGGTATGTACCTAGGGTACATGGAATCCATTTTACAGAGAGAGCAGATGGCCTGGGGCCCTGATTAGCAGGGAACCAGGTCAACTAAGTCAAAAACCAGCTAAACACAAGGCAAAAAATCTGGGGTAACCATAGTCAGGTAGCCACCTTCCTACACAGAGACTATGGGTCTCCCCGGTGGTTTGACCAAGCGCTTGTGTATCTTGGGAATTGTATAGAAGTAGGGGATGACTGGCTTATTGTTGACCAGAAATTCAGTTTCTTTCTTGCTCATCCAGTCATTAGCTAATGACTCTTCAATGAGATTTGCAATAGTTATTCTCAGACGTTCTGTTGGGTCCTCTTTGATAATGATATGATTTCTAGTGTCTGCTAGAAGTCGGAAGCACTCTTGTCTGTAATCAGATGTATCTTGTAGGACTATCGCCCCATCCTTGTCGGCTGGTTTTATAATTAAGGTACTGTTTTTTGATAGTTCCTGTATTGCTTGTAGTTCTGGAACACTTTCACTGTGCGGGGGTCAAGTTCTTTCACTTCCTTCATGATGGCTTTTTCAAAAGCCAGAATTTCTACTGGTAGATTGCCAGGTGGTGGGACAAATGTTGACTTCTTTCTTAGTCCGGTGTCTGATTCCATTTGATCATTGTGCTCCTTATCCTTAAAGAAAACTTGGAGTTTCAATTTTCTCAGAAACTCTTTAAGCTTGCAACAGAGTTTGAATTTATCAGTATAAGGGGTAGGTATGAAACCTAAGCCTTTGTTTAGTACTTGTGTTTGAGTTGGTGTCAGTTCAATACTGGATAAATTGACTACTAGGTCTTGGTGCTGCTCGTCGTTGGTTCCGGGGGGCCTTTGCTGCGTGTGTGACGTCCTTCCGTTACCAAGGGTTGTGCCCATTGCCGATGTTGTCCTGCTTTGTTTCTTGCCCATTGGTGGGGTTTGCCACCACTTAAAAAAGGACGACCAAGACTGCCTTGGTTACCATCCCAATTTAGAAAGGGCTGTTGAGGATACATGGGTGGACCATAGTAGAAAGGTGCTGGCGGTGGAGGGCCATAAGATGGACCATAAGGCTGTGGACCTTGATATGGTGGCCAGAAGGGGGGTTGATTGCCACGATACCTTCCTGAATTGCCTCTCCCTCTTCTGGGTCTCCTATTAGTAGGTTGATTGTAGTTAAAGGAGGAGCCTGAGCTGTCAGATCCTGAGTCTGAACCCTCTCTGTCTGTATTGTATCCCGGGTTTCTGGTGCTTAGTCTGTAGTTGTCCCTTATGTAAGGATAGACTTTGTCATGCGAAAAATATGTTTGATCCTTTGATAGTTTCACATACTTGGTGTCTTTTAAGCTTATTTCAAACTCCGTCATGCTCTTATTTAGTTCATCCAGTCTTTTCTTTAGTTCAGATATAAGGACTCTCCTTGTATCTTAAAAATAACTTTGTGATGATGAATTACCATAAGAGTTCATTTTTTAGTAACCGTGATTGAAAAAAATCCTGATCTGGGTTACTATTTACAATGGTATCATATGCCACTATCCAGTTTTGGTCTAATCATACCAAACATTTCCTCAGTTTTGCGCACACCACCAGCTTAAGCAGAACCACCTAAATCTGTCTACTTTCTATATTGCATCCGTAAAAAAGCCCCACCGCTTTTCTGATAAATTAATATTGCACCAAGGAAGTTTTAAAATCCCGCTTTTCTGGTAAATTAATTTTACACCAAGTAATTTTTAAATCTTGCTCGCGCAAATAGCCCGAGTTACACCAATAGCGATCTGTCAATACCCTTTATTGTACCATTAAATCGCATACTCCCAACATGGCCGCCGCAATCGCAGATCTAGCGGTTTTGGGTATAACCCGAAAGCTTTGTTTCACTTAAAACCGACCGGAGCCGCATTCGAGCAAGATGCGGTCCCGGAGGAGGCTGACAATAGGTATTACCCAACGCTTTCACCAACAAGGAAGTAAGTAATATTCTTACACAGAATCCTGAGAGTTCGGACGAACGCTCATACTGCGTCTGTGCACATACCGACATTTCAGTTTGCGCACTGATTTTTACCGATCTCTCCTTTTACCTCCTTACGTACCAACAGCAGTGTGTCCATAAGGTGAAAACGTTTTCCCCGTGAGACCATGAGGTGCTATTTAGCACAGCCTAAAGTAAATATTGAGAGTCTTATTTTTCCTGTGCATTTAATAAATGTTCCATGTGTCTATCGTTTTGGTCACATTAAGTCCTGTCTTGTTTTTGTGTGTGAATTCACAACCACTTTATACAGTTATTGTTCCAGACTTGGCATGGGAGCCTGCACGCACCAATAAGGTGCAACCATCCACCATAGCACCGGATGCTTGCGGCATGAGAATAGACTATGTGACCCTTCCCTGTTGGGAGGGTGTGAATGCCACTAATGGTGTGATCTCTCTTTACAGCATCTGAAATCAGTATAAAACGTATGTATTCCAATACGAACGCATGCTTTAATTTATAAGTATTTATTTCATCTATTTCTCCTTATTTAGGGACATAGGAGTGGCAAATGCAGGGCTGGTCCCGGCATGGTCCTGAAGAAATGCTTGGGGTAGCATGAAACATGTTGACCTTTCACTGAACCAATCCTCATTATAGGTTGGTTAACAGTGATTCTCACCCCACCTTTTAACATACCTGCCTAGGAGCATAATAAATCTGTTGAGGCCCACTAAGCACGGTATTTTTCACTCACTTACACCCACTCCACCACTTGCTTTGCACCACACATAGTCTTTCACTACAAAGTGCTCCTGCGTAATTCGTGAGTCGCAGCACGCCCCTTTTCGTAGAGAACTGGGAGGGCCCCAATGATGAAGCATGTCACCGTGGGGCAACCCCGGTGAGTGAGGGGACACTAGAAAGAAAATTTTCTTTCTTGAAAGGTACCACTGATCAATCAGGTCAGTTGCCTTGACATGAGCTAGGTCTCGGAATACCGTTTGGATTCCATTTTGTGCACTAAATGTTAGGAGGGCGACCTAGCCTCTTATTCCTCCTTCTCCCCCGGTCTTGTATCTGTTAAGTTAAATATACACATAACATGTTGTAATTGTTCCACATACTAAGTATATTTATAATTTAAAATGCTCAAATCATTTAAATAATTAATTATAAATTAAATTATTACTGTAAACTTACTACTACTAATTTTTCATGATTAGGCAGAGTTCTTTAGCACGGGTGCAAAGATCTCCATCTCCCAAAGTATAGGAAAAATGTAAAATGTTCATTAAACTATAAAGAAATAGTTAACATGTGTTATATTACATTTTAATATGAATTATTATATGTTTATTTTATTGTATTACTATTATTGCAGAAGATAATAAACAAAATGCTGCAATAGTATTAACTTAATTTTGAAAAAAATATATAATTAATTTAACTATATAATATTAACCCCTTCTCTGCTAGGCCTTTTCCCCCTTGTACTAAGCCTTTTTCTGGCTATTTGGGTTAGTTCGCGCTTAGGCCCCAGTAACGTTTTGGCTACATGTATCCACGCCAAATTTGCATCCTTTTCTTTCAACATCATGAGGATTTTAAAGGTACCCAGGGTTTGTTGATTCTCCTGGAGGGGACGCAGAAATTAGCCAAACTACAGTTACATTTTGTTTTTTGGGGGAAAAATGGGAAAAAAGTGCTGCAGATTAAAGCGTCCGTTGTTTTCCCTGCAAACGGTATCAACAAAGGGTTTGTGATGCTGAAATCACCACATTCCCAGCTTTTATGGACTGACGGACTTTTGTCAGAAAACCAAAACTTTTTACACAGTTTTGGCATTTTACTGGGACATAGCCTATTTTTGCTATTTTTTGAGCTTTCAACCTCCTTCCAGTTAATGGTAGAAATGGGTATAAAAGCAATAATGGATCCTGGAAAGTTTTATATTTCAGAAAAGTAGACACAATTCTGAATTCAGCAAGGGGCATTTTGTTTAGTTCCTTCAAGGTGCTTCATAGAAACTAACAGTTGAAAATGGGATAAATTGAAAATTAGTTGAAAAAACAGCCATTTGTGCCAACATTTTCACTTGTAACTTCTTCTAAGTATGACACATTTTTCTACCTGGGCTGTAGCAGAGGAGAGAGCACTGCGTAGGTAAGAACTGATGGGGCTGAGTCAACGCCCAATAGCAGAACAATGGGGGGACACATTGCATGCCTGGGAATATCCGAGTTCTCTGCGTTCCACTGATGGAGAAAGTGAACCCCCCTCAGCCTAAAGTAGAGAGACGAGATGACCCCGCCTGAGAGCGCTGGACCTGGCCCATGAGACAAGTTGTGTGGATGGGGCCTCTAGGACCCCCTCACCTGCACCAAAGGGAAGGGAAGTGGAGGTTGGTTAGCCGTGAAATATATGGGGGAAGTTAGGCAAGAAGCCCCTGGGGCCTTGAGGCAATCAGATCCTCCCCCCTTCATCCCCTTTTCTCTCCTTCACCACCTCCCCCATGCACACAACGAAACTCATGACGTTTTGTCCGCCGATAGAGCTATGCTGGGCCTTGACAGGCAGTTCAAAATTCTGTTCTTAATCTGTTGTTTGACAAGTCCATTGCATATATGATCCTGAGATGGCAGAGACACCACACACCCAGACATATCTATCCTGAGCTGTAAAAAAGCACAAAATCCTAAAGGGCCAAGTGGACATGGCAACAGTTAGTTTAAAGCTAGACCATGTAATGGTCGGAGTGAGTAGTATTAACTAATGGGTACCGCACCTACTATGCCCTTCTCTTAAGACATGCTTGGGTATAAAAGTGCTTAGTAAACATACTAAACTCTGTAATATTCCAAGTTTAAGAGAGCCCATGTGATTAATGTTTGACCAATAATATGTGTTTAAAAAATAAAAGTATGACATATTTTGTAAAAAAATATACCTTTACATCAGCTGGACCATTCTGGTTGTGGGGATATAGAGGATTTGTAGGTTAACCAAGAACCCAACGAACCCAGAGCCAATAACTGAGCAGTGTCTTGTTTATTGTGTTGTGGTATATAAATAAATAATACCGGATCTATTTTTGAATGTATGAATGAATAACAGATAGCTCAATAAAATAAGAGTCAAGATTCGAGGTAGTAGGAGTTTCTGCAGGTTTATTACAGCATAAGGACAGGATCAGGACAACCTGCATAGGAACAGGGGCCCAGCAGGACAACTGGGGCCCAGCAGCTGCCGGGGCTTGATCTGGGATGAGCGCGCTAACTTTTAATAACAATACATCAACTTATATACATAGCGCAAACACATAGCATTACATTGCAGTAGGCGTAGCAGTGGGTGGAGCAGAAGGTGTGACGCGTAGCAGTCGCGAGAGATAACAGTAAAAGTAGGTGTAACTGGGAGTATACATGGACATGTGATGCAAACGTAACAGAATATGTCATGAATGGGCGGAAACTTTGGAGGAGGCTACCTAAGGAGCCGGGACCTCTAACCTGATGGTGCGCGCAAACCGGCAATGACGTATTACTAGGAGAAGCTGGGGGCTATGAACTCTGTGCTAGGAGCAGAGACTAGAGTCTGGAGGGTCGGAGCGACATGTACCTAAACCCTATCTGGTATCTGATGTTTAGGGAACATGTTGATATAAACTAGAAATCATGAGGGGAAAAGCTAACTTGATTCTAAGACTGGACCATGCATTATTCTACATGTAGTGCGTGATGAAGAATATTAAATGACCATTAATACAGTATTTCTCTAACGTGGAGCCGAATAGGCTAGACGATGACGGAAACTATTGATGCAGTTCAGTAGCTTAGGAATGCAGAGAAGGAGGACTGAACTGATAACTGGAACTATAACATACTCTTGGCAGACTCAGAGGCAGAGCCAAGCTGCACCGGGCACTGCGAGGCAGGAAGTAAGTGAAGGGTCGAGGATACAGGTGGGGGCTGTATCGCTCCTCAGCGAGGCTTTCAGGAGACAGGAGCTGAATCTGTTGTCCGGGCCCTTTTGAGGCCTGGAAACGGGGACTTTATAATGAAATAACGTGCACACTGAGAAACGTGGCAATATAACTCTACATAGGCCTGATATTCGTAGTATTCACGAGGACTGGAAACTGACATACCAGAGGTGGACACAACTGTAATTGCGTCATTAATCAGACATGGGGAATAACATATGCATATTGGTCATGCACACATAACCTATGATGGATGAGGCGTAGGGACACAGAACATGGCAAAATTTACTTTTCCACATTCCCTCCTTGTCACTACGTTTCCATCAGGAAACATCAATATTCATGATACCATCTATCATTTCATACAGTACCATTTGCTCGTCTCGAATTGTCTTGGAACGGGATTTAGAACGGGGCTTGGGACTAGGAATACAAGAGGTAGCACACATGCTGCAAATCGCAGGGCCACATTGTATACAGAGGCAGCAGCTGAATATGATCGCTACTGCAATACCTAGAAAGGACAGGACTTTCCATCCCCATGCGGAAATTATATTCCAGAACCAACCGGACCATGTCCAGGTGCCTGGATCTTGGTGTAACAGATGGGCAATTTTATGGAGTCTGGTTATAGCTGAATAAACAGACGGCGCGTTATTTGGAATGAAAATGCAGCAACTAGATCCGATGACTCTACAGGCCCCGCCCCTATCGGCCAGTATGACGTCAAGGACGAGACGATTTTGCAAAACGACAAATCTCATAGCAGATTGTTCTTCGGTTAAGTTACCTAGAGCAGAGGCAGTCTCATTTACTACAGCTTCAAGGGTTCTTGTTAACCTACGGATCAGTTTACTATTCTGGACAGGTCCTACAAAGAAGAAGAAACCTTTATTGAAATCTGTATACTGTTCTAGAGTAGTTTCAGTATAATCGACAATTGGGGACTCCCTTCTATGTCTAATGTGTACTAGATGTGTGTTTCTGTGATAATCAGATGGGGCTAGGAAAACAGGTGGCAGTAGGAAGGCAATGTAACAGGTTCCCTCCCAATCGAGGGGCAGACGGACATATGCGGTCTGACCACAAATAAAATAAGAATGACGTGAGGCTTTGAAAACAGATTTCCCACTGTCACTATACTGGATAACAGTAGTACAGTCACTATGACCTACATGTATGGAACCATAACTACGGACACATAATTCGCCTTTGACAGGTAATACTGAAATAGCAGGTAAGTCTGGAGTAGTATCAGACTGAACATTCAGGACCATAAAATTCGACGAATAATTACCTAAATTATATACTTCATTTTCTAGATCTAAACCTGTTTTGTGGGGGAAACCTTGCTTGTCTGAAAAACATGTACTGTTAAGAAAAGACATATCTGTTGAGGATGACGTTAGCGTGGACCATGCTCCACACGAACCATTATATGAGAATGGATAAGGAAAAAGTGGCAGAACTCCCTTCGGTGTCTGGAAAGGGGGGAGTCGACCACACACCCAACAATTAGTGGCATTGCTGGTCTGGTGTGAGTAATGTAACATACGGATAAATGTGTTGTTGCGCATAGCGAGGCGGTATGAATATTCGTGAGGAGGCAGATCACTAAACGTGTGCTCTACTGTAGCATTAGCAGACATATTTACATGAGGAACTGGAAAATACAGATAGAACGCATAACTGGTGCAGGAAATCAAGATGCTGATGAATAATACGAAACTCAGAAAAACGATACATTGAATTGAACTTCGACTGACTCTCTCACTATGGGGGTCTATTTTATACATGTCAGAAACAGTCTAACCGTTTCACCTAGGGGAGGACTTATACAATCAAACTGACTGACTTATTTTACTAGACCTGAGCTTTAACTTATACTCCTGCTGCGGAGTTTTCTCTAACCAGGGAGGGGTTGTAATAATGTCTTGTGCGGGACAGTCCTTTAAAACAATGTTTTGGCAATCTTTCGAATCCTGGGAAATGTTTTTAGAAACGGATTTCAATCCTTTAAAAAGTTTAATATGAGAAAGGTGGATCCATCCTTTTCTGCCTTCCAACTTGACGGCAGTACGGGTGGTCAAGAGGACCTGACGTGGCTCCTTCCAACGTGGTTCCAGCGGACTTGATCTGTCAAAATTTCTGATCATCACCAAGGAGCCTGGAACGATCTCGTGCGGTGCCACCTCGGTATTGTCTGGAAATGCGGCGGCAACCTGTGAACGACATGAGTTGAGGGCAGACATCAAGGAAGCTAGGTAATCTGTCAGCATATTACATGGAACATCGGTAATACTTCGGGGTCTAGGAGTACCCCACATATTAGGGGGGCGGCCGAATACGACCTCATACGGGGACAGACCTGATCTGGAATGTGCAACCATGCGCATATAAAACAAAGCGACTGGCAGAGCTACTAGCCAGTCCACACCTTTTTCTTTACAAACTTTGGCAATACGGATTTTCAGGGTCTGATTATGTCTCTCAACCAGACCAGCTGCTTCAGGATGGCGTACACAATGGAACTTCCACTGGTACCCTAACAACAGGGAAACATGCTTCATTAACTCTGAGGAGAATGGCTGACCGTTATCAGAATATACGACTCTAGGGAGTCCATATCTAGGGAAAAATTCACGAACCAACTGCTTGGCAGTGGTCGCGGCTGTGTAATCTGGGACTGGATATGCTTCTGTCCACCTGGACAAAGCGCATACGACTACAAGGACATACTTGAAACCTCGACATCGCTCCATCTGAATATAATCCATCTGGAGGACCTCAAAAGGGTGGTCAGGGGGCTGGAAACCACCTTGTTCCACCGGGACACTTTTACCTGGATTAAACTGACAACATATCATACAGGTACGGACTTTCTGTTTGGCTGCAGCTCGTAAATGCTTATTGAACCAAATATTCTGGATACTGTCTAACATAGCTTTTTCTCCTAAATGTGCTGGACTATGTGCGGTATTGATAATGACTTGAACCATAGAATCGGGGAGAAACCATGTGGCTCTACCCTTCGTTAACCATCCTTGATCTGTCTGGACCCCTCCTTGTTCAGACCATTTCTTGATTTCGTCGGGAGTAGCATGTAACTGGATATCTATGACATCTTGAGTAGGGTCCTTAACTGTCATGCATGTAATCGGGTCTGGGGTGTGTGTCTGATTGACTGGAATGTCTAGAGTCTGTGCTGTAAGCTTGGCTGTGCGATCGGCTAGATCATTACCCTGGGAAATAATGTCAGTAACTTTCGTATGTGCTTTACATTTCATGATAGCAATGGATGTCGGTAAATGTATGGCATCTAACAGGGCTTGAATAAGGAGACCATGCTGAATCTTGGTTCCATGAGAAGTCATGAAACCTCTCTCCTGCCAGAGCACTCCGAAGTCGTGTACAACTCCGAATGCGTAACGTGAATCTGTGTAAACATTAACTTTCAGGTTCTTGGCATGTATACAGGCTTGTGTCAGAGCGACTAGCTCTGCTGCTTGAGCAGACAGGGTGTCAATACGGTGTGTTTCAACAACTTCGGTGTCAGTAGTCACTGCATACGCGGCGACTAGTTCTCCTGTACTAGTTCTCATACATGAACCATCCACATAAAGTGTCAGGTCAGGATCTTGTAACGGAATGTCTGTCAGGTCTTGTCTTGGCTTTGTCGTAATATTAACTACTTCCACACAGTCATGTGGGTCTGGATTTGAACTAACTGATGGTAACAGTGTAGCAGGATTCAGGACGTTGCAGCGTCTAATTTCTATGTGTGGCTGGAACAGTGTCAATTCATAACCTGTTAAACGTGCAATTGTCAAGTGCTGAGTTTGTGTTCGGTTTAAAAGAACTTCTACTGAATGTGGAACTTGTACTGTCAGGGAATGTCCTAAAACTATGGAATCACTTTGTCTGATAGCTAGTGCTGTGGCTGCAACTGACTTGAGGCACGCAGGCAACGCCTGGGCGACTGGATCTAATGTGCTCGAAAAATAAGCACAGGGCTTGTATTGTCCTGCTTGATCTTGTGTGAGAACAGATAATGCTGTACCTTCGCGTTCAGTAACAAAAAGTGTAAAAGGCTTACTGTAGTTCGGTGTAGCTAGAACTGGAGCTTGACATAAAGCTTTCTTTAACTCGTTGAAACTAAGTGTATGGTCAGATGTCCAAGGGAGGACAGTCGATACGGCTGCCTCCTGTGTCGTTAACTGTATCAGTGACTTGGCTAGAAATGCATACTGGGGAATCCATTGTCTGCAATAAGAAGTAAGGCCGATAAAGGCACGTACCTCCTTCTGGGTTCTGGGCTGGGGAAGACTCGCTATTAACTGAATACGGTCTGGTGTCAACTGCCTACCCCTCTTGGACAGCAAGTGTCCTAAGTATACCACTTGCTGGACACAGAATTGAAGCTTCGAAGGTGACACCTTGTGCCCCATCTCGGCTAGAAAATACAAAACTGTAAGGGATGCTCGCTCGCAAGCACGTTCAGAACGGGCTGTGATCAGTAGATCATCGACATACTGGAGCAGGGCAGTGTCAGTTGGCATGTGAATATTGTCTAGTTGTCTCTTAAGTGCTTGACTATAAATACTAGGACTTTCTGTGAAACCTTGAGGAGCGCGTGTGAACATATAGCTCCTTCCATTTAAACAAAATCCGAAAAGAAACTGGCTGTCTGGATGAATTGGAACACTGAAAAATGCATTCTTGAGGTCTATGACAGTGAAAAACGTGGCTTCGGAATCAATGGCTGTTAACAGGGAAGAAATGTCTGGAACAACTGGGTACTGAGGAATAATACATTTATTAAGCTCTCGTAAATCAATCACTAATCGATATACTGGGGGTGCATTTGGATCAGTACGTTTCATGACTGGAATGATCGGAGAATTGCATACATTGGAGTCAGTTTCTACAACTACTCCTTGAGCCATGAGCTCGTCAATAATTTTGGATAAGGCTGCTACAGCCTCGGGTGGCAATCTGTACTGTCTGATTCGGGGTAACACTACACCTGGCTTGAGAGTCACACGATAGGGTGTGATTTGCATATAACCTACATCAGTTGGACCTTGCGCCCATAAATGCTGTGGAACATTAGACAATCTTGAATCAAAATCTCGTAATACATAGTGACCCTTAAAGTCACGTAGGAACAATCGTATTCCCTCTGGGGAACAGCAAATAACTGCACCTAATTCTTTCAGTGTCTTAATGCCTAATAGATTTTCTGGACATGACTTAGTAAGTAACAGATCAGTAGTACGGGACAATGGACCTACTTCTAGAGTGACTGGCTTAGATATCTCATTAACTATTGGCTTTCCTGAAAATCCAAGGGAAACATTTCTTGAGCCTGAGAGCGGAGCCCCTGGAACTTCGGCATGACTAATTGTGGTCCTACTTGCCCCTGTATCGATCAGAAACTTTCTGTCTTTCCCTAATACTTGACTGTGAACATAGGGACCTTCTTGATCTACAGGTATCTCGATGAGAGGCAAGCCTACCTCCCTCTCTAGGCTGTTTCATGAATATGGCTGGTACTCTGGATACTCAGACTGTGCATACTGGTACATCTGCGATGTAACGTGCTGTGTTGCAGCAATAGGCTGCGGTGCGGTAACTGTCTGTTGTGCATTCTGTGGTTGAGGAGTCTGTGAAACTTGTTCTTGTCTAGGCGGACGTGGTCTTTCTTTAGTCTTACCAGTAGCTATATTATGTTTCAGAACTGTACACTCGTTTATAAAATGACCTGGCTGTTTACAATAATTGCAGTTCCCTTTAACGGGAGCTGCAGGATGACTGGCTTGATTCGGACCCCTCTTCTGACTGTCTTGAGGAATAGATTGTGCAACTAGCACTTTCATTTTCGTGTCTTTCATACGTTTTCTTTCGTGTTCTTGCTCTTCCCTGATTCTATTTTGGTGATACTGGAGCATCTGGAGCATTTGGGACGGGGTGTTTGCTTGCCAGGTGCTTTCGACTTTCAGAACTCGATTTTTAATTTGTGGACTTGAATTCTCGACTAATTTGGTAACAAAAAGATGAGGGTATGACTCACTACTTGTCTTGAGACCACTGTTAATACTGAAACATTTCTCAAATCTAGAATAAAAATCACTAATATCTTCATCTTGTTTCTGTTTACAGGCTGAGATTGCATCCCAGTCTTCTTTTCTCGTTGTCAATAATCTAGGTAAAACTTGAATCAATAATTCTGGTAATTCTTTACATTTATCTCCAAGACCGGTACCTGGTACTCGTGCCTTGTCTTCAGCTTCTAGAGCTGCCCAATCTATCTTTTTCTCTCCCACCTCCCATTCTTTTTCCTTTAGCTTTTCATACACCCCTGCGGGCAACAGGACTTTTAACATTTTAACGATATCTGGGTAAGTGTATTCTCCCATACGGAGCATGTCTTTTAATTCTCTATGGAACCCTGCTGGATCTTTGTCATGACAGGGGATTAATTTCTTCATTTCAAGAAGTTCCATCTTTGTGATTGGAGTGTATACAAACACTCGTTGCATTTCGCCACCCGCCCCTTGGACTGGGTGGACTTCTCGTAACGGATTCTGTCTGTCTAGGTAGAATGATTTGCTTTCTGGGGGTAAAACATGAACAAAATGCGGATTCAGAAACGTTCTATACTTGTGACGCTGTTCTAGAATGACACTAACTAAATCGGTACCTAGACCTCTCCATCTATACTGGAGTAACTCGTTCAGGATATCGTGCAACGGACCTGGATCAGAGTGCTGACCCTCATACAAAGTAATGAGGTGCTGGATCATATACGTACCCACCAGTCGCTGCTCGGCTGGGGGCAATTTCAGAAACATTTGTGCCACTATTTCGTCTGGAAAAGTGGTAGAATCAGTAATCCATCGGACTGCTGATCGGGCTAGTTCTTGTTCGTGCATAGTACTTAATTCACTGTAACCGACTCGTGATTTCAGAATGTGATCGGTAGCTTGAAATACTTGTTCTAGAGAACCTTGTTCTGGTGCTGGATGATGAAAAGTAGACTTGCGTTCTAGACGTAAATGGCGATCTGGAAATCTAGATTTTCCTACATACGCTATTCTGGCGGGATTCTCGTTCTCTTCCTCTTCAGGATCAGAGATACTTTCTTTCTCGCTTACTTGTGCTGCTTTACGCTGGTCGTGTAACCTTATTATTTCTTTACGAATTTTTTTGTACATACTCTCCATGGCACCGACGGTCTTGTGCTTACCCTCGGCTATATTATCACTCCACCTTGTCAGGATTCTCATTTCGGCGGAATCTTTAGACGGGTAGTCTTGTTCTCTTATTAGACAATTGATCAGGAACTTTAATATCATGAGCTGGATCTCGGCTTTCCTTTGAGACATAATCTCGCCAATGCTTTCTGGATCATCCCCTGTACGGATGAAACGATATATTCTGTCTAGATCTTCTTTCATATTCGGTAAGGTGACTAGATACTCGGTCACTCTCCTTACACGTAAGGAATATAAAACCATATTATACTCGCCTGGGACTGGATCATAGACACATTCGTTAAGGGCTTGTCTGATTTCTGTGACAGACTTATTACTTTTAGGAGTACGCTGTGATGCTTGAGCATGTAATTCGAGTGCTGATAAACGCTTGTGTGGCGGCGGGGTTTGAGGAGTAGCTCCTCCTGCGGCCCCTAGACTGGAGTCGTCTACTGAGGCTCTACGTCCTGGCAGAGTGGGAAATGGAACTGTAGGCTGGACCGGGGGTACCGTAACAGGTACTCCGGTGTCTGGAGGAGCGGGAAGTGCCTGATTTGCAGGGACTGGCGGAGCGCGAACAGGATTCGCATATTCTGGGACTGTGTCGTCCAAATAGGACGAAATAAAAATATCAGCTGCGGTCGGTTTGTGACGTAGCTTGGTCGGAACTAATGGTGGCGGGAAATTACTGGATGCCTCTGGGGTTGCTTTTGGCAAGCCTTCGGCAAGCAGAGGATACATACCCTTAATAAGGGCATGCCTCTGTCTGTCTGACTGTTCGGCTTTGACTCGTTCACCTATCTCGATTAATTCTCTTTCTTGGACTCGTTCTTGGGATTCTCTACTTAACTCCGACTTTCTGACTTCCTTTTCAGTTCTTCTATGAGCTTCCTTACGCCATAACTCGATGGCATCTTTCTGTGACTGTCTGGCTTTCTTTTTCCATAATGCTTCTTCTACTCGCATGATACATTCGGCATCCCATGTACCCGATACGGGCCATCTATACTTTTCGTCTAACTGTTTGGTATACTCTACCCATAAATCTAGATACAATATGGCGCTTATGCCATGTTTCTGATACATAAAATGACCTGGACTGTCCCTGGGCGGGACAGGAACTGCTTCCTCTAATAAACCCTTTCTAGTTTTTAACTGACGTAACTTGGAAAAGAGCGGCATTGTAAACTTGAATCGGAACACAATACAATACACGAAAAACAATAACAATTGGGAAAACAATTCAGGCATACCACGACATTGGAAATACATTGAACAACATTATAAATGACAGGTCGAACAGAATATTACCTGGAATACTGAGAACAGAAACAGAACAGAATTTCTCGAGAACGGAACAGACTAGAGTTACTGGATGCACTGCTATAACAGTACGGAACATACCGGTCCCATAAAGGGACGCATCAAGACCCGTATCCACCTAGGTGAACACTTCGTTTGTGAGTCTGGGCACCACCAACCCACGGACCAGGAGTCAATTTAGATTGGTCCTGTCTAGATACTACCCCAGCAATGGTACTCACCGGGCAGCAAGAACGGAAAGGCCTCGGACTGGACTGGACGACGGACTTCGGACTTCAGTTACGGGTGGGCCTCCGGATACCTCGGACCTTGGACTCTTGGCTTGGGCTCTGGTCGGGACTCGCCGCGTTCCTCCACCGTCTCGTTTGGATGCTGGACCGCCTCCTCCGTCTCCTCCGTGGGCCTGAGGGATACTTGAAGCAGAAATATCTGCACGTGGCCGGTATGGTTCCGTCACGGCTGCAGAGGGTCAGGGGGTCGGCGTGGCTTCACCGACGCGTGGGGAAAGGGCAAGTCCCTGTTCGGGCGCCATTATGTGGTATATAAATAAATAATACCGGATCTATTTTTGAATGTATGAATGAATAACAGATAGCTCAATAAAATAAGAGTCAAGATTCGAGGTAGTAGGAGTTTCTGCAGGTTTATTACAGCATAAGGACAGGATCAGGACAACCTGCATAGGAACAGGGGCCCAGCAGGACAACTGGGGCCCAGCAGCTGCCGGGGCTTGATCTGGGATGAGCGCGCTAACTTTTAATAACAATACATCAACTTATATACATAGCGCAAACACATAGCATTACATTGCAGTAGGCGTAGCAGTGGGTGGAGCAGAAGGTGTGACGCGTAGCAGTCGCGAGAGATAACAGTAAAAGTAGGTGTAACTGGGAGTATACATGGACATGTGATGCAAACGTAACAGAATATGTCATGAATGGGCGGAAACTTTGGAGGAGGCTACCTAAGGAGCCGGGACCTCTAACCTGATGGTGCGCGCAAACCGGCAATGACGTATTACTAGGAGAAGCTGGGGGCTATGAACTCTGTGCTAGGAGCAGAGACTAGAGTCTGGAGGGTCGGAGCGACATGTACCTAAACCCTATCTGGTATCTGATGTTTAGGGAACATGTTGATATAAACTAGAAATCATGAGGGGAAAAGCTAACTTGATTCTAAGACTGGACCATGCATTATTCTACATGTAGTGCGTGATGAAGAATATTAAATGACCATTAATACAGTATTTCTCTAACGTGGAGCCGAATAGGCTAGACGATGACGGAAACTATTGATGCAGTTCAGTAGCTTAGGAATGCAGAGAAGGAGGACTGAACTGATAACTGGAACTATAACATACTCTTGGCAGACTCAGAGGCAGAGCCAAGCTGCACCGGGCACTGCGAGGCAGGAAGTAAGTGAAGGGTCGAGGATACAGGTGGGGGCTGTATCGCTCCTCAGCGAGGCTTTCAGGAGACAGGAGCTGAATCTGTTGTCCGGGCCCTTTTGAGGCCTGGAAACGGGGACTTTATAATGAAATAACGTGCACACTGAGAAACGTGGCAATATAACTCTACATAGGCCTGATATTCGTAGTATTCACGAGGACTGGAAACTGACATACCAGAGGTGGACACAACTGTAATTGCGTCATTAATCAGACATGGGGAATAACATATGCATATTGGTCATGCACACATAACCTATGATGGATGAGGCGTAGGGACACAGAACATGGCAAAATTTACTTTTCCACAGTGTACTGGGTGTATATAGCAGTTCATTTGGGAAAATGTAAACTGTGAAAATTATTATGAAAGATACCTATGTATTTCAGAAATGGAAACAAAATATAGAGTTTAGAAACAGTAGCTATTTGCACATATCCGAAAATGTGGGTACCCATATTAGCATGTGAATTATAGGACATTATTCAAATTGACTTCTTTTTTACACATTGTCTTACATTTGGAAGGAAGAAATGCATCAAAAGTCAATAGGTAATAAAAGTTCCTCTATAATTCTGTGTTCCCCTAAGTCTCCCGATAAAAGTGGTACCTCACTTGTAGGGGTAGGCCTAGTACCTGCAACAGGAAACGGCCCAAAACGCAACTTGGACATCCCAAATTTTTACAGTGAACACAGACCCCTTTTTTGCAAAGTGCATAGTTGTGGATTTTGAACCCTAGCTCAACCGGCACCTAGGGAAACCTATACATTTTTTAAACTAGACACTCTGGGGAATCTAGGATGTGATGACTTGCCTGGCTCACACCAGGTTCTGTTACCCAGAATCCCTTGCAAACCTCAAACTTTGTAAAGAAACAAAAACATTTTCCTCACATTTCTGTGATGGGAAGTTCTGGACTCTGTGTGGATCCACAACATTCCATCCCCCAGCATTTCCCGAAGTCATCCGATAAAAATGGTACCTCACTTGTGTGGGTAGGCTTAGTGCCCACTACAGGAAATGGTCTAAAACGCAACGTGGATACAGCACATTTTTACAGTGAAAACTGACCCTTTTTTTGCAAAGTGCATAGCTGTAGATTTTTAACACTAGCTCTGCCGGCACCTAGGAAACCTATCAAACCTACACATTTTTCAAAACTAGACACCCATGGGAATCCAGGATGGGGTACTTGTCTGGCTTTCACCAGGTTCTGTTACCCAGAATCCCTTGCAAACCTCAAACTTTGTAAAAAAAAGACACATTTCCCCCACATTTCTGTGATGGAAAGTTCTGGAATCTGCATGGGTCCACAAACTTCCACCCACCCCACATCCTCCAAAGTCTCCTGATAAAAATGGTACCTCACTTGTGTGGGTGGGTCAAGTACCAGCAAACGGCAAGGGCTCTTAAGGTATTGTGGAGACTTCAAAATTACCTATCATAAAACAACCTATTTTTGCAAGGGTTGTCACCTGAGTTTTTGGCCCTGGGCTCGGCGGCCATCTTAGGAAAGCTACCAAACCCACACATTTCTGAAAACTAGACACCCTTGGGAGTCCAATGAGGTATGGCTTGTGTGGTTCCCAACGTTTTCCTACCCAGAATTCCCCGCAAACCTCACTGAAATAAATAATTTTTTCCACAAATTTTTGTGGGGGATCACCGTGCCGGCACCAATGTCCTACCACCCAGCGTTCCCCTTGTTCTCCCGAATAAAATGATACCTCACTCACTTGCAACTTCCCTGTGATCAACACTCTTGTGATTACCAAGCTTTAGATTCCCTGTCTGAACCTGTGGATACAAAAATAAGTAAGCCTGCTAGCCCAATACTATATGGTCCATAACAACTCATCAAGATAATTGCAAGATTTCCTCATACATACCCAAAGAAAGTAAAAGTTTATGTAAATCTTTTGGAAGAGTTCCTAATCAGATTGTAAAAGAAATGTATTTTACGAGCAATGCTGCCACCATTGATATAATATTAATTGGTTCATTGTCACCACTAGTTCAGTCTTTTACTTGACTTTGTTAAGCAATAATTCTTATTGCATTTGTTCCAGAAGAAAAACTATTAAAAAAAACAGAAAAACAAAGAGAGCCCAGTTGCTTTACTTCAAGCACTGAATGTATGAGTCTGTAGATAACCAAAGTCTCTTTTCACCTTAACAGCTTTCATAAAAGAATAGATTTCTGTTTCCCTTTTTTATTTTGTTTATGTTCCCCTGAATAACAAGTATGCTCCAACAGAAAGGAAGAATGCATGTCTTTTTTGTACTCATGCCACCTTTAGTTCCACTCAGCAGCTCCAAAGAGTACAACTAACAAAAAAGGAAGGATTTATGTCTTTTTTTTTAACTCATGTGACCTTTAGTTCAATTCTGCAGCTCCAAAGAATCCAACTTTTTCCAGTCAGCTGATAAAATATAAGTTTGAAGAAACAGGGAAATAAGAGCACAGCTGCTGACCTAATTTATAAACCCAGGTTCACTTTGGTCTGTGAGGGCATCACTTCTTGCACATGCTTCAAATACCGTCTTTATCTTTCCAAAAGACAGCTTTTCCAAATAACAGCTGCGATATCTAAATGAGAGACAAGCAGCCTCTCCCAAAGTACCAGCCTATGCAACTCCATCACAAATGAATTACGCACTCCGAACAGCATGCAGGCTCCTCCTATAAATCCCCCTTGGTCCTTTAGAACTCCTCATGTCCTCCCTAGGCGTCACGGAATTTGTAGTCCATACAAATTTAGTTTGTACAGGCAAGAACCCACAGTTACCTCCATGTTAACCTTTACATGGAAGTAGGTTGTATTGGTAACATTTGAAGGCACTAAGACAGTGGCGGTGCGTCCATTAATGCGCTTGCGCGTTGCCCCACTGAGCATTGCCGTCACTCTCCACCTCTGACTTTCTCACTCACACAATGCAATCCCTGTATCCCAGGCTGTCAGAGCCAGAGGCAGTCGGCTTAGAAGGGGGTGGGACAGCACTACAGGAGAGGAGTTCAGCTGCAAGACAGTGTCTGATTGACATCCACCATAACACATATCGCAGGTGGTCGTCGGTGGAGTGCACGGCAAGAGAGGAAAGGGGGGGGGCGCTCGGCCCCCACACTCACATGGCTGGGCCCGGCCCCCCCTCACCCGCCCTGATTGGTCCGTAGGTCCCGCCATTGACCCGGAAGCAGTTTTCACTTCCGGGTCAAGGAGGCGGGACCTTTAGCAAAGGGGGGGTTTAAGAGCCTGGGGAGCGCGGGAAGCGTTCTCTTTGTGCCCGCGCTTCCCAGGCTCGCTCCTCGCCCCGCTGTGGGGCTTGTAATTTTCTCTTTTATTTTACTGCAGGTTTCGCTTCCAGGTTTCGTAGCACGCCGGCGGGACTCGGAGCGGCGGTCAGAGGGCCCAGCGATCGTGAGGAGTGATCGGGAATTGCAGCCGGAACTTCGGCCATCCGTTGCGGTGTGGGGAGCGAAGGGGAGCAATGAATCGAGGCGGAGCATTGGGCATCAGGCATAAAGAGCGGTTTTATGCGGGAATAGGTCAAACGACTTGCAGGTACGTTGCGGGCTTTGCGGTACGCCGCTAGAAGATTGGCCCGGCAGAGTGAGAGGAAGAGGAAAATATACTCATAACGAGTCTCTCGGAAATTTTGGGCGGTGCAAAGCAGGGTCGGCCCGGGCAGCAAAGGAAGGGGAGACCGGTGCTGGGTGTTCAGTGGTAAATAACGGATGGCTGTTTACTTAGGCGGGGGGCAGACTACAGTTACATATTAAACAGCTTAGAAATACGTTAAAGGCAATTTTACAGAAAAGGACAGGTCGGCGGAAGGTGTGATTCTGGGCAAATCACTTGGAATTCACTGTGCCTAATACATTTAAGGTATGCTATATCACTGAATTCCAGATAGCTGTTTTAGGTCAAGTGTGCTGTATATACAAAGTTGTATAAGGTGTGATTCGGGGCCAATCATTTAATCTCACTGTACTTAACAAAATAAACAGAGTTGGTGCCAAGTGAAGCGCCTTGATAGCTGTTTCAGCCAATTTTGCAGTGTAAAAAACAGTTTATAAGACAGCTTGTTATTGAGTAGCATACTGTTTTCACGGCCCAGTTTCAGCCTTTTGTGCAGTGATCAATAAGAGCAATGTTGTGTTGAATTCAGGTTGCATGATTCAATAAAAAATTGAGGCAAAGCACTTGGGAAGTTTGGCAGAATTCGGTTTTAACAATTTTCTCATTCTAGACGTAAAGACAGGAGCTGCTGCGGACCGGGTAGCTGAGGAGCTCATGGTGGACGGCGGACTCTGAGGACACGGGCAGGCCTGCATTTCACTGCTTCTGGCGGGCCGCTGGGCTAGAGTTCGCTTGCCTAAACACTCCAGGCTAGCTGGGGTGTGCGGTCACAGTTGCGTGGTGCTTACGGCCAGCCTGTGAGCCTCCAACTTGGACAGGTACAAGGCACATTGTGCCAATAAATAACACACTGTGCAGTGTAGGTTTAAGAGGAGTATGTCTGCCAGACGGGGTGCAGGGAGTTCGAACGTGGAGTTAATGTTTCAAACAATGATGCGCAGAATGTCAGCAATGGACAAGAGATTGGGGAAAGTGGACAAATTGGGTAAGACTGTCGCTGAATTGGGGGCGAGGATTGATGCCCAGGCAGGCCCGACGGGAAGGCCTAAGCGGACCATAGTGTCGCCCAAAGCAAGGGGGGATTTTGAAACACCACCGAAACGTGCCAGAACTAGGAAGGTTGGTGGTTGCCCCCCCCCAGGTCCACTGGGGGAAGGGGGTCCCCGAGGCCAGTACCGCATGTAGCGCCTGTTGCACCTGGGTCACCAACTCCTGCCCCCCAACCTCCAGTAAGCGTCCCAGCCCCCGCCCCGCAACCTCCAGTAAGCGTGACAATAGCGCCAGTTATGCCACCTATTAACTCGGTCCCCGTTGTTACCCCACCAGTAGTGCCATTGATTGACCCAGTCCCGGTCATTGTCCCGCCCGTAATTCCAGCAAGTTTGGGTCAAGTGCCACCAGAACTGTCGGCACAGATAGCGGCGGTGCTTCCATGGTTGGGGATCAGGGGGATGTTACCTCCCGCAACAGACCCCTCAGCTGAAGCCCAGAGAATGGTTGCTCAAATTTTGGTGGCTAGGGGCGAAAGTAGCACGCCGGGTGCACCGATTTCTTCCCAAACAGGTCCAACAAGTAATGGGGGCACGGTCAAGACCATGGAACCAACGCAACCCGCCGAAAGTGGTAAGGAGGTTGTCCTGCCGGTACTGGGCGAAGGCGCAATTCCCTCCAGGGGGAAGAGTTTGGCGCAACATGTATCTCAAAGTGTGAAGGAATTGATTTGGGCAGACAAATATATTAATATTTTCTCATTGCTGATTGACAACAGGGAGTGGGAATATGTGAAATCACAGAAGGAGATGATGTTGCCTAGTTGTACAAATTTAGAGTAGAGGAGACGCTCATCAACTGGATCAGGGTTTTTTCTGTGCTTAGTGCAGTTACGGCGGAACTTTTCCCCGGTATGCAAGCTGAGATGGCTTGCTATCAGAGTAGGATTACAATGTTTAATGAGAATCATGGGGGGGGGACTCATGGAAAGAATATGACATAGCTTTCAGGAAATCGAGGGAGTTTAACAGATCCTTAGCCTGGGACAAAGTTGACTCTATCTCCTGGCATTCTCAGTTTGAGAGGGGGCAATCTGCAGGTACTAGCGCTAACTGGAACAAAGGATATTCCCCTAAGCCCCAGCAGCCCTTTCTGCAGCCCTTTCGGCCAGCGCAAGGCGGGGAAATGGCCAATAAGGCCAGAGGTACCACAGGTGGGAAAGGAGTCTGCTGGGATTTCAATAGGCGAACTTGCAACAGGACACCGGGCACTTGCAAATTCAGGCACGCGTGTAACATATGCGGCCACCTTTCCCACCCAGAGGCGACATGTCGGTCAAAGGGTAGTGCGTCAGGTAACAGAGGGAGGAGGAAACCAGAATAGCAGAGGACACCCCCTTATTGCGCATTCACCTATTTTAGTGGCGGCTATGATCCCTTGGCTCAATAGATACCCTAACCATACTTCCGCAAGGATGCTCCAAGAGGGTTTCACTCATGGTTTCCGGATTCCAGCTGGGGGTTATACTGGGACACCACAGTGTAGGAACCAGTTGTCAGTTAAGAACAATCCCGGGGTGGTAGCGAACAAAATAGAGAAGGAACAGCGCCTAGGTAGGGTAGCGGGGCCTTTTCATAACATCCCTGTACAGAATTTTGCCTGCTTACCTTTAGGAGTGGTCCCAAAGAAGGAGAAGGGCGAGTATAGGCTCATAAACAATTTGTCTGCACCAAAGGGCCTATCCTTGAATAATGCAATTGATAGTCCATTTGTAGTGTGAAATATGCGTGTTTTGACCAGGCAGTTGAAATGTTGAGAGTTTTGAGAGTTTTGGGTCCTGGGGCACTGATGGCAAAATCAGACATTGAGTCAGCTTTTAGACTACTCCCTGTGCGCCCAGCAGACCAACACTTGCTAGGTTTTTCCTTCGAAGGCAAATACTACATGGATATGTGTATGCCCATGGGTTGCTCTATTTCATGTGCTTACTTTGAAACATTCAGCTCTTTCCTTGAGTGGGTTCTGAGACAATCTACTGGCCACCAGTATGTCATGCATTACTTAGACGATTTTCTTTTCTGGGTCTGGCGGGCTCACAGGAGTGCGCATGGGCATTGCAGGAATTTTGCATGCTCATGCGTGCTTTTGGGGTCCCGCTCGCGCAGGGAAAAACAGAAGGGCCATTGACATTTTTGGAATTCTTGGGAATTGAATTGGATTCCGTGGAAGGCTGTTTCAGGTTACCCAAAGAGAAGATCGAGAAATTCAGGGCAACCCTTGAACTATGTTTGCAAAAAAAGAAAGTCACTTTGCAGCTGTTGCAGCAGACAGTTGGCCAGCTAAATTTTGCCTTGAGAGTCATCCCCATGGCACGCCCATTTTCCCGCTCATTTGCGCAAGGCATGAAGGGCTTGCGGGAAAAGCATCATCGCACACGACTGTCAGTCGAGGTTCGCCAGGACATGCGGATATGGATTGCATTCCTGAAGGATTTCAATGGCAGAGTACTGTGGGGTGCCCCCACGCTGACCTCAGCAGAGTTAGGACTATGAACTGACGCTGCAGGCAGTGTGGGGTTTGGCGCCATACTTGGCAATAAGTGGGTGGCGCAAAGATGGCCTAGCTGGTGGGAGGAGAGCGGTTTGACAGCAAACATTGGGTTACTAATCGCTCGGTTATTTTCTGGTCAGATAACATGACCATGGTGGAATGCATCAACCAACAGGCAGCACGGTGTCAGTTCATACTGCGCTAGTTAAAGGAGATTGTGCTGAGATGCATGAAATTGAATGTACATTTCAGGGCCAAACATGTTGCAGGGGTCTTGAATAACGCAGCTGATGCCCTTTCTCGCTTTAAGATGCAGGTATTCAGGGAACACCTACCAGCTGCAGAGGCTCACTTCCCATCGACACTTTGGCAGATTGGTGCCCCCAACTACACGCCCTCGTGGCAGCCAGCCTAGCTCCCAGGACCAGGACAGTTTACGAAGGGGCGTTCAGGTCTTACTGTAACTATCTGGGACAGGATTGGGAGAACAAGTGGGATCATGAGGCTAATTTTAATGGGTACATGGACACATTGCACAAGGAGGGGCGCTCAGCGGCGACAGCAAGCAGACATAAGGCAGCTGTTTCCTTTTTTGCGCAAGCAAGGGGAGCCAGGGATCCTACGAACAGTTTCTTGATACAAAAAGCTTTGAAAGGATGGCGGCGCTTACAGGCAACCACCGCCGATGGCAGAAAGCCGATAGGTTTAGAACGGTTGGCAGTAGTGTTCCTCGCCCTGCCGGACACATGCAGTTCTTCGGTAGAGGTAATATTATTCAAAGCTGCATTTTCCCTGGCCTTTTACGGGGTGTTCCGGGTAGGCGAATTAGTGGCTAGCAACAAACTAGATAAGAGTGGTGGCCTGCAGCTGCAAGATACCAGTATACGAGGCGACACAATGCGGGTTACCATCCGGAAATCCAAGACTGACCAGGACGCTAGGGGAGAAAGCTTAGTACTACATCGGGCACCGAATAACCCGTGCTGCCCGGTGGCACAGGTAGAAGCGTTAATCAAACAAAGAGCAGGTGAGGCAAGGGGAGCATTGCTAATGCATATGGATGGTACCCCTTTGACCAGGTTTCAGTTCCAAAGAGTCTTAGCCATGAGTATTGCCAAAGCAGGTTTAAACCCCAAAGAATTTGGGACGCATTCTTTCCGGATAGGGGCAGCCACTGAGGCCACTGCGAGGGGATTGAATGTCAATAGTGTGAAGAGGATTGGGAGATGGTCTTCCAATGCCTATAAGCGTTATGTACGGATGCACATGTTGTAAGGGTCAGTCGACGCCCCTCTGACGCCTGCTTTGTCATGTTTATCTCTAGTTTCTCGGGCCTGTGACGCAGTGCGGAAACTACTAAAGGATCATCAATGCCAACCATCAACATCTCGGCAACGGCAGGAAGACAAAAGGAGGACATATGTAGTATGGGTAGTCAGTCATTCGTATGTGAAACGTGCTAAACCAATTTTTCTTGCAGGAGCGGGTAGAGGGAGGGCGGAGTGCGGGGGTTTCAATGTTTCCTTCCATGGCAGAGGGGGGCTTTGCCTCAGTCAGCTTAGGGGCTACATGTCAGAGCTACTCGAAAGACACACCTCACCACCCTCAGTGGTCATCCTTCACCTGGGGGGGAATGATTTAGTAGACTTGGGCAGAAGGGTCCTGTTGGAAGAAATCATCTCAGCGGCAGGTTGGCTGGTGAAACTGTTACCGGATTGCACTATAGTGTGGTCACAGTTGATACCGAGGCTGCAGTGGAGGGGGGGTGAATCAGTCAGGGCGTTGAATCACTCGGTAAAGAGGGTCAACAACAAAATAGACAAGCTATTTCGAACTCCTTACTTACAGAGTATACCTCATGGTTGCATCTGGGGGGAACAGTTCTACTTGCGGGATGGGGTCCACTTGACAGAGTCAGGGAATGCCCTATTTATAAGGAACCTGTTAGCATGGGTAGAAGGTTGTGCTAGGAGGATATGACCTTTCAGTGTAGGCTTTTGGGGGGGGGCCAGATAGTCGGTCAACTATGCTGGCCTGTGGCGGTAAGGTCATAATCGGTGAGCAGCAATTTAAGGTCCTTAGGGGGCGGCACCATTCATCGAATGGGGTCGCCCAGGGGCAGGGGCCACTGGTCTCTCCCAGAACTTCAGGGGCAGGATATCCGCTCACTTGGAAGGGTGCGGGGGAGGGAGTCACGCTTTCTTCAGGCTGGTAGCCACCCCACACATACACTATGATGTCATCAAATGGCGCGAGTGTAAGGGCCCTCCTGTTATGGTTAAATGGAGTTCATGGAGCGTACGAGGGCAACCAGGAGAGGGACGTACTCTCCCGGTAACCGGGCGTGTCTGTTACTGGCGATAGAGAACAGCTGGGGGTGTCCGCAGCACAAGGTAAAGATAGGCACTGGGTGTCTGTTACTGGAGATAGAGGGGGCTGGGGGTGTCTGGTACTGGAGATAGAGGGGGCTGGGGGTCTCTGGCACTGGAGATAGATGGGGCTGGAGGTGTCTGGTACTGGAGATAGAGAGGAGCTGGGGGTGTCTGTTACTGGAGATAGAGAAGTTTAAGTTTTTGTGGATTTGTGCCTTTAGAGTTCGGCAGGAGAGGCGCTTTTCAGCATGCCGCCCTGGCAGACAGCGGCAAGAGAGACGGTAGAATGAAGAGGAGTGCTTAATTAAACATTTTAATTGCTAAGAGCCCAGACTGGCTGGGATGGTTTAATTAACAATCTGTGCAGCCGTAGGTTCTTTAAGTGATGAGAGATCTCGTTTCACAGAAGCGCTGTTAAGACATCAGTGAAGGTCTCCATAAAGCGCAGTATCCCATGCAGTCCTAGGAGCTGAGCGCTTTAAACGTGTTGGGCTTAAGATAAATGTGCCTGTCTGTGCCTTTATGTATTGTCTTCCCAGTAGCCTCGTGGTTTAGTGGCAGGCTTCTGTGTGCACTGTTACATAACTCCTGGTAGGGTCCTGCTGCTGGGTGAGTTGTGGGTGGTCTGTGAGGAGTGGAAAGTAAGAACTCTTTCGATTTCCAGGGGAGCATTTCCAAACATCTGTTTTCAGCTGTGCCGGTCTCTGTTTTTTATGCTGTTCCATGCATTGTCTCAGCTCTTTCTTAGTAAGTGAAGACTCTATGTGCGTTGTTACACAAATATAGCTTCTTTATTCTGTCCCTTACACACAGCATGCAGCTGTTATCAATATAGACTTGAATAGGCTTGATTCTCTGGAGACTTTGCAGCGCAGCTTGCTGAATATACACTCACAATAAAGTTAACAAGCATTGGCATAGCCAATAGGTCTCGCTTTTGGGACCTTCTAAGTATTTAGTTATGCAGCACAATATCCTTGGTGCAACCATATCAACTGTTGCGTGGCTAAACCGTATAAGGTCCCAAAGGCGAGACCTATCGGCTATGCCAATGCTTGGTGTGGTTGTGTGTGTGGTTGTGGTTGTGGTTGTGTGTGTGTGTGGTTGTGTGTGTGTGGTTGTGTGTGTGGTTGTGTGTGGGTGCGGTTGTGGGTGTGGGTGCTGTTGTGGGTATGGGTGAATGAATGAATGAAAGGATTCTTATTGTGCGCAAACTTTGCCCAATGGGCGTCAAGGGTGCGGGTGTGTTTGTGGGTGTGTGTGTGTGGATGTGTGGTTGGGTGTGGTTGGGTATGGTTGTGTGTTTGTGGTTGTGTGTGTGTGGTTGTGTGTGTGGTTGTGTGTGTTGGGTTGTGTGTGTGGTTGTGTGTGTGTGATTGTGTGTGTGGATGTGTGGTTGTGTGGTTGTGTGTGTGTGTGGTTGTGTGTGTGTGTGGTTGTGTGTGTGTGTGGTTGTGTGTGTTTGTGTGTATGGTTGTGTATGGTTGTGTGTGGTTGTGTGTGTGGTTGTGTGATTGTGTGTGGTTGTGTGTGTGTGGTTGTGTATGTGTGTGATTTTGTGTGTGGTTGTGTGGTTGTGTGTGTGGTTGTGTTGTGTGGTTGTGTGTGTGTGTGGTTGTGTGTGTGGTTGTGTCTCTGTGTGTGTGTGGTTGTGTGTGGGGTTGTGTGTGTGGTTGTTGTGTGTGTGTGGGGGTGTCGTTGTGTGGGTGTGGTTGTGTGTGTGTGTGTGTGTGTGGTTGTGTGTGTGTGTGTGGTGGTGGTGGTTGTGTGTGTGTGTGGTTGTGTGGTTGTGTGTGTGGTTGTGCGTGTGGTTGTGTGTGTGACAGTAATACTAAAATCATCTCAAAATAAAGGAACACAAATATTGAGTTTGTGGAAAGAGAAAGCACGTTGCAAGTCAAACGGGCAGCATCACAAAGCATTAACACAACAACATGTTCTTTGATGTTTGATGGTATTTGAATGAGAACATCAAAGGAGCACGCACAAGTGATCGCGGGTGAGAGTGAAAGTGATCACGGATGCTTGATAAGCATGACGAGGTTTGCCCTATGGCGCCTCTGCTCCTAAGCGCAAGCACATGCACTGTAGCTCTAGGCTGGCCATGGTAGCATTTTTGAGCCCTCACTAAAAGTCTCGCGAGACCGACGCAATCGCTGGGTCAGGCGAGACCCAAAAAGCGCTGTGCACTTGTTGATAACATAGTACACATTTGACACATACCGAATAGAAAGTGAGTTGAGACGAAGACACTTCTATGTTTTTGCATCCCTCCAGTTAGAATGTCAAGTTTTTGAATCTTCTGCTGTCCTTTAATCCGTAGCTAATTTAATCGGATGTTCGGTTTGACTCCATTAAGCCAATAGCACTATCTTCTCCTTTCCAGAACCCACCTATTTCTTAACCCCTTCGGTGCTCATGACGAGCTCAGCTCGTCATGAGGCACAGTGCTCGTGTGCTCATGACAAGCTGAGCTCGTCATGACCACACCCATTTCTATTATGGTCCAGCATAGGAGGGGGAGATCGAAAGCAGCCAAGGTGTTAAATTAAATCCCAGGACTGGAAAACTGGTGTCTCGTTGACAGAGGGGAGTCTGACCACCCTTACAGTAGAGAGATGGAGAGAGGTACTGGGGGAAGATAGCCCTGTACACAGGAAAGATGGAAGAGGGGTATTGACTTGAGGGCAGCTAGCAATGTGCACGGGAGAGATTGAAGAGGGGTACTGAGGGCAGCGAGCAATGTGTACAGGAGAGATGGAAGTGGGGTACTGAGGGCAGCGAGCCTTGTGCACAGGAGGGATGGAAGACGGGTACTGAGGGCAGAGAGCCCTGTGCACAGGAGAGATGGAAGAGGGGTACTGAGGGAAGAGAGCCCTGTGCACAGGAGGGATGTAAGAGAGGTACTGAGGGCAGAAAGCCATGTGCATGGGAGAGATGGAAGAGGGGTACTGAGGGCAAAGAGCCCTGTGCACATGAGATGGAAGAGGGGCACTGAGGGCAGATGATCAGAGTGGTGTTCTTATCCTTACATCAGTCGCTGCGCTTAAGCGGGATCTCTCTCACTTCATTTATTTATGTATTTAATTGTATTGTTGTGCGCTGACTTTTGGCTGGTGGCCACTTTGTAATGCTGTTTTGGATATTGAGTCTAGGTGTATTTCATGTGTAACCAAAACCCCTACATATGCACAGGATGAGCAAAAAAAGACATGCTCAGGTCACTTGTTCTTTACTCAGTTCACAGAGCTCCTCGGCGGCACTTTAACATTTTTCAGGGACTTTTTCCTTGCTGGGATGGGAGGCATCCTGTGAGTTTTGAAGAGGGCTAGAAAAGCCTCCTTGAAGAGGCAGGTTTTTATTATTTCCTTTGGCACTGCCAGGTAGGAAGGATCCTGAGTTCTGGGTAGAAAGCATTCCAGGGCTGTTCTTCGCACCTTCTGGTTTGCTTGAAAATGCATAATTTTCCAACTCTTTTTTCAAACTTTTTAGGCTTGCTATGGATTTGGGGTGATTTTTGCCTGTAGTAACTTTATAATTGCAGTCTGTGAATACCAATGGGATTATTCTTTTATGGGTGGGTGTCTGTACCTCCCTAAACTCCTCCTTAAAGCTCTCTTAATCTTTGCTAGCTGCAAATTGACTCGAATGGAAATTACCCAATCCTAATACATGAGGAACTGTCATACCAGACTTCTCTCTATACTTACTACAAGCCCTGAAGAAGTCCCTGGATGGGACGAAACGCGTTGGCGGTTTCAAAAGTTTTTATGATGAAAAATAAAGGATGAACAGGAACATAACATTGACTTGTCTTTGAAATAATTCTGCATCTCTTGACTATATAAATTGCTATATTGTGTGTATAAAGTGTGCTGGGCTATCTTATACAAATAGAACAGCCGCAGCTAAAAACGAGAAAAAGACTTATCGATCTCCCCTGGACACTTCTCACTCTAGGTCTCTGAAACCAGAAGGACCACTCTATAAAGGGCCACAGTGCTTTGACTGTGGCGAATGGGGCCATATAGCCTGTGTGTGTCCCCGAAAGAAATTGACAGAAGAACCCATGGAAGTGGGGTATATCCCAAGATCCATCCTGTATACAGCCGAGCTGGGGAGCACCTTTATGTAAGTGTGGAGGTATATGAGAGAACAGTGAAGGCCCTTTTAGATTCAGGATGTGGGCAGTCCGTAATCCTTGGTGAAACCAACCCAGATAATACCGTAGGCCCCAGTACATATCAGATGCGTACACAGAGACGTAAAACCATATCCAGTGGCTGTGATCTAACTCATGCCTGCCAAGAGGAAGCCGTACACTGTGAGGGTGGGGGTGTTGTTGGAATTACCAGAAGAATTAATAATCAGAATGGACAACCCTGGGTTTTTAGACATGTTCCTTAAGACTGTGCAGGGGCCCCAAGACAGGGAAACATGTGGAGGGGAAAAGCATAACACAGTGCTAGCTCTTATCTCCCCAGAACCCTAGATCCTACACAGAAGTGTTAAGTTTGCACAAATTAATCACCCGACCTTTCAAAACATCTGGCAGAGTGAGCAACACCAAGACACACCCACCTCATACTCCCATTTTACCATTGAGAAGGGCCTGTTATACAGAATTAGCGTGAAGGACAGTGAACCGCAGCTACTTGTTTCAATGTCTTTTAGGGACCAGATACTTCTTTCCCATTCTCACCTCACAGCAGAACACATAGGGGCTGAAAAAGCAACACAAAACGTGTTACGACACTTCTATTGGCCAGGTGTATATGGGGATATCAAAAAGCATTGCCAAGAGTGTGACACCTGTCAGAGGAAGAACACCTATCGTCCGTCCTGCCCTGGTGCCCATACAGTCTTTACCAATGATTGGCACCCCTTTCAAGAGAGTGGGTACGGACCTCATCGGACCCTTAACAAAAACCAGGAAAGGTCACCTATATGCCTTGGTGATATTAGATTATTCAACCGGATATCCTGAGGCTTTTCCCCTAAGGGACCCTACCACATCCAACATAGCTGAGAAACTCATTGAACTGTTTTCTAGGGTGGGATTCCCTCGGGAGAACTTGACTGATCAAGGCACTCCATTTGTATCACGCCTCATGAAAGAGGTATGTAAGACCCTGAACCTCCGCCACATAAAAACATTGGTGTACCACCTTCAAACTGATGGGCTGGTGGAGAGGTATAATGGGACCCTGAAGATGGTCCTGAAGAAAATGTTACAGAATGTATGTAAAGACTGGGACCAACTTGTTCCTCTCACCGTGTACGTAGTCAAGAGTCGAGTCCAAAGGTCCCTAGGGTGTTCCTCGTTCGAGATGCTGTATGGATGGCAACCGAGATCACTCATAGAAATGACCAAAGAGGCTTGCGACATGGAAGAAATCAAGGAGATCCAGGGTTTTCTGGAGTATACACAGAATCTGAAGAGCAGAATAGGAAAGTTAAGAGATCTTACTGATTCCCATTAGGGAAAAAGACAGGAGAAGCAAAAGCAGTTTTATAATAAAGGGAAGAAGTGGAGGCGCCTGGCCGTTAACGACTGGGTCTTAGTGTTATTACCTTCCTTGACTAGAAAGCTCAAGTCGGAATGGTTGGGTTCATATAAAATCGTAGGTACTGTAGGCAACACCAGTTATAGAGTAGAGGTTAAGCCTTCGCGCAGTCAAACATGTCACATCAACCTGTTAAAAAAATGGCTCAGTCCTACACCTATTGCTGCCCATCTCACTCTACCATCCCATCAGAATTCGTCCCAGACAATAGACCAATTGGTAATTAATAACGACCTCTCTGAAGAACGACGACACTCCCTTGGCTCAGTCTTACACCCCTTCACAGCAAAGTTTTCTGACAACCCCAGAAGGACGACCCTAACCGAACATACTATTGAGACTGTTCTGGGGAAGGTCATAAAACAAAGGTCAAATACCATACCAGCAGCCAAAAGACAGGCCGTCCGAAGGGAAGTACAGAACATGCTGTAGATGGGGGTCATTCGTCGATCCAAGAGTGAATGGTCATCACCCATCATAATGGTCCCCAAGCCCGGTTCCACCAGGTTCTGTATGGACTTCCGTGCCCTTAACTCGATACCCACCTTTGATGCCTACCCGATACCCATAGTAGAAGAGCTAATAGACAAGTTAGGAGCAGCAACCTACATAACCACCCTAGACCTCACAAAGGGGTATTGGCAGGTCCCCCTAAAAGAGGGAGATAGAAAGAAAACAGCTTTCGTTACACCAGATGGCCTGTTTGAGTTCACGGTTTTCCCATTTGGCCTCCATGGGCACCAGCTACCTTCCAGCGAATCATGAATATGGTGCTCGGCGAACACCAGTCCTTTGCATCAGCGTATTTGGACTATATTGTAGTGTTCAGCCCACATGGAAGAAACACCTGCAACATCTACAGGAAGTCCCACACACCCTACAACAGGTTGGCCTGCATATAAACTCAAAAAAATCTAGGGTGAAGGAGGCGTGGCTAGCTGGCGAGCAAGATGGACGCAGCCTAAGAAAGCTCCAGTATTGCGGGAGTTTTCCCTATAAATCCGGCTAGTTATCCTGTATCTGAACGGCTTCCAGAAAGTGTTAACGCGTCCGGTCCACCTGCAGACCCAACTGTGCCGCTACAGAGCCCTGGAGGATTGGCGGCAACCGATCCCTGAAGGGCAGCGATACTGAGGCCTACACGCCGAAGCCAGGGCCTTGCGTAATTTCTTGACCCGCAGCGGTGCAGAGAATGGCAGCATGAGACGACATCGGAAAACAAAACAGAAACTCCTACCGGAGCACTGCCGAGACCTTGACGGCAACGGTGTGGTGCAGAGCATGGAGGAGACCACACACGCTGCTGCATAAACGACTAAGGTGAGCTGTGCAGCATACAAGCGACCGCTTTTGGGCCTGCAGACGGCATGTGCGGCGGCTCTAGCGCAGCCAACCCAAGAATGAGAGGCAGCCCCAAGCAGACAGAGTATACAGCCCTGCGCTAAAGAGAGAGGACGAAGCTGTGTGGACTGAAGCTTCTGAGAGTAGTGAGGCCTGCAACTAATCACACCAGGGCTGACTGCGAGACCGCAGAACATCGTACTAAGGCTAGCCAGAGGAGAAGCAATGTAGGGAATCGCCTGAATAATTTCAGAGGCTGGCATTGTCGTGCTTGAAGCCCGCGAAATAGACATTTTGGCCCTAGGTCCCATGGCCATCGGTTGGACATTCTACACTGACTAACACCACCAAAACTGCAATCGCCAAAAGACCCACGCCTTTGCCCTATCCATGGTGCAGACTGCCCCCCACCGTCACACACAACAGTGAGGACATGCACTAGCGACACTGAGACAGTGAATTGAAGATATCGTGGATCAACTACACACAGGGCTGGGCAAGTAATCCTGGACGCCACTGGCCACAAAACTAGATGCACTGCAGAACCACCACAGCTGGGTCATAAGCCCACCTTGACGCTATTTGGATTAAACGCCGCGGGAGGAGGAGGTAGGAAACCCGAAAGGCCGGACGTGACAGACCATCACGTGGCAGCCTGTGGCGATTACTGCCCTCCCCCTGTGGTCGTGGTGGACTCCGTGGTGCACAAGGCAGGATGGGAGGTCGGGCCATGGAGGTCAATCGACTGTTAAACTGGACAAGTACACCTATAGCAAAGAACCGCCAGAGAAATCGCAAATGGATGCTGAGCATACAGCAACCCCCACGACTAATAAACCAGATGAGGTCACACTGATGGATATTGTGGCCGCCCTGCAAAAAGTCCAATCTTCCATTGGTACGATCTCCACAGACATTTCCCTAATACGGGTAGATTTTTCTAAAATTACTGAAAGGATGTTGGAGGTCGAAACTACAATGGCTGCACTTTCCACGGATACAGCTACACTGCAACGCTAGGTGCACCACCTGGAAGCAGGCAACAAACTAATAATGGCTAAACTAGATGACCAGGAAGGCCGCTCACGCCGTAACAATGTATGAGTAATAGGTGTGCCGGAAAATGTAGGGGGCAACCTTAGACCTCTTTGTGGAAGACCTAATCAAGAACCAGTTGGAGCCACGGGAACTCTCCAGCTTCTTCTCAGTGGAAAGGGCACATCACGTACCAGGTGGCAGGCCATGACTAGGTGGCCCCCCCAAACCAATACTGGCACGTATATTCAACTTCCATGATCGCAGTTGTCCAGGTCCAGAGAACAAAGTGAATTGGGAGACTGAGAATAACTTAACGATGGCAAACACAGTCAATACTATACTGCATAACACCAGCACCAGTTAACAAGTGGAGGCCACTGAAACTGTAAAGGGCCATCGGAAAGGCAATTCTCATACTGATATGACTTACTGTAAGTGTTTGACTTGCTTAGACTTAAACGGCGTGAAAAATCGCCCCCCTGCAGATGTGAACTAATTATGTATAGTGTCGGCCATTGCAGTGTATACATTTAAGGGGAAGACTTCTGAGGGTCACTGGAAGACTCACCCCCTTACGCAAGTACAAGTTATGGGGCAAAAGCGCTCTGCTCAGTTGGGGTGGCGGGTAGTTCTAGGACCACCGGGCAGGGAGGCAGGGAGGAGGTTTGGGAACAGTTTGAAGTTTTATGTTTGTTTTTGTTGTTTCAGATGCACAATTCTTTAGGCAGTGCTATACGCTACATCCGAATGCTGTGCATGTCGCGTGGCACATTGCACTTGATAGCAAATGACATTACACATGGCCCAAACGATAACACGACCTGAAGAAACAGGCGCCCACTCACTGACTCCCAATACACTTGGCCCCCCTACACATTATATCCTGTGAATTTTAATGGCCTGGGTGATAAGATAAAGAGAGGGGTGGTCTTACAATATCTTAAACGCAAGGCCCCAGCGGTGGCACTGATCCAGGGGTCCCACTTGATGGGTTTGGCATGTAAAGCCTTAAATAGACGGGTCTTCAAAATGGTGGCCCACTCTGCATTTACCTCTGGCTCCTAAGGGGTGGAGATACTGACCCAGAGTTTACCCCTGATCATACCTGGATCTTGAACTGATGATCAGGGTCGTTTTTGCAGCAGTATCATGTCAGTGGGAGAGGCGAACTTACAACTTAGTATTGGTGTACATTCCACCTGCACTCCACCAAACGGCCTTCCATGCCTTGGGTAAATTTTTATTGACTCTCCTGCAAGGAGAATTGATCATGGGCGGTGACTTTAATGCCACGATAGACGCCTCTATAGATCGTAAACCTCCCAGAGACCCTAATAGCACTACTACCAATTTGAAGGAGTTTGTGAACGCGCTGGGACTCACAGATGCCTGGTGCACTAAGTACCCACTTGAAAGACAATATTCGTTCCACTCACAAGCCCACAACAGCCTCTCAAGGATAGACTATATTTTCATTCTTGCCACGAGTCCTGGGAGAGTCCTCGAGATACTACATTTACCCTGGGGTATTTCAGACCACTCGCCAGTTCAAATTAAATACACATCACATATACCGGGTCGGGGACGAGTCTTTCCACTCTACCCCGGATATCTTAAAATCCCTGTGATTGGTAAGGGCCTTCTCAAGGCCACGGGACAATATTTCCTAGAAAACGAACACTCCGTTACATCCCCGACCACCCTATGGGAGGCAGATAAAACAGTGATACGAGGCCACGTAATCTCAATAATTACCAGACATAAGCAGGAGCAATGACAACATTTAGACACCCTGGAACAAGGAGTGTCCCGGGCTGAGAGAGAACATGCCGCAAACACCAATGACACCACGGCACATGATTTAAATCTAGCATACTAAGAATACAGGGTGTATGCATAGGAGGCAGCCAAGGCTAGGAACACTGCAACGCAGCACACGATATATGAAGTAGGGGACAAAACGGGCAAGCTACTTGCTTGGTTAGACAGATGGGAGAAGGCCAACCAGTGGGTTATGCAATTAAAATTGAAAGATGACACTACCACAACAGACCCACGACAGATACGAGAAAATATATACACCCAAAGCCAGAGCTACCGTAGAAGTCAACCTGGCCTTTCTCCATGATATCCGACTGCCCACGCTATCACACACTGCAGCACAGGATTTAGTGACAGATATGACGTCTGAAGAGCTGGCGATAGCGCTAGGAGCACTACATACAGGGAAGGCTATGAGGCCCAACGGCATACCTGTAGAAGTCTATAAAAAGGCGTCCACGACTACCCTACCCAATTTGCTTAATGTGTACAGTGATAATTTGGACAAAGGAGAGTTACCGAGAGACCAGAGCTTAGCAACGATTGTCGCTATACACAAACCAGGCAAACCACCGCAGGAATGCACGTCATATCAGCCAATTTCCTTAATAAATGCCGAAGCTAAAATATTGGTAAAAGCATTAGCACTCTGTTTGCAACCTACCTTGCCACGCTGATACATCCAGAACAATCTGGATTCATGCCGGGACATAACACGTAAGCATGGGCGGATTTTGCGGATTCGCAATCCGCGAATTTGCGGATTTGCGGATTTGCGGATTGCGAAAATCTGCAAAATCCACGAATTCTCGCGGATTTGCGTATTTTTTTTTGGGGTGTGTGTTCGCACGGGTTTCTGCTAGTTCGCGAGGGTTTTGTACAATTTCGCAAATTGCGAACTTACTTGTCGGGTCGCCAGTTTTGCGAACTTGTTGTTTCTACGTGCCCAGCCTGTTTGCAAGGCTTTCTTCATCACTGCCACCCTCTGTCACCACTGGCACTCTCTTTGGTCACCCATGCCATCCTCTGGCTCACCCATGTCACCCTCTGTGTCATCACAGCACCCTCTGGTTCACCAGTGTACATTATTGGGGCAAAGCAAAGCACTGCCATCCTCTGTCAACACTGGCACTCTGGTTCACCCATGCCACCCTCTGGCTGGCACACCCATGCCACCCTCGGTGTCATCACAGCACCCTCTGATTGACACACAAAAATCACCACAAACAAACAACATCAACTTATCAACTTACTTGTGAAATCAAATGTCAAATCAAAAAGTAATCCAAAAGGCCTCAAAGCCAAATCTCCAGCAGCATCCACAAAAAGTAATCCTTCCCAGTCAAGATCGAATTCAAAGTGGCCAGGAAATGGAGTAAGCAATGGGAGGAGCTTGCTGGACAGGAACAGGAAATTGGAGACTGGGTCACTTCCTTCACCCCACCCCTATGGGAGGAGCTTGCTGGACAGGAACAGGAAGTTGGAGACTGGGCCACTTCCTTCACCCCTCCCCAATTGTAATTTTTGTACTTTCGCGAGTGCGAGATTGTTGCTGCCCGCGCCGCGGACCGCGAGCAGTGCGAACACAAGCAAAAATCCACTTCGCGCAGATTTGCGTATTTTCGCCACATCCGCGAGAGTTCGCGGATTGCGGATTTACCGAAAATCCGAAAAATCCGCCAGCGTAACGGATTTTCCGCCCATGCCTAATAACACGGCATTCCACCTGAGGCGCTTGTGCAGCATCATGGCGCGCATACCTACCATACAAGAAGATGCTCTTATCCTCTCGTTAGACGTTCATATGGCATTCGATCTTGTCGATTTCTATTCGCGGTCCTGCAAAGGGTGGGTTTTGGCCCCAAATTCTGTGCGTGGATCTAACTACTATACACCAAGCCCCTGGCAAATGTGGTGGCAAACAAGCGCATCTCTAGGGACTTCTCACTGGGACGAGGTACACAGCAGGGATGCCCTCTATCGCCGCTCCTCTTTGCATTAATACTGAAACCGCTGACGGCATGGCTACACCAAGACCCGGTTATCCGTGGGCTGAGGTGGGCAGTGGGGTGGAAAGACTGCATTTCGCTATATGCGGACGACGTACTGTTGTATATGGCATTCCCGGCACGTTCCATTGTTAGCCTACTAGACATTTGCACTGCGTATGGGAAGGTATCCGGATACACTATAAATTGGACTAAATCACTCCTATATGTCCTACACGGCCCCGCTCTGAGACTTCCACCAGGCTGTGAGCTGCAAATTGCGACCAGGGGATTTAGATATCTCGGGCTATACATTACACCCCAGCCTGCACAATTCATTGAGGAAAAGCTCATGGAACCACTAAAAAGGTTCCGCCGTGACGTGAAGCATTGGCGGTCATTACCGCTAACATTACTGGGGAGAGCTGGCCTCTATAAAATGATGGCATTACCTAGGTTCTTTTATGCCCTGCAAAACACACCATTCCCGGTCCCCCCATATACTTAAAAGAGATTGACTCTGAAGTCACCAATCTCCTCTGGGATGGGAAGCCCCATGTATAGCAATGCACAAACTAGTTCGGGATTGGTATGATGGGGGAATCGCTTTTGCCTAACATAAAATTGTACTATTGGGCCTCGCAACTCATGATTATAAACCAGTGGCTACATCCTTCACAGGAGGAACCAGCTGCCCGAATGGACAGATATGTCCTTCCGGCTGAGCACATTATGGGTGCCCTGTACAATAACTCAAAGAAGAATACCCTCACGGGCCCGACAGCACGCACTGTTCAAATATGGCACACCGCGCAGCAGGCACTCGTGTGGGAAGGTACACTAACACAGGCTACACCTCTCTGGGAAACTCGATGGCTAGATGAGCTACGCAACACCAAGGGCTTCAGACAGTGGGACCTCATCAGTATCTCCAAGAAAGGAGACCTGTGGAAAAAAGGAGAGGTTATTGCTTTTGCTCAATTGCGAGACATGTATGGCTTGGCCACAACTGAAATGTTCTGATATATGCAGATCAGACACGCACTAATGGGCACTATCACACCAGGAACACAGCTACCAGAGGCCTCACCGTTAGAAGACAGACTCCTTACCGATCACATGTGCAAGAAGGCCATTTCCCAGACCTATCGCAAAATAATAAATATTCAACCGGACCCCACAGCGACCCTACGGGAACGATGGCAAGCAGATGTAGGAGAGCTGGATGAAACAGACTGGCAGGAGGCACTCGTGTTTCCGCAAGAAGTAGCGATCTCCTCTAAACTCAAACTAGTACAGCTAAAAGTGCTCCATCACATATATTACACACGTATCACATTGCACCGACTAGACCGAACACCTATGCCCCTATGACTGCGGATCTGTGGCTTGCCGGGTACGTTTTATCACATTTTATGGGAATGCCCGCAGATCGCACCCTACTGGGAGACGGTCGGTCATGAGCACGATCTCACAGGTAGGTGGGGCAGATGTCCCGCCAAAACCAAAAAGATGTCTCCTCAATATTTGAGAGCCTACAGATTGGAACTTGAGGATGCAGGACTGGGCTGCTCTAGGGATGATAATCGCAAAACATAACATAGCCCAGAACTGGGGCACGGGGCTGGCTCCCACATTCTGAAAATGGAGCTGTGACAAGGACAGTGCAATGGTGGTGGAAAAGGCAGTCAATATGCATAGAGGATGCCCCAAGAAATGGTTGAGGGTGTGGGGGTAAATAGAATGCATTTAGAGAAAACATATGCAAACCCCCACAATAAGAATCGATCTTTGATGTCAGTGATTAATGGGTGTGCAATGAGACTATGTGTATTTCACTGTAATGAGAGACACCTACCCCTTATCGTGTACTGTAATCATAAGTCATGTTGAATGCAATCTGTCACAATTTACAAACTCAATAAAATGTTTTAAAAAAAAATCCAGGATGGGATTTCTAAAGGTAAAGTATTTGGGGTTTGTATTGGGCCACGGAGTAATAGCCGCGCAAGAAGAGAAGGTGAGGGCCATAGAAGACACCCCGTTCCCTACAACCAAGAGAGAGATTAGGGCTTTCCTTGGGCTATTAGGGGACTACAGGCGCTTCATCCCACAATATTCATGAATAGCAGGGCCCATAACTGACACTCTCCGGAAAGACTATAAAACCGAGGTCTTGTTACATCCTGCTGAACCCCTTGGTAGACGCCTTTAACCGATTAAAAAAAGGCCATTACCACCAGCCCAGTTTTAACTTCTCCGGATATCTCTAGGCCTTTTATAATACACACTGATGCCTCCAACCACGGCATAGGGGCAGTCTTGTCCCAACTGAGGGGATCAAACATCCTATACTCTTCATCAGTAGGAAGCTATTCCCCCGTGAAACAAGATACCCCAAGATTGATAAGCAGTGCCTTGCGGTTAAGTGGTCCATAGATAAACTGAGGTATTACCTCAAAGGCCATCCCTTTACCCTGTATACTGATCATGCCCCGCTTCATTGGATGAGCAAAAACATGGGCCAAAATCTCCGGGTCCTACGTTGGTTCCTGTCTTTGCAGCCCTTATCTTTTATTACAAAACACTGAAAGGGCTCGGATAACGAACGGGAGCCTCCCACAACACGCACATCATCGCCCATGGCTCAATAGGGCCCTGCGTATCTCCTACACAGGTGTGTGACCACCCCGGAAGCAGGGAAAGCGGGGACGAGGAGGACACCGAAAAATAAACACTGTGCACGCCAGCTGAGGAGGAGCCGCTCTTGGAAAGGACTGCAGAGGAGCCAAAGACGTCAGACACTCCAGGAGGCCAACATTTTCTTGCTTCGCCCGACCAAACTCGTGGACGAGAGTGGCTTACGAAGGTACAGAATAATGTTACGGTGGTGGGTTGGAGGGAGTAAGAAGTGCAACCGTTAGGACGGTTCTCCCCATCATGGTCTGGGACTCCGACCATCCCGCGCTCATCATGTAAGCAATAATTAACATCAACTCCATAATCAGTCATGGAACAGAATTCTCTGGAAGGCAGGTGGTCTCGCGACCCCCCGGCCGTATTTATTAAAATATGAAAACAATATAAAATAAGTAAAATAAACATTATTTACACAATTATTAAATGCAAAATTCAGATATTAGATTTACAGCAAGATAGACAGGTATGATGGGCTAACCTTAACAAATGTCTAATACAGCGTGTTTCCTAACCGAATCAAACATCCTACATATCAATTTTGCATTCTAATAATTTCTGGGCCTACGGCAAGGTCATTAACCGGTGTCAGATCCTTTCCCCAGCTACGCCCTCACGTCTGAGTGCGCATGCGCGACAAGGGCCCGGTTACCGGGAGAGTTTGTGCCTCTCCTGATTACCCTCGTACGCTCCGTGAACTCCATTTAACCAAAAAGGAGGGCCCTTACACTCGCGCCATTTGCTGACGTCATAGTGTATGTGCAGGGTGGCTACCAGCCCGAGGAAAGTGTGACTCCCTCCCCCACACCCTTCCAAGCAAGCGGATATCCTGCCCCTGAAGTTCTAGGAGAGACCAGTGGCCCCTCCCCCTGGGCAACCCCATTTGGTAATGGTGCCGCCCCCTAAGGACCGTAAATTGCTGCTCACCGATTATGACCTTAACGCCTGACCAACCTAATAAATACGACAATTAGAAACCTATGAAGGGAAAATTGCCTAAGGAGAAAATTCAGTCAATTCTCATCAACACAACCAATTAAGCACATAAAACTAAAATAGCCTGTACACGGGAAAAAAGGCCTAAGGAAGAAAGTCACATCCATAATTAAAGCATTCAAAACCATCACTGGTGATACCTACCAACGTCCTACTTGAATTTTGCCTAAAGGGATGGAGGGTGGGGAAAAATTAACAGCCCCACAGCGGGGCGAGGAGCGAGCCTGGGAAGCGCGGGTACAAAGAGGATGCTTCCCGCGCACCCCAGGCTCTTAAGCACCCCCCTTTTTGGTCCCGCCCCTTTGACCCGGAAGTGCTCACGCCGCTTCCAGGTCAATGGCGGGACCCACCAATCACCAGGGGCAAGGGGGGCCGGGCCCAGCCATGCGTACGTGGAGTCCGACGCCCCCCCATTCCTCATGGTCTGGGACTCCGACCCCCCCCCCCTCATCATGTAAACAATAATTAACATCAACTCCATAATCAGTCAAGGAACAGAATTCTTTGGAAGGCAGGGGGTCTCGCGACCCCCGGCCGTATTTATTAAAATATGAAAACAATATAAAATAAGTAAAATAAACATTATTTACACAATTATTAAATGCAAAATTCAGACATTAGATTTACAGCAAGTTAGATAGGTATGATGGGCTAACCTTAACAAATGTCTAATACAGCGTGTCTCCTAACCGAATCTAACATCCTGCATATCAATTTTGCATTCTAATAATTTCTGTGCCTACAGCAAGTTCGCTAACCGGTGTCAGATCCTTTCCCAGCTACGCCCTCACGTCTGAGTGTGCATGCGCGACAAGGGCCCGGTTACCGGGAGTGTTTGTGCCTCTCCTGATTACCCTCGTACGCTCCGTGAACTCCATTTAACCAAAAAGGAGGGCCCTTACACTCGCGCCATTTGCTGACGTCATAGTGTATGTGCAGGGTGGCTACCAGCCCGAGGAAAGTGTGACTCCCTCCCCCACACCCTTCCAAGCAAGCGGATATCCTGCCCCTGAAGTTCTAGGAGAGACCAGTGGCCCCTCCCCCTGGGCAACCCCATTTGGTAATGGTGCCGCCCCCTAAGGACCGTAAATTGCTGCTCACCGATTATGACCTTAACGCCTGACCAACCTAATAAATACGACAATTAGAAACCTATGAAGGGAAAATTGCCTAAGGAGAAAATTCAGTCAATTCTCATCAACACAACCAATTAAGCACATAAAACTAAAATAGCCTGTACACGGGAAAAAAGGCCTAAGGAAGAAAGTCACATCCATAATTAAAGCATTCAAAACCATCACTGGTGATACCTACCAACGTCCTACTTGAATTTTGCCTAAAGGGATGGAGGGTGGGGAAAAATTAACAGCCCCACAGCGGGGCGAGGAGCGAGCCTGGGAAGCGCGGGTACAAAGAGGATGCTTCCCGCGCACCCCAGGCTCTTAAGCACCCCCCTTTTTGGTCCCGCCCCTTTGACCCGGAAGTGCTCACGCCGCTTCCGGGTCAATGGCGGGACCCACCAATCACCAGGGGCAAGGGGGGCCGGGCCCAGCCATGCGTACGTGGGGTCCGACGCCCCCCCCATTCCTCATGGTCTGGGACTCCGACCCCCCCCCCTCATCATGTAAACAATAATTAACATCAACTCCATAATCAGTCAAGGAACAGAATTCTTTGGAAGGCAGGGGGTCTCGCGACCCCCGGCCGTATTTATTAAAATATGAAAACAATATAAAATAAGTAAAATAAACATTATTTACACAATTATTAAATGCAAAATTCAGACATTAGATTTACAGCAAGTTAGATAGGTATGATGGGCTAACCTTAACAAATGTCTAATACAGCGTGTCTCCTAACCGAATCTAACATCCTGCATATCAATTTTGCATTCTAATAATTTCTGTGCCTACAGCAAGTTCGCTAACCGGTGTCAGATCCTTTCCCAGCTACGCCCTCACGTCTGAGTGTGCATGCGCGACAAGGGCCCGGTTACCGGGAGTGTTTGTGCCTCTCCTGATTACCCTTGTACGCTCCGTGAACTCCATTTAACCAAAAAGGAGGGCCCTTACACTCGCGCCATTTGCTGACGTCATAGTGTATGTGCGGGGTGGCTACCAGCCCGAGGAAAGCGTGACTCCCTCACCCGCACCCTTCCAAGCAAGCGGATATCCTGCCCCTGAAGTTCTAGGAGAGACCAGTGGCCCCTCCCCCTGGGCAACCCCATTTGGTAATAGTGCCGCCCCCTAGGGACCTTAAATTGCTTCTCACCGATTATGACCTTACCGCCACAGGCCAGCATAGTTGCCCGACTATCTGGCCTCCCCCCAAAATCCCTCAACTGAAAGGTCATACCTTCCTAGCAAAACCTTCTAGCCATGCCATTATGTTCCTTACCAGTAGGTCATTCCCTGCCTCTGTCAAGTGGACCCCGTCTCTTAAGTAGAACTGATCCCCCCAAATGCACCCATGTGGAATACTCTACAGGTGAGGTTCTCGAAAGAGTTTCTCCATCTTATTGTTGACCCTCTTTACCGAGTGGTTCAACGCCCTAACTGAGTCCCCCCCCTCCACAGAAGTCTAGGTATCAAATGCGACCACACTACGGTGCAACCTGGTAACAAATTCGCCAGCCAACCTGCCGCTGAGATAATCTATTCCAACAGGACCCTTCTGCCTAGTGTTACCAAATCATTCCCCCCCAGATGCAGGATGACCACTGAGGGCGGTGGGGTATGCCGTTCGAGCAAGTCAGAGATGTAGCCCCTAAGCTGACTAAGGCGGAGCCCCCCTCTGCCATGAAAGGAAACAGTGAACCCCCCGCACTCCGCCCTCTGTCTACCCCCTCCTGAAAAAAAAATTGGGTTAGCACGCTTCACATAAGAATGACCAACCACCCATACTACATGTGTCCTCCTCTTGTCTTCATGCCGTTGTCGTGATGTTGATGGTTGCATTTGCTGATCCTGTAGTAGTTTCCTTCCTCCGTCACAGGCCCGAGAAACTGAAACATGAACATAAACAAGGCAGGCGTCAGGTCGGATGAACTAACCCCTACAACATGTGCAGCCGCACATAACGCTTATAGGCATTGGAAGACCATCTCCCAATCCTCTTCACACTGTTGGCATGCAATCCTCTCGCAGTGGCCTCGGTGGCCGCCCCTATCCGGAAAGAATGTGTTCCAAATTCCTTGGGGTTCAAACCTGCTCTGGCGATAGCCATTGCTAACACTCTTTGGAATTGAAACCTGGTCAATGGGGTACCATCCGCATGTATTAACAATGCTCCCATTGCCTCACCCGCCCGTTGTCTGATGAACGCCTCCACATGTGACACTGGGCAGCACTGGTTGTTCGGTGCCCGGTGTAACACCACACTCTCCCCCAGGGCCTCCTGATCAGTCTTGGATTTCCGGATAGTAACCCACATTGAGTCGCCCCGAATAGTAGTATCTATCAGCTGTAGGCCACCTAACTTGTCGAGTTTGTTACTCGCCACTAATTCACTTACCCGCAATGCCCCGTAAAATGCCAGGGAGAAAGCGGCTTTAAAGAGAAGTACCTCTGCCGAAGAGCTGCAAGTATCCGGCAGGACGAGCAGTACCACTGCCAATCGTTCTAGACCTATTGGCCTTCTGCCATCGGCGGTGCCTGCCTGTAGGCACCGCCACCCCTTCATCGCTTTCTGTACTAAGAAGCTTTTTGTAGGATCCCTGGCTCCCTTAGTCTGTGCAAAAAAGGACACGGCTGCCTTGTGTCTGCTAGCTGTGGCAGCTGAGCGCCCCTCCCTGGTGCAATGTGTCCATGTACTCAGTAAAATTTGCCTCCTGATCCCATTTGGCCTCCTAATCCTGTCCCAGAAAATTACAGTAAGACCTGAACGCCCCTTCGTAAGCCGTCCTGGTCTTGGGAGCTAGGCTGGCTGCCACGAGGTCCTATAGTCGGGGGCACCCATCTGCCAAAGTGTTGATGGGAAGTGAGCTGGGGAGGCCTCTGCATCTGGTAGGTGTTCCCTGAATACCTGCATCTTAAAGCGAGAAAGGGCTACAGCTGCGTTATTCAAGACCTCTGTAACATGTTTGGCCCTGAATTGCACGTTCAACTTCATGCATCTTAGCACAATCTCCTTTATAAGGCAGAGTATCAAACTACACCGTACTGTCTGTTGATTGATACATTCCACTACAGTCATGTTATCTGACCAGAAGATGACGTATCGATTAGACAATTGATCAGGCCAGACCCTTAAGGCCACCCATATCGGGAATAGTTCCAAGAAACCAATGTTTGCTGTCAAACCACTTTCCTCCCACCAATTAGGCCACCTTTGTGCCACCCACTTGTTGCCAAGTATGGCGCCAAACCCTACACTGCCCGCAGCGTCCGTCCATAGTCCTAACTCTGCTGAGGTCACGGGGTGGCACCCCACAGTACTCTGCCATTGAAATCCTCCAGAAATGCCATCCATATCCGCATGTCCTGGCGAACTTCGACTGACAGTCTTGTGTGATGGTGTTTGTCTCGCAGGCCCGTCATGGCTTGCGCAATTAAGCGGGAAAATGGGCGTGCCATAGGGATGACCCTCAATGCAAAATTCAGCTGGCCAACTGTCTGCTGCAATTGCAGTAATGTGACTTTCTCCTTCCCCACACATTGTTGAAGGGCTGTCCTGAACTTCGCAATTTTTTCCTTGGGTAATCTTAAACAACCTTCCACGGAGTCAAGTTCAATGCCCAAGAATTCTAAACATGTAGATGGCCCCACTGTTTTTCCTGGTGCCAGCGGTACCCCAAAAGCACGCATGAGCACGCAAAACTCACGCAATGCCCACGCGCACTCCTGTGAGCCCGCCACCCCCAGCAACAGAAAGTCATCAAGGTAATGCATCACATGACGGTTGACCGTAGCCTGTCTCAGGACCCATTCTAGGAAAGAGCTGAATGTCTCAAAGTAAGCACATGAAATGGAGCAACCCATGGGCATACACATGTCCATATAATATTTGCCTTCGAAGGAAAACCCCAGCAGGTTCTGGTCAGATGAATGCACTGGCAGTAGTCTAAATGCTGACTCAATATCTGATTTCGCCATCAATGCCCCGTGGCCCAGTACTCTCAACATCGCCACTGCCTGGTCAAATGCCACATATTTCACACTACAAATGCCCTCGTCAATCGCATCATTCAATGAGGTGCTGAAAGATTGTGTATGAGTCTAAATTCGCCTTTCTCTTTCTTTGGAACCACTCCCAGCAGGGAAAAGACAACATTTGGTACTGGGATATCAAGGAAAGGACCCGCTACTCTGCCTAGGCGCAGTTCTTTTTCGATTTTCTTTGCTACCACCCCAGGATTATGTTTAACTGACAACTGATTCCTACACTGCGGTGTCCCGGTATACCCCCCGGCTGGAATCCGGAAACCGTGTGTGAAACCTTCTTGCAGCATCCTAGCGGAGGTGTGATCTGGGTATCTATTGAGCCAAGGAATCATTGCCGACACGTCAATGGGGGAGTGTGCGACCTGGGGGTGTTCCCCGCTATTCTGGTTTCCTTCTCCCCTTGTTACCTGAAGTGCTACCCTTTGACCGGCATGTCGTTTCTGGGTGGGAAGGGTGACCGCATATGTAGCACGCATGCCTGAATTTGCACGTGCCCGGTGCCCTGGTGCATGTTCGCCTGTTGAATTCCCAGCACACGCCCTTCCCGCCTGTATTACCTCTGGCCTTATTGGCCACTCCCCCCCCCTTGCGCTGACCGAAAGGGCTGTTGAAAGGGCAGCTGGGGCTTGGGCGAATATCCCTTGTTCCAGCTAGCACTAGCGCCTGCAGATTGTCCCTTTGTGAACTGAGAATGCCAGGAAATTGAGTCAATTTTGTCCCAGGCCAAGGATTTGTAAAATTCCCTAGCTTTCCTGAAAGATATGTCATATTCTTTCCATACATCCCCCCCATGATTGTCACTGAACATTATAATCCTACTCTGATAACAAGCCATCTCCGCCTGCATCGAAGGTGAACGTTCAGCGGTAATCGCCACAAACACAGAAAAAGCCCTGATCCAACTGTTGAGTGTCTCCTCCACCCTGAATTTATACAATTGAGACCGCCATTCACTAGGCAACATCATATCTTTCTGCAACTTGGCATATTCCCACTCCCTGTTGTCAATCAGCAATGAGAAAATATTTATGTATTTGTCTGCCCAAATTAACTCTTTGACATTCTGTGAGACATGTTGCCCCAAATTCTCCCCCCTGGAGGGTATCGTGCCCTCGCCTAATACCGGCAAGGCAACCTCCTTACCACTTTCAGCGAGTCGCGTTGGTTCTATGGTTTTGACAGTCCCCGCATTTCTCGCCGTACCTGTTTGGGGAGAAATTGCTGTGCTTGGCGTGCTACTTTCGCCCCTAGCCACAATGGTTTTTGCGACCATTCTCTGTGCCTCGGCCGTGGGGTCAGCTGCGGAAGGTAACAGTCCCCCGATCCCCAACCACGGAAGCACTGCTGCTATCTGAGCTGCTAGTTCTGGGGGTACCTGACCCACCCCGGGGGATGGGCCGGCCGGAATTTCTGGTGGTACCACTGTTGGGACCAAGTTTACAAGTGTCGTAACTGGAGCCGGTGCTACCGGTACACTTATCGGGATAGGTGGGGCTGTCGTGGGCGTGTCAGGTGCTGCAGGGGCTCCGCTAAGGTCTGGCCCCGAAGACCCCCCTCCTACACGGGGGATGGAGGGGCGACTACAACCCTTCTTAGCTCGGCCACGCTTAGGTGGGGCCACAAATTCCCCCCTCGGTCTAGGTGGTACTATTATCCGTTTGGGCCTACCTGGTGGCCCTGACTGTGCATCCACCTTCTGGCCCAATTCCGCCACAGTCTTACCCAATTTATCCACCTTTCCCAGCCTCTTGTCCATCGCTGACATTCTGCGCATCATTGTTTGAAAAATTAGCTCCATGCGCGAATTCCCTGCACCCCGCTTACCGGACATTTTACTACTAGCACCTGCACTGCACAACACGTTAGTTACGGGCACGCTTTTCTAGCACCTGCACTGCACAATACGTCAATGACAGGCACAACGTGCCTTGTACCTGTCCAAGTTGGAGGCTCACAGGCTGGCCGTAAGCACCACGCAACTGTGACCACACACCAGCTAGCCTGGAGTGTTTGGGCGAGCGAACTCTAGCCCCGCGGCCCGCCAGAAGCAGTGAAATGCAGGCCTGCCCGTGTCCTCGGATTCCGCCGATCACCGTGAGCTCCTCAGCTAATCGGTCAGCAGCAGCCCTGGTCCGTAAGCCTACGATGAAAGAACTGTTACTACCAAATATTAGCTCACGACACAAATTCCTTTGCAATTAGAAAATACTCCCCTTCAGACCTGTTTAGCTAGCTACTAGTTGCAAATGGGGAAGGGGGGTCTCCGGGACAGGGGTGGATATAAGGATGTCCCCTTTACTCACCTCCCTCACACAGTCCCCCTACTCCCTCAAGACAAATACGTAGCTTCAATTACTAATAATTCACAAACCAAAAAATTCCTCACTGGTCACTTATCAGTATAATCCTACTCTGTCATTGCCGCTGGGCTGTGCCACTTAGCATGCAAGCACAGTATTTAACCGTTTGTGAGCTATAAAGCGTCAACTCACACATTACATAACATTACCACCTGTGACCATAGCGTGCACAATTATTTCGCTGGAATTGTACATATTTTGCATACCATCATTGCTCCCTTATCCAAGCCTCTCTATGTTAGTACCCGGCCTGGGATCGTTTTAAACGCTTAAAATTAAATCGTGGCTGACTCTGCTCTCACTTGGTCTCCCCTCCAACAGCTGTCCGGGCCGACCCTGCTTCGCTTTTGTAACCGGGGGCCTTACTTGATCAGAGCAAACCTCCCGTGCTCTGTCGGCCTATCCTCGTGCTACCGCCGCCACGCTTAGCCCACACAATACCTCGTGTCCCACCAGCAGAAGCGCTTTCAGCAGAAAACCTCCTCCACGCTTCGCCTCCCTGGCGCCTCGGTGATACACTCGCGTCCCTGCTCCTCTATGCTTCTCGCTACCGACGCCGGTTGCCTGCACCTGTTCGCCGTAACACTCCATCAGCCGCTCCTGCTCGCGACGACAACCTGTAAAATAAAGGAAAAGGGAAAAATTAACATCCCCACAGCGGAGCGAGCCTGGGAAGCGCGGGCACAGAGGATGCTTCCCGCGCTCCCCAGGCTCTTAAGCACCCCCCTTTTTGGTCCCGCCCCTTTGACCCGGAAGTGCTCACGCCGCTTCCGGGTCAACGGCGGGACCCACCAATAAGTAGGGGCAAGGGGGGGCCGGGCTCAGCCATGCGTGCGTGGGGCCCTTTCCTTTCTGTTCCCCGGTTACCCGCTTCCAGTACATGAGCACACCTTCCGGTTTTTCAGGGCACATGATGGGTGTTCCCCCACTCCCTTCCCTACTTCTATTGATATATGAGGCAGTGACACTGTTCTCCCTTCTCTTTATGTACTGGAGTGACGCGGCCAAGAGCGGAAAAATCGCATTGTGAAGACGGAAGGAGCAACGCACAGACTAAAGACCGGAAAAGACGTATTATCCCTGACTATTGAAACTGGCCTCTGTAAAACGAAGACGATATTGCAGAATAAAACCTTGTCTAACACAATGTAGGCTGGACCTTGAGGCTTCCCCTCCATTACATAGATTCTAGCTGTCCCATAATGAGATACATCATGGAAACATTTTTAAAATTGTCATAAATATTTTGATCCTGCTTATCACTTTTCCTTTTCGAAAACCAGACCAAAATAACAAAAAGCCAGTTCTTGATTTTCTTGTTTAGGCTGTAACTTCAATGATGTTCTGAGACCTGCGTTATACCTTGGCTGCTAACTCGGTCATCAGGCATTGAGACATTGCATCTCATTTGTAGTTGTTACAGTTGAGCAGTGACAGAGCAGGAATTTTTGTATCTCAAACATCTGGTATAATCATCATACAAGCCCCACCATTGCTACTGTTGGCCTTTGCTGGTTGGCAACGAGAGTGGATAAGGAGCTCTAATTTACATTAATTACCTTAACAGTAAAAACAAATTGGGACTTTACACGAAACTACAAAGAGCATTGAAGTGAGTTTAAAAGTGATTAATTAACAAATTAGTTCAAACCAAATCATTAATTTATTTAGTATTTCAATTTTAGTTATCATTATTACAGATTCAAATAATCTAAAAGTCGGTATTTAAAAATTCAGAAATATAGCACATTGGTTATAATCACAAATAAAATGCAGAATGTGGAGCACGTGTGTTCCATAAAGGAAAAAATCTCTTATCTAAATTAAAGAAGATTTGGGCAAGAATGGCATTTAAATCAAATAAGGTAAGGTGTCAGCTTCTGAAACCCAAATGAAAGCTTCTGATGAGAGAGTGGAAATACATAGGCATGATGCCTTAGCACTCATGCACTGGAGATCAGCAGAGGCTAGAAGAGTCATCTCAGCTCGAAGTCAGCAAGCATCTTTAAGATCTGCTCTCTCTAGTCTAAGGAACACACACTATAATAATTCAACAAAACATAGTTACAGCATTGCAGTCCATTACCATTTTAAGAAATCATGAATCATTATTATTATTATTTATTAATTGCATAGATAATTAAAACCTTTACAATAACATACAACATCATAAAACACAAAATATAATTTCTGTAATAACTGCTAGTGTCCTCTTAAAAGTGAATTACTGCTTGATGAGACCCTCTACGTAAAACAGACAGATCCCATACATAAAACAAGCAGTAAAACAAGTTAAAATGAAATGCCACTAATGATAAAATTGATAAAATTCAACTGTACAAGTATGTTCCACAAGCAATAAGTTAAAGCAATGGATGGCCAGACTTAAAACAGTCTTTCATAATGTGCCAGACAGATTAGAACTAAAGCCCAAGGAATGCGGCCAAGTGTTGTTAGTCACCTGTTCAGAAAGGTAAGGATGTGATAGAGCAGAAATTTGTATCCTACTTGGGGTGCCTGTTAGGAGTGCAATGTAACCGCTTGTAGTTCGCACTCACATATTATTCCATGTTATGGCGAAACTAGATGGTAGAGGAAATGTGAACTAAGTAACGTATCCTTATGAAGTTAACACAATTCAAAGTAAAACTTAACAAATGATTCATAGAATTGTACTGGCTACGTATAAGTGATGTAACACACTCATGTAGAGCTCATTAGTGATGTGACACATCGACATATTAATTGTATTTTAATTGTCTCTTAGGCCAATGATGCAGTTGAAATAAGGGCATTAATATAGGTTAGTGAATGATCCTTTTGGACATTCTAATGATTTTATGGAAATGCTAACATAAATAACACAGCACATTTATTATTTTAGCCTAAAGTAGTAGGCTCAAATCTGCAGTACGTTTTGAATGTTCTTGCTCCTGAAATTGATGCTTAGATTCTCTTGTGAGTTTCATAGAATGTTATTTGTTCCCATGTTTTGCATTGCAGGTGGCTAACGCTTGTTAGTGAAGAGTAAGGATATTGTTCCATTATATAGTTGCAGAATGAAGGAGTTACAGTTAGCTTCGCCTGGCTAAGATAGGGTGGAGGGAGGTGCGTTCACACAGGAGAAGAGACAAAGGACAAACTGCTACAGAGGGGCGTACTTGGAGAAGGCCGTGAAAGGAATCGCCATGGAAAATATTTAGACAGCCTACTGTAGAGTATGTGTGAGAAAAGCATTATGGGATTATGGGGCATTTACTGAATTCAATTTGAGTATATGATGCATTGCAGAGAGGGACAGATACCCAATTCCTTCTTGTCTTCCTGACATAGAGCACTTGAGTGCTATCTTGCTCCTTTCCTGCTTGTGGCTTCATCCTGCTGACCCATCTATGGTGAAGTGACTTCTTAGGAAGGCTCTAAACACTGACACCTTCTTCTCTTTCGAGACCTTTGCTTATATGCTAATTTAGAGATGCCATACCTAAAGTCAGAGTAGGGATGGATGGAATTCAATGATGTACCGCGACGAAGTGCCGATGCAGGGGAACCTTAACATTTGCTTCCTGATTTCATGCATAATAGTCATATAACTTGTTGTTTTCATGTTGCTCCAAGTAAATCTCTTTAGGAGATTTGGATTTCTTCTGTTTCCTCTGTATTTGTATGCTCTCATGCTGAGATTCGTATATGTCCAACTATTTTCAAATTTGTAATACATTTTGACTAACCTTCATTTGGTTGTTGACCTGAGTTATCGTGTAGCCATATTGAGTTACACTGCATCTTAAATTGACTTACAAATGTTTCTCCCCTTCACGCTTTCATGCTGCTAAAACGAACCATCGAAAGATCGACATTGGAGGAAAACTGAACACATGGGCCCAGGCCCTTTCATTTGGTAGCAGAGATGGATGGTTAGCACATGAAGTAAGGGGAGAATCTGGAACCCAATCTAGAATAGTCCACAGGTAGAGCTCCAAGGATAAAGAACTGAAAAGGATGGAGATTGGCAATGCGTGGTGAGAACAGCTGTGAGAGCTGGAGTGAGTATTAATAGGGTTTACAGAGCATGTTAAATTGCGGGACTGATTTATTTGTATGCTGTCTTGTGGAGATGTCGCAAGAATTGAGTGAATGTGGTTGTCAGGTCCCCGCCGCCCAAGGAGTTCATAAAAGGTTGTCAGGCCCGAAGTGGCCTAAGATCCTGGGATATTTTGAAGACGTAGGAGATAGCGAGTGTCTGCTGAGGAGTTGAGGGGTTTGTTGTGAGACTTCATCGACTCCAACCAAGATAGGGAACTTTGTGTGAATTGGACCGTTGCAAATAATGTAGTAGACCTCTTGTGCAAAGGGTAAATTGTATTGATTCAGGTGAATCCCTGCTGGCCGAGGTTTCAATGTAAGCATGTATTCTTGTATGATTTCTTAATTTCTTTTAAAAAGGCAGACACTCACAGATTATAAGACGATTGTGTGAGTGAATGCATACAGAGAAATTACTATTTGATTAAAATTGCATTTGGATTGTTGAGATTTTCTAAATAGGCAAATCATGCGATGTTTTAAAGTTCTGTGAGGCATGTTTCGAGGGGATAGGTGTATCACTACAAGGGTGGGCGAAGAGGCGCCACCGAAAGATACACCGGCTCATTATATGGCAACAAATGTACGACTCCTTACTATTATTTGGCTTCAAAATTGGCACAAGATCACTGAGAAAGAGGGTGCATTGTCATTTCCATGTTATGGCACTTTCAAGTTGGAGATACTAACCCAGTTGAGGGGAGTAATGTTTGCAATGAACTCCTTAACCTACACCTACACAGTTTAGGGCGCTTGATGCATGGATGTGTGCAGCTTATACTAAGCAGAGAGATCGCTATCAGGGAAAGATGAAGAAAACAATGCAAGCTTACCAAGAGGCACAGTAGGACGCTAAGTTAGAGAGATGGAGGGTAGACATGATTGAGGGAGAGCGATTATACCTAGCACTGATGAGGGCTGGGGACGCGAAACAAATGAACAATAAAAAGGAGGCAGATGGAAAGGATGAGATTGAGACTGATGACAGCTCGTTAAATGGATTGTTAGTTGACTGGCCCTTATAGTCCACTATAGAATGGAAGTGGGAGAACCCTTGATGAGACTGTTAACACTGAGAGTGCATCAGCACCAGTAGCTCCAGATCCTGGTGTTATGGGAGGGATATAGACAGGAGTGAGGTTAACAGAAAGGAGAGAAGAGATGGGAGCATGTATGACATGGGGCTCAGATCAGTGTAACCTTAATGCCGCTTCGAGACTACTGAAAGCTCTTACAGTATCGGTCACGATTGGGCCCATTGTTCCCATATATGGCCCAAACTCAACAGGAAATGAAAATCAGTGACAGCACTTGGGTACTGAAGAGACATTACAAGGCAGACCAGCAAATGTTGATGAGGGTTTTGTTCCATTGACTCCTGTGAACTCAAGTACTCCGTCTGTAGAAACAGCAGACCCTTCTGTAGTTCATAATAGCTCTCACACTATGAGACCCTTACCTGCGAGAAGCACTGATACAAACCTAACAGTGTGGAGATCACTCCCCAAAGTACAGAGTAGCACACTTCTGGAGAAAAGGGCGGCACAGGGAACATCTGATGTTTCAGATTTAGAATCATGGCTTAGGGATCACAGTAACACCAAGGAGAATCAGAATATGCGATTGAGTCAGGATATCATAAGATCTGCAGTGAAGGCGAAATTGGTGGATGTGGTAAAGATGAGAGCCGAGCTGAATGAGATAATTAGTGGAAATCTAGCAATAATCGAATAGAAACATATGAACCTGATGAATTACTGTTTATGGCGAAAGATGTTACCAGGAGAGCAAGACAGGCACATGAGAAGCTGACAAAATTGGCTCCGAAATATGATATAGATTTAACCCGAACGAAGATGTTGCAAGGGAATCACAGACTTGCTTACAGTGACCAGGAAATCGAAGACAAGAGGCTGGCTGGGTTGACAACACACATTTGGAAATTGGTAATAGGAATGAGAGCATGGAGTATGTTAGAAAAATGGGAAGAGAGGTGGTCAAAAAAGAAAAGTGCAAAGAAGGTTACAGGTGAGCCTTCTCCTCCGGAGGGGGGGCAGGAGTAGAGGTATATGTGCTATTGGAAGTGCCTAGTGGGGGTTAGTTGGAGTCAAGGTGATCTTCCTGAATTCGCAAATGAATTTCTGAAGTTGAAAGAAAAGCCTACTGAGTGGTATAAACAGCCTGATTCATTTGTGAAGATTTTGAAGGTGTTGTGGATTGATTTGAATACATTGTTTGAAATTGTGGTCCCTAGTCACTTGTGGTCTGCATGGAAAATAGCCATAGAATGGCCTGAAAAGGAACCAGAGAGAGACCCAGTAATCCACGGTCCATTGACAATGGTAATGAAGAAATATGATCAGGTGATCATGTGGTAACAATCTAAAATAGCCCCACAAGATATCGATTTGGTAAAAATTGATTGAACGCCCAAAGAGCCCATAGAAACTCTTAATGCTTACTATGAAAGGCCGTTACAGGCCTTTAAACAGTAGAGTGGGGTAGACACCCTTGACCCCAAAGACATAGGACAGTTTGTGTCCAAGTTCTTAACAGGTTTGATGCCTGAGATTAGTCTCATGATACAACAGCAAGTGAATTGTTGGCGAAACAAGACCATGGATGAAATTATGTGCTATGCCAGGTATTGTAGTGATGAAGTTGACTCGAGACACAAGAGAATGAAAGAGAAACTGATGTTGGTACAAGTAAGGGTTGCTCAAAAGAGAGGACATGCACAGGCGCCCTTTGGAATTTTTTCTCGTGTACAAGGAACTCATCACGCGGGAGTTCAGACGCAGACTAATGGAGGGTTGCCAAGAAAAGGAATGGGTAGAGGTATCCCCATAGATACAAAGACAGGAATAGATGTGACTACAGTGCGGAAGTCCACAATGTGTCATTTTTGTAATAAGATGGGGCGTTGGAAGTGTGATTATCGTCTCAACCCTGAAAATCAAGAGCAAGATGGAGGATTTAGTCAGGGATAGAATGATATGGTGCAGATACAGACTGTGTCAAAGCCAAGATCACAGACTATGGAGGGGGGCCTCAAGGTCGTGTAATGCAAGTACCACAACCTCCAATGATATCACAGGGAAATCAAACTTACCTCCAAATGCCTCTGATAGAATGCTTTGACAAATTGGGCCTAGATCCATCCTTATGACGGTGCCTGAGAGGGGAGGAATACTCTACACTTGGCGCAGTCTTAGAGGTAGACCATAGAGGACCCTACATTAAAGCAGATGTTGATGGTCATCAAATAACATTCTTGATTGATACTGGTGCTACCTGCTCTACTGTGAGAACAGCGGAAGCCCCTAAGCTATCCCTCTTGGGAAAATTGATCCAAGTTGTAGGAGTTGCGAACAAAAGAACATAAAATCCTCTAACTTAGGAGATACCTGTGAAGATTGGATCCTTTGAAGACCATCATCAGTTTCTGGTGTGTGACTCAAGGCCTGTGTGTTTATTGGGTCCCAAATTGCTGTGTAAACTGAATTGCACCATACATTGCACACTGAAGGGAATTGAACTGCAGACAAATGATGAGGACATTGCTTTCAAATTGATGAACCAGAATATGTATGTCACAATGTTTCCTCTGCTGATGATGGAGGATATGCCTTTAGACCTTAGGGACACAGTCACAGCTGTGGTGTGGGAATTTACAGGAGAAGAAATTGGACTCAATAAAAGAGTTAACCAGTCCGCATACAGGTTAAGCCAAATGCTGAATTTCTGAAAACCCCACAGTATAATTTGACCCTTTAAACAGTGGTGTGTATAACACCTGTGATTAACTTCATGATTGAACAGGGCATTCTAAAAGAGATTCTGGGGAGCCCATGCAATTCCCCTATTAGGGACTCACAGAAGCCTAGCGGCAAATATCTCATTGTGCAAGCCCTCTGAAAGTTTAATAGTATAGTGGTTCCTTGATGTCCTGTGGTAGTGAATCCATCTGTGATATTGTTCCAAATTCCATGTGCAGCTGAGTGGTTATCGATCATTGATCTCTGCCAAACCTTTTTCTCTAAGACATTACAACAGAAGAGTCAATTTGTATTCACTTTCCAGCTGGGAAGCTTTGTTTTAACATGGTGTGTATCCCACAAGGGTATACTGAAAGCCCATCTATCTTTACCCAGATTTTGAGAGGAAAACTTGAGTCCTTAGTCTTACCTCGTAACTCAGTTCTGGTTCAGTACACTGACATTCTTCAGATCACATTGAATACGAGGAAACTTGCAGAGTTGATACAATTGTGCTGTTAAATCATCTAGCTGAAAATGGACATAAAGTGGCCCCAAGCAAACTCCAATACTTCCTGCACGAGGTACTGTACTTGAGACATCAAATTAAGAAAAGAAAGAGAAAGGTTTCAACAAAGTGAGTATTGGCAATCAGGGAGATGAATCCGCCACACTCTCAGAAGGGAGTCAGGATGTTTCTGCAAATGGTGGGCCACTGCCAACAGTGGATTCCAAATTTCTCCATGATGGCTAAGTCTTTGCACATGTTCACACATAAAGAAGTGTCAGATCCAGTGCCATGGAATAACAATTTCCTGCTTGCCTTATTGGAGTTGCGAGAGAGCCTGTGTCGAGCTCCAGCCTTAGGAATGCCTGATTACAACAAAGCATTTTCGTTATTCTGTCATGAACGAGAAGGTTATGTGCTCTCTGCACTCACACAATTTCAGGGAAGTGCCCGTAGACCAGTGGCATATTTTTCTGCTAAATTAGATCCTGTAGCGTCAGCATTGCCCGGATGTCTCAAATCCATTGCTGCAACTGTTGTCAGTATTGAACGATGTGAAAGCAGCATGATGGGTCACCCTACGACAGTGTATGTTCCACACTCAGTTGAAATTCTGTTGACAAGAACAAAAACACCATACTTAACCAATAAGCGATTGAGGAGGTAAGAACAAGTGATTTTGGCTGGTGACAATGTCACTCTAAAGCGCTGTTCTGTGTTAAACCCTGCTACCTTGTTAACTGTATCAAACTCAGAGGGGGAGGAAAGTAAAGCTCATGACCATCTTGATGTAATTGAACTGTGCATCAAACCACGTCCTGACATTGTTGATGCCCACTGTCTAATCCTGATTATGTACTGTTTGTTGCTGGCTCATGTTTAAGAGACAATGAAGGAAATTCGAGAGCAGCTTTTGCTCTCTGTACTGTTTCTGAAGTGGTGGAAGCCGCTTGGTTGCAAGGAGTATACTCCGCACAGGTGGCTGAACTCATTGCCTTTACTCATGCGTGCTGCATTTCTGAGAATCTCAGAGTGACCATCTATATCAATAACCAGTATGGGTTTGGTGTGGTTCATAACGTCCAACAGTTATGGTCTCAACAGGGATTCATGACATCATCTGGATCTCCAGTTAGAAATGCGGAGGTTGTGAGACAATCGCTGCAGGCACTACAAGGGAGATTTCAGTATTGAAATGTTCTGCACACTGTAAGAGAACCCATTATATACTGATGAAGTGTCACGTTACTGTGCTTTGAATGCTTGTACTTTCAATGGAGAATACAGAAACAAGGACACAGAGGTGACCGATTTCAACATGATGTTGGCTGCTGCCAATACTTAGGATGAGGTGAGGCATCTACTGGAGGAAGCTCCTGAAGAGGAACAGTCAGGCTGGGTCAGAGCAGGTTGTGTGAATAGAGAGGAAGATATCTGGGTGTCAACTGATGAGAGAGCTGTTCTGTCCAACTTTTTATTGTAACCAATGCAAGGCAGATTCATGGTTTGGTGCACAAAGGAAGAGATACAATGGTGACGTTGTTCAGGCAGACATGGTTCAATCCTAGGTTTCGAGTAGTTTCTGAAGCATTGTGCCATCGATGTGTAACTTGTCAGCAAATGAATGCAGGGAACAGAACTGTTGTTACATTGAACCACATAGGGAGGTCAGGAGGACCTTTCTAAAGGATGCAGTTGTAGTTTGTTGAGAAGCCCATGTGCAATGGATTGAAGTACATTTCGGTTGATGTGTGTATATTCTCCCGTTGGGTCAAGGCCTACCCAACTAGGAGGTGTGACAGTCTTACAATTGCTAAGCTGTTGTTGAGGGAGCTCACTGCGAGGTCCGGATTTCCAACTACATTAGAATCAGACCGCAAAACTCATTTAAATAATGAGGTCCTGAAATTGCTATGTGCAGCTTTGCGGGTGGAACGGAGACTACATTGCAGTTACAGGCCAGAAACCTCAGGAATTGTGGAATAGATCAATGGCACTCTGAAGACGAGATTGGCAAAGGTGTGTGCTTCGACGTCTCTGAAATAGCCAGATATATTGCCTCTTCTGCTGAGGAGTCCATGCAGTATTCCTGATACAAGAACTGGCTTGTCACCTCAAAAAGTTCTTATGGGGAGAGCGATGAGGCTGCCCGCCGTGCTTGCCAGCATGCTTGTGAATATATCAGATGATTTCGTTCTTGACTACTGTAAAGGATTGGCTGATGTAGTTTGTTCTGTGTCTCTGCAGGTTAAAGCAGTGACTGCACTAGTGTCACAAGATCTCTGCCATGACCTGACCCTTTGCAATTGGGTGCTGATAAAAAGGCATGTGAGAAAGAATTGCTGGAGCCCTGTTGGTGTGGACCATACCAACTGACTGTGACTGCTGTGCAGTGTGGTGGAGTACCTAACTGGGTTCACATCTCGCACACGCGTAGGGTTCCGAGCCCCTCTGAAGACACAGCAACTCTCCCAGAAACATTGACAGAAGTGACCATAGGGTCACCAGAGAAGGGAAGCCAAGCTGTAGAGGGACCTGTGGAGGCTGAACAAGGCTTAGAGCAACCCAAGGGTGGTCCAGTCGAACAAGACACTGACATCACTTCTGAAGGAGAAAGAACAGTGGTGTCTGATCAAGAGTTTGACCCCTTGAAGGAGCTAGTGACGTGAGGAGACAAATGCAGTCGAGGCTAAGAGCAGACCTAAATGAGATCTGGCTAGAAAGGGAGCAGAGAAGAAACTTAAGACTCACATCTGAAAGAGAGCTCGCATCGCTAGCTGAAACGTCTGGATCTGAGGAAAGTGAGGCTGAAGGTGAGAGATTGAGTTTGGGTTAGGGTGCCTTGTCGGAGGTACTGATTTGCTGACTGGACTTATCTGACTGCCAATGCAGACGAGGGCGAGCACAAGGACATAATTGCTGATAGTCGAAGTCCTGTTGATGATTCTGGGGACTGACATGCATGCTCTTCTTTCATTGGCAGTTCCTTATCCACCGAGGATGAGTGGCCTGCGATCTCTGATATTGAATTATGTTGTTTTCCCTCCTTTGGGTAAAGAGCCACCATCGGAAGAAGAGGCAGACTTGAGAGCTGATCTATTGCAATTGATCGTAGAGCAATTGGGCTCAGAACTTATCAGGAATGTTGAATGAGCTTTTTTGAACTTTATCAAAAGTGTTCAAGAAGATTTCCTGGACCCAAGTGGACAAAGAATACATTTAGGGGTTACATCTACAAGAAGAACACTTAGCGTTAGTATCCCTGAGGTGTTTACACCTACAGCAGGGGTTTCAAAAAGAGGTACTCTAGGACCAGAGAGAGATTTAGTTGCTCAAGGAGAAAAGGATCTCCATGTAGATTTGTCTCAGGGCGATTAGACATTAAATGCTTATCCTAGGGTCTTGTATGAAAAGGTAGACACTGTGGAGGCTGGAGATTGTTATATATGCATACAGTTACCCACATACATGGAGGAAGGTATTACATACCATCACTTACCTGTGACCTAAGACATTAGTTGTAGTTTGCTCCTTAGAATAGTTCATAAGAAGGGCCACTATGAATATTATTTCTCTAACTATGATGTAGTACTATCTGAAGTACCAGATTACAAACACCTGAATAATTATGTCACGAACAAGGCAGTTGAAATCATAGGGAAATATTTTGTACCCACACTATGCTAGACACCGCTTTTACTCATAAACACAATCTAACCTGTATATTAAATGATATCAAAAGAAATTCATAGATAAGGTAAAATATAGATTCAGAGTCGTAGTCAGTGAGGGAAATGAACCTTACAAATGTCCTCACTAGATGAAGGAAAATTTAGGCCAGCGTGCTGCAGAGAGTTCAGGACCATTAGCTTTGGATTGGCAATGCAGGGGGAGACCATGTATTCACCAGGCTGAGAGTGAATATAGCTCTGTGTTTGTGGCAAAGAGCGAGTGTGATCATTCATCTTTGCTCCATGGTCCATGGAAGATGTTCTTAGATTACACTGCACATATTATACCAGGAGTCTAGTTTGTGTGTGGGAAGAAGGCATATTTGAGACTGCCTTGCAAATGGCATGGTACATGTCATTTAGCTGTAGTGTTTCTCAAAATATACCATGTGGAGGATTTGGAAGACCTAGGAGGAGAAGTGAAAATTTGACAGAAATGTGAACTGAGTGCAGGAGAAGTTGTGGGAGCCATTTTTGAAGTTATGTTTCCATGCTTTGGGGTAGTGCTGAATTACATTAAGATTAGAAAGTTGTCTACCATCGTTGATATGCTATCTACTAATATTGCTAGATCTCTAATGCTTCTAGATGGCAAGGTGGTTTCGATCAGGGCTATGGTGATGCAGAATCGACTTGCTTTAGATGTTTTACTCGCAAAGAAAGGTGGAGTCTGTTGAATGCTGATGGTTTAACTGGTTGTACTTATATCCCTAACAGGAGTAAAGATTTACGGAAGTACATTAGCAACATTACTGAGTTACATCAGGAAATGAGAGATTTAGCTACTGAAGGTGTTTGGGATAAACTTGGACAAGGGTTTGGTGCCATTGGAAGGTGGTTTGCAAATTTAGGAAGTGGATTGCTTGGCTATATTGTGCGACCAATATTGATTGTTGTCATCTGTATCATTGTCTTTATTGGCATGGTGAGAGGATATAAGTGGTACAAAGTATGGCAAAGGGAAAAAGCTCAGAGGCAAATAGACAGAATGATAGAGAAGTTGCAGGGCAGCTATTACAATAATCCGAGGCGTATGGAGGAGTTTAGACAAAGAAAAATGGCGACAAAATCTGTTTAGATCGGTCCATCTGATTAAGATACCTAAATGATCCTCTGATAGGCTTATCTGATAAAATGGATGATTATTGTGATGACAACGTCATACGGGGGGTGCTGATAGAACGGAAATTTGTATCGTACATTGGGCACCTGTTAGGAGTGCAATGTAACCGCTTGTAGTTCGCACTCATATGTTATTCAGTGTTTTTATGAAACTAGATTTTAGAGGAAATGTGAACTAAGTAACGTGTCCTTGTGAAATGAACACAATTCAAAGTGAAGCTTAACAAATAATTCATAGAATTATATTGAAGCGTATAAATGGTGTAACACTCTTATGTAGAGGTCATTAGTGATGTGACACATTGACATATTAAATGTATTTTAATTGTTTCTTAAGCCATCAATGTAGTTGAAATAAGCATATTAATATAGGTTCGTGAATGTTCCTATTGGACATGCTAATGATTTTATGGAAATGCTAACGTAAATAACATGGGGCATTCATTATTTTAGCCTAAAGTTGTAGGCCTGAATCTGTAGTACATTTTGAATGTTCTCGTGTCTGAAACTAATGCTTAGATTCTCATGTTAGTTTCGTAGAGTGCTTTTTGTTCCCATGTTTTGCATTGCAGGTGGATAATGCTTGTTAGCGAAGTTTTGTTCCATTAAATAGTTGCAGAATGAAGGGGCTACAGTCACCTTGGCCTAGCGAAGATAAGGTGGGGGGAGGTGTGTTCACACAGGAGAAGGAGAAGAGACCAAGGACAAACTGTTGCAGAGGGATGTACATGAAGTAGCCGTTAAAGGAATCAACGTTATGGGTAATTTCGAGACTGAGCCTACTGTAGAGTATGTGTTAGAAAAGCATTATGAGACATTTACTGAATACAATTTGAGTATATGATGCATTGTAGAGTGGGACAGATGCCCCATTCCTTCTTGCCATCCCTACAGAGAGCACCTGACTGCTAGCTTGCTCCTTTCCTGCTTGTGGCTTCATGCTGCTGACCCATCTATGATGGAGCGACGTCTTAGGAAGGCTGTAACCACTGACACATTTTTCTCTTCCAAGCCCTTTGCTTACACGCTAATTTAGGGTTGACATATCTAGAGTCAGAGTAGGGAGAGATAGAATTCAAGGCTGCACACCGACGAAGTGCCGATGGAGGGGAACCTTAACTTTCGCTTCCTGATTTCATGCACAATAGTCATAGAACTTGTTGTTTTCACTTTGCACAGAGTAAATTTCCTCAGGAGATTTGGATTTCTTCTTTTTCCTCTTTATTTTTATACTCCCATGCTGAGATTTGTATATTTCCAACTATTTTTGAATTTTTAATACATTTTGACTAACCTTCATTTGCTTGTCTACCTGAGTCATTGTGTAGCCATATTGAGTTATGCTGCATCTTAAATTGACTTATAAATGTTGCTCCCCTTTACTCTTTCGTGCTGCTAAAAAGAACCATCAAAGGATTGCCATTGGAGGAAAACTGAACACATGGGCCCAGGCCCTTTCAGATGCAAGGGGCCAAACATCAGCCAGATTGGTAAAATACAAAGTGCAAAGCCAGAAGAAATGCAACCAAGGTGCTGACAGGGTAATAAGGGGGAAGCAGGCCTCTAAAGCTTGCCCTCACACAGTAACCAGGACAAAGCGGACCATCCACCAAGTTCTCAGCAGAAACACTGCACACAGCTAGTTTACTGCTAGCCCCACCAGGACAATCATCATGAAAGGTGCCATTGTGTTCTAGCTTAAGTATTTGCTGGCACCCAGGTAGCGAGGTAATTGATTGTATTGTGAGGCATCCTCTTTTCCACCTTCAGTACTAATTTTACAAAAATGAGAGTTCAACTGTGGGTCCCTTGGCTCAAAGCAGGTGAGCACCGCCTGCCTCCGTGTGCGTACGCCTCTTTGATTAAATGGGACTCTTAGCATCCATCTCCTTTCCCCCAACTGTGCTTCCCAACAGCATACTGGGTGGAGAAATTCTTCCTTCCCTGAACAGCGTAAGCAATAAGTGTCAGGTGGCCTTTCAGGAACCAGTCATTCTCTTTCAAAAGCTGGGAGCAGGTCAGATCTCCAGTTTTGCATGTCTTTAAAATGGTTCATACATGGATATGTCCTTGATTTGTTACTCCTAACAGAATCTTGTGGTTCAGGCAGCTCTTTTCACAAGTCGCACTTCCTGGCATCTTCTTTTCCTCCCGGTGAGAACCTCACTATCAATTGTCCAATACATAACAAATGCCTATTTACTAGCTAACACTAGGCTACTGGAAAAATACAGCATGTGCAGTGGAAAGGAAAGAAACAAATCTCCCACAAAACAACAGTATGAATGTGTGTACAGCCCTCTTAGACTTAAACGTGTAAAGTTGACATTCAAAATGGTGTTAATATTTAGGTTAAGTTAATTCATCGCAACATGGCAACTAGATTGTGTGCTTAAAAATGGTGATTACCTAATACAAATTTTGCATTTACTGTGTAAATGGTATTTAAAATTGCAACATTTGAGCTTAACTATTACATGCAGTTAATTCTCAAAATGAGACATTTCACTCTATCAGTTGTTACATGATGTTCTTATTACAGGTGACTAGTAACATCACAACCCAACTGTATTAAAGGAATTAGAGGCAGGCTTTGATACAGAGATTTCAGGCAATCATCTTTTATAGTAATATAATTTGTTTTTTTCCGTTCCAATATGTATTGTTGCCTCTTTTTTTTGTTTTTGTATGTTTGACATTCTGGAGGTAAGCTATTGGCTTTGGCAAGGAGGAGGGCTGGATTTGTGATATGGTAGCATTACTATAACAGATGCAGCATGATGTTTGTGGGAGCTTTAATAAGGGAGTTTGTTGGGGTGGAAGATTCTGGGGGGAAGCGGGTTAGGAGTAGTTGGAATGAGGTAAAAATGGGATCTGGAGGATTTTGAGTTGGAAATATAGTACGGTACTGGGCACAATACCCAGCTCAGGTGTATTTCTAGTTGTAGCTGTTTTACATTATCTGCAACTATTGTTTTATGTGTATCAGGTGACATAGGATTAAATGTATTAGTTGGAATTTCAATGGTCTCTGCAATTCCCCCCATACGGCCACGTTGGTTTTTATTTAAGAAATGATAACTGTCATATTCTGCAGTTTGAAAGATACACATTTGGCTTACAAAGAGAGACTATTTCCTAAAGACTATCAGACTAGCATTTTCTGAGTTATCCCTAAGAAGAAGAATGTTATAGGGGTCATAATTCGTCTTTAAGCAGCGGCAATAAGGTAAATTCCTGATCCAAATGGCCAGAGGGTTTTTCTCCAATGTAGTATTAAAACAAACATTTTTGCATTTGTTTTATTTAGAGTTATAACTTGGAGGAGATACTATGTGAGTCAGACTTCAAAGCAAACTACCATCCTTCAAAGGAGTAAAAATGTAGGGATGCAAAATTAAGGTTTGCGTGGATCCAACTATTGACATATCGCTCCTTCCCCTGTAACCTTTAGATAAACCCACGCTAGGGAATCTCTGCAGAAGATCAGTCACCAAGCCATACCTGTGTTCAATTTATAGTATGGTGCTTAATCTGGGTAGGCAAGATTTTATATTTTTTCTAACCCTCTTAATATCTATTAAATAATTGTCTTTTTTTTGATTACTAGAACTTTGTGCTGTAACTCTTTTGCCAAAATATATCTCATGAGTATTGCTGTTGATGCTATGATAACGGGAAACAGCCATCACAACGCAGTTTTTACCACGCGTTGCTATTACATCGCATGAGTTACAAAGCATGCGATGTTACAACGCGTGGTAAAAAAAACGCATACCGTTACATCGCATGCGTTTTTACAACGCATGCGATATAATGTGTAATGGCGGCGGCTGAATCAGGAACCGGGAGCAGAGGCGGCGACGCTGGAGAGGAGAGAAGTAAGGGGGTTTGACTTTGGGGTGGAGGGTTTCTTTTTTAGGGTTTAGGGTAGAGTGAAAGTAGTGTTCTAACGTTTGTGTGGTTTTTAAAAAACATTTTAGTGTGTTTTTTTCTAGTGTAGTGTAGTGTTGTAGTGTTTGTTTAGTGTAATATATTAGGGTTTAGGGTACTGTTGTAGTGATTTAGGTTTTAGGGTAGTGTAGTAGTGTTTATGTAGTGTAGTGATTTAGGTTTTGGGGGAATGAAGTAGTGTTTGTGTAGTGTAGTGTTTTAGGGTTTAGGGTAGTGTAATGTTTTAAGATTTAGGGTAGTGTAGTAGTGTTTACGTACTGTAGTGTGTTAGGGTTTAGGTTAGTGTAGTGTTTTAGGGTTTAGGGTAGTGTAGTAGGGTTTGCGTAGTGTAGTGTTTTAGGGTTTTAGGGTAGTGTAGTATTTTAGGGTTTTGGGGAGTGTAGTAGTGTTTGGGTAGAGTAGTGTTTTAGGGTTTAGGGTAGTGTAGTGGTGTTTGCGTTGTGTAGTGTTTTAGGGTTTAGTGTAGTGTAGTGATTTAGGTTTTAGGGTAGTGTAGTAGTGTTTGTGTAGTGTAGTGATTTAGGTTTTAGGGTAGTGTAGTAGTGTTTGCGTAGTGTGGTGCTTTAGGGTTTAGGGTAGTGTAGTGTTTTAGTGTTTAGGGTAGTGTAGTAGTGTTTGTTTAGTGTAGTGATTTAGGTTTTAGGGTAGTGTAATAGTGTTTGTGTAGTGTAGTTATTTAGGTTTTAGGGTAGTGTAGTGTTTTAGGGTTTACTGTAGTATAGTAGTGTTTGTGTAGTGTTTTAGAGTTTACGGTAGAGTAGTGTTTTAGGGTAGTGTATTAGTGTTTGTGTAGTGTAGTGTTTTAGGGTTTAGGGTAATGTAGTGTTTTCAGGTTTAGGGTAGTGTAGTAGTGTTTGTGTAGTCCTGACGGTATATCGTCCCCCGAGATCAACCCCGCAGTTTAACGATCTCTTTTCAGAAATAATCTCTGACATCTGCACACGATACCAAAGAGTACTAGTAGCGGGAGATTTCAATCTACACTGGGATAAAACACCCAAAGACCCGGCAGCCCTCCATCTTGAGACTCTCATGACCACACTGGGCCTCCAACAACTAGTTGATGTCCCACACACATTAAAGGTCAGACTCTGGACCTTGTCTGGACCTCCCAACCACGGGCCATCCTTACAGATATTGCCCCGTGTATGTGGTCAGACCACTCCCTAATCAGGTGCTGTGTACTAATAGATAGCCACCTAACCAACCTGCCCCAAATATGGAAAATGGTATATCAATGGAAAAAAATCGAGCCTGCAACCCTAGTAGACTGTCTTCTTTCTTCCACTCCTCCTTCCGTCAGACAAGGAAATTCAGATCAGGAATGCGAAGCACTTACAAAAAGCTTATGCATAGCCATAGATCACGTAGCACCCAAGCGAAAGCTAAAGACCAAGGACAAGGTAAAAGGTGCCCCCTGGTTTAACCCCTCGCTAAGATAAACTAAAAGAAAGCTTTGCCACACGGAGATATGATGGCTCAAAACTAATGACCCAGCCGAGCGAGAGAAATACAAGTCACTACTCAATTCCTACAAAAAATGCATCACGACAACTAAACCTGAATATTACGAAATCAGAATCAATACAGCAGATAACAAACAGAAAGAAATCTTTAGAATTATGAAAGAACTCAGCCAAAAACCAGAACAAAAACCAGCTGATGCCTCAATCGACTGTAATGCACTCCAATCCTTCTTCCTGGAAAAAGTGAGGGATATTCTTTCTGATATTGACAATACTCCTACAAATTACAATTTACTACCCCTTCCCCAACTCCACCTCCTGACCATGTACTCTTCAGTTTTCCTAAACTGGATACAGCTTCCCTTAGGCTGCTCATGAACCGGATAAAAACAGGTTCCCCTTCAGACCCATGTCCCCCTAGAATTTCTCGAATGGCACTTCCAGGTCTAGATAGACAAATCATTTCCATGCTAAATAACTCGTTAGAGAGCGGGTATCTGCCATCTTGCCTCAAGGAAGCTAGAGTCAAACCCCTACTAAAGAAGCCTGGGGCCGATGTGACCAATCCAAAACACTATAGACCAATCTCCCAGCTACCCTTCTTGGCTAAAGTCTTAGAGCAACATGTTCTGAAAACACTCTCAGCCTTCCAGGAGGACCACCACCTCCTCCAGGGACGCCAAGCTGGGTTTAGAGCACATCATAGCACTAAGCTGGTTATGTTATCAGTGCTTGATGAGCTTAGAGCCATGGCTGACAGTAAAAGACCCTGTGCCCTGGTACTATTAGATCTATCAGCGGCATTCGATACTGTCAGCCATGCCCTACTACTGGATAGACACACCACCCTAGGCATCCAGGATCAGACCCATCAATGGCTTGAATCATTCCTATCTGGCAGGTCCCAAAGGATCCAACTAGGAGAGGCAGTATCCGATATAGGCTCGCTTAGCTGCGGAGCCCCCCAGGGCTCAGCCCTACCCCCACTCCTCTTTAATTTTTACCTGCAACCACTGGTAACAGCCTTAGCCAAGATGGGTTGTAAAATGTTTAATTATGCGGATGATACTCAGCTGCTTCTCAGCATTGATAATACCGCATCTGCTCAGACCCAGGCACAAAATATCCTCAGATTCACCGTGAGTTGGATGACAGCTAACTCACTTAAAATCAACCCTGACAAAACAGAGATCCTGGTCATCCCTACAACAGACTCCCCTGGGGTGACCAGTTCTGGCCCCAAGAACTAGGTCCCACCCCCAGACCTAGACCAGCTGTAAAGAGCCTTGGCATAAAAATTGATGTCGAACTCTCAATGGCCAAGCAAATCTCCTCCGTGGTCGGTACCTGCATGGGCCTAATTAGGCAACTTCGAAAACTAGTCCCCCTTCTCTCTACCTCCACACTCCAGATGATCGTTTCAGCTACCATCATCTCGAGGTTAGACTACATCAACGCCCTATACATCGGTCTCCACAAGATACTGGCAAACAGATTACAGGTGTTCCTAAATGATGCAGCCAGATTGATCCTTAGACTCCCTAGAACATCCCATGCCACCCCGCTTCTATGCAAACTGCATTGGCTCCCTATAAGACAAAGAGTGAAATTCAAGAGCCTTTGCATCGCCCACAAAGCAATATACGGCCTAGCTCCCACCTACATAAAAGAACGCCTTGAGGTCTACACCCCGGGACGCTCATTGCGAGCCTCCCAGGCGTACCTCCTGTCCTGTCCTCGGTACAAGCTCTCCTCAAAAGGGGGTAGAGTTTTCTCGGTACTTGTCCCCCAGCTCTGGAACAAGTTACCTGAGCAGCTCCGTAAAGAAACTAACCTGCTCCATTTTCGGAAACAACTCAAAACTATCCTGTTTAGGGAAGCACTAAGCACAGTTGAGTTCCTCTAGCCTGGGTTTGGCAGCAACTACCAGGATCAGGAGATCGAGGATGGGAGGCAGAGCTTTCTGCACTTCCGCATCTAGGCTGTGGAACGAGCTTCCCCAGAACATCAGGCAAGTTGACACTCTGCTAGGATTCAGAAAGAGCCTGAAAACATAGCTGTTCGCCAAAGTATAATTCCCCTGATTCTATTTAATAGATCTGGCGGCTTTTTTATATGTCATGACAGCCAGTGTATTGTTGTTTCATCTGACTACTTCCTGTTTGGGCGCCAGGATACCCGTAGGGTGACAGTTGCGCGATACAAATAATAAATACAATACAATACAATACAATACAACCCTTTTTTCATGCCTGACCCGATTACCGTCTATGCAGTTACGACCCCCCCTAAGAGACCTGACGGTGATTTAGCGCTATATTAATATCAATTAACAATAACAATAACAATAGTGTAGTGTTTTAGGGTTTAGGGTAGTGTTGTAGGTTTTCTGTAGTGTAGTGTTTTTTTGGGTTTAGGGAAGTATAGTGTTTTAGGATTTAGTGTAGTATTGTAGTGTTTGTGTAGTGCTTTAGGGTAGTGTAGTAGTGTTTGTGTAGTGTTTTAGGGTTTAGAGTAGAGTAGTAGTGTTTGTGTACTGTAGTGTTTTAGGGTTTAGGGTAGTGTAGTGTTTTAGGTTTTAGTGTAGTGTAGTAGTGTTTGTGTAGTGTAGTGTATTAGTGTTTAGTGTAGTGTTGTAGTGTTTTAGGGGTTAGGATAGTGTAGGGGTAGGAGTAGTGTGGGTAGTGTTGTAGTGTAGTAGTGTTTTAGGGTTTAGGGTAGTGTAGGGGTGGGGGTCGTGTGGGTAGTGTTGTAGTGTAGTAGTGATTTAGGGATTGGGGTAGTGTAGGGGTGGGAGTAGTGTGGGTAGTGTTGTAGTGTATTAGTGTTGTAGTGTTAGGGGTAGTGTAGGGGTGAGAGTAGTGTGGGTAGTGGTTTAGTGTAGGGTAGTAGTGTTTTAGGGTAAGAGGTAGTGTAGGGGTGGGAGTAGTATGGTTATGTTGTAGTGTAGTAGTGTTTTAGGGTTGGGGTAGTGTAGGGGTGGGAGTAGTGTGGGTAGTGCTGTAGTGTAGTAGTGTTTTAGGGTTAGGGTAGTGTAGGGGTGGGAGTAGTGTTGTTGTGTAGTAGTGTTTTAGGGTTAGGGGTAGTGTAGAGGTGGGAGTAGTGTGGGTAGTGTTGTAGTGTAGTAGTGTTTTAGGGTTAGGGTAGTGTAGGGTGAAAGTACTGTGGGTAGTGTTGTAGTGTAGTAGTGTTTTAGGGTTAGGGGGAGTGTAGCGGTGGAAGTAGTGTGGGTAGTGATGTAGTGTAGTAGTGTTTTAGGGTTAGGGGTTGTGTAGGGGTGGGAGTAGTGTGGGTAGTGTTGTAGTGTGGTAGTGTTTTAGGGTTAGGGTAGTGTAAGGGTGGGAGTAGTGTGGGTAGTGTTGTAGTGTAGTAGTGTTTTAGGGTTAGAGGTAGTGCAGGGGTGGGAGTAGTGTGTTGTGTAGGTTTGTCACTTACCTTGCATACTTTTACCATGAGTATAGCTTTACCACGCATGCAGGGGTGGGAGTAGTGTTTTAGGGTTAGGGGTAGTGTAGGGGTGGGAGTAGTGTGGGTAGTGTTGTAGTGTAGTAGTGTTTTAGGGTTAGGGGTAGTGTAGGGGTGGGAGTAGTGTTTTAGGGTTAGGGATAGTGTAGGGGTGGGAGTAGTGTGGGTAGTGTCGTAGTGTATTAGTGTTTTAGGGTGAGGGGTAGTGTAGGGGTGGGAGTAGTGTGTTGTGTAGGTGTAGGGGTAGGGTTGTCACTTACCTTGCATACTTTTACCACAAGTATAGCTTTACCACGCATGCCATTACAACGCAAAGGTACACTCGTGGTAAAAGTATGCGATGTAATTGCATGTTGTTGAAATTGACATCGCGTAGTAATACCCACATTATGATGGCACGCGTGATTTTTTTATGCGATGTAACGTCATACAGCCGTAGATAACAGTTTGGTGCTAACCCTTCACATTATGTGATGGTCATTCCACCGTGGGTGAAAGCAGGATTCTGATTTGTTTACTACATGCACAAAGAACCGCAACTAATTGGGCTTCTGTGTAAACTATTTGGTTTGGGATACGTTTAAACAGTGGGTCGGGATCTTTATACCCGTTAATCAAATCATAATGTATGGGATGCAACCAGATTTCATTAAACAACTCTATGAACTGAAGATAGAGCAAGTTTAGCATGCTGCATTGCTGCAGAACCAACAAGTACAAGTGAGGGAGGTTTGAATGCATGTTAGAGCCCTAACTTTCGTTTCTCTTGAAGACAAAGCTTTGTAAAAACCATTGGCCCTCACCTCTTTCTGCTTATGAATTTTTCCAAAACAACAGAATGATCTTGGCTTTAATGATCATATATGAACAACCCACTTGCTAGAACAAATCAATACAGACTGAAGCTTGTATTGGAAAGCGGGCTTTTTCCCACTTCTTTCCTCTTTGTATTCTGAAAGTGGTCATAAGATGCCATAAAATGTTAGCAAATAGAAGTAGTTAGCATCCTCTTCCACTAATCTCTTTAGTCTTTCAGAAGAAGCCAAGGAAATGTGAAGTAACCTTTTAACCTGTCAGAATTCATTGAAACAAACAGAATTAAACCAACAGCGCTGCTGGGGGAGGTGGGCTTCCTGCTGTATTGTATATTTACAATTTCATGAGGTCTCTGCACAACTTCTTCTGAGGGTGATGCTAGATGTAGTCGAAGGGGTTATCAACAACATCGGGCGTCACACCTAAATGTTGTTTTTGCATTTGTCACACCTATATTGTCATAGTTCCTAAAAAGAATAAAGATCTCAATATCTGTGCCTCATGCAGGCACATAGCACTTTTAAATGTGAATGGAGAAATCTTTATCAAAGTATTCAATAATCAGCTGAATTCCACTCTTCCTGAGCTGGTCACAGTAAAATAGCATACGCATAAAAGTGGTTGTTCTACCGTTGACCACACCAAATTTATTTTCTGCCATGAATGACACTGCACATTGCAAGGGGGGTCCTCTCGGTGTCATTTATTTTTAGATGCCAAGAAGGCATCCTCTAGGATTTATTGTGATTTCCTATGGTCTGTTTTACTTTTCAACTTGCCAGACTCTATTATGGCAATTAAATCACTCTTTGTGTTCATTGTTGGCTCTCTGCTTTACAGGGGTTCAATGTGTTCCATATTTGATTTGAGGTGGTACACAAAAGGTATGTCTACTCTCTCCACAGCTTTTTGACTTATATATTGAACCTTTTCCAGCTTTGATAAATGTTTCTTCTAAGGTCACATTATTCCATCGCATTGGCAGCACTACTAATGCAAGATGTGCGCCCTGAATACCGAAAATGGAATATTGAGATATAAGAATATTGAGGATCAAACAACAAATCCAAAAGGTTGAAATGTCAGTGAGTATAGATTTTGTCTCAATCAACCAGGATTTATAAAGCGCAGTTAATCACCTGATAGGGTATCCAGGCACTTGCAAGTCACAGAGGCTTATTCGAACAACCACGTCTTGAGGCCCATTCGGAATTCCAGAAGTGAGGTGATGGCCTGGAGGCCCGTGGGGAGGCTGTTCCAGGTCTTTCTGTGATTTGGGAGAAGGAGCGACCTCCACTTCTGCTTTGGTAGATTTGGGAAGTATGGGAAAGTGAAAGGGAGGTGGAGTGTAGTCTTCTCGATGGTTGGTGGAAGTGAAGGTGGTGGTTAATGTAGGCGGGTCCTTGGTTGGGTAGAGCCTTGTGTGCGTGGGTCAGCAGCTTGAATTGGGATCGCTTTTGTTCAGAGAGCCAGTGAAGTTGCCGGAGGTGGGGTGTGATGTGGGTTCATTGGGCAAGGCTTAGGATGACTCTGGCTGCAGCGTTCTGTATGGCCAGAGGTCTCTGTTGGAGGTGTGCGGCGATTCTTACGTAGAGCGTGTTGCCATGGTGCAGTAGGCTGGTGATGGTATGTAGATGTGGAATTAGGAATAGTAAATCTATACTTCCTCTATCTGCACTTACCGTTTGACATTTCTGTCTTCAATATTTTGTCCACGATATTCTTGTATCATGATAGTCATATTCTTGATAGTCAGTAGTGCAATATTTTGCAAAACGAGCTTGACGTAGCTGTTATAACCTCTCCTTGTGCTGCTGTATCAACCATTACTGTGCAAAAGGCATCAGTGAGGTAATCATCAGGATATAAACTGAATACTCATAAAATTCCACATATTTACAGTTCACAATGTTAGTGGTGCAGTCTCAAACTCAATCATCGAGTATCTTTGTTTGAACCTTGGATTACTGACAGTTAACTTTGAGCCCTCATTGGAAAAGATAAGAACTCATAAAACAGCATGATTTACACATATCTCTTCTGGGTAGTGTTAATTTTTGAATTACAATTTTCATCACACCTTTGCACCGCTATCTTTTCTGGGACATTGCTTGTCACATGCTGCATGCATTTGTCTAAGAAGTGACAATATTCTGTTACCTCCTTTATTTGGCAATTGATGAACCTAGAAGATTTATCACTAGGTGTGTTTGCCAGTCTATAACTTAAGCACTCCCAGAATACTAATGAACGACTGAGTGGTGTTCAGATCACTAATTGCTCAGGTAATAATTTCAGAAATGTGGGCCTGGTTTATTCATTTATTAGACTGCTCTTTCCATGTGCTCTTGTTCTTCTAAGCTATCTGTTTAGCTTAACCCACTCAAGGATATTTTACATAAGTTAGACTGAATGCAATGTTTATTTCGCAATGGCTAATTTTGTGAGAGATGTGAGACCTATATCTCTTTCTTTTAGGATTGAAAGAGTCAGATTCAAACTCCTCCTAGCAAACTTTCCCTCCCTTCACAAAGATTACAAATAGATGATGTAAAGAGATTTTAGACATATTTATTGATTGCATCACTTTTAATATAATAGTATTTTAATGGTTTCAGTTCCTAATATTATATATACTGTAACATTTATGTTATCTACTCTTTTGCACTTTATGTGCTATAAAACTTAGCGGAATAAAGATTTTGTGATTGACTGATTACAAATAGACTTTTTCGGTAATTGGAATTCAAATAGTGGGCCAGGAACTATGTTACAATTCAGGCCCACCATTTCAAAATCTGTGGTTGACTCCTTTGATTATATATTTTTTATATCTTTTAATTGATATTTTCAGGGGAAACACCACTTAGCCGCACTATTCCCAGGCCTAGTCATTCTAAGGCCCAATCCAAGTATTCAAGTATTTCTACAGGTTTGACTGGTATAGCTACCTCCAAGACAGCAATGCTTTTGATTTAGGGGTGTTGGCCTGAGGGAGTATGTCAACTTCAATGTAACAGTCCTCAGAAAGGACCTTATTATATTTTATATCAATTATGTCATGTGTTTATGACTGGCTAACTTACGTTTGCAGAATTATGATACATTAAGAATGACAGTAAACAGGTAAATGGCAGCATTGAGAAGGATTCAGCAGCTTGTCATCGCTGTAGGCAGTCATATGTGAATCTTGTTCAAATGGGTTGAGAGTATCCAGAGACAAACAGAATTTTAGAGGAACTATTCCACAATTCCATGAGGGTAAATGTTTTACCAAAACAACTATTAGCATATTGTTTGGGCTACATCATACTCTGACAATGGCATGTAAATATTGGTAGATGTTAAGGAATACAATTGGGACATCTTGGTATTCACTGCAAAAGGGTGTTTAAATTATGAGGCACCCTCATTCATTGTGTCTACATGCAAGCTATCTTTCTCATGCAAACCATTGCAAGGGTATCATTTCGAGGTAGGTTTCTGTTATACTGTTATGGTTGGCATAAGTGTGTTTCAGAGCTAATGCCAGACTGAATTGTCATGTAGAACCTTATTATTGAATCAACCTGACTGAGATCACCACATTCTGTGGGCCAACAGTTGCTCGTAGACAGGGACAGATGACTCCATGGATCTGCTGGAATCTAAATAATTAATTATTTTCTCTCAGCTTGATTTTTGTAAGGAGAGCCTCACTTCGGGGCAGACCTACAAGGAAGTGCCACAGTGTAGCACCGCCCGCCCTTTGGCTGTGCCACACTGCGGCACTTCCAAAAGCCCAGGGTTGCGACATATTTACCAGAATATGTTGCATCTCTGTTCTTCCCCCTGCGCTGGCGCACAAAATGCAGCCATGCGCTGGCGCAGGCACTCCTGCATCATGGTGCAAGGATGCCTGCGTCGTGTGGAGATTGTTTTTGTGCAGGAATGGGCACCTTCCTGCACAAAAACAATCACTACAGGCATTTTCCACTTTCCATGCGTGATGTAGAATGCAGCACGCATTGAAAGAGGAAAAAACGAGGAGAAATTAAAACATTTCTCCTCGTTATGCCTCGCTCCACCACTAGGGTGGCGTAGCATTCAGCCAAATCTCCAGAATTTCGATTTCTCATGAATCTGCAGATGTGTCTTGTTCCATGGGTGTTGCGCGGGAACACCCACAGCAACACCCATAGAACGCCCCTTCAACACAAAGTGCTGCGTGTGAAAGGGTCATATTTACAAGGAGAGGAAAAGTCATGCAGGGTGGCTTTTTCACTCCTACGAAATATGGAGGAGCCCATGTGCCACCAGTACACCACAAAAGGTGACGTACTGGTGGCGCAGAGGCCTTGTAAATCTGCCCCTTCATTTTTGGCAATGAGGATGCGATGCAAACCCAGGTGTGCATAGCAAAAGAAGAGATTGGAAAATGTAAATGTTATGTGCATGAGATAAAACATAAAGGGGTGCAATGCCGGTGAGGTATACTAGAGAGGAGAAGTTAAAAAACTGTTAATAGAAATGGAAATGGAAGGGATCATTAAGGCTCTAGCCGCCTCTGAATTACTTTTCCCAGAAAGTTTGAGGTTCTGTGTCGACCTCAGGAGCTTCACACACAAAATTGTAATGAACAGCTTCCCAATCCCAAACATAATTGAAAGTATTTTGGTATGAAGCAATGCACATTTTTTGCGAGGTTGGTCTTTCAGTATGCCTATCACCAGATTAAACTACGCCCTAGCTATGAATGATTTACAGCTTTCGCAATGATGGAATGAGTCTTTTGACTCACAGACTTCCAATGAGGTTAGCATCGGTGGCCAGTGTCTTTCAATGCATGATGAACCATTTGTCCAAGGGCAAAGCCAATTTCTGCTTCTTTCACAATAATATTCAGATTTTTGGAGCAATGGAAGTGAGTACTTGGAAGAAGTATTTAACATTGTGAAAGATGCTAGCTAAATATTGCAAAAAAACAAATGCCAATTTGTCTTATAAGAAATTGAATACCTATGATACAGTATTTCTGGCTCTGGTGTAAAACCCCAAGGACGATATGGTAAACTAAATTAGATTTTTGGAGCAATGGAGGTGAGTACTTGGAAGAAGTATTTAACATTGTGAAAGATGCTAGCTAAATATTGCAAAAAAACAAATGCTAATTTGTCTTATAAGAAATTGAATACTTATGATACATTATTTCTGGATCTGGTGTAAAACCCAAGGACGATGTGGTAAACTCAATTAGATTGACACCATCATCTCAAGGAAAAGACTAGCTATGATCCATAATGGGGTGCATCAAGTATTATTCGAAATTCATAAAAAAGTTTGCAGAAAAAAACTGATTCCTTAAGGAAGTTGTTGAGGAAAGGTAAAGAGTTTATGTATTACCAGAATGCTAAGCAATAGAGCGACATCGGCTATTTAAGCACAAGACGGGGGAGTTTCTCCCGACCGACCGTTGACAGTGAGCGTATCTTAATTAGTTTGTGTTTTCCCTATCACACACTGTCTGTCGAGGCCCCTAAGCCCCCTTTTTCATGTTTGTTTTCAGGTAATCCACCGGCCATATACCGTTCTCCACTGTCTGGAGCCGACGTGCCAGCAGACCCTTTCTTTATCCTACCCTTGATTAACTCTTGAAAGTATGCTCTTGTTCTCGCCCTAAACTTTTTAAAACCTTCTTTCCCATGTTTCCTTCATTGCAATTCACGCTCATGCGTCCATAAGCACTGCATCTTCACTTTATTTATTATTTTTTGCTCTCGGAAGCTTGCCCCCCTCCCCCACGTTACGTCTGTCCTGAGGAAGATCCCGGTTAAGGTTCAAGTGATACCTATATACATGTTGGGGTCAAAACGTCAACAACCTACATACCCGCCTGTTTTTGCGTTGAACTAGAAGCACTGACTATACCGCTCGAAGCATGGCTCTGTAAAAGTTGTGGACATTTATTGCATTGTACTGCGACTCTATGTTGAAGCCATTAAACTAGCATTTTATGTTGATCAGGGTCTCACGACCTCCAGTGCATTCTTTCCTATTCCTTGCACGAAATTTCACTTATACCCTCACTTATCCCCTCGCCTTCACCTGTTGGGGCAAAAATGTTTTTTGTACAAATGATGCAATCTGTATAAGACTTTCCGAAGGCACATTGTAATTAAACAACAGTGTACCTATCCGACCTTACTGTATTTTTTATGTTTTCATGTTTATTTGAATCTACTATTCTCTTTATCTTGAATCAATGTGTACTGGGACCCCTTCCCTAATGTACTTATATACACCCAGGTCCCAGCAACACTTATTGGGTCTACCCTTCCTTGTAACGTATCTACTCTTGAGGCATTTTCCTCTTTCTATGTGTGCATAGAAAGAGAAAACAAGGAGGAGGAAAAATATTTTTATCCTCATGAAACCATAATTTGGGCTTTATATTCATTTCTCGCAATCCTTTGTAAATCTGGGATTGCGTGAAATCCAGGGGTTGATACATGGGCACACCCATGTTCCACCCAGGGAAAGCCTCCCTGAATTAAACAGAATGCAAAGCAGTGCAAGCCGCTGCATTACATTACATGTTTTTTACGAAGCCTCGCAATGTGGCTTTGTAAATATCAATTGAATGAATGAATGAATGAATGAATGTGGTCTTATAGAGCGCGAACCTAGCCCAAGGGCATCAAGGCACTAGAACGGCACAGCCAACACAGGGACAGTAGGGGCAAACTTACAGATATGTCTCAGAGAAAATCCAGGTTTTTAAGGCCTTGCTAAACAGAAGAAGAGAAGGCTGCCCTGAGAGCTCTAAAGGGAGGGAATTCTACAACTTAGGCGCTGCAGTGGAAAAGGCTCTGCCACCCCATTTAGCCTTCAAAAACCTAGGAACAGCAAGAAGATTTTTGTTTGAGGATCAAAGAGATCTGCTGGGAGTATAATGATGAACAAGTGACTTGATGCCCTCCGGACCAGCGCCATAGAAGGCTTCATGAGTCAGACACAGGATCTTAAACGAGATCCTACGGTCCATTGGAAGCCAATGCAAGCTCTTGAGTGCAGCCGAGGCTGAGCTGTATCTGGAAAGATTCAACACCATCCTCGCCGCGGCATTCTGGACCATTTGGAGTCGATGGATGAGTCTCTTGTTAATGCCCATATAGAGGGCATTACAATAGTCCAGCCTAGAGGATACTAAGACTAGAATGGCCTGCTTCCGAGGGTCTGGGGAGAGGTAGTGGGAGATCTTCCTGAGGGTCATAATGATCCCGAAACAGGTGGAGACAGTCCTGTTTACCTGAAGATCAAAGGAGAGAGCAGTGTCCATTATCACTCCCAGGATCTTCCCATGAAGGACTGGACAGGGGTATTCCCCAAGCGAGGGCGGCCACCAGTCACTAGACCAATTTTCTTGGTTACTCCCAAAAATCAGTACCTCGGTTTTGTCACCATTCAATTTCAGGAAGTTCTCCATCATCCATTTGAGAAACATCCTCCATACAGATCCTAAAATTTTGAGCAAAATCCTTTACTGAATGTGTGAGAGAGACCATTATTTGGGTGTCGTCTGCATAAGACAACACCTCCAACCCAAATGATCTCACCATCCTTGAAAGGGGGGCCACATAGATGTTAAAAAGTGTAGGGCTCAATGAGGAGCCCTGAGGAACCCCACAATGCAAGGGTTTAGGAGCAGAGAGGAACTGGTCCAACTTCACTCTCTGTTCTCTTTCATAAAGGAAGGAGGCAAGAAGACTCAAAACAGGGCCCCCAACACCTATCTCTCTAAGGCGAGACACCAGTATGAGGGAAGACAGAGTGTCAAAGGCCGCTGTAAGAACCGACAGGACCAGGAGAGTAGTACAGCCATTATCAACCTGAGTACGAATGTTATTAGTGACTGCCATAAGGGCACTCTCCGTACTATGGTATCTCCTGAAACCATGTTGCGATCTATCCAAAAGGAGATGGTCCTTAAGATAGGTGCTGAGGTGGAGGTTGAGATAGGCCTCCAACATCTATGCAGGGGCAGGTAGCAGGGAAATGGGCCGAAAGTTTTTCAGAACGCCTGGGTCCAAAGCAGGTTTCTTCAGGAGAGGTTTCACGACTGCAGTCTTCCATGGGGAAGGATAAACTCCCTCCGAGATGGCACAATTCATAACCTCCATGAGAGGAGGAATGACCACTTCCTGACAGGTTTTCAGCACCTTAAGCGGACACGGGTCCAGTGGGGAACCCGAGTTGTCTTGAAGCCGGTCCACAATCTCAGGTGACAACAGAGGAAAGGTAAGAAGACTCGGAGTCTGCTCATCAGGCAGACTCTCTCCTATTATAGTAGAGGAAAGGGTGATAGAACTAGTGCGAGAGTTTGCAGATTCCAAGGCGGCATAAATATACGAAATTTTAGAATGAAAAAAGGTGGATATTTTATCACACAGATCCTGGGATCCCTCTATCGGGTTTACTACCTGAGGAGATGTTAAGGAATCAATGATTTTAAAAAGATCTCTTAAGGAATTGAGGGAAACAGTGACCTTAGAAAAATAAGCTCTTTTTACCTCCATAATGGCTAATTTATATTCTTTTAAACATTACTTATGCCGCTCTTTCTCGCTAGGCTCTAGGTGGACCCGCCACAACCCCTCCTGTTTTCGACATCCTTGTCTCAGCTTTCTAAGTCTGTCTGAGAACCAGGGAGCCGATGTACTTTTCCTCCCTGAATAATGCCTCTTAGGAGGGGCAAGGATGTCCATTGCTCCTATTAAGGTGCGAGAGAGCTCCTGGGCAGCCGAATTAGCGTCTGGCTGATCAGCGAGCTCTAGCTTATTCAGGAAGGGAGAGAGTACCTCATTATTTATTGGGTTGAAATTCCTTCTCATCTCCTGCTTCCTAGGAACAGAAGTAGGGACTAGAGCCGCCTGAACATACAGGTCAAACGGCACAGCAAAATGATCAGACCAGGCTAGTGGGACGGGTTGCCCCACCTTCAGCCTGGGATCATTAGAGAAATCACCATCAAGGGTGTGACCTGCCAGATGGGTAGGGCCTTCCACCAGCTGAGCCAGACCGCAGCAACCCAGTGTTTCCAGAAAAACTTGAGTATCCTTGCATGCCATATTCTCCAGGTGAAAGTTAAAGTCCCCCAGGAGAGTGATGTTAGATCTCAAAAAACGGCTCTATTAATTTGCAATATCCTGACTGAAAGAGGATCTAGGCCCCAGTTGCCTATAAAACAAAAGGCCAGAGAAGCACTCTGAAGGGAGGAAGTTAATCGAAAAGTAATAGGCCTGATAGGGATCAGAAGAGGTAGAGATGGTCTGGGTGTGACAAATGAGAGTCTTTCTACAGAATTCCCAGCCCTCCTCCTCGACGACCTACTCTGTCCAATCTGGACAAAGCATAACCAGAGGGTATTGCATCAACCAGATCAGGCCCAGAGGTATCGGTGGCCCAGGTTTCGGTAACGAAAACCGAAGTAGGCTTTCTGGCTGAGACTACAGCCTGATTCATGAAGCTAAATTGCACTCGCAAAGGGCAAGATTCTCAGAATCTTGCCTTTTGCGAGTGCAATTTTGGCATTTGGGATTCACAATCCCAAATGCAAAAATCGCTAATGAAGAATTAGCTAATATGCGAGGATTAGCATTTAAGGAATCTCTATTAGAGATTCCTTAAATGCTATTCATGACACTTTCAAAAATTGCGATTTTGCAAATTTGGGCCGCTATTTACCGAGAGGTCAGACCTCTCGGTAAATAGCAAAAACTTAGAAAAATGCTTTTAAAAGCATTTTTCTAAGTTGCATGTTGCACACACACATGTCCTTTGGACATGTGTGTGCGCAACACCTGTTCAAATGTGCATTTTAGGGGTGCTACAGGGTGTCCTTTGGACACCCCTGGCACCCTTAAAATCGCTATCTTATTTGCGAGTAGTAAATTGCTACTCGCAAATAAGGGATACTCCCCATTCATTCCTATGGGCCTTTTGGCCCTTAGGAATGAATGGGGAGTTATTCCTTTTTTTGCGAGTAGCAAATTTCTACTCGCAAATAGAGAACATGTAGGAATCGCTATTTATTTAGCAATTCCTACATGAATACCGTTTTGCGTGTCCTCAATAGCGAGTCGCTATGATTCGCTATTAGGGCCACGCAAAACGGCCCGTACATGAATCAGGCTGAAAGTCTCTAAAAGCGATATTATTTTTTACCATAGATCTGGCATTTATGAGAAACCCTTTAGCAACATTCAGATTAGGGGCGGGCTTAGTGACAGTAAGGTCGGTCAGATTCTACAATTTGGGCTTCTCATTGGTGTCACAGCTTAGATACCCTTGATATTTTCTATCTAAAAAGGCCTCAGGGTCACAAGTGTGATAGCAGACCTTGGCTGTCGGTCTAAGCTCTAACAGGACCTTTCTCGATTAACAAGTCCTTACATGGGCAAAAATGACAGGCGGGGCAGCATCCCTGGCACGGTTGTGGCACGGACGGGCGCAGACGGGCTTACCTTTGGTGCGCCTTTGGCGCGCCAGCGGTGCGCCCGCTGCGCGCGTCTGCTGCGCGACGAGCCTGCCATGCGCATTAAGTAGGGAAAGCGCTGGACCGCTAACCCGTCTCGTGACTTTCCCCACCAACCAGGAATTAGCATTTTCGTCTTGGATGCACCACAAAAGTGGTGCAACCATAATGCAAAATGGTAGTAAATCTGGCCATCAGTTTAGGAGGAACATCACCACAGATTCTACAATCAGAGTGTTAAAAAAATCTTCAGGAGGGAGAGAGGAGAGATTGTCCATCATTTGTGGTTACTGACAATGGGACACAGTTAACTTCAGATTGTATGTAGAATTGTTTTAAAGCTCAAGGAGTGAAGCGAACCTCTCTGCATAACCTTCAAGTCAACAGCATAGTGGAGGAATCAAATTGCTTAATTAAGATTACAAAATAAATGGTTGTGAGTGGGTGCAGGAATGTGAGAAAAGCTGTGGAAGGGATGGCTTGGGCATGTTGCCACCAATTAGAATGGTGCAACAGGTGTAACCTCATTTGTGACAATGACAGGTAGATGGCCGAAGATAAAATTGTTGTCTCACTAGACATCTAGAAAATAATACTAGTTGGAGACAAGGGGAGGAACCCGACTATGGGAGGCTACAACCAGGTGACTTGGTGAAAAGTAAACTAAGAAACAAAGGGGAAAAGGCGTGAACAAATGCTCGAGTCTGGTGCAGGTAGAAAAAGTCTGTCAGTGTAATTTTGTGAAAGTAACCTTTTACTGTGAGAAGGGTGAAAAGCGTCTGGCGGAGTTAAGAATGGGTAAAGGGGCAAAAACTGGAGTAGAAATAGGTTGTAGCAATTTTATGATGATGAGGATGACAAAATTACGGGAAGGACACAGCAACAATTTGGATTGATGGGGAATGTGAGTGGAAGTGGAGCATGTGATGCAAGAATGTTGTTGGGAAGAGGCCTGGAATGGAATGAGCGACACGGGAAGCGACGGCTACTTGTTAGGTTTCATGCTCCATGGTGTCATGTAAAACTTAATTATGTCATCAACCTGTTACAGATGCCTAAAGTAATTTTTCTCATATCATTTGTTGTATTCCTTTTTATTTTGTTGGTAAAGAAAGGAGATGTTTTATACTGTTACGATTGTCATAAATGTGTGTCAGAGCTGATATCAGGCCTAGGTGCCATGTAGACTCTCATGTTGTCATCAGCCTCAGTGAGATCGCCTTGTTGTGTGGTGTAACAGTTGATACTGGGCAGGCGCGTATTACTCCATGTCTCTGCTGGAGGCTGAATAAAGAACCATTTGATTCCACTTCGTTCTGTGTGAGGACAGCCTTACTTTCGTGTTTTCAGGAGAAATTGCTCTATCTGTGCTTTTTCTTTCCCAGGTTCGCTGCCATAGGTTTCCTCTCCACTGTGTGATGTTGGTATTTCACCATAATGAAGGTGGTAATACTGCTTGTGAGTTACATTTGGAAGTCAGTACTTACATGCTGTCACTGATTACTCCATAATGTTAATATGGTGGAGCAGTGTAATTTTGGCTCCACCTTTTTGTTTGATTAGGTCACAGATATATTTACACATTGCCTCATGGATTCATGTGATATAACATTATTAATGTAATACAGTGCACTTGTACTTATACAGAAGGTACATTTACTGTGTAATCTCGACATTTGTAGGAGTGTGCATGTTAACATTTTCCTTGCAGTAACATCGAATTGCAGTTCTCATATATATCTGCATTTGTGTGGATTGAATAATATTGTTAATTCTTATGCATTCGTATACTCATTTGAATAATGCATTTCTTTTATAACTGAAAATGCATCCATTTGATTAGTACTCTACATCTATATTATAACCATATATGCATCTATAATCATGAATTTAAATATGCATTGAGATGCTTGCCACACTAACTTGATCAAAAGCCTAAGCATTTTAATTTCTTAATGTTTAACCTTCAATGCGAATGTTTGCTTTGCATGCAATGTTTTTCTCTCCTCTGCAGGTGTAGTTGTGTGATCATACTAATAGAAAAAGACACATTGCGTAAGAGATATAGTGAGGCTCGGAAGGAGTACCTTTTGGCAAGGACAAAAAGCCTCAACCAACAGAGGGAGGACTTCTGTTTACATGGAATTGGGAAACAGGAGGAGTCAAAGGATGTTCTGGTGTGTGTGACCAAAGGAAAGGAGTTTTAAGTGCTAGTTGCTAAGTTTTACTGTTCAAAGGTGGACAACAATGAGATGTAACATGACATTTTCGAAGGTTCCTTTGTGGGTATAATTGATGAACCCACTTCAGCTTTATTCAGATTCCTTTTTTAGATTTTGAGAGGTTCAGACCTCTTGCAACATCTCTGTTGTGTACAATATTCTTCCTTTAGAGAACTACCGAGGTTCTGCTATGCTGACACCTTTCTTCTTAAATGGATTTACTCAGGATTTCCCCATCCAAAACCGTTTAGAATAGGTTTAGGTCAAGGGATTTAGGTTATTCTCATGCATAACAGGCAAGAGGACCACAAATCGTAAAAAAAAGATCATCAGATCCTCTTTTTAATACTTTGCATCATCACATTTCCTATATTTGTTATGTTTCTGAGGCTAAACTTTATTCCTCATTGTGGACTGACTGTAGTGATCCTGAATTGTAACAATTTATTCCTTAGACTTGTGTATATCAGTCTGGCTTTGAATTTGTAATAAATACATACTTAATCCCATCTATCAACTCCATGCTTTACTGTGTGGCCAGATAGATTACACTGTATTTTTAGGCTTCGCCTGCACAGCGCTTGTGCTGTGCTTGTGAAATATATTGTATTTAATATAAAAGGGACTTGCATCCCGCCTTTAATTCTGATTGGTCTGTGTGCTTGCCAGTTTGCTTTCCTTAGTTATTATTGGATGTATGCCATTTTCCCTTTGGTGTCTCTCTTTTCCGTTTTTCCGTGAACTAACTACTTAACCCTATTCGCGTTGGTGCTTTAAACTCCTTGTTTATGTTTACTTTCACCCATATTCTTTCACAAGTCATATGCAACCCATTTCTTTTTAAACTGTGTGTGTGCTTTTTGTATGAACTGTGCTGAATAACAACAAGATTAATAGCTTCGATGTCTGATTTCATCATTTTAACTTTCACGCATGTGTCCTCAGGTAATCTCTCTCACCCTCCTCCTGCTGTCCATTTTGTTTCCCCACTGCTCCATCCTCGTCTCACTATTTGTTCTGTGTCCTCCTGTCATACCTTTCCCGAGGGCGAAGGAACGGCGAAGAGGAAAAAGCACAACAGCGCAACTGCCGCGGACTACACTTCCGTGTTCGCGATACCGGAAGAACTACAACTCCCGTGAGGCGATGCGCGGCTCATGCGCACTTCACACGGGCAGTATTTAAGAAATGGCGGCGCCCGCGGACCCTGTTGATTATTGCTGCCGCTACGCCGAAGCAACGCCGCAAGGTAAGAGACGGCGTTCTCCTGCGCTTGTATTCTGGTTCTGTTCAGGGATAGCTCTGCACCCCTACCCAGCGGCCGCCTAGTCTGAGTTCGGCGACCTCCCTCACGCGCATAGCGAACTCTTTGGAACCTCCGGAGCCTCCCAGCGCTGTGGGAGACCTCTTTCGGCACCAAGCAGGTGCAAGGCTACATCTGTATCACGGAGAGCGAACAGAACAGTAACCGCTCCATACCTGACTTTAAACACTGGGGAGTTAGTGACTTAACTGTTCTCCCTGTGTAGCGGACCTATGACCCATCAGTATCACTGAGAGCAGTCAGAACAGTAACCGCTCCACGCTCTGGGGAGCTAGTGACTTAACAGCTCACCCTGAGTAGCGAACGTGACAACAGGGGTGTCAACTATCGTAAGGGCTGACTAACATTGGGTCCTTTAAACCTTGGTGAAGCTAACCAGGATTACTGTACCCCACGTTGGAGAGTGCCAGGACTGGCATTCGTGCGGGGGACGGTTTAAGACCGGATATTCGATTGGCATTTTCGCCCATTACTGTATACGTTGCCCTCCGTTGGAGAGGGTCCGGACGGGCACTCATGCGGAGGACGGTTACGGGAGATAACGAACTATAGGGTGGTGTCAACCCTTAGTTGTGCTTCTAGGGAGTATCATCCCAATATAGAAGCTTCTGTATTGATTATAAAGAACCCTCAAACCTTTACCTTGAACTGAGTCTGCTTTCCTCCAGCACAGGTGCTCCACGGGTAAACTATAGGTTCACACCCAATCCCGAGGGCACTCAGGGATTACACCTCCACTGCCCTGCCCTCCGAGACAGGCGGAATCGGCATTGGCCCCACCGCAAGTATGGTGGGTGCACTGGCTACACCCGCTCTCTGTGCTCGGGCGTGCCCCATCGCGTCTCAATGACGCGGTGGGCGCGCCTTAGCACGGATTGGACCCCGGGTCTCCTAGTTACCCGGAAGTGATTGAATCACTTCCAGGTCACTGGGGAGCAAAGGCCAGGCTGGTTAGAACCGGCCTTGCTAGTGGGGGGTTAAAAGGCTGGGGAGCGCGGGAGTCTGCCTCATTGACTCCACGCTCCACGGCCTGCCCCCCAGCCTCCAGAAGGCTGTAATTACTTTACTTTTATTTTCTTGTTGCAGGTCGATGTGGACGGAGGAAGGCGGGTCGAAGGCTTCAGGATCGCATCGGCGTGCAGCTTGTTTTCCTTTTCTTTACCCTCTGCAGGTTCGGTTGGAGAATAAAGTGCGGCAGTGCATAACGGAAGAGCGGCAGCCGGCGATTCCGTGTTTTTTGTCGGGGAGGCGGCAAGAGCGGGAGAATTACTTGCGGAGCCGGTCCTGCCGACACTTCTTTGCAGACGCTTGGTGTAGTGAAGCGCACATGCACCCTTTAAAGGTACCGCGAGTGGGGGTTGTGGGGCCAGGGTTTCGAATCTGGCCGAAGCGGTGAAAGTCTGCCTGGGTTTGGAGAGTCTTTGAAAGAAAAGCGGTGCCGAAAGTTTTTGTGAAACGAGCGTGGTGGCATTTTAGGGGTACAGTGCAATTTCATTTGTTGCACAATAAATTGACGTTTTTAAACTGTTTTTGGTCACAGTGAAACAAGGTTATTTGGGCCACATTAAGCAGCCTTTTTAACCACTTTGGGTGGGGCAGTCATTTAGGGCTTGTATACTGTCTAAGGGGCACAGTTCATTGCTGGATTACATGTGGCAAGTAACATAAAACTGCAATCGTGCTTGGTGGGCAATTATTGTGTCACCTGCGATGTCCACAAAGGCGGGATACTTCATTGCATAGTGTGGGACGGCGTTTGCGCTTTGGCCTGAATTTATTGTGGTTGTCTTGCATAGAATATTGACTTTTTAAGGGATTCTTGGTGGCATTTCTTTTACAGAGTGTGGGGCGTGCATTTATGGAGTGGCATTAATTGGATAATCAATAATATTTCCCTTATCACGATTACAGAGTCCAAAGTTCAAAAGACTCGCCGACGAGGGGGCACAAGGACATCACTCAGAAGAGGGCACAGACAGGCCTGCATTTCATTGCTTCTGTGGGCCGCCGGGCCCGAGATTACTCGCCCAACACCCAGGTTAGCTGGTGTGGCGTGGCTCCAGTTGTGTGGTGCTTACAGCTGGTTTGTGTACCCCCAATGGTGCTCACGTAAGGACCTGGACAGGTTTCCAGGCCAGGCACATATTGTGGAGAGGCTCTCAGTGAAAGAAATCACTTAAGTACAGATAACATTGTGTTCGCAGTGTTATTGCCTATCAGTTTATGAGTGACCTTGCAATTTGCGCTCAGGAGCTATGGCCAATAAGCGTGGCGTTAAGCGATCCCGCATGGAATACATGATGGAGTCAATGATGCGTAGGATGGTGACAATGGATAGGAGATGGGGAAAGGTAGAAAAACTGGGGCAGAGCCTGGCAGAGCTCAGAGAAAGAGTGGAAGGGCAGAGTGAGATGGTGGGGAGGCCTAAGCGAACCATAGTGCCCCCAAAACCCAGGGGTGAACTGGATCCGCTCCCCAGGCGGGCTAGGCCCAGGGAGGGGAAGAATCAAGAAAAAGCCTTTGGGAGAGGTTCCATCGGGGGGGTCCCTCAGGGGTTCCATTGACACCGATCCCGGTGGTCCCTACACCTATCCCAGTGATCCCCACAAGTATTCCATTGGTCCCCGCACCTATCCCAGTGGTGCCCACACCAAGTCCAGTGGCCCCCACACCAACCCTGGTAAGTCTGGTGGCCCCCACACCAACCCCGGTGGTCCCCACATCAATCCCTGTGGTGCCCACACCTAGTCCAGTGATACCTGTACCTATCCCAGTGGTCCCTACACCCGTCACAATGCCAACAGACATCAATCAGGTCCCACAGGAACTAGTGGCACAGATAGCGGCAGTTCTCTCTTGGTTAGGGACGGTATGGATGTTGCCAAGTTCAGTGGGGGCAAAGGAAGTAGGGGAGGACCCTTTGGCGGAGACAAAGAAGATGGTTGCAAAGATTATTGCAGCACCAAGCGGGACGCCAGGCGAAGGGCCAGGTACTCCATCTTTCCCACAACCAACAGGGGGGGATCCTTTAGCAGTAAACAACAAAGATGTGCCAGAGAACAGCCATGGGAAGGACAAGCTGACAGAGCCAGCTGGAGTTGTTGCAATAGTTAAGGAAGTGACATTGCCATTGCTGGGCGTAGGTGAGTTACACACAGGAAGGGAACATCTGGCCAGGCATGTAACACGGGAAGTGAAAGAATTGGTATGGTCGGGTGCTTACATTAATATGTTCTCCTTGCTCGTGGATGACAGGGAAATCGAGTATTCAAGAAAACAGAAAGATTGGATGCTTCCTAGTGAATGGTGCACTGAACTGTTGAAATTCAAGGTAGGGGAGAATTTGAGCAACTGGATTAGGGCCTTTTCAGTATTTATGGCAATAATAGCTGAGCGTTCCCCTAACTTACAAGCGGAGATGGCTTGTTACCAGAGCAGGATTACTATGTCTCATGACAAATATGGGGGCGTAAGGTGGAAGGATTATGACATGAATTTCAGGAAGGCCAAGGCAGTTGACCCATCACTTTCCGGGGACCGAGTCAACACAATCTCATGGTTGGATCAGTTTGGGCCAGGGCAGCCGGGTAACGCAGTGCAAAACTTGAACAAGGGTCACACATTTCATGCGTCTCAGCCTTTCGGCCACCCCAAACCACAGGCACGGCCCCTAGTCCAGGGAGCGGGGGGGACGGAAAAGGTCATGTTGGGATTTTAATAGACGGACATGCACCAGGGCCCAAGGCACTTGTAAGTTCAGGCATGCATGCTCTATCTGCAAAAACCCTTCTCAACCAGTATCAAAATGCCTAAAAAAAAAATCAGGGTATAAGGGAAAGAAGAAACAGGAGTGAGGAGAGAACACAACTTGTAACACACTCACCCACTGACGTCATGGCTATGACTCCTTGGTTAAACAAGTCCCCAGATCATGCCACAACTAGGACTTTACAAGAAGGTTTTTTGTATGGCTTCAGGATTCCTGCATTTCATTACACAGGGACACCAGAGTGTAAAAATCAGCTTTCTGTAAGGACCAACCCTGGGGTGGCAGCAACAAAAATTGCAAAAGAATTACGCTTGGGCAGAATAGCTGGTCCTTTTGATCACATCCCTGTGTACAATTTTGTTTGCCCGCCCTTTGGAGCGGTCCCTAAGAAGGAGGCAGGGGTGTTCAGGTTGATTCATAACCTGTCAGCCCCTAGAGGCAATTCACTGAATGAGGAAACCAGTAGCGTGAAATATGCTTCCTTTGACCAGGCAGTGGATATGCTAAGGGTTCTGGGCCCCGGTACCTTGCTAGCCAAATCAAATATTGAGTCTACCTTTCGTCTGCTGCCTATACATCCTCTTGATTACCACCTTCTGGGCTTTAAATTTCAGGACAAATTCTACATGGATAGGTGCATGCCCATGGGTTGCTCTGTTTCCTGCGCCTACTTTGAAAAATTCAGTTCATTTTTGGAATGGGTTTTTCAGACAGGCGACGGGGCACCAATATGTCATGCATTATCTGGATGACTTTCTCTTTCTGGGGTCTGCGGGCTCCAGGGAGTGTGCTTGGGCATTGCAGGAATTTTTCATGCTCATGCGTGCCTTCGGGGTTCCTCTGGCGCCGGGGAAGACGGTGGGTCCAGCAACCACAATATAACTTTTAGGCATGGAGTTGGACTCAGTACAGGGGTGTTTCCGGTTATCTAAGGAAAAAATTGCAAAATTTAGAGCTGCACTGCAACAATGCTTAGCAAAAGATAAAGTAACCTTACATCAGCTTCAACAGACAGTGGGTCAGTTGAATTTTGCACTAGGAGTCATACCTATGGCACAACCATTCTCCCGCTCCATCTCACAGGCCATGACAGGTCTCCAGGAAAAACACCATCACACAAGACTGTCGTCTGAGGTTCGCCAGGACATGCGTATTTGGATGGCATTTCTGGAGGGTTTCAACGGCAGGGTAGTGTGGCCTGGTCCTCCCACTACTTCTGCAGAGTTGGGTTTATGGACGGACGCTGCGGGCAGTTTGGGATTTGGTGTCTGTGACGGAGTCAAGAGGAATCGGCAACAGGCGGGTCTTAGTTTTAACGGGTTTTATTAAAGTGAGTAAGTGATCAGTACACTTCTTTCTTGAGGACGTATTCCGTCGCGGCGACCTGCTTCTACTCAGCCTCCTATGATGTCGTTCAGACGGGTCAAGTCGACGAAACACCTCCGGGCTTCTACGTGGCTTTACGTCTGGATCCGTCTTGGCTCTCGGTTTAAAGAGACAGAAACAGTCTTCCATCAGTGGGGTGCTTTAAATATATACAGGTGCAGGGAAAAGGGAGTGAAGACACATTAACCCGTGTGACCCTCTCGACAACGTACTAAATGCAGTGCAAGGAAGTGCTCAAGGAAAAGGGTAGACCAGGTCAAAACCGGGTCAGATGTAAGTATCCGAAGCGCCCTTACGTCCCACCCAGTTCTGGATCGTATTGCGTACCTGGGACAGCCACACACCTCCCCTGGGTGTGTGGCGGGGCGATTCGTGAAACCGTTGGCCTCCTGGCTTCTCGTCCGTTCTTGTTCTTCCCGCTTCTTCAGGCTCGTAGTCGACCCTTCGTTCTGGCTCCGTTTCCGTAGTCCTTCTCTCCTCTCCGACTTCTCTCCACACGTCTTATTCTCTCCGGGTGAGCAAGCACACCTGGTGTTGGCGTTCCTCCGCATAAGACGTCTCCGCGTTAGTGTACAGCCCCGCCCATTCCTCTACTGTGTCCTCGTTAAAGGGCCAGTGTCTCTCCTCGGTCTCTGGCGTGCTGTCTGTGGTTTCGAGATTCTGTGAAGGGTAGAAGAGGGGAGTTGAAGGGGAAACAATGTTGTGTACTGGCAGTGTCACTTTGTTACACACCTCCCCCCTTAGACACTCACGATCGGTGAGTGGGTGGCATGATAGAAAGTCAGCCCCAACATTGTCGACACCTTTACGATGATGTACAGTGAATTTATAGGGCTGTAGGGACAGGAACCACCTCAAAACCCTAGGATTGTTTGATTTGTTGTGAGCCATCCACAATAGGGGGGCATGGTCAGTATACAAAGAAAATTTGTGTCCTTCCAAATAATATGCAAGTTTCTCCACCGCCCATTTAATGGTGAGACATTCTTTTTCAACCGTTGCATATTTCAGTTCACGAGGAAAAAGTTTTCTGCTCATATACAATATTGGATGCTCATGATTATCTGATCCCATCTGGGAAAGCACCGCGCCAATGCCATAGTCTGATGCGTCGGTGTGTAAAACAAAAGGTTTTGAAAAATCCAGAGATGTAAGAACAGGCGCAGAAGTGATTATTGACTTCAGCCTATGGAAAGCATCCTGCATCTCAGTCGTGGGCTTAATGGGAGTTGTCGATTTCCCTTGTTGTTTCAGAGAGTCCATGAGCGGAGCAGCCACGTGAGCAAACTGAGGTATGAAGCGACGGTAGTATCCAACCAAGCCTAGGAAGGTCCTCATTTCTCTTCTGTTCGTGGGGAAGGGTGTATCAGCAATGGCCCTTATTTTTTCTATCTGTGGTTCAATAAGACCATGGCCTAGTAAATAGCCCAAATATTTCACTTTCTGAAAGGCCACTTTGGATTTCTTTGCATTTACTTTCAATCCGGCTTTTTCCAGGACTCTAAAAACAGTGAGTAAGTGTGAAACATGAGAGGACCAATCAGGGCTATAGATGACAATGTCGTCAAGATATGCAGAAGTAAAGTTTGTCAATCCTTTCAAGATAGTGTTCATTAGGCGCTGAAATGTTGCTGGGGCACCGTGCAACCCAAAGGTAAGGACCGTAAACTCGAAGTGACCGTCTTCAGTTGAAAAAGCAGTTTTTTTCCTGTCGTCTTCTTTAAGGGGCACCTGCCAGTACCCCTTCGTGAGGTCGAGCGTGGTAATGTACTTGGCATCACCGAGTTTTTCAATAAGCTCGTCAACCCGAGGAATTGGATATGCATCGAACGTCGAAATGTCATTAAGGGCCCGAAAGTCCATGCAAAAACGTCGACTTCCGTCGGGTTTTGGAACCATTACAATGGGACTAGACCAGTCGCTCTTGGAGGGACGAATAACGCCCAAGTCCAACATGTCGTCAATTTCCTTTCTGATAGCGGCTCTTCTTGCTTCCGGGACTCTATAGGGACGTATCTTTACTTTTTGACCAGGAGGAGTGTCAATACAATGTTCAGCTAGCGTAGTTCTACCTGGTGTGTTGGAAAATAGGGAGTCATGTCTCAAGAGTACATCCTGCAGGTCTTTCTGTTGTTGTGCGGTAAGTTCGTCATTGAGAATCAATTGATCCTGACTAGAGGAGCTTCGTTGGGGTGCAGAGACCAAGTGTACGCCAGCAGGTGGCGGTCCCAACCACTTTTTAAGTAAATTGATATGATATGTTTGCCGTTTGTTCGGGGTCACCTGCAACTTATAGCTTGTTCTCCCAATTGTATCAACCACTTTAATAGGGTCCGACCCACTCTGCTCGAAACTGATGCGTCGAAGAAGGAAGGAGAACCAGAGCCCAGTCACCGAGGATAAGTTGTCTCCATTTCTTTTCTCTATCGTAGGCGATTTTCTGGCGTTTCTGATTCTCTGCCAATTGAGAGAAGGCTAATTCTCTCAATTTACCCAGTCTGGATTTTAGATTTCTGGCAGAATCTAGAGAGGCAGCCGTTTCCTCCGTAGTCTCGTTTTCCCAAGCATCTCTAGTCATCTCTAGGAGAGAGCGTGGGAGACGACCGTACAGCAGTTCAAAAGGTGATATTCCCATACTGCTATGTTTCTGACCCCGTATCGTATATAAGGCTAGGGGCAGCATTTGGTCCCAGTCGGATCCGCTGACTTCCATCATCTTCCTAAGGGTTGCCTTCAGGGTGCGATTGTATCTTTCCATCAGACCGTCCGTCTGAGGATGGTATACAGAGGTGCGAATCTGGTGGATATTCAAGTTGTGGCAAATTTCTTTCATTAATTTTGACACAAAAGCTGTGCCCTGATCCGTTAGGATTTCTTTGGGGAACCCCACTCGACTAAACAATTCAATCATTTTCTCACCAACTTGTTTAGATGTAGTAGCCGTCAATGGAAAAGCCTCGGGAAACCGTGTAGCATAATCAACTATTACTAGAACATGTTGGAAGCCTTTTCTGGTTTTGGGTAAAGGTCCAATGATGTCCATTCCGACTCTCTCGAATGGTTTACCAATAATAGGTAAGGGCTGTAAGGGGACTGACGGTGGTTTGGTCATGTTTTTCTTTTGACATATTCCGCACTCCTTGCAGTAAACAGAGGTGTCCTTGTATGTTCCCGGCCCAAAAAAATTATTTAGGATATTTTGCGTCATTTTCTCGTAACCTGTATGTCCCGCAAGCAAATGACTGTGTCCAAAAAATAGGACTTGATCTCGAAAGGACACAGGTACCAGGAGTTGAAGAGTATCATCTGGTTTACCTTGTCTATACAATAGATCGTTTCGTATTACAAATTTAGGAAAAACATTGCTATCTTCAGCCTGATTTTCGTGAGCCTGTTCCCAGGCGTTGTATAGGGTCGCATCGTTTATTTGTGCAAAAGGGAAACTTTTATCCATGACCCACGGATCTCACGTCTCACCCAGTTCTGGATCGTATTGCGTACCTGGGACAGCCACACACCTCCCCTGGGTGTGTGGCGGGGCGATTCGTGAAACCGTTGGCCTCCTGGCTTCTCGTCCGTTCTTGTTCTTCCCGCTTCTTCAGGCTCGTAGTCGACCCTGCGTTCTGGCTCCGTCTCCGTAGTCCTTCTCTCCTCTCCGACTTCTCTCCACACGTCTTCTTCTCTCCGGGTGAGCAAGCACACCAGGTGTTGGCGTTCCTCCGCATAAGACGTCTCAGCGTTAGTGTACAGCCCCGCCCATTCCTCTACTGTGTCCTCGTTAAAGGGCCAGTGTCTCTCCTCGGTCTCTGGCGTGCTGTCTGTGGTTTCGAGATTCTGTGCAGGGTAGAAGAGGGGAGTTGAAGGGGAAACAATGTTGTGTACTGGCAGTGTCACTTTGTTACAGTGTCATACTTGGGAACGAATGGGTGGCACAACATTGGCCGGCTTGGTGGGTGGAGAATGGTGTGACAGCCAACATTGGTTTCCTGGAACTCTTTCCCATCTGGGTGGCACTGACTGTTTGGCTTCATCATCTGCGTAATCAATCTGTGATTTTCTGGTCAGATAACTTGACGGTGGTAGAATGCATCAACTAACAGGCTGCACAGTGTAAAATGATCCTCCGCCTGTTGAAGGAAATAGTATTGTTGTGTATGAAGCTGAACATACAGTTTAAGGCTAAACATATCCCGGGGGTGTTGAATAATGCTGCTGACCCACTCTCTCGCTTCAAAATGCAGGTTTTCAGGGAACACCTACCCTCTGCAGAGGCAACACCAACACTCTTCCTGGAAGTACTCTGGCAGATTGGTGCCCCCAGCTACAGAACCTCGTGGCAGCTAGCCTAGCTCCCAAGACCAGGAAAGCGTATGAAGGGGCATTTTGGGCTTACTGTGCTTTTTTGGGGCAGGATTGGGTAGACAGCTGGCACAAGACAGGGGCATTCCTGCGGTATTTAGATACTTTGAATAGGGAAGGGCGCTCTGCGGCGATAGCCTGGCGACATGTAGCAGCAATCTCTTTCTTCGCACAAATCAAGGACAGCAGGGCTCCCACTAATAGTTTAATTGTTAGAAAGGCACTGAAGGGGTGGCGATGCCTCCAGGAGTCAGCACCAGACATAAGACGCCCAATTGGTATAGAAATGCTGACATCGCTGCTAGCAGCTCTTGGTGGCATTTGCAGCTCAACAGGGGAAGCGTTGCTATTCAGAGCTGCTTTTTCACTGGCTTTTTATGGAACCTTTAGGATAGGGGAGCTGGTGGCGCGGAATAAGCAGGACATGCAAGGAGGACTGCAGCTTGAATATACAAGGGTACAGGGCGACACTTTACTAATATCCATTAGAAAATCCAAAACAGACCAAGAAGCCCGTGGCGAAGGGATAGTAGTTCACTAAGCACAGGAAATCCTTGCTGTCCCGTGACTCAGTTAGAAACATTCCTACGACAGAGGAATAGTGCAATGGGGGGAGCGCAACTTATACATGCTAACGGTACCCCACTCACCAGGTTCCAGTTTAAAAGGGTCATGGGCATGGCAATAAACAGGACAGGTTTGGATCCAAAGTGCTTTGGAACACATTCATTCAGAATAGGGGCTGCCACAGAAGCAACAGCTAGAGGTTTGCACAGCAATTGGGTGAAAAGGATTGGGAGGTGGTCCTCCAATTGTTATAAGCGCTATGTGCGGCTACACATGTTGTGAGTGTGGCATGTCTTACTTGTACTGATGCATGTCCCATCTCTGATTACATTTCAGTTTCTCAAACCTGTCACGCAGGGGGGTAACTGGCGTCGGCGCACCAGCACCATGATACAACACAACAACGGGCACATCCACAGGACGCAGGAGCACATGTTGTTTGGGTCATTGGTCATTCGTATGTGATACGTTTGAAATAAATTTTTCTTTCAGGAAAGTAGAGACACAGAGCTGAGCAGGACGGTTTTAGGTTATCTTTCCATGGGAAAGGGGGTCTCTGCCTTAGTGAGTTCAGGGGTTTCGTTACAGATCTTTTGAGTAGACACAGAGCTCACCCAGGACAGTTATCCTACACTTGGGTGGGAATGACCTGGTGAATCTGGGTAGAAGAGGCTTGATGGAGGACATAATCTCGGAAGTGGGGTGGTTAGCTAAGACATGCCAGGGCTGCACCATAGTATGGTCTCAGATGGTACCCAGATTTAAATGGAGGCAGGGAGATTCACTGAAAGCGTTGAATCACTCAGTAAGTAGGATCAACAATAAAATAGGGAAATTGTTCAGGTCTCCTCAGCTACAGACAATCGCACACGGGTGTATCAGGGGGGAGCAGTGCTTCAAGACGGGGTCCACCTGACTAGGGTAGGTAATGACATTCTGTTAGAAAATATAATGGCTTGGCTAGTGACTTTTAAGGGCAGGCCATGACCTTTCAGTGTAGGAGGGTATGGGGTCCAGATAGTCGGTCAACTACGCTGGCCTGTGGCGGTAAGGTCATGATTGGTGAGCAGTAAATTTAAGGTCCTTAGAGGGCGGCGACATTCTTGAATGGGGTTGCCCAAGGGGAGGGACAAGTGGTCTCTCCTAGAACTCCAGGGGCAGTACAGTCTATTGGCTGGATGGGTGCGGGGGAGGGGGGAGTCACGCTTTCTCTAGGCTGGTTGGCCACCCGGCACGTGCACAATGACAACAGTAAACGGCGCAAAAGATGCAAGGGCCCCCTTTAGTGGAGTTAATAGAGCATACGGGGGTAACCAGGTAACCAGGGGGGGAAGTACCCTCACGGTAAACGGACCCTCTGCGCATGCGCACTCCGACTGAAGGGCGTGGTTAATTGATAAGGATCTGACACCAGTTAATGACTTTGCCGGAGGCCCAAATAGGATACGCAGAAAAGTAATTACTGTATGATTATGGTTCAAATGTTAGATTCGGATAGGAAATACCTTGTACTAAAATTATGTTAAGGTTAGCCATCTGATATCTGTATATATCAATTGTAATCAATTGTCATGGAACTTTTCTGCGTAAATGTGTAAATATTGTTTATTTCTATTTTTGTTTTATTTCATGTTTTAATAAATACGGCCTGAGGTTCTACGACATCCGCCTCCAAAGAAATCCCTCTCATGTCAATTTTAATAATGTTGGTTAACAAAAGAGGGGGGTTTCCGGTAGTCCCTGGCCATATCACACTGTCTGTTCTGTTTCCCCACCCTTCACCCACCTCCCGCTCGCCGTTCTTTCCTTCCCATCCCGTCCGTTATGTAGCTTGTAAATGTAAATGTACAGGAATTTATATAGCGCAAATCACCAAGCGGTCTCTAAGCGCTTGCTCAGGGAACCCGTCCTGGTATTCCCCTGTGAGATAACCCTGGCAGGGTATCCGCAAGGTGAAAGCCAGGCATCCCGCCGCGAGGGGCCGTTGTGGAGATTAAGCAAGCTATTGCCCAGAGTCGCAGAGTGTGAACCCATGAATCGAGTAGGCACCGGAGGAGAATTGTCGAGTCCATGGACATTTTAGGACTCAAGACCCCGCCGAGCCGGGAATTGAACCCTGGTCCCGGGCTGACCTCTGCTTCCAGGTCTGCCTCCTCTAACCAGTGAGCCACACTTCACCACTCTCTCTGCTTGTTTTAATTGCTCAGTTTCCTAAAATGTGTTCCTAACATCTTTGTATAAAGAAAAACATGGTTGCGTAGTCTGTGCCCCTTGGTAAACAACCTTTACAACGCAACTTTTACATCGCAGAGCCTTTACAACAAAACCATTACAACGCAAACTATTACTACACATTGCTCTGGGGGGCACTCTAGCATAGGGAATAGGTTAATTTACTATCCAATAACCTTCCCTAGTGTCCACGGGGACTGGAGTTGGAAAAGTAAATTAAACTATTCACTATCCAGCACCCCAAAGCACTATGTGTTGTAATGGACTGCGTTCTAATACTTGCGTTGTAAAGGCATGCGATGTAAAAGCATGCGTTGTAATGTCATACATCCGTGCCCCTTTGTTTTCCTCCATGAAATTTACACGATAATATGAAGGTGGAACAAAGGTATGTATCATGAGCAGATGGCTTTAAATCTATTCTTGTTGTTGTTAGCGGATCTGTGTATTGTAATACATACTTTCGCTGAGGCGGGGAAATAGTAAATATACAAAGATAAGAGCTGCAATGAGCCGGAACTAACCACAGCAGAATTTGCCTGGTGATCGTACAGGCGCAGGCTCAGGTATTAGTTATGTCTGCTACCTAGGCAACCAATGCTAGTAAACAGGCATCCCAGCCTCCAGATTGTGCTTCTGAGCAGCAGCTTGAACATGCAAAAACTTTAAAAACAAGTTAATCAAAGGCTTGTTGAACGCAATGGTAGCTTCGAGGAATTCTTTTAAAGCATAAGGGTTAGGTACTGTCTGGCCTGCATGAGTGAGTGTGAATGTTCTGCTAAGGATTCTACAGCCAGATTCATCAAACTAAAATCGGCTCGCAAAGGGCCAGATTCTGAGAATCTGGCCCTTTGCGAGCGTTATTTTTGCATTTGGGATTCATCATCCCAAATGCAAAAATAGCAATTCTAGAAATTGCTACATTTCGATTAATTGCATTTAAGGAATCTCAATTTGAGATTCCTTAAATGCAATTCATGAACCATTTTAAAATTGCAAATTTGCAATCTGGGGCCGCTATTTACCGCGAAGTCTAACTACGTGGTAAATAGCAAAAACTTTGAAAAATGCACTAAAGTGCATTTTTCAAATTTTCATGTTGCGCACACACATGCCCTAAGGGCATGTGTGTGCGCAACATATGTGCACATATCATTTTCAGGGGTGCAACAACCTGCACACTTGAAATCGCAATCTCAATTTGCGAATCGCTAATTGCGATTAGCAAATTGAGATTGTCTTCCCATTCATTCCTATGGGCCTCTAGGCCCATTGGAATGAATGGGGAGATATTCCTTAATTGCGAGTCGCAATTTGCGAGTCGCAATTAAGGAATTATTAGAAATCGCTATTTTGTAAGTGATTTCTTGATGAATAGCATTTTGCTATTCCTTAATAGCGATTCGGTATTTTTCGCTATTAAGGAATAGCAAAATGTATTCTTGATGAATCTGGGGGCTAGTCTTTTACTCTTATGGTTTCAGATTTCTGGTAGTTATGGTACAGTTCCGCAAAAGACGTGAAGCTCTCCCAACTTAATTGTTGCTGGCACTGGGGGCACAGTTAGACATATGTCTTTGGACACTAGTGCGCTGCTTGATGTCTTTGGGCATGAGGTCACACACACAGTAGATAGGAATCACAAAGAAGAAGGGCATTGCAATCTCAAGGAACCCTATGGCCTTAGCACTGAGACAACGGATGTGGCAGCTACAGCGCATGGCAAGTCCACAATTTTGTAAAGACCGCTGTTACTGCAGATGTTGCCTTTCTCAATAAGCAAGTCATAACACGTTTGTGAAGTTTCAGTAACTTATACTGCACATCTGCTCACCAAGCTAAAATGTACAACCCCAAAAAATGTATTATTTAATCACATAGGCGAAACCTAATACATTTACTAATGCTTGTTTTAAACTGCAATTAATCCTAACTCCTTTTATTCCTCAGGCACATAGAAAGTTCCATTACAGGGAGAAAGGAAAGAGGCCCAAATACGGTGCGTTAGCAGTTCCATTCACAGAGATACCTGCTGCTTCTCGTATGGGTGTATATCAGTTATATTGTAAACAATTTCAGATCTTTAAGAATGCTATATATTTGTACTGCCTCTAAATACTAAATAAAAATATACGAAAAGCATCATGAATCTTTTTCCCTCGAAGGCTTTGGTGTCGTATATGCCATTGGCCTAAACAGTATCCGTATAATACACAGGGAAGGAAACATGCTGTGAAGATATGTTAGCATTTGCATACGTAGTGTAGGATTTAATACTGAAAATAAACACTGAGGCTTTTATTCAATTAAATAGCGCTTTCGGGGTTTTATTGTAAACAAAATAGGTAAGAAAGAAGTAATTCTATTTAATCCTGAAAATAAACACTGAGGCTTTTATTCAATTAAATAGCGCTTTCGGTGTTTTATTGTAAACCAAACAGGTAAGAAAGAAGCAATTCTACTCGTTAGATGTAAATAGTATGTTTAGTTCTAGGCAGCAAAGCCAATAGGGTCATAAACATGAGTGTTTAATCATTACAATTGCAAAATAACATCCCTATTTTATAATATACCTATAAAACAAACATGTTTCATTTGCAATGATATCAAAGTACATTATCTGGTATGTGCTGCCATCTTCTGGGTTTCTGAATTATTACCACATTGGTCACTTCACAGTCATATATTGTATACTAGGTTCAGGCTAAATTCAACGTGTTTCACGTTTTCAGTGTCAGCTCAAGAGGATTGCTTGCACATTACATTATAATCGGGCTATGAACAACACGTTTCCTTTTATTTTCCGAGCTGTCCAAATCCTTAGAGGCAGATTTACATGCCCCCTTGCAACACTATTGCGCCACCGTTGCATCACTTTTCTGACGCAGCGGAGACGTAAAAAATGCGCCCAATTTATAACGGGACGCATCTAGGGAGATGTGTCACATTCGGGGGTCGAGTCGGAGGGCCACGCGGGTGGACGGCGTCCCCCCATTTATTTTACCGGGAGCTCGATAACTGGAGCAAATGGAGCCACACATTCACTCTGTGGCCTCTCTGGGGCGAGATAAGAGCCCATTCAGAACGCTGCTCACACGCTGGCTTCTCTGATGCAATCGCATCTAAGGGGTGATCGAGGGGAGGCATTGAGTCTGATGGCGCAAGCCACCTTTCATGACGTCACTTCCTGTTGTGACGTCAGCGTCCCCCCACTTCTTTTTTTAGGACTTGTGCCCGGTCACATTGTAAAGCCCTGCGTCATATTATACATGTGTCAGGTATAATGTATTCAGGGTGGGTGTTTAGTGACGCAGAGAAATCTACAAGATTTCACAGCGCTGCAGTTGTGGCACTTTTCTGACGCAGCGGCAACATAAAAAATGCTGCCAATTTACAACGTGACGCATCTAGAGAGGTGCGTCACGTTGCAAAGGCCTGCGTCACATTATACTTACATCAGGTATATGTTATGCAGGGTGGGTGTTCCCACACTTGAAAGCCTCGTAAAAGTGGCACAGTGAAATCTACAAGATTTCACAGCGCCACTTCTAGGTCACCACTGCATCAAAACCTTATGACTGCAGGGGTGACGCAGTATAGTGAGAATAGGCCTCAACAAGCATTGCTGGAGTTGAGTCGTGTTTGCAGCACAACTCCGGCAATGCGTGACTTTTGTGCCAAGTGATGCATCAGAATTCTGACAAATCTGTCAATCCTCGCGCCATGGTGTGCTGTATTGTAAATACGGTGCATCCATGGTGGCGCAAGGATTTCGCAGGCTGGTGCAGGGAAACTGACACATCTCTACAGTTTGTATCGCTCATGTTTCAACCAGTCTCTACCCTCACTGACCATGTTTAGGAACCCTAGCAGGCCCCATTATCACTACAAATGAAGTGGTTAGAGTGTTCTTTCACATCATGGTGCAACCAGAGGATATTCTGAGTGACTAATCTGCAAAGACCGGAAATAGGAGACCTGTTTAAAAATTCAGATTGGAGTACAACATCTTCCTAGATGACCCAGAGTTTCGTAAGAGCTGGAGCCAAATTTTAAGTGACTACTCCAAAGACAGGTTGGTTCTCATTTGTAACACTGCCAAAAACTTTCAGAATTACTTCTTTGGGGGATTTGGGAAAGTGAGAAGAAGTTGGCAAACACTGTAATCTTTTCAGACCATAGAAAGAGATTGGCAGAAATCCCTCAGGAAGTGACAGATTACCGAAGTTATACCTAGGCAGAAAATGTGTCCACTCTTCAAACAACAGTGGCCATATATAAGTACAAACAGCATATCCATATATTTTAGACAAGCTCTACTAACAATTAGGAACAGCATCAACTCATCAAAGGATATGCAAGAAATAAAGAAAGGGAACGAGCATACGCCCCAAACTAGACCTTTTTAGATCCCATGGAAGAAGACTCTACGTGTCTCACTTCTGAGGTACAGTGATGACTCAACAGACTATGTTTGCCCCATGGACTCTAGCCAAAACTCAACAAATGGCACTCAAAAAGAATATGAAGGATTCAGAGGCCTTAGCTCCATTTCTGATAATGAACTGGACAAGCTAGAGCAGGTGGGACACAAAAGTGATGCTGGCATCCTCATCTAGCACCCCCCTCATAAACATCATCACCCTCTTGCATTCCAATGCTTTCAAATACCAGCGTGCTGCCATGTAACATAAAATGCCTGCAAAATCAGCATGGGTTTGTTGAAAATAAGCCAATAATGGATTCATGTTTGATTTTAAGAGTTTTTATATTTATACAGAGAACATCAGATTATATTTTTACCCCAATTCAGCTGGCATGACTTCGTGAAAAATCAAAATATTAAAAGGGACTGTTACAAGCTCTTCTGCACATATTAAGAGAATGTACATGATTTTAATGGTATTTTAGTATTTTAGCAATAACTGCGTTTGTTTATCTCACAGGTACTCAAAGTACGGCCCGCGGGCCGCCAGCGGCCCGGCAAGCCTTCCGTGGCGGCCCGAGGACCTTGAGACATCGTACCCGTGTTTAAAAAACATTTTTAAACAGTGTCTGTAAACACCCCCGCAGCAGCGCAGACTCTAAGAGACTCTGCTGCTCTGTGGGGACCAGGCGATTCATTCCATCTAGTCAGAGTGGTGCTGCAGGGGCGCTAAGAGGTGAACAAAAGCCTCATTTACATGCAAATGGTCTTTTAAAGACCAGTGAAGTGCTCGGGTGCGGCTGTGTGTGCCTGGATCTGTCTCAGCCCGGGCTGACACACAGGCAGGGTGAGATGACAGAGGAAGAGGGAGGGAAAGGGAGGGAGACCGAGAAATGGAGACAGAGGGAGACGGAGTAAGGGAGACAGAGTGAGAGAAGGGGAGTGAGGGTAAGGGAGTGAGGGAAGGGGAGTGAGGGAGTGAGGGAAGGGGAGTGAGGGAAGGAGTGAGGGAAGGGGAGTGAGGGAAGGAGTGAGGGAAGGGAGTGAGGGAGTGAAGAGGGGGTGAGGGAGGGAGTGAGGGAAGGTGAGTGAGGGAGAGAGTGAGAGAAGGGGAGTGAGGGTAAGGGAGTGAGGGAAGGGGAGTGAGGTAGTGAGGGAAGGGGAGTGAGGGAAGGAGTGAGGGAAGGGGAGCGAGGGAAGGAGTGAGGGAAGGGAGTGAGGGAGTGAGAGAGGGGGTGAGGGAGGGAGTGAGGGAAGGTGAGTGAGGGAGAGAGTGAGGGAAGGGGAGTGAGGGAAGGGAGTGAGGGAAGGGGAGTGAGGGAGGGAGTGACGGAAGGGGAGGGAGGGAGTAAAGGGGAGTGAGGGAAGGGGAGTGATGGAAGGGAGTGAGGGAGGGAATGAGGGAACGGGAGTGGGAGAAGGGGAGTGAGGGAGGGAGGGAGAAAATGGGAGTGAGGGAAAGGGAGTGAGGGAAGGGGAGTGAGGAAAGGGGAGTGAGGGAAGGGGAGTGAGGGCGGGAGTGAGGGAAGGAGAGTGAGGGAGTGAAGGAAGGGGAGTGAGGGAAGGGGAGTGAGGGAGAGAGTGAGGGAAGGGGAGTGAGGGAAGAGGAGTGAGGGAGGGAGATAGGGAAGGGGAGAGAGGGAGAGGAACGGGGAGGGAGGGAAGGATAGGAAAGGAGAGGGAAGGAGGGGAAAGGAGAGGGAAGGAGAGGAAAGGAGAAGATAGGAGAGGGAGGGAGACAGAGAGAGAGAGAGACAGACAGTCAGAGTGAGGGAGAGAGAGGGAGTGAGTCAGTCAAAGTGAGACAGAGGGAGAGAGGGAGAGAGAGGGGGAGAGAGGGGGATGGAGTGAGGGAGACAGAGAGAGAGAGAGAGAGAGAGAGAGAGAGAGAGAGAGAGAGGGAGAGATGTGTGTATGCAGGGTCTGGTAGCTCAGTGGACGAAGGCGTCTGCTGCAGGGACTTGTGTTCAACCTCATGGTCACAGATTTTTTTGTTGCTCTAGCCCTGCCCCCTGCCTCACTGACCCCGCCCCCACCGGTGCGGACCTCGGACACAAACCACACTGTAAATGTGGCCCCCGAGAGAAAGTTTGTGAGTACCCATGGTTTATCTTTATCTTTGACTCTTTATTTAAATTATACAAGTGAAGAACCTTTATATGTATATATGTAAAAGAGACATTTTATGAGAAATATTTGGTACCAAAGCACTAAACAGTATTTTAATCTTAAGGTTATTTAACTGGATTATATATTTTTGAACCAATTATTAAAATGCACACTGTGCACCATTTGCACTGTGAGGTCGAATGGGATAGACTTAGATGCAGGGAGGCAATAGATGTATAAATATGAATAACTAAATATTATGTTATTTGATTTAGTTACATGTGTGCTTATTGTCTATGTAAATGTATATGTGTAAATATTTAATTGGATTTTGATTTGTGCAGCTTGCATGTAAATAGGAACGTGAAGCCAAACGACTAACACCAACAGCAAGAAAATATTTTACCTTGCATGATACAGTGTTACTTTTGAGTTTTCTCATTTGCCATCCAGACAATGTGTGCGTCAAAAAGCAGCCGGGACAAATCCAATAAAAAATTATTTCACACAGAAATGTATGGTTTCACTCAACAATATATTATGGAAATTGAATAGTGTTCTAGATCACTGAAATATGTTTTGCTGCAGTATTATTACAGTAAAAACCTTTTTACTTTTATATTGTCATCAAAGAGGCATTATTTGGAATGATTTCGCTATTGCTCACTAAGAGATTTGAAAATGTTGCCTTAAGTTCAGATCTGCTCACATCTTTTATACCACCCCCACCCCTTTGCATCAGTCGACAAACTGCATTGGTTAGTGTAGACTGACAATTCAAAGGAATATTTTAGTTGGTTGTTTTTGGAGAGAATTCACTGGAGGTAGGAAAGGGCTCCTACCTCAACTAACCAGTCCAAATCATTTGTGGGAGATAGCGGGAGGACATTGGGGGCCCATGAAGCAGCAGCAAGATAGTGGGGATCCCTCCTTTAATACTGCCTGACTCCAAAATGGCGGACTCAGGCCCGCAAAGCTGTGTTTTCAAGCCCACAACACTGGGCACCCAGCGCAATCACAGAAGCTTAAAGATACTGAAGATTGGGGAGTAGCTTGCCTCCAACTGGGCACCACCAATAAATAGGGAGTGCCTGACCCTAAGATGGCCACCACAGTTTGGTCTTCCTCCTAAGCATTCTCACCCCTTTTGGAGCTGTGGGAGCAAGCATTGTTTATGCTTACAGCGGCATGAGGGGAACATTAAGGAGAAGCTTGGGAGTCTGAGGCAGCCCCAGTTCCTAATAGAGACCGCAACTATGCCACCTAAGAAGGTGACCTCTAAGGTATCTAGTTACTTTACACCTGCGGAGAAGAGGCAAGCCCAGGAGAAAGAAACCCCTGATCCAGTCATGGCCCTGATCAAGGAAAACCTGCTCAGCTCTTTGAAGGACTTTAAAGCAGAACTCCGCTCTGAACTTAAAGGAGTTCTGTAGGCCTCCATGGCTCTATTGAAAATTGATCTCTCTGAAAAAATGACCTCTCTACAGCAAGACGTGGATTCCATCAGTACGAGACTGATGGAAACAGAGTTCCAAAACCAGGAGCTCGACAAGCGAATGACATCAGTTTGCAGGCGCGCTACCAGCTACCAGCGTATGTTATTACGATGTGGGGAAACACGCTGTGACCACTGATCATATGTCCTTTTTAAGAACTATTGAGAGTCTGGCCCTTCCTTCCTTGTTAACCTCTGTCATTCTCGGCACAATCACGGTGTGATAAAGGGTCCCAGGATGCCCGACCCCACCATGGCCAACCGTGGTGCCTTTTTTTCCCCCCTTGCTGATCTTTTACTTTTACTTACAAAACCCTGCCAGGACTGTGCCAGACCTCAAGAGAACGTCTGGAATTCTCTCGGACCATGGCTCCCCCCCCATACCGCACTATGCTGACATTCCCTGGAGTACACCTGACCCCTACCCGGACAGCGGAGTTCGAGCAATTTGTCCGATGCCCAGTGGACCTGCTCTGTTCAGGTAATTGAGGAGATTGGCCTTGGTTCATCCCCTGACCGTCACCTGCCCAGCCAGACACTGTACATAGTTTCTCCCCTTCTCCCTGTCTTCGCCCCCCCCCTGCGTATTTCTGCCGTTCTGCCTTTTCCTTGCCTCCTTTCTTTCCATCTTTCTGACCGATGCCCGTTGGAGCTTCCTAGATAGCTATAGGGAAGACTGACTTTGGATTTCCTCCCTGGCCGTCACCTACCCTTCCGGTCTTTGGGCAGACTTTCCCTTTATCTCCTATTCAATCTTTCCCCTAGTCCACTCCCTTCTCACTCCCCCTCTCCTCCTTCCGTCTCTTCTTGTCTTGCCCGGAGTACACATGATCTCTACCCTGACAGCCGAGTCCGAGCATTTTGTCCGATGCCCGGTGGAGCTGCTCTGTTTAGCTAATGAGGAGATCTGTCTTGATTCATCCCCTGACCGTCACCTGCCCAGCCGGACCTTGGGCACAGTTTCTCCCCTTCTCCCTGTCTCCCCCACCCCCTTCATCGTATTTCTGGTGCTCTGCTTTCTCCTCGTCGTCTTTCTTTCCAGATTTCGGACCGATGCCCGTTGGAGCCTCCTAGAGAGCTATAGAGGACACTGGCTTTGGATTATCTCCCTGGCCATCTCCTACCCACTCGGTCTTTGGGCTGACTTACCCTTTATTTCTTTTCTGTCTTTCCCCTCGTCCTCTCCATTCTCACTCCACCTCTCCCCTTTCCCTCTCAATTTGTCTCTCCGGACATTGGACACAGTTCTCCCTCATCTTCCTGCTATGGCTCCTTCCTCCCATCCTTTCCTATAAATTCTCTCAACCTCGTTGTTTGTTTACTGTCCCTTACTACGCTATTGTAACTGATGTAATTTGTAACACAATGTTCCTCTGTTATAGCGTTCTGATACCTACGGGTCTAGCCAGTGCTTTATAATCCTTTTGATGTGCGGATGGACCCTCATAAAAAACCCTCATACACGCATGTAGATGGTGTGGCGGTATATCTTGATTCTCTGCTGTTTACGTTGCGTTAGCGCATCATCATAGGGTTTTTTGTTTCATTGTATGCTGACCTCCACCTGGAGGTAACCACTGAATGCATAGTAATGTCCAGAGAAAATTTCTGAGAAAATTTCAAGTGCTCAGAAAACAGTGAATTAAAATTCTTTGGATCATCTTCAAAATGTAGATATTTATTAGAAGCAACTGTCTCAAGAAATTAAAATGTTGGTGTGTAGTTATAGATCAGGTTACTAGATCCTCTATACAAAAAGTAAAAATTAGGCCGACATGCTTCAGCCCCACCATGCCCAGCTGGGTCTATGGGGCTTTCTTCAGGACCAATGTAAAAATCATGTACTCACACAGCTTGTGTAGCAACTAGAAGTGGTTCTGTGTTCCACTCTGAAGTGACTGAAGCCAATAGTATCTCAGATAGTAGTGTTCTTCAATTCCTCAGGGAACCTGAGAAAGTGTCTCGGTTTTCGGCATAAAGGAATTCCCTCGCTTGTGCTTACTCTGCCCCCAAACTATTAGAATGCCAATACAATGGTTCTTGTTAGCAGCATGTACGTGTAGAGGGGAGAAAGTCATTAATATTGCCAATCAATTCAACAGGAATTTCTCTGGACACATAGTAACCACAGACACCTACATAAGGTTAGTTACTTTATTACAAAGCCAAAAATAACTGGATATAAAGTCACCTTAAGATGAGAGTGTAGAAATACATTTGAATCAGCAGAAAGCCAAACCTACACATCCAGTTTAAATGGTTTAGCATAAACAAAACAATTAATTCAAGAAACAGAACACAGAGGAACAGAACGCATGAGTCCAAATTTCCCTGCATCAAGGGTTGATTTTTTTAAAAACATTAATCTATCCCTACACTAATGCTAAAATGACATCCCTACTTCAACATCTTCTGATAAGAAAATAAAAGGCGTCAGCATGTGGAGTCTTCCTAAGAAACCTCTCCACCATTGATGGGTCACATAGCATAAAGCTAATGAGACAGAGCTTGTTTTAAGGTGCTCTCTCTCTGAAGACAGAAAGAGAAGTTGGCACTTTCCTGTTGAAAGGAAGGTCCAACAAGATAAGTGGTAAACTCTTCCTTATTGTAGTCTGCCTCTACAACCGCCGCCGCAAGGCAACTCCCAAAAGAAATGTCACCAACTGACCTAGAATGTTGGTAACAGCAGGATCAGTAGCGGCAAGAGGTAGGAATAAACCAAGACATATGAGGGGGAAGAGAGGAGGAGAGGGTAACGGGGAAAACAAGGAATAGTCAATATAACTCATCTTCCCCCTTAAGTCCAAAAGAAAAATCAGGAATAAATAAAGGGAAGAAGTACATCCGTGGAAACAATACAACACAAAGGAGATTCCGACACAATATTCAGCAGTTCATCTAGTTCATGGAAAGGATACAGAGTATTCAGTCTCAAAAATAATCATACAAGTTCCCACAACAAGATGTGAACTATGGAACAGAGTGGAACCCAACAACAGATCAGTGTGGAATGTAATCTCTGTGCCACACCGGAACTCTGTCTGGTCTCATGCTCCTCCGACCACTTTCTGTTCTAGCTTCATTCCATGAATTCGCCACAGGAGAGTTTTTAATTAGGGAAGGGTGACAGCCCACCAGCCTGTCCACACTCCAAGTATGTCCGTCATTCAGAGTTTCTACATTTATGCCCACCCTGATCACCTTCATGGGCTCTGAATACTTGCTTCCACCTTTTTGGCGAGAAATAGGTAATTTGACCAGGACAGTGTCTCCCCCTTTCCAAGTGCCCTCAGCAACCCCTTGCTGACTACCTTGAACTTTGTAATTTTAATGTTCTTTATGTGTAATGGCACAATTAAAAAAGAAAATAATAATAATTGTATAACTCTGCATTGTTGTTACCAAATATTTTATTGAATTATATGTGATAAATTGTTCATCTTTTAAGAAATTGTTCTTTGAATATTATTGTTTGTATTTTACGTGTCATATGGTATATTGTCTGGATTATTTGGTTGTCATTAAGTTTGGCTTCTTGAGTTATGAGGGGTATATACAAGAGGTCCTTTCAAAGACTGAATATTGGGACTTGTGTATAGTTCTTTGAGCCAATCCTCCTTGTCCCTAATTGGACTACTAAGGAGACCTCCCTTCTTTTAATATTCGTCATTCAGAGTAACTACATTTATGCCCACCCTGATCACATTCATGGGCTCTGAATACTTGCTTCCACCTTTTTGGCGAGAAATAGGTAATTTGACCAGGAGAGTGTCTCCCCCTTTCCAAGTGCCCTCAACAACCCCTTGCTTCAAGTCATAATTATCTTTATAACTTTGCTGGTGGAGCCCCCTTAGCATGTTCATCTTGTTCCTATCTACCCATTTGGGCTCTCTTCCACCCAACCAGTTAGGAAAAGCTTAGTTCCGGGCAATCTACCTTTTAACGCCAGGAGCGGTGAGATATTGGTAACCAAGTTGGGTGTAGTGTGATAGGACCACAACATGCTTTGAATGGCCTGGTCAGCCGGTCTGGCTGACATCTGTGACAATTGTAAGCATTCTTTTATCATCCTATTGACCCTTTGAGCCAATTCATTGTCTCTAGGACTGTATAAGGCCGTCTTGTAGAGGTGAATAGACAAACTCCTCAAGAACACTTGCATCTCTTCAGATGTAAATTGCACTCAATTATCTGTGACAATGATACTGGGAATCCCTTCAATCACAAACACCTCCTTGGAGAAATATATGAGAGATTCTGTGAGAATGTGATTTACTACTTTCTTCATGATCCAGTGTGAATGGTAATCTACTAAAACCAGCATAAACCTTCCCTCTCACAAAGGTACCTTGAGGGGCCCAATAATGTCCAACCCAAGCTTATCCCAAGGTTTTTGAGGGACAGACACAGGAGACAAAGGTGCTTTATGAGTGGTTCTTGCTTTTTCACTAAGGGCACATGATAAGCAGTCTCTGACAGTTTCTTCAATTACGGAATCCATTCTAGGGAACCAATAAGTGACTCTGAATTTGGCTTTGGTAAGACTTCTGCCCAAGTGTCCCTCATGAGCAATCGTTGCAATTCTGGACCACAACTTCATCGGCGAAACCAACATGTCACCTCTGATGACTCTATTATTAGAAATACTCAATTTGTGACGCGCAACCCAATAATCCTTAAAGTTGTCACTTAGTGTTCCAGGTTTAACAGGCCAACCATGAATGATCTTGTTTTTTACCTGTTCCAAAGTTTCATCACCACCCATTTTCAATTCCCACTCATGCTTAGAAATTCCAAGAATTTCCACTGAAGCCACAATCTCTCAACTCACCGTACTTGTATGACTCTCAGGGGTTGCCTCCTCAGAGGGTAATCGTGAAAGACAGTTGGCAACCCAACTCCTGTTAACAGGCACATATTCTAAAGTAAAATTGTATCCTTCCAGACCTAAGAGCCATTTGGAAATCATGGGAGTTGTGGTCACCCTCCCTTTGAGAGAGAACATGTACACCAATGGCTTGTGGTCAATACGCACCACAAAAGGCAGACCCCAAAGGAAAAATTTGAAATGGTCAATGGCCTAAAAACAAGCCAGAGCCTCCCTTCCAACTGTGGAATAATTATACTCAGCATCTCTCAATGCTCTTTATGCAAAGGCTACAATCACCTCTTTGCTATCTACTACTTGCAACAGCACCGCATCTACCCCAACACCACTAGCATCAGAGGTCAAAATTATTTTGCGCAGTTTGTCAAAACAACTTAGAGATGAAGCTTCTACCATGGCTTCTTTGATAGACTCAAAAGATCTCTGACAACCCTGCTCCCATTGAAAAGGAGTATTTTTCTTCAATACATTTCTGACAAACCTATTCATATATTCTGTCAACCCCAAAAAAAGACATTAACTCGTCTTTATTTTTAGGGGAAGGGGCATCTCTCACCACTTTAACTAAATCTAAGTTAGGCTTAATTCCATTCTTAGAAATGGTGGGTCCCAAATAATCCACTGAATCTACACCAGTTTTACACTTGTCTTTGCTTATAGTGAAGCCAGCCTCATTGAGAGCCTCAAGAACCTTTCTCAATGTCATTGCGTGTTGTTGTTCTGACACCCCATGAATAAGAATGTCGTCCTGGAAGCAAAGGACGTTATAATTTTTTCCCAAAATGTTCTGCATAACACGCTGAAAGACAGCAACCGCAGAAGCTGCGCACCAAAAGGGGTAATAAACGAGGTAAGAGACCTAGACTCAGGGTGTAATTCAATTTGATGGTAGGCATTTGATAAATCTATCACACTAAAAATCTCTGCCTCGCCCATCATACTGATCATTTCAATGATGCAAGGAAGGGGAAAAATGTCAACCCAAATGATTGTATTCAAGTCTCTCAGGTCTACTAAGAGGCGCAAACCTCTCCCCCCAGCTTTCTGAGCAACTGCAATTGGAGCAAGCCACAAATAACTCTCATTGTGTTCAATCATGCTCAGGGAAACCAACCTGTTCAACTTTTCTTTCAATGGAGCTTGCATGAGATTAGGAATGTTACGCACTTTATGAATCACAGGAACTGCATTATTTTTCACTTTAATTCTATGCTAGAAACCTTTTAAGTGACCCAATTCCTTGCAAAATACCTCAGGAAATTCATCACAAATAGTCCAAGCCCTGACTTTCTCCCCCTTACAGAAAATACAGGTTCAATTCTGTTAGGATCCAACCTGATTCCCAATCCTTCTGGTGAGCCCATCTCAGAAAACATGACCCATTTTTTGTGAGGTAAATCTTCCCTTAAGTCAAACGCCGTTAAAATTTAATCTGCTTATTCAGGCGCGGAAGAGGAATGGAATATTTGTTATAACTTTGCAGATCTATATCAGGTGGGCATAGTGTGTAATTCTCGCCAACAAACTTTTCCTTAAAAATGTCATAATTAATTAAAGTAAATGCAGAGCAAGAGTCAACAAACACAATACATTCGATATCATCAAGAGCTATGTTGCATTTAAGGTAGCCCACTTGTTTAAGGTGTCTTCCTCAATTTGAAAAATATACATAGTGCCGGTGCCCTCAGCCAACTCGTCAATTGCATGAAATTTTTTTTGCTATATGCATTTTTGCAAAGTCTCGCAAAGTGTCCTTTTTTATTACATTTTCTACAGACAATGGATCGAGCAGGACAACTGGGACTGTTTGTTAAATGATTGCTATTCCCACAACCGTAAGGGAAACAACCTTAATAACGCGGTCAAAACACTGCAGTACATTTAGATCTTTGCTTTTACAATGCAAGCAGTTACCACGAGTTGCACCGGAGGGCGCTCTAGACTAAGGAATAGTGTGATTTACTATTCCAACACCTTCCCTACTGTACGTAGGCTGTAGTTGGAACAGTAAAACATACTATTCAAAGTCCAGCGCTATACAGCGCAAGTCGTTGTAATGACTTGCGTTTTAAAAATAGCAATGTAATGTACCACGATCTAAATGATTGCATTGTTATATCATGCATCCCAACTGTAACACCTTAGTTTTTGATTCATCCTATCGTCTGTGAACCTGCTACTAGAATATTCACCATTTCTTTTACTCGGAAAAGTTTCCTTCTCAATTGTGACAGGTTCAATGTTACTCTTCACCACATGCACAGTTTCATTCCCATTAGAATGCTTCATTTCTCTAATACACTCAGCTGTATGTTTGATGCCTTTGGCAATTTCCATGGCAGCCTTAAAATCTGGGTTCCCCATTAACAAATTGTCTTGAATTGTAGGGTTATTACTTCAGCAAACAAGCTGATCTCTAATAAGAGATTCACCTAAGTCACCAAAGTCACATATGTTTGCCAGAGCTCTCAACACAGCTATGTAGGAAGTGACTTTTTCTGATTTTCCCTGCACTCTGCAGAAAAATGTATGTCTCTCTAAAACCACATTCACTTTTTACCAATTTCCCTAGAGTGGCAGAGTAAACAGCACAAGAGTCCTCACCCTCTGAACCTCTGTCCGAATCTGCCTTGTATGCCAATGTTGGGTAACAAAATATGCTGCTTCCTTAATGGGGAAAATGTCTCTCCCCCAATAGCGATAAGATAAAAACTGAATAATTTCTCCCAGTCTTTCCAAAAAATAGCGGGTTCCCCCACCTCATGTAAGAAAGGTGGGGGCTGGCTCATGTTAGATGTAGACATGTTGAGAGTTATGTTGAGGATATTTAGTATTACAAAACTTACAGAGAATGCATAACCTAAGAAAAACTTTTGTGCCGATTAAGAAATCTTCGAAGCTGTGCCTATCAGCTTGACATGCTCAAAAAACAATGGGAAAGAAGTAAGGAACGCTTCAACCCATTTGCCATATGCTAGAATAACTCCTTTAGCTGTACTAGCAGTGTGATAGGCCGATCAGCTTGATAGATAGAGAAATGATGATGTAAAATACTACTTTACACCTCCAGCTGTGACCTATCATCGTATTAGGCTCAAGAAATAACGAGGTATGAAGTGAGGAACACTTCTTTACACCATGAAGAAACATCATAATTCAATTCCCTTGAGCTGTGCCTATCAGCGTGACAGGATTGGATGGTAATCAATGTATAGTGTTTGATAACAGATTAAACGTGAAAGCTCCTTCCCAACTTCACGACAATAAATGCGGAAGAAAAAGTACAGAGGAAATTGAAAGAAATGTTTACAAGCTGTGCTTGTCAGCGTGTCAAGCAAACTAGGCGAAATGCGGGTGCCGCTCGCAGTAGGATTTTGGTGTTCTGTGGCCGCCCTGCCACTCGCTGGCCTCTTTGCTGCTTTTCTTCGTTGTGGCCTCGTTTGAGGGGATTGACTGTGGAGGAGCCTGATTGCGAGGACACACACTGCGGGAGCCCGGGACTGCGAGGACCAGCATTCCTCTGATTGCCTTCAGCTGGTGCCTCTTCCCGGGCGTGCCCCGCCTCCCCTCATTGCTTCATAACTGCTCGCGGCCCCCGCTCCGCGGGCGCCGCTCGCAGCAGGATTTTGGTGTTCTGTGGCCGCCCTGCCACTCGCTGGCCTCTTTGCTGCTTTTCTTCGTTGTGGCCTTGTTTGAGGGGATTGACTGTGGAGGAGCCTGATTGCGAGGACACACACTGCGGGAGCCCGGGACTGCGAGGACCAGCATTCCTCTGATTGCCTTCAGCTGGTGCCTCTTCCCGTGCGTGCCCCGCCTCCTCTCATTGCCTTATATCTGACGCTTTCCAAACGCATCGCGGGACGCGCGCAGGACTCAGCACGGGGCTAAGCCCGGGCAAAGGGCGGGCCCTCTGAGGCCCTCAGAGAACCGAGGTGACCGGACTGGACAATACCCCCTGGTACTTTACTTTTATAGTTTAAGCATTGGTCTAATCTTGTTGGGCTTTTATAGTCTTTCTTTTGTACTACTAGATTAGAACATTTATCATGACTGATAAGCAGGGAGGGTTGTTAAACAAAACACTTGATGACTACTTTACTAAGGCTTCCCCAGATATTCCCTTGGAAACTGCCTTAGCAGAGCGCCGAGCTGAACGCCGTCGCTCTGTGGAAAGCATGAAAAACCGTCCACTATCACCATTAATTTTAGCTCCTGCCTGCACCAATGAAAACCTCCAGTTAGCTAACGTTGTTGTTCACATATCAGACAGCCAGCCACTAGAAGCTATTAATATCACACCGTCCCTAATTGCTTCTCCCGAACTGAATATAAATGACACCCCTCCAACTATCCATATGAGCACCCCTAATGTCACAAAGCCATCTGCCCTTAAACCAACTAAAATAACGCGTAATGGGGGAAAGAAACCCATGCCAGTTCCAAGGGTTCATGGACCTCCTCCTTGCAAGAGGAGGCGCAAAGGGGGGAATATACAACAACCCAAGCTAAGTCATGCGGACTTTGGGAAAAAGGCGAAGAAATTCGTTAATAATACTGATAACCCATTAATAGCTACAGTAGGGGTTACCTTTATACCACCGTTACGACCCAGTATGCCTATAGAGATAGAGGGCGACATGGAAGCTTCCATGATGGACAAAGCGCCCCAAGCAAATTGTGATCCTGTTACCTTAGATACTCTAGAAAGTTTAATTAAAACCTATTCTGCTTCAATTCTAGAGAGGCTGATTGAAGTGGAACTTAGACTAAGTTCAATAGAGCGGGCACTGGGAAACAAGGGTGTTGATAACATCAAAGCTCCCAATATAGCAATGCATAAGACCGTCACCCAAGCTGAATCTATCCCAGTAGCTCTAGCTCTTACAGCTAATTCTACTTCGTTGGCCAACCCTTCCACTTCTATGTCTAAAGGTAACAAAACTACTGTTAAGTTAATCCCTTCGCCTAAAAATTCACACAATAAACCAGATCCCATGCCGGTTGCCTTAGTAAGCAAGCCGCCAAATGGTACGGTCAACACTCCCCAAGGAAGAACTACAGCAGAGGCCGGGGGCCCGAAGTCCAGTTGGGGGAGACCCAAACAGGCTCCCATTCCCGAATTACCACCAGAGGCAGTGCCCTTTGTGGTAGTTCTAACAGGGGTCCCTGTGTTACAACCTAACAAACGGGAGGGTTTTGCTCAATTAAAAAATAAGATCATGCACTGGCTAAGTCTTTACAGGCCAATAGCAAATCATGTAAATGGCGAAATTGTGCATGTTCGTCGTCTTCAATGGCTGGGAGGTAGACCCAAAAACACTGAGGGCGACGTGGTGGTTGTGAATTTTAGGGATCCCAATGCTGTACAATTCATACTAAACTGGCCGCCTGGCACTACCAGCAATTGCATAATACCTAGACCACTGACATATTTCTATCCTAGGTCAGTGGTATTCCCTTTTCAACATCAACCACCCTCGCACATAACAGCACCCCAAACCCAGCCCAGCTGCTATCCACCATTTATACAGAGGGCTGGTAATACCCAACATACATTGCAACCGCCAATTAGACAAAATCCTAGGGACTTCTACGACCCGCCAAACCCCGTGCCCGTACCCGATCCCCTTGGCTGGAACTGTGTTCCTTATAGACCCCTCAAATTTAACAACAGAAGAATGGACCATCTGAAGCCTTTCACACCCCTAGAAACCACTAATAGATTCGATATATTTAGTGGACTAGATGATTGTGATTGATGCCATATGTCCTGTGGGAGTGGGGGAAATGTATTTGAAATTGTCAACTCGGGTGGGGAGGGGGTTGTGGGAAAAGAACTTGGTTTATTGAGAGCTGGTGGTATCACTAATGGTATCACTAATGAAACTGAACCTATGGCGACCACAGGATCCCTACCTATGGCTGTACTAACAATTGGGGATAGACAAACATTAAATGGAAGTGTTATTCACCCAAATGATCTACTGCCTCCCCAGGAGGATTTGATTAGACCAGAAGGGTCTTTAGTCGAGCAACTTGAGGTTTTCCCCAATTGTAATGAGGTGGAAAAAGTATCCTTGGAAAAGGCACTAGAAATAAGACAACCATTTAAACTTGTCTCTTGGAACATAGCAGGGGTCTCAAAAAATCTAAGGGACCCCGAATGGGCAAGTTTTATTGATTCCTTCGACTTCTGCATGTTGCAAGAGACCTGGTCAGTCGAAATCAAACATAGACTAGGGTACAAATCGTATGGGATTAGCGCTATTCCATCTAGGTGCGGAAGACCCTCGGGTGGGCTGATAACCTGGGTGAAAGTTAACCTAAGGGTGAATATTGAGGTGGTGGATGCTAACTCACCTGATATACTGGTTTTAAAAATTACTGCACGAGAAGGGAAAAAACTTTTCCTAGTAAACATCTACAATAGGCCATCACCCATAACAAGAGAATCTCCAACACTCTCTTGTTTAGACACCCGCCTGAGTAATTTGGATATCAGGGAGGACCTTATTATCGTGGCCGGTGATTTTAACTGCAACTACGAGCCAGTCGTAGGATTTAGTGATATCTTCTTAGAAGAAGATGAAGCTAACAAAATCCCTGCTTTAGGCAACATTAAACCAGTTAAATGTTCTACTATGGCCCTCCAAATGATGAAAATATGTACAGAAAATTGTCTTAGGGCCTGTAATGGACGTTTACCGTCGGATAGCCTGAAGAAGCCTACCTTTTTTAGGGGGAACTACAAAAGCAACATAGATTTTGTTATTGCCTCCATACCAACTTGGGCATACCTCCTTGATATGGAGGTAATAGAAAGATTAGAAAGCGATCACTTCCCACTGGACCTCAAAATGGAGGCCTCGCTGTTAGAAGCTACAGTTTCCCTCAGGTCTCAAGAGGGAGCTAGTGGTGAAGACAGCGAGACCCACATTAGCAATAATAGACGATCTTTAAAATGGCCGTTTATACTGGACAATGGTGAAATTGTCGCAGAGATATACTCACTTTTCGCATGTACTTTTGGCCCATATTTAAATAACTTCCTAGACGAGGAAAACAATAGCCACTTTAAGATGTTACACCAAAAATTCTTTGATGCTTTAAAGTTGCTAGTCACCAAAATGCCCAAGAAAAGTCAGCAGAAGACACATAATTTGTCCCATAGTAAGCCCTGGTACAACAAAGCTTGTAGGGAGTCCAAAAGGGCACTTATAACTGCGATCAAATCCAAGGCAATTTTAGATATTAAAACAGCTAGGAACAATTTTAAATTGGTTCAAAAGGCAACCAAATTAGCTTGGGAAGAAGAGAAATGGGCTGATTTGCTACACGCAGCAAAATCACGTGATAATGTAGCCTTCTGGAGGCTAGTAGCGAATGGAAATCACAAAGGGAGAGTGGCCAAGGACGTCTATTTGGACGAACAGACCTGGGTAAACCACTTCACTAGCCTTTATAAAAAATATGAAGAACTCCCCACTGCTATGGTTGTCCTAAGTAATGCTCTTCCAACAGACTATCTGAACTTTACGCAAGGAGAGACTGAACTGGCAATAAGCAAAATTAAACCTGGCAAAGCTCCTGGGTTAGACAAGATTCCGGGAGACTTGTATAAACATGATCTAAAAATATGGGCACCCTACATTAATTACTTGTGCAATGAGTTATCCCGAAATCTAGATTTCCCAGAGAGTTGGAAGGGAGCTGAAATTGTTTTAATTTTTAAAAAAGGAGACAGGATGGACCCCTCAAATTACCGGCCAATAAGTTTAATGGACATACTCCAGAAAATTTATGCACGACATATTTTATTTCGTGTCAATGACTGGCTGGACGAAAAGGCAATTTTGACTAGATATCAAGCGGGATTCAGACCCAAAGTAAGTACAATAGATCAAATTTTTCGTTTCTGTTGCCTCTATTGGAAATATGTTAAGATCAAAAAGGGCCAGCTATATGTTGCGTTTGTTGACCTAAGGGCAGCATTCGATTTAGTGCCGCGAAAATTACTATGGGAAGCATTGAGTGTAGTAGGGATGCCAACCACCTTAATAGCGCAAATTAAAGAGCTCCATAGAGACAACTTTGCGAGAATTCGTTGGGGCCCAAACGGAGAATTAACCCTAAAAATTCCTATTGAGCGTGGTGTGCGCCAGGGGTGTGTCTTGGGCCCCACCCTCTTTTCCATTTTTGTGAATGATATTCCATCACATTTAGAGGGATGTGAAAACGATTCCCCCAAGCTCAACGGAGAAAAGGTAACTTCCCTATTATTCGCTGACGACACTATTCTGATTTCCCAGACAAAAAAAGGTCTTCAAGCTCTCCTAAATTCCTTCAGCGAGTATTGTAGTAAGAAAGGATTGGAGATAAACGGGAAAAAGACTAAGTGTATGGCCCTAAATCCAACTAAAACAGATAAAGGCTGCTTAACCCTTAATGGTTTAAAATTAGAATCGGTTCCTTACTTTGCATATTTAGGGGTGACACTGGATTCCAAATTTTCTTGGAAAGCCCAATTGGAAAAAAGTAAGATGACATTTTGTCAGAATGCAAAACCCATTCTCAGGGAACAAAGTCTGAGTACCAGCAAAGCCGTATCCCCTGCGGTTGAACTTTTTAAATTTAAGGTGCAGCCAGCAGTGCTTTACGGCTCAGAAATCTGGGGCCCGGGGTCGAAAGGCACTTTTAGTGTCCTAGATAACAATTTTTTGAGAAGTTTGGTCAGGGTTCCTAGAAGTACCCCTTTGGTGCCCCTCCAATTGGACCTAAATTTTCGAAGAACGGACCACCATATTATTTTACGCCCTCTGCTGCTATGGATAAGGCTATGGCAGGTACCAGAATTACAAGACTACAGAAATGGGCTTAAAGAAGTTATGGAGCTCGATAACTTCCAAGTAATATCGTGGGTCAAACATGTTAAAACTTGGCTTCACAACTTAGGTCTGAAACATTATTGGGAAAACCCGGACCTATTACCACCAAACTCAAAAAAAATAGCAAAAAGGGCCTTCTGGACATACATCATAGACATGACCAAAAGTGCTTCATCTAGTGGGACACTAGTAACAAAGTTCCTCACCTTTAAAGATGAACCAACTTTCGAGACCTTTTTGGATGAAATAGAACCGCCGCTTGCAAAAACTCTATTTTTAAAATTTAGATATGGCAACCTCCAAATAGGCTCCACATTGGCTCGTTGGACCAGTGGTGCAAATATCTCAAATCAGGTGGTAGATGAACTTTGCCCCATGTGTGGAAGTCACCAAAAAGAAAACGAGCAACATATCCTCTTTTTCTGCCCATTATATGCCCAGGCCAGGAACAGATGGATCAAACCAATATGCCTAGTATTAGGTGTGAGATCATGTTCTCAGGCTCTGAGAATCCTTTCTACTAACACAAGCCAACCCATAATATTTAGTGTCAGTAGATTCTTGCATTGTATCTTTTTCCAAAGAAAAAAATTGGGCTATCGATTGTAAATAGGTAGAAATGTCAAAATTCCCTTTCAATTAATTAATGAGGGGTCCAATGCAGAACCTTAATGCTGTTGTTTACAATTGTCTCCTATACAAATGAATTGTTCTTAATGAATGGTTTTATGTTCCACGCTGTACAGTTTTTAATATGTTTTATTGTATGCATTTGAATTGCTTCTTTTATGGCATTTATGCCGAAATAAAGACTTTTTGAAATTTGAAAATTTGAATTTGAAATGCTTTCCTTTTTAAAGCAGGAGTTCCCTCTAGAAGATCCGATGTCAATAATACTCCATAGTTGAGCCCAGCAGGAAAATGTGACGAAAAGGGACACATTGCGGAGGACCGAAACAACACAATATTGAAGAGAACTTTCCCAAGAACCTTTGCAGGTCACGCCATCTGCTCTGAGTACCGTCTTAAGATAGTTTTCCATGGGACAATGGTGTTCTTCTTTTCACCACATTTGTCCTTTGTTCCCAAGCCTTTCCCTGTGGGAAGGACAACGGCCTCTCCTAGTCGATTCGAACCGTACAATGTAACTTTTTCTCTCCTTGCCTGACTTATAAAACAAAGACACCATTATATCTAACAAGAGCACTTCTTTCACCTGCAACACAAAATGTGAGGAAGAACGAATTCCATAGCACACATGAAATTCAACTTTATAATTCTAAAATCGAGAGCTTCCAGGGAAAATATGTTTCAGGCCTACAAAATTCAGATACCATAAGAAAGTGGCATGTGAACTTAACAAATTTGCATAGGAAAATAAGGCACAGTCAATAAATACATTTACCTACGTGTAAAAATGACACGAATAATAAACACTTTTAGTACATGAACAATTGTCAGTTTCACAACACAAATTATTCATGTTAATGTTTACTGCTAGTTTCGTTCACTTTCTACATTATTTCTCCAGGTTACAATTTAATGGCCTACACACATCACATTTCATGTTATTACATTTCGAAATTCTAACACTTAATATTAATATGACAAAGGATTATATGCAGCTGTGCTCTACACTTGTGATTATAATGCACCCCTATAAATAAACTTTGATTTCCTCTACATCAATGACAAGTAAATATTTCTGATTTCACTTACCAAGAAGGTTCTATCCGAACCAGTCTTTCTTAGATAGAAACCGTGGTGAAGATACAGGAAAAGGAAGGCAGCAATGGGAACAGAAATTGCTCGGAATCATCCACAGACAGGGTGGATTCAATCTTCCTAACTACATCTTGACACCTGAAGAAACTAGGCTTCTTGAAAAAGGGTTAGGTTTTGAACCGACCGCCAAACATGATTCATTAATTTTTAGCTTGAGCTTCATTCAAATGTGAGTAAAACCCGATTAGGGCAATTGTTGGAGGTGCACCTCTAGGGAATCTCCTTTCCATACCAATCTTAGATGTCCTTCAACATTTCCATCACCATATTATAGTGTGACCCCAAAAGCAAAAACCTCAGTGAAAACTGTACAAAAAAATAGAGCATATAGGTATCTGTATGGGGCTGAGAAATTTGCCCATAAATGCTAAAGAAAAACCATACCCAATGTATAATACAACCACCAGGCAGAGGTGGGGAAATGGTCTTACTATCTTATGATATGTACAGAGATGAGGTCATGAGACTCCTTGGAGATCTCAAGACTTACCATTATAGTGCCAAAGAGCCTACTGAAGATGTGTGAAAACTGATTGGCCTACTACCAGGAGATCAACAGTAAAAAACATGGATTACAAGTTGAGTATATGAGTTCCATTTTGAAAAAACTCATGCACACCCTGGTTCTATATTCTTCCAAAGTTAAACGAAAACTAACACTCAGCTCCAGGATGAAAATTGTAACGGGGGAAGGCTGTATCTGAGAATGTTAGCAATGGGATTTCTGGTTGGCCGGGCCATGTGACAAAGCCAGGCAGAAACCACCACTCTAGTCAGGGCAAGGGAGTTACACACTGAAGATAGCCCCTGCTCACCCCCTTGATAGTTTGGCACGAGCAGTCAGACTTATCCCAGAGGCAATGTGTAAAGAGTTTGCGCAAAACACACACACAGCAGCAACACACTAGGCACACCACAAAATAAACTACACACAAGGTTATATGACAAATAGCCTTTGTATTATCCAAGACATATTAGAATACTAATCACACAATATATACTGTGCCAACTGGCACTAGACAATATTTACAGTGGATTATATACATGACATGACCAATCGGGCCACTTTCAGAACCATCATAAGAACATGTAGTAAAATTAAAACACAACCAGTAACTACTGGTACAATACTGTACTTAGCAGTATCACCTGCAACATAACACATTATGTTTACATCACTTTGGGCATAAAACACATAATGCACAAACCTCATAAGCATAAACACATTATGAAACCTCTGTAGGCATAAACACATTATGCAGTAGGCATCACATTAGGCATGAACCTTGCACCACAGTAACACTGTAAAAGTGCACCCAGCACCTTAGCCTACACACTGAAATGACCCTAGACCTACTGGCCTTCCTTGGGGCTCAAATGCCCTTTCTCCTAAATGTCAGGGCTTAAATGTAGGGCCTCTGCAATAACCCTCTGGCTGCTGAAAGAAGCAAACTCCTTGTGCGCAATGCGCTGGGGGCAGGGAGTGTCTCTCACCACAAATAATGGCCCCATTATTGAGCTGCCCTCTGTCTGGCGGGGCAGCTGTAGGGAATTGGCTTAGGCACCACTGTGCCTGGGGAGCCCCACTCTGGGGCTCCTTCTGAAAAATTGCCCTCAAAGTTGCAGCTGCCCGCAACTGCGGTGCAGCTGTGGAGCCAAAAAGAAACCGGCACCAATACTGCTCTGCGAGCTTCCCTCATGGGGGCTCCTCCGGTGCAACAGGCACAAGGAAAAATGCCAAAGTGCAGCCCCACTCACCGGGGCTCTGTGCAGACTCCTCTGGTCTCCTCTGTTGGTGGGGGGCACCGACACCGTGCCTCGGCTTGACTGATGATCCTTTCCCTTCATGCTGGTGAAACTCGGCCCTGGGAGCTCTCGAGGCTCCTCTCGGAGCTCCTCATTTCCTGCCTCACTCACCGGGGCTCTCCTTGGCTAGTCGCCAGTGCGGGGTAGGCTCCTGCCTGGCTTCTACCACATGCGGGCCTTCCACCAGTACACAGGGGCCCCGCCTTCCTCTCAGCACACCCGGGGAGGCTTCCGGTGTCTTCCTTTCTGTCGGCGGGCCACGACCCCAACCAGGCACAGCTGCCTGGCTTCTGGCTCGGGCCACTGCATGGCAGAAGTACAGGGTAGGCTCCCGCCGTAAATTACAACTAAATGCGGGGTGGGCACCCATGAACAGGAGCACACAAACAGCTCGGTGGGCTCCACCTCGTAAATAGAACCAAATGAGGGGAGGGCTCCCACGAGCAGGAGCACACCAACAGCGGGGTGGATTCCTGCTCATAAAAAAAACAAATGTGGGGTGGGCTCTTGCTTCTCCCAGCAACTCAGGGGAGTCCCAACGCTGGGATTCCTCCTTAATCGTCACGCAGCCCTGCGCTGCAGGACACATGCGCTCCATCCCTTTCTGGCAGGATTGGAGTCCCCTTCTCTGGGGCTCCAGTAATAAAAATATAGTGCTCCCAAGACGCTAGGGCTACAGAGTTCAGGGGGACAAAGCTGGGCCCAAGCAAGCCAGCACACAGGGCCCTCCAGCAGGGAGGCAGTCCCTCATGGCGGTTCCTGCTGGGGCCCAGCAGCAGCGGGTCCCCCACAAGTCACCAGAAAGAACAAGTTCATGGGGACACAGCCCCAGTACCTATACAGCCTTTTCGTTTGTTCTGCCCTTGGCACAGGGCTTGGGGAAACAGCCTAAACTGGTTCAGTTTTTTTTTGGAACACCCTGTTTATAGGGATCCTCTTCCCCTTCGTCAGGTGAGGGCTCGGTCATTAGACCACCACAGGGGGGGGCAAGCCAGCATTCATCCAGGCAGGCACAGACCTATTTAGGGTCAGGGAACTACTCCTCCCACTATTCCAAATGCCGATCTCCCATTCAGCCTAGCAATGAATAACCCTGCCCTACCTAGAGCCACACCCACCTCACCAGCCCCTGTCACTCCATAGCCAGACATGCAATCCAGATCAGGCAGGCAGACACATAGCACACAGAAATGCCAACTTCTAAAAGTGGCATTTCTAAAATAGTTATAATAAATCTGTGCCCACCATTGCGCAGCATTTATTATTACCATTCCAAATATACTAAACTTGGCCATGTTGCTCCTCTCATATCAGGAATTACCCCTGAAACACTTCAGGGAATCCCCAATGCATTTCTATGAGAGGGCAGCCTCACAGCAGTGAGAAACTAGGACATGTCACACACTTAAGGTACATGTCCTACCTTCTATCTACAATGCACCCTGCCCATAGGGATAGCTAGGACCTACCTAAGGGGTGACTGATATGTAGTAAAAGGGGGGGTCACAGACATGGCACACACTTAAGGTGCCACGTCACAGCGGCAGTAACACTTCGGGCACAGGCCCTGAAATGGCAGAGGACTGAGACAGGTTTGAAAGGCTACTGGTGGGTGGCGCAATCAGCGCTGCAAGTCCACCAGTAGCATTTACTTTACCAGCTCCAAGTATCTGAGATACCACTTTACAAGGGACTGACAGGTAAATTAAATATGTCGAACAGGTGTAGACCAATCTTACCATTTTTACCACAGAGAGCACCCACACTTTACACTGAACAGCAGTGCTAAATTGCCCAGAGTCCTAAAACCACCAACACCATGTCAGAAAAAAAGATATGAGGAAGGCAAAAAGTTCAGGGATGACCCTGCAAAAAGGACCAAGTGCAACAGAGAACCTCTGTTTAAATTGAGTGATATGATGCCGACTTTAGATATGATCAAATAGTTTTTGATGCAACAATGAATTAAACTGATCCCTACAGACCCTATACATAAACCTATCACAAATCGCCTCTTTGAGGCGCATAGAAAGGACTTTAAATAAACAAGAACTGTTCAATGATACAACAATTCAGTTTACAACCAAATGTATTGGGATAGGTCTAAAAATTATTTAGATTTTTAAGCACATTTTGTTGTCAGATCAATGGGATTTCAAAGGGGCCTACTTTCGTCCACAGTCTGTTGAAGCCCTGACCATTAATCCTTGTAAATCTTAGGTGCATTTTTAGAGGTCCTTCATAGACAATATCCTGTGCATTTGGACCTGGCACAGATGAAGAGCTCCAACTTCCTTTCTTGGCTTAATGAACAAGGATAATCATCTCTACTTTACCTGGACCAAATGCGAACAGGAATAAACCTTCCTTGAGCTCAAAATTCTACATTTGGATGCTGACTTGCAATTACAATATTCTAATAACCCAGAGCTCGAACCTCATTCTAATAATTTGACTGCTTTGATTCTAAGGCTGTTTATGAGAATTCATGTGACGGGCTAGTTTTTATGATATAAACGTCACTGTCTCTCGATCGTGGACCGAATAACTCAGTCAGTAGATTTTACAGACTCTGCTAGCTAGGACTGATACCAGAAAAGGTGTTAATAAGATATACACACATGCCGTTCACAATAGGCAGGTATTGCTTGAACACAGGATTATAACTCCTCAACAAAGCATGGTCATGACTGCAGGTTACAACACAATAAACTAAATCAAATCATGAAAATTATCCAGAAGAACTATTCTGAATTCCCAAAACGGGGACTATCCCGTTTGATGAACCAAGATTTACATTCAAATATGGATCCACATCAGAGAATTGCTGGTGCATCATCAACAATCAATCATGCCTAGGACCCCAGGCACACTGTGGTGCTTTTCACAGATCAAAGGGGCATATGTAGGTAGCCGTTTGCGATTCGCAAACGCCGAAATTCGGCAAATTTCGGCGTTTGCGAATCGCAAACGGCGTTTTGATATGTAGGTGCATATTAGCAAAATAAGAAATCGCAAAAATTGCGATTCCTAATTTTGCTAAAGCATTTAAGGATTCGCAATTTTGCGATTCCTTAAATGCTATGTAGGAGTCAATTAAATGCGATTCAGGCTTAAGGAATCGCAAAATACCACCTACTCCAAGTAGATGGTATTTTGCTATTTCCTCTAAAAATGCATTTTTTGTAAAAATTCAAAGTGCCATGTGGCGCACAGACATGCCTAAGGGCATGTCTGTGCGCCACATGTACTTACAGGCACATTCCAGGGGTGCAACAGGTGTCCTTTGGACACCCTGGCACCCTTGGAATTGCGATTCTCAAATTGTGATTTTCTCATAGAAAATCGCAATTTGAGAATGTATTCCCCTTCATTCCTATGGGCCTCTTGGCCCATAGGAATGAATGGGACATTCATTCCTTAATTGCGATTCGCAATTTGCTAATCGCAATTAAGGAATATTAGGTAATCGCAAAAAAATTGCGAATTATTACCTACATTCCATTTTGCGATTCTCAAATAGAGATACCTTAAAAATCGCTATTTCAATATCGCAAAATGGAGATTACCTACATATGCCACAATGTGCCTTATCCATATGGCACCTGTAATGTAAGTCATCTCACCAAGGTAACCAAAGCTGTGAAATCACCAATGGCAAGTATTGGGAAAGGCACCAGCCAACAAAATTGTAAAAGAGCCAATGTGATTTGCATGCTCATGTTAGTGACAATTGATACACATCATTGGAAGACTAAATGAGGAATACATGAACAGTGTAACAACATTCGCCAAGCTCAATTCAGTACAAAGTTGGTTCCTCGCTTCATGCAAAATAAGCACTGCTGACAATCTGACATGAGTGATACTGGGCCACACAAACATGACTCCAGAGAATCCCACAGCATTTTTTTGAAAGGAACAAAAATGTGTTTTTACACAGAATTCACAAGATAGGTCTGAATGATGATGTTGACATACCATGGTCCTTCTAAGGGGAAACCGCCATTACAACGCAGCCGTTTCCACGGAAACATTAACCACGCATGCATTACAACGCATGCGTGGTTACCACGAAAGCCTTTACCACGCATACCTTTACTACGAGGTACGTAGTAAAGGCATGTGTGGTAAAGGCTAACGTTAAAAAAGGGGGCTTGGTGGGGGTCTCCCCCCCAAAGAAAAAGAAACTCACCTAAAGTCACTCGGCGTCGTTTAAGAGGAAACGTAAAGAAACCCGCTTCCTCTTAACGACGTACGACGTCACCACGAACAATTAGAGGAAAAGATTATTCGTTGAAATAGCATTCCGTTGTAACGCATGCGTGCTAAAGGCATGCGTTGCAACGGAATTCGTTGTAATAACATACAACCCCTTCTAAGATCACTCTGCAATGCAATTATTTTGTGAATATAATCTTCGGGATGATACTGCCATCTCACTCTTCCATATTTGATTGCAGGTAATTTGTGGTTGGGGTGCAATTGCACATCTCCATGCCTCGTTTTCTCTACTACATTATGGCGAGCACATGCACTTGTAGACTGATAGTTATAGATTATATTTTCAGCTTCTTACCATGCAATAGCTGTCTGCAGATTGTTGATCATTTGTCCTTGTTATGTTGTTTATTTCATATTTCCTGACCAGATGGTGTTCTGTTGAAAGTGAAAACGTTCTAGGTACCTGACTATTCATTTAGATCATCTGAGAATAGTTGCAAAATTGGTGTTTAGGCCTTGATGAAAAACACTTGAAGGGGAAGATTTACCGACATTTTATGCCGAAGTGACATAAATAGGCTCAAAATCTTTTTTTCTGATTTACTTTCCAGTGCTAAACTTGTTTAGCGCTGGAAATAATGTCAAAATAAGGAGGAGCAGCGCTATGCACTGCTATACATTACTTAGTGCCAAGGGGGAGTACCATGGGTGTTCCCATGCAACCACCCACGGTTTCTGATGCTAAATCCTATTTACTAAATAAAGTAGACAGGGTTTAGCGTCAGAAAACTGTGCCCTTTTGAAATAAATGCTACAAATGAGAAATGCTTTTATTTCTGCTTCCTTTTCTCCTGACTTTGTAAAGGTGCTGTACTTTTCAGCACACATACAAAGAGAAAATGGTTAAAGCGAGTCAGTGCTTAGGGGCAGATTTATGAAGGCCTTGCGCCGCCGGTGCGTCACTTTATTTGACGCAACGGCGGTGCAAACAATGCGCCCTATTTACAACGTGACGCATCTAGGAGATGCGTCACGTTGTAAAGCCCTGCGCCATCAGGAGGCATTCCGGCGCAGGGTGGGCGTTCCGGGGCAGGTGCGCCGCGCAAAAGTGGCTGAGTGAAATCTATAAGATTTCACTCAGTCACTTTCAGGACAATGCTGCGTCAAAAGCCTGCGCCTGCTTGAAGCAGGCGTAGGTCTTGACGCAGCATTGTGGAGATGGGGCACCCCCGAGCCTTGCTGGAGCTGCGTCGCGCTTGCGATGCAGCTCCAGCAATGCGCCACCTTTTCGGCACAGATGCGTCACGCATCTGTGCCGTTTTTGCCCCATGGTGCGCCGCATTGTAAATGCGGCGCACCATAGGTGGCGGAGCAGCGGCGCAGGATGACTGGCGCATCCCTGGGGATGCGCCAGTCATCATAAATCTGCCCCTTAGTATTTTGTCCCGGAAGGGTTCCTTCCAGTAAAAAAAAAGCTATGCTAAACTCACAAAGACACCCTTGCACTATGGCGTAACGTTTCCTCACGGCAGCTGATTTCAACCCCAGCACTAGGGAAAGGGGAGCAGAGTGCTAAATTTCTGTAAATATGGCGCTCAACTCCTCTGTCGTTTTTACACAGTGCAGCATTTATGTCGCTGCACTGAGATGCAAGAGTAAGTGGTAAATCAGGCCTGACATTTTCAAATGTGTAGATACATACTGCAATTTCTTGATTTGACTCAATGGAATGGAGTTTTGCTCAACGCTTTTAGTTTGTAATGTGTACTTCAATGACTAAAGGAATTATTGGGGTCACTTACACAGTTTTAGTGACTTTAGGTTAGTCACAACTACCTTTCCTTTGGTTAAAATACACTGATAGGGGCAAGTGTTATTGTCTTATTCGTCGTAAAAGGGGGCAACGCCAGCACTGTTTGCTTGCTGTAAGGACAGCGGAAGCAGATCTCTCACCGTGAACATACAAGTGATGAAACTGTGGTCTTCCCTTTTTGGCACTCCAACCAGTTGACCCTGTGCAAACGATGTTGAAAACTGACCTGCTCCAGAGACTCTCCGGTCCTCCCGCCGCCCAGCTGCTCTGTTACCATCTCGAGCCGGGCCGTCGTGTGGAGTGTGGCGAGGGGCTGCCTACAACTCCAGGAGGCGCATAAAAGCGTCACTAGTCCCGGGGAGGCTTCCCTTTTTGGCACAACCAGTTGACCCTGTGCAAACGCTGTTGAAAACTGACCTGCTCCAGAGACCCTCAGGTCCTCCCGCCTGTCTCCCGCCGCCCAGCTGATCTGTTACCATCTCGAGCCGGGCCGCCGTGTGGAGTGTGGCGAGGGGCTGCCTACAATTCCCAGCAGCCCTTGAGGTCCCGAGCGGCATCACCCAGCGCCAGGAGGCGCATAAAAGCGTCACTAGTCCCGGGGAGCGGGGCTTCCCTTTTTGGCACTCCAACCAGTTGACCCTGTGCATACGCTGTTGAAAACTGACCTTCTCCAGAGACCCTCCGGTCCTCCTGCCTGTCTCCCACCGCCCAGCTGCTCTGTTACCATCTCGAGCCGGGCCGCCGTGTGGAGTGTGGCGAGGGGCTGCCTACAACTCCCGGCAGCCCTTGAGGTCCCGAGCGGCATCACCCAGCGCCAGGAGGTGCATAAAAGCGTCACTAGCCCCGTCTCGCGGGACGCCGGGCGAAGCCCGTGCCAAGGGCGGGTCCGTTGTTGCCCGTTAGTGACCGGTAAGACCGGACCGGGCAACCCCCCTTTAGTTCATCACAAGGTAAATTGTTCTATTCATCCTAGGAACGTCCTCCTTCAAGCTAACAAGTACTGTATAATTCACAGCCGGACCTATATTAAGAACTATCTCCTAGGTCTCTACGGAATATAGTGTAAACCTTAGGCTAAGCCACCATGACCAGAGGGAGCAGGAGTAAAACTGCAATGAGCGTCGTCCAGATAACAGGTCCGATCGACCAATTTATCTCTCGAACTAACGAGGCAATCGATCAGAGTTTCTCTCTGCTGGAGCGCAGGGTATCCCAAGACCCTGCGAACGCGAGACGCTCTTCCATGGGTCTCCTGGCTTCAGCGGTATCACCTATCCAGCAAGGTACCAATATCCCTTTGTTGATACCATCTAAAACTGTAGCAGAAATCCATACCGTCCCTAGTACGGTGGATCTCTCAGCCACCCAGCCTTCGTTAGATTCCCATGTGTCAGAAGACCTTGAAATCACCCCAGACTTACAGTTATGCCAATCACAAGAGATAGCATTAGTCAAGCAGTCTCGTGGGGCTAGGGAGGGCGCTGTTCCAAAACGGGGGAAAGGCAAGAAAAACGCTAGTCTAGCTAGATCTGGTGCCCCCTCAGAGACCGGGGGGGGGAAGCCTGTCCATTCTAGCCTGAGTGATCCAAAGGTTACCAACTCTCCTGTTATTAATTTAGTTGACTTGCCCGATAATCCTTCCATCATGGGCCAGGCGGGGGGTTCTTGCAGGACTTGTAACACCACCCCATACATATTAGTCAGCATCAGGGAGCTTCTTATGCACCACTTAAAATCTCTGGAACGCAGTTTAATGCACCTCGAAAAACAGATAGCGATACTTTCTGCTACGCCACCCACTCAGTCTAGTCTAGTTCAAACAAAACAGGGGGGGGGAAACCTAAACCTCCAAATATAGCTCCTCAATCGGCACAACCAGGTCCCCGAGGTATGCCGAACAAAGTTGCTAAGGCTCCTACCACGCAACCTAAGCCCAATACACCATCTGCCTCTTCCCAGTCAATTCCTGGCATGGGCTTGGCTTTGCTTAGTACGCCCACTGTCCCGTTCCAGGCCCTCTCAGGACTGGTGAAAGGTCCTGCCCAAGTAGCCAACAAAAATCAGACACCTTTTACACCTAAAACGCCGGGATTAAATCCCTCGGGGGAGGTAAAAAAGGGAGCGCGGCCTAGGCGCCCCATTCATCTTCCACCGGAGGCGCCCCCCTATATGGTTATTCTCACCGGGGTCCCAGAGCTATCCGATGGTGCAGATGAACCATCTTGGTCTCTTCAAAACAAGGTTTTGCAGTGGCTTAGCCTAAACAGGCCCCTACAGCCCCGTTACTCAAGTAGAATCTCTACAGTTCGCAGAGTAACATGGATCGGGGACGAACGTAAAACAATACAAGGTGACTGTATTATAGTAAACTGTGACGATCCAACTACAGTTGACTATATTTGTTCCTGGCCATCACTGGAAAAAAGGGGGGAATTGATGCTCAACGTCTCTCCTTCTTTTACCCTCCAGTGAATAGCTATCAATATTTTCCCTACTTCAAATTGGCAACAAGCCCCAGAAGGGTCCTGGAATCTTGTGGGTAATAGATATAGAAACGGGAGCAGGGAGTGGCAGGCTCAGTCTTGGCACCCAAGCAGAGTTCACTTTCCTATGGAGGGATGGCGGGGTTTCCCAACCAGAAATCGATATGATTGTCTGGAAATGGTTGATTGACCGTCAGTAAACCCAGATAGCATAAACCAGGTCCCTAGAATTTCTGGCGTTCTATCCCAATTAATCCCGACTACACTAAAAGCTAACGAGGTCAGAACTACGCTAGATACTTCTCCCGCCTATTCCAATACAATGGTGGAAAGATCCCCGGTGGTTTCTATCTGTACAAACGCCCTTAACTTTCACCAGTTCAAGGACTCTGACCACAGGATAGAGACCGTGGTCTCTTCTGTGTGTTCGCACACGCGTGCACCCGACCTCTCGTCAGTTGCAACTTCACCTCCCCAGCCAAATGAACTTCTGCTTACTACTAACCTGAGCTTTTCAATCTTGTACTGGAATGTTGCAGGTTTACGTACAAAAATGACTCTGCAGCCGTGGTTAGACACGGTAAATGAGCATCAGATAGTCTGCCTTCAAGAAACGTGGTCAACTACTCCCTATCATCTAGTGGGTTACAAAACATTCCACGTACCAGCTAGTCAGGGTGTCTCGGGTAGACCAAAGGGTGGACTGGTAGTTTATGTTGCTAATACTCTGTCTCCCACAACGATATGTATGTCTAAAGAAGAGCTGAGCTATCAAATTTTACAACTAACCTTTAATAATAATAGTACCTACTTCTTGGTTAACTTTTATAATAATCTTGAAACAATGGATTGTATAAATATCCTCAATGTAATTACCACTTTTTTAATAACTCAGCGCAATAAGCTTTCAACAACCCCAGTATATGTGGTCTGGGGTGGTGATTTTAATCTCCCACTGTGCACTAATTTAAAAAATGGAAACTGTGGCCTACTGGTGAGCACGGCAGTCCATTGTCTCACTTTGCACACACTATCTGTGGAAATAGTCTAAATGAGTGCCTTTTTTCATTAGAGCTTGATTTCGCCAATGATCTTGTAGAACCTTCAACTGACTTTTCACCAACTTTTCATGGTAGGGGGCTGTCAAGTACCATCGATTACATCATGTCCTCCCAGAGTATGAAGGGTCAAGTGGCAAATTTTCGAACCGGGTCTGATGTCAGTAGTGAATTTGAATTTGAATTTAAAAAACTTGTATAGCGCAACGTACACCAATCGGTTTCTTGGCGCTTTTGGAGGCAAGGATAACAGAAAAAAAGGGACAGTTAGTGCGGGAATGCCTGAGCAAACAAAAAGGTTTTCAGGCCCTTGCGGAAGAGGGAATATTGTTTGGTCGCTCGTAGGTGGTCAGGGAGGGAATTCCAAAAGATGGGGGCCAGAACTGAAAAATTGGAACCTCCCCATTTCTTTCTATTATAGCGAGGAACCTGTAGAAGGGATTGGGAGGATGATCGGAGCTGTCTAGTGGGGACATAATCTTTCAGCAGTGATGAAATAAAGGCAGGGGCCGTTCCCTGCCGTGCCTGGAAAGCCATGCAACCAGTCTTGAAGAGAGACCGTTGTCGAACAGGCAGCCAATGCAACGCCTTCAACAATGGTGAAGAATGATGGAAACGAGGAAGGCCATACACTAGCCGAGCTGCCTGGTTCTGCACAAGCTGGAGTTTACGTATGCTATATGCCGGGATGCCGTTGTAAAGGGCATTGGCATAGTCTAGCCGGGAGATCACCAAGGCAGACATGATGAGTTTAAGTGCCAGAGGAGAGAAAAACCGGGAAACAGTGCGAATAGTACGAAGCATCAGAAAGCAGGAAGAAATGACAGAACTAATTTGTGAGTGGAGGGTAAGCTGATTGTTAATTTTGATACCAAGGGTCTTGACCGTGGAGGAAGGGACCGGAGGGGAACCAAGAGTGGAAGGCCAGAAAGAGGAATTCCAGGGACTGGAAGAGCCACCAGTGAGCACCAGTTCGGTTTTATCCGGGTTCAACTTCAGATGGTTGTGGCTCATCCAGTCCCTGATAAAGATCATAATAGTTTGAAAGTTAGAAATAGCATGAGGAGAAGAAGAAAGATTGAAAACAAGCTGGAGGTCATCCGCATAATTATATACAGTGACCTCCAGCTGCTGAAGTGCAAAGATGAGAGGATAGATATAGAGATTGAACAGTAAAGGGGAGAGAGAAGAACCCTGGGGGACACCACAAGTGACTCTAAGTGGAGCTGCCGTGAACTCCCCCAGCCGAACCGCCTGGGTGCGATCCCGCAGGAAGGATGAGAGCCAAACTAGTGACCATTTTCCCATTAGCGTCGTAGTTGTACCAAAAAATGTTTCCTTACAATCTAACATCACCAGTTTGTTACCACAAAATTCATTAACTATGAATAAGGTGAATGGCTACTCCGTTAAATGGGCAAAGATAGATCCAGCCATAATTACCGGGAGGGTTCTTGCAAAAGCCAGACCCTGGGTTCTTGACTGCTTAGCACCAGATTCTACCCCCCAAACAATCATGGCCAGTTTCCAGAAGATCCTGGCGGTAATCAGAGAGGAGCTCATAGGCAAACACATAAATAAAAAGTGTACAACTGAAAGATGGTTTAACCCGCAGTGCCGTAAGGCACCCTCCAATCTAAAGGCAGCTCTCCGCAGAACTACGAGGGACACTTTGGAAATTTCCAACCTAAGGAAACTTTACAACTTAGCCAGAGTGGAACGCAGGAGGGAAATTAAGCAAAACCTCTGGTCACAACTACACGACAGCTGTCATAATAGAGACAGCGCCCTCTTTTGGCGTGTTATCAGATCTCCCTTTCTGGCTGACTCATCGACGGGGCAGCATTTAGATGTCGCAGTGTCAGCAGCTGAATGGGTCACCCACTTCTCAAAAATTTTTGGGGACTGTCAACCTGAGCCTCTCCGGGAGGAACGGCGTGGAGGAAGTAAGCCGGGGAGTAGCAGCTTCCCGATTAACATCTCCTTCGACCATGCTGAGGTCACCAAAGCCCTTAAAGCGTCAAAATCCGGCAAGGCACCTGGGCCTGACGGTGTCCCGCTGGACTTTTTTCTATATAACGTTGACCTGTGGTCTCCACTCCTTGCCCAGGTCTTGGCGGCAGCAACAACAACCGGGCTGATAGAATCATGGTCGACATCCATTTTGCTCCCTATCTTCAAGAAGGGCAACCGTAATGATCCCGCCTGCTACAGGCCTATTTTCCTCCTGGACCCCATGTGGGTCGGGTGGTTTTGGAACGTCTTCAAGCCTAGGCCCAAACCAATAACATCATTACCGACCTGCAATACGGATTCCAGAAGGGTCTTGGGACCGTAGAGCAGGCCTTGAACCTTGCCCTCCTGATTGGGAAGTATGTGGGAGCCAAAAGGGGTAACATCTTTCTCGTGTATGTAGACCTCAGTGCAGCTTTCGACTGCGTCATGCACTCCAGACTATGCGCAACCCTAGGGACCTTGGGGTGGACCCAGCCCTCATTGTTTTCCTCCGAGAACTTTACTCCGACGCAACGGCGCGTGTCAGATTTGGGGTTAACGGCGACCTGTCCCCATCTTTTTCCATCACAAAAGGGGTCAGGCAGGGCTGCGTATTGGCTCCCTTCTTGTTTAATCTTTATACCAACGGCCTTGAGGTGGCCATGCTAGAAGGGAGCCAGGATCTACCTCAGATTAATCACCGCCCAATTCCAACACTGCTATACGCAGATGACTCGGTCATTTTTGCCAGAACATTGATCCAACTGCAAAAACAACTTAATAAATATTGTTCTTTTATGGGCTCTCTTGGCCTTAAAGTCAACATAAAAAAGACTTTTGTTATGCACATTGGCCCCAAGGTCAAGAATCCCAAACCTATTTTTGTTGAGAAAACAAGGCTGGAAAAAACATCCGTTTACCCGTATCTAGGCATACTGGTGGACGACACCCTAAGCTGGAAACAGGACATGGCCAGTAGAAAACTTCTCTTCCAGCGAGCAACAACGGCCCTGGTCTCCTTTTCCAGGAAACTCGGTAAACCAGCTCCCACGAAACTGCTTAAGATTTATTACGCAAAGTGTCACAGCGTAGCCACCTATGGCGCGGGAGTTTGGGGATATGGTCCAATAGACCCAATCCAGACGATAGAGAACGGGTTTGTGAAGTATTTTTTGGCGCTCCCACAAAGTGCGCCAACATATGCATCCCATAATGAGCTAGGCATGGACTATGTTATTGACACCATTCGTTGCCAACCTATTCTTTTATGGCACCCTATATGGACAAAAGCCGAGTGCCATCTAACGCGCTCTTTGATCATGGACTGTATGGACTTAATAAACTGGCAAAAAATCCCATGGCTAGTTTATGTGGGGATCTTCTTTAGAGACCTTGGTCGCAGCTCCTTCTTCGATGACCCACCTAGTATGGAGGATATCTCGAGAAAGGCGCTAAAGAGGATGTGCTTGGGTCACCTAAGAGAACTTCGTGCCTCAATTGAGATTTTAAAACCCTCTAATTCCCAAATCCGCGCAGTCCAGACTGATATGGGCATGCAACCGTACTTATCGTTTCACCTGTCCAACCACGAGAAATATCTTTTGACAAGGTTTCGCTTCAACTCTTTCTTTCGTTTGGTTTCTTTTCCACAAACACAGAGCTGGTCGAATGCCAACACGAACTGCCCTTGTGACGGTGTATCCCCCCAGTCAACAATCCACACTATCTTGTTTTGCAAATTCTATAAGTTACCACAAAAGTCCTGGATTCCACCACTCCTCCGTTTAATTGGCCTAAGGTCGTGTCACCCAGCATTTATGTCTCTACAGTTCCTGGACTCAGAATGCTTTGCAAAGTGCATAGTTACTTTTTTAAAAGCTTGTATTACGATCCGTCGTGCTGTTGGCTAATCTCGTTACATGTTCACATATTTTATTCTTACGTATGCAACTGTTATCTTCAAGTTTTATATTTGTTCTCGTAGTATATTTTATTTAATCATTTTTAATTTATTTCTGATTCTGATTCCGCTAGTAATATCGTTTGATTCTTTATGTATTGTGGAAATTTTATTTTTTGTTTTGAATTTTCTTTTTATTAATTCGTTGTCATTTTTTATGTACTTTTTATGGTTGCAAAACAAGTGGTAACCGAATAAAAGATTATGAAATGAAATGAAACTGTGGTCAGGTGTACGGCCAAGTTGTATTGTCAGGACTCCTGAGACACCTCCTCATTATTCCATGTATCTTGCTTTACTTGTTTTTTTTCTTCTCTCTTTCTTCACTGTTGTTTTGCTTATCACTCTCTTTTTAATTGTGCTTGTATTCAATCACATTGGAACAGTTGGTGATATAATGGATACTCAGTCCTGTAAATAGTTATGTAGAAGCATTTGGGTCCATATCTTCCTGGGGGTATCAAAGACACCCTAAGTACATACATTTATTCCACCCTATGTAGTTTGTATATGTTTTTTGAAGAATAATCTGGAAGGAGTAACCTTGTCCTCGCCTGCAATATTTATTTGACTTGCCTGCCCAGGACCCGCAGGCTGGGAAATTTGTTAACTCCCCCACACTCAGGAGAAAACTCCATGTGCTTCAGAGCCATTAGAAAAAGAAAAAACATTGCATGATGGAATGAGGGCTAGTCTCTCTGTTCTGGACACTGGCAGTCAAATCCAGCAGTGCACCAGATTAGAAAGTTTGTCGTATGCTGGGCCATAACTATTTGTGACTACCGCAGGACCCCGATGCACATGAATCTATAGGGACTGCACTGAGAATTCTTCACATTTATTGTAGGAATTCTGTGTGATCATGGAAAGAAGGACCATCTCCCATTTCCCTCTGTTGATCCTAAGCCCTGACAGCTCGCTAAATGTTGTAAACGATCTAACAATAGGAGGGATATTAATTGTCCATTTTTTAATAAACAATATGTCATCCTTTTCCTCTGAGCATTAGCGTCTGAACACATTTATTTTTCATTGCATTTGATCTACACCTAATGACAAAATGATCTTGTTATTCTGTTTTCTCTTTCTGCATTGAGATGACACCGTGTTTCCACTAAGGGTTCCAATGCTGGAGTAAATAAATGAGGCGGCATCCTTGTCTAGTACCACATTCTGTTTCTGTAGTGTGCAAGTGCATGCCATGTACTCTTATTCTCATTGAGGGGTAACTGTAGAGCAGTTTTACCTTGACAAAAAATTCTCTCCTCCATCCAATGCTCTCCAGCCCAAGTAATTGCTATTCGCTCGAGTTAAATGCCTTTCTGGTGACCAAAAATACTGTTCTTGCTGCCACAACTATCCTAATTTGCTGCATGATGGTGAATACTGTGTGCAGGTTTAATCAGCCACGGCCCGCACAGGTAAGAGCGATGTGGCCAGGTGAGGGGGGATTTCGACGGACGATGACGAGGGAAAATTATTTATTTATTTACTTTCCCCTCATCATCGTCCATCGAAATCCCCCCCCCTCCCCCCACCCAGCCTCACCACTCGTATCTGCACTGGCCGCGGCTGGGTTTAATGCAGTGCTTTGGACTATGATGAACCCCATCTCATCCAGTAGCATCAACTAGGACATTAGAGGGAGCAATCTGCCAGCAAGGATTTTGGCCAGGACTCTGTTGTTTGAATTAATTAGTGTGAGTGGATGACATGAGCCACATGATGATGGTGATTTTCCTGGTTTTAAAAGTATGACTAGTACGGCTTCTTTAACTGTTGCGAGCCCCCCTCCAGCCCAGCCTTGCCATTCATGCCCAAAAAATGTGGTGCAAAAATGTCTAGATATTTTTTGTGAAACTCCGCTGGGAGGCCATGACTCCCTAGATCCTTGCTCCAGTATAGGCTCTTCATCGCTGCACTCACCTTCTCATTCGTGTTGGGTGCAGACAAAATCTTTTGGCGCTCATCCTACAGCTGTGCCAATGCTATTGCTTCAAATACATAAGGATGATTTCTCTCTGTGTTGTTTATTTAGTAGGGCACAAAATTGCATAAAATTCAGTAAAGACCACTGATACATCTGGGCTCCTGTATAGTTGGCCTAACCGGAATCTTTACCATAATCATCTAATTTGCCCCCCAGTGTTTTTTTATTGAGTTAGCTAAAATCCTACTAGATATCTCATCTCCTCCAGACTTAATTGCTGCGGCATATTACCCAATTATTTTCACTTCTCTTTCTGCTTCTTCCTTAAAATTCAGCCTTTCTCTAGAATAACATTCTCCTTTTGGATCTGTAAATATTTGTGCTTTCGCTTTTGTAGGTAACCTACATCCATACAGGTTACAGCATGGCATACAGAAATTGCACCACCTGGAGCTTCTTTTACTGGAAGTGAATGCCTTCTAGACGTCCTACACTACCACAGTAAAGTCATGACATATATCAATAAGGAGAGACCTTCATGTCTCAGGTCTTTTTTCTCATTGGCCTTTCACAATAATATAATGGAATATCCTAGAAACAATTGCTCTGGCTGACGTGCCAGAGGTTGACCTAGGTTCTAGGAAGTGATGGGCACTTTCAACCACGAACATAAGGAACAGCTTAGCCCTGTCAAAAAAGTGGCTCAGCAATTTTTCAACAAAGGTTTCAGTGTGTCCCATTTCAATTGATTCTGCCACACCTACGATGCTAAGGTTAATCCTCTTGGATCATGGCTCGAGGTCTTTATTTCTAGCTTTCATGAGCTCTAGTACATTTTCAATATGCAGGAGCACTGCTCAGTGCTGCATTATCTTCCATGGGAGATATCTCTTTCTGTGTTCTGTCAAGCCTCTTATTTTGTTTGTTGAGTCCTTCAAACATATGGTTCATGTGCATGGATAGTACATCTATTTACTCAGGGAAACAGCCATTACAACACAGCTGTTTCCCCGCATACCATTACATCGCAAGCGTTACAACGCATGCCATGTTACAATGTGTAGCGATTACTACGCATTTTTTTACATCGCATACGCTTTTACATCGAATGCGATGTAAAAAGAAAATGGCATTCCACCTCATTGTGAGGAAACAGAGGCTCTTCAGTTTCCTCACAACAACGTGCACCGCCTCTCACAGCAGACTTGAAGCAGGAACCAGGAGGAGAGAGAAAACGCAAGGAGAGAGAGGTAAAGGGGATTGGACCTTGGGGGGGGGGGGGTTACTTTTGTAGGGTAAAATGGTGTCAGGTGGGGTGTGTGTGTAGTGCAGGGTAGTGTTTTATGGTTTAGGGTAGTGTCTGGGTCATGCAGGGTAGTGTTTAAGTGTAGGGAGAATACTGGGGTCGGAGAGCCTCGTGCAGGGGGTATTGTTTTAGGGTTTAGGGTAGTGTTGGGGGTTGTGCAGGGTAGTGAGTGTTTTAGGGTAGGGAGAGGACTGGGGGTCCGGGGAAGTTCGTGCTGGGGGTAGTGTTTTAGTGTTTAGGTTAGTGTGGGGGGGTTGTGCAGGGTAGTGTTTTAGGGTAGAGAGAGGAATGGGGGTTGGGGAAGGGTCATGCAGGGATCCCAAATTAGGGTTTAGGGTAGGGCAGGGTAGTGTAACTTACCTTTCATACTTACTTTCATCATGAGTATACCTATACCACGCATGCCTTTGCATTGTAATGGCATGCATGGTAAAGGCATATTTGTGGTAAAAGTATGCAATGTAATGGTAGGTCTTTGTAATTGACAACACGTAGTAATACCCGCGTTGTAATGGCACGCGTGGATCAGTACGCGTTGTAATGAGTCATATTCTTTTACTCATAGCAGGAAGGCTATGGTGTATTTCTTTTAGCATTTGTTTCACTTTCATTTGCTCTTCCTAATCTGCTGCCAAGGGGGCTTATCCAATCTCTTTGTCCCTGAGGTTGTCTTGTGGAGAACTTCAGTTGTTTTGTTGATTATTGTCAGGTTTTCTGATGTTAAGCACCTCGAGTTCTCTTCGTTATGTCTGTGGAATAATAGTTTTTGGTCATTTTTTATCATTTGATCTAAGGTGTAGACACCAGGGGTGGTAAGGGCGACCTACTTCCTTTGAGTTCCCAGTCGCTGTTCTGGTCTATTCTGCCACACTGCCCATGCTACGTTTAGACCTCAGTGCTCAATAATGCCACTGAGGGGCTCTGTGCAAAAACACCAGGCAGGCAGCCCCACAATGGATGAGCCAAACCCCTCAGTCATAAGATTGTGGACAGCTGGTATTAGTGGAGACCATTAGGTTGCCTCCTGCTGGTATTTGAAATAGCCAAAACCCATGGTACAACCTCCTTAGTTATTGTTAGTTCCCATTATTATACATCTTGTTGTTTGATTAGGTGAGGCACCAGTCTGTCCAGGCGCACAATGCCATTGGGCTCGAAGGGCTTCAGACCCCCCACCCCCATCATGTGTCAGTCCGGGGCGGAGACAGCTTTCCCGGGCACACACCCAGTCGCACCAGAGGACTTCACAGGTCTTTAAAAGACCATTTACTTGCTAACGAGGCTTTGTTGTTTTTTCGCCCCTTCTTAGAGCCCCTGTATCTCCACTCTGACTATTGCTGTAAGAGTTAGCACCGCCCCTCGAATTGTTTAGTAGCCTCCCCAAAGTGGCTTTGGTTGAGCCTCTGCTCACTTCCATGATATGTAAATCCCCAATGGGGGGAGCAAGACTGTTGTCACCCTGCTCCCTTTTCCAAATATCCTAGCGCCTATTCAAGGGAGGGGTGACAGAGGTGCCCTACCCTCTTCTCTGTCACTGCCCACATGGCCCCATATTGTACAAGGGGGCCAGGCAAAGTTCCTGGTCCTGTCTGTGCCTTGGTAAGGGTCAACTCAATGCCTTAATCTACTCTAAACCACACTTCCTCTCACAAAAAGCACAGGATGCTGCATGAGTAAGTCAGGATCAAGGGTCCAATGGCTCCATGTGCCGGAAACCCTAGGGGACATCCCGTCTGTCCAAAAAGACCAGCCCATATTTTGATGATTTTGCTTTCACTTTTCTGCGGGATCCAGGGAGGTGTCAGGATCTGCAGGCTGTGCTGCACACGCCGCATTATTTTGCCTCTTTCTGCTCGTTCCTGACCGCTATTTTGCCTCTTTCCCCTAGTTTATGACAAATATTTTGTCTCTTTCTCCTTTGTTCTGACCTATATTTGACCTCATTCTACTCGGTTCTGACTGCTATGTTGCCTCTTTTTGCTTGTTACAGACATTTATTTTGCCACTTTCTGCTTGTTTCTGATCTTTATTTTGCCTCTTCCTGCTCGTCTCTGACCTCTATTTTGCCTCTTTATGCTAGTTTCTGGGCTGTCTTTTGCCTCTTTCTGCTAATTTCTGATCTCTATTTTGCCTCTTACTGCTAATTTCTGACCTATATTATGCCTCTTTCAGCCTGTTGCTGATCTCTGTTTTGCCTCTGTCTGCTTGTTTCTGGCCTCTATTCTGCTTCTTTGTACTCATTTGCTACCTTTGTTTTCCCTTTACTCGTTTCTGTCCTTTTATTTTGCCTCTTTCTGCTTGTTTTTGACCTTTATGCTGACTCTTTCTCCACATTTCTAACCTTTATTCAGCCTCTTCCTGCTCATTTCTGACCTTCATCTTGCCTCTTTCTGCTCATTGCTGACTTTTAAAAAGGCCTCTTTCTGCTCATTTCTGACCTTTATTATACATCTTTCCGCTTGCTGCTGACTTTATTCTGCCTCCTTCTGCTCATTTCTGACCTTTATTTTGCCTTTCTGATCGTTTCTCACCTTTATCTTGCCCATTTCTGCTCATTGCTGGCCTTTGTTTGGCCTCTTTCTGCTCGTTTCTCACCTTTAGTTCACTTCTCCTGCTGGTTTCTGACCTCTATTTAGTATGTTGTGCTTTTTTCTCACCTTTTTTTGCCTCTTTCTGCTCATTTGTCACCTTTACTTTGCCTGTTGTTGCTCATTTCCGACCTATATTCTGCCTCTCTCTGCTTGTTTCTAAATTTATTTTGCCTATTTATGCTCATTCCTCACCTTTGTTTTGCCTGTTTCTGCTAATTTCTCACCTTTATTTTGCCTATTTCTGCTCATTCATTGACCTTTATTTTTTCTCTTTCCACTCGTTGCAGACCTCTATTTTGCTTCTATTAACTCCTTTTTGACCTTCATTTTACCTCTTTCTGCTTGTTTCTAATCTCTATTTTGCCTATTTCTGGTCGGTTCTAACCTTTATTTTAAACCTTCTGCTCCTTTCCGACCCCTATTCTACCTCTTTCTGCTCATTTCTGACCTCTATTTTGCCTCTTTCTGCTAGTATCTGACCTCTTGCCTCTTTCTGCTCATTGCTGATCTCTATTGCGCCTCTTTCTGCTTGTTCCTGGCCTCTATTTTGCATTTTCTGCTCATTTGTGACCTTTATTTTACCTCTTTCTGCTTGTTTCTGACCTCTATTTTGCCTATTTCTGCTCGGTTTTGATATTTATTTTAAATCTTTCTGCTCTGTGCTGACCTTAATTTTGCCTCTTTCTGCTTGTTTCTCACCTTATCCTGCCTCTTTCTGCTCGTTTCTACCCTCTATTTTGCCTCTTTCTGATCATTTCTGATATTTATTTTACCTCATTCTGCTCATTTCTGACCTTTATTTTGCCTCTTTCTGCTTGTTTCTGACTTTTATTCTGCCACTTTCTGCTCATTTCTGACCTTTATTGTGCCTCTTGCTGCTCATTTCTAACCTCTATTTTGACTCTTTCTTCTTGTTTCTCACCTTTAGTCTGCTTCTTTGTGCTCGTTTCTTACCTTTAACTTGCCTCTTTCAGCTTGTTTTTGACCTTTATTCTGCATCTTTCTGCTCATTGCTGACCTTTATTCTGCCTCTTTCTGCTAGTTTCTGACCATTATTTGTCCTCTTTCTGATCATTTCTCACCTTTATCTTGCCTCTTTGTGCCCAGCGCTGACCTCTGTTTTGCCTCTGTCGGCCTGTTGTTGATCTCTATTTTGCCTCTGTCTGCTTGTTTCCAGCCTCTATTTTGCTTCTTTCTGCTCGTTTGCTACCTTTATTTTCCCTTTTCTCATTTCTGGCCTTTTATTTAGCCTCTTTCTGCTTGCTTCTGACCTGTATACAGACTCTTTTCTTTCTCCTCATTTCTAACCTTGAATCTGCCACTTCCTGCTCATTTCTGTCCTCTTATTTTGCCTCCTTCTGCTCATATTCCACCTTCATCTTGCCTCTTTCTGTTCATTGCTGAACTTTAATAAGCTTCTTTCTGCTAGTTTCTGACCTCTATTTTGCCTCTTTCCGCCTGTTGTATATCTCTATTTTGCCTCTGTCTGCTTGTTTTTGTCTTCTATTTTGCTTCTTTCTGCTCGTTTGTTACCTTTATTTCCCCTTTTCTCATTTCTGTCTTGTTATTGTGCCTATTTCTGCTTGTTTCTGACCATTATACAGACACTTTATCCTCATTTCTAACCTTTAATCTGTCTCTTCCTGCTCATTTCTTACCTCTTATTTTGCCTCTTTCTAGTTCAAGTTCAATCTTTATTATGTTTTGGAACTCCATAGAGGTCCACATAAAAGAAACACACAATACAAAACTCCATTCATTGCAGAAAGACAATTTACAACAATTACCGCGGTACAAAATAATTCATAGATACATACATCATAGGCGATCCTTCAATAAATATCTAAAAAGCATTTTAAAAAATTAAAAATATTAAAACAGAATCTCTCATTTGGGGGGTTATATAAGGCAAACATAAAAGAATTAACATTTAAAATACCCATTTGCAAGCATATTTGCCTTAACCATTTACGACGAAATGGACGCAGCACTGGACATATAAAAAGTACATGCATTCGGTCTTGAGTGGACAGGTGACAAAAGTCGCAGATTGCCTCTTTCTACTTATATTTCACCTTCATCTCGCCTCTTTCTGCTCATTCCTGACCTTTATTAAGCCTCTTTCTGCCTGTTTGTCACCTTTATTTTCCCTTCTGCTGCTGGTTTTGTCTTTTTGTGCTTGTTTCTTACCTTTATTTTGCCTCTTGCCGCACGTTTGCCACCTTTATTTTCCTTTCTACTGCTGGTTTCTGACCTCTATTTTGTCTTTTTGCACGTTTCTCACCTTTATTTTACCTCTTTCTGCTTGTTTTTGGCCTCTGTTTTGCCTATTTCTGCTGGGTTCTGACCTTTAACCCTTTTCCTGCGGCCGCGATTTTGCGGCAGTGTGGCACTTCCACAAAATGGGCATGGCCCCATCGGCCGTTGGCCGACGGCAGCACGAGTGAGGTAGTGCTGCCGTCGGCCAACGGCCGGCAGAAGCTCGCAAGGGGTTCATTTCCATCTTTCTGCTCCTTTCGGACCCCTACTTTGCCTTTTTCTGCTAATTTTTTACCTTTTTTTGCATCTTTCTGATAGTTCATGACCATTATTTTGCCTCGTTCTGCTAGTTTCTGACCTCTTGCCACTTTCTGCTCATTGCTGATCTCTATTGTGCTTCTTTCTGCTTGTTGCTGGCCTCTATTGTGCATCTTTTGGCTCATTTGTGACCTTTATTTTCCCTCTTCTGTTCGTTTCTGAACTTTTACTTTAGCTCTTCCTGCTAGTTTCTGACCTCTATTTTGTCTCTTTCTGATTGTTTCTTTCCTTTATTTTGCCTTTCTGCTCCGTGTTGACCTTAATTTTGCATCTTTCGGCATGTTTCTCACCCTTATCCTGCCTCGTTCTGCTAATTTCTGACCTCTATTATGCCTCTTTGTGCCCATTTCTGATCTTTATTTGACCTCTTTCTTCTCGTTGCTGATCTTTATTTTGCCTCTTTCTGCTTGTTTCTCACCTTTATTTTGTCTTTTTCTGCTTGTTTGTCACCTTTGTTTTGTCTCTTGCTGCTAGTTTCTGACTACTATTTTGTCTCTTTCTACTCATTTCTCACCTTTATTTTTCCTCTTTCTGCTCTGTGCTGACCTTAACTTTGCCTCTTTCTGCTTGTTTCTCACCCTTATCCTGCATCTTTCTGCTGGTTTCTGACCTCTATTTTGCCTCTTTGTGCAGATTTCTGATCTTTATTTGACCTCTTTCTACTTCTTTCTGACCTTTATTTTGTCTCCTCCTGCTTATTTTTTACTTTTATTCTTGCCCTTTCTGCTAATTTCTGACCTTCATTTTGCCTCTTGCCGCCCATTTCTGAACTCTATTTTGACTCTTTCTTCTTGTTTCTGACCTTTAGACTGCTTCTTTGTGCGCGTTTCTTACCTTTAACTTGCCTCTTTCAGCTTGTTTCTGACCTTTATTCTGCATCTTTCTGCTCATGGCTGACCTTTATTCTGCCTCTTTCTGCTAGTTTCTGACCAATTATTTTCGTCTTTCTGATCATTTCTCACCTTTATCTTGCCTCTTTGTGCCCAGTGCTGATCTCTATTTTGCCTTTTTCTGCTAGTTTGTTACCTTTATTTTCCCTTTTCTCATTTCTGTCCTTTTATTTTGCCTCTTTCTGCTTATTTCTGACCTGTATATAGACTCTCTTCTTTCTCCTCATTTCTAACCTTTAATCTGCCTCTTCCTGCTCTTTTCTGACCTCCTATTTTGCGTCTTTCTGCTTATATTTCACCTTCATCTTGCCTCTTTCTGCTCATTGCTGACCTTTGATAAGCCTATTTCTGCTTATTTCTGACCTTTATTATACATCATTCTGCTTGCTGCTGACCTTTATTCTGCCTCCTTCTGCTAATTTCTGACCTTTATTTTGCCTTTCTGCTCGCTTATCACCTATATCTTGCCTTTCTCTGCTCGTTGCTGGCCTTAATTTGCCTCTTTCTGCTTGTTTGAACCTTTATTTTTCCATCTACTTCTGGTTTCTGACCTCTATTTTGTCTTTTTGCGCTTGTTTTTCACCTTTATTTTGCCTATTCCTGCTCATTCCTGACCTTTGTTTTGCCACTTTGTGCTAATTTCTCACCTTTATCGTGCCTAATTCTGCTTGTTTCTGACCATCATTTTACCTCTTTCTGCTTGTTTATGACCACTGTTTTGTCTATTTCTGCTTGGTTCTGACCTTTAACCCCTTTCCTGCAGCCGCGATTTTGCGGCAGTGCGGCACTTCCACAAAATGGGCGGGGACGCGTCGGCCGTTGGCCGACGGCAGCACTAGCGAGGTAGTGCTCCCGTCGGCCAACGGCACACAGAAGCACTCAGGGGGTTAATTTACATCTTTCTGCTCCTTTCGGACCCCTACTTTGCCTTTTTCTGCTCATTTTTTACCTTTTTTTTGCATCTTTCTGATAGTTCCTGACCATTATTTTGCCTCTTTCAGCTAGTTTCTGACCTCTTGCCTCTTTCTGCTCATTGCTGATCTCTATTGTGCCTCTTTCTGCTTGTTGCTGGCCTCCATTGTGCATCTTTTGGCTCATTTGTGACCTTTATTTTCCCTCTTCTGTTCGTTTCTGAACTTTTACTTTAGCTCTTGCTGCTAGTTTCTGACCTCTATTTTGTCTCTTTCTGCTTGTTTCTTTCCTTTATTTTGCCTCTTTCTGCTCCGTGTTGACCTTAATTTTGCATCTTTTGGCATGTTTCTCACCCTTATCCTGCCTCGTTCTGCTAATTTCTGACCTCTATTATGACACTTTGTGCCCATTTTTGATCTTTATTTGACCTCTTTCTGCTTGTTTCTGACCTTTATTTTGCCTCTTTCTGCTCGTTTCTGACTTTTATTCTGCCCCTCTCTGCTCATTTCTGCCTCTTTGGGCTCATTGCTGACCTTTTTTTGCCTATTTCTACTCGTTTCTCACTTTTATTTTGCCTCTTTGTATGCATTTGTCACCCATATTTTGACTTACTGCTGATTTCTGACCTTTATTATGCCTATTGCTGCTCATTTCTCACCTTTATTTTGCCTCTTTCTGCTCATTGCTGACCTTTATTGTGGTCTCATTCTTCTAGTTTTTTACCTTCATTTTTCAACTTTCTGATTGTTTTGCACCTTTATCTTGCCTCTTCCTGCTCATTGTTGACCTCTACTCAGCCTCTTTCTGCCAGTTTCTGACCTTTATTTTCCCTCTTTCTGATTGTTTCTCACCTTTATCTTGCCTCTTCCTACTCGTTGCTGATCTTTATTCTGCCTCTTTCTGCTAATTTCTCAACTTTATCTTGCCTCTTTCTGATCGTTACTGATCTTTATTTTGCCTCTTTCTGCTCGTTTCTCACCTTTATTTTGTCTCTTCCTGCTTGTTTGTCTCCTTTATTTTGTCTCTTGCTGCTAGTTTCGGACTACTATTTGGTCTCTTTCTGCTCATTTCTGACCTTTATTTTCCCACTTTCTACTCTGTGCTGACCTTAATTTTGCCTCTTTCTGCTTGTTTCTCACCCTTATCCTGCCTCTTTCTGCTGGTTTCTGACCTCTATTTTCCCTCTTTGTGCCGATTTCTGATATTTATTTTACCCCTTTCTGCTAATTTCTGACCTTTATTTTGCCTCTTGCCGCCCATTTCTGAACTCTATTTTGACTCTTTCTTCTTGTTTCTGACCTTTAGTCTGCTTCTTTGTGCTCGTTTCTTACCTTTAACTTGCCTCTTTCAGCTTGTTTCTGACCTTTTATCTGCATCTTTCTGCTCATTGTTGACCTTTATTCTGCCTCTTTCAGCTAGTTTCTGACCATTATTTTTCATCTTTCTGATCATTTCTCACCTTTATCTTGCCTCTTTGTGCCCAGTGCTGACCTCTATTTTGCCTCTTTCCGCTTGTTGTTGATCTCTATTTTGCCTCTGTCTGCTTGAATCCAGCCTCTATTTTGCTTCTTTCTGCTCATTTGTTACCTTTATTTTCCCTTTTCTTATTTCTGTCCTTTTATTTTGCCTCTTTCTGCTTGTTTCTGACCTTTATGCAGACTCTTTTCTTTCTCCTGATTTCTAACCTTTAATCTGCCTCTTCCTGCTTGTTTCTGACCTCTTGCCTTTCCTCTTTCTGCTTTTTTTCACACCTTCATCTTGCCTCTTTCTGCTCATTGCTGACCATTAATAAGCCTCTTTCTGCTAATTTCTGACCTTTATTATACATCATTCTGCTTGCTGCTGACCTTTATTCTGCCTCCTTCTGCTCATTTCTGACCTTCTGTCTTTCTGCTAGTTTATCACCTATATCTTGCCTGTCTCTGCTCATTGCTGGCCTTAATTTGCCTCTTTTTGCTCGTTTGTACCTTTATTTTCCCTTCTACTCCTGATATCTGACCTATATTTTGTATTTTTGTGCTTGTTTCTCACCTTTATTTGACCTATTTCTGCTCATTCCTGACCTTTGTTCTGCCTCTTCGTGATAATTGTTACCTTCATCTCGCCTATTTCTGCTCATTTCTGACCTTTATTTTCCCTCTTTCCACGCCATATTTTCCTTCTATTAACTAATTTCTGACCATCATTTTATCTCTTTTGGCTTATTTCTGACCTCTTTTTTGCCTATTTGTTTTTATTAGTAACAGCAAAACACGTGCATACAAGGACATCACTGTAGGACTTACAGAATTCTGGATTTGGACAGTTATCTAACATCATTTATGCATTACATAGCTTACACCTCCTGTACTGTGACGCATTTCCAATTCCACTGTTGGGGACACCACAATATCTCCCCGGTACTTATTCCAGTTCAACCAATTTCGGTCCCATTTCTTGGGGCACCCCGTGCTATAAACACCTCCGTTTGCGCCAACACTATCCAACTCTTCCGCCCACACATGGACACCCCAACCTTTCGCTATCTCCCTTTTGACCAGGGATTAGCCCAGCGTCACAAATTTCTTCCCTACTTCTGTCAGGTCAGTTGCCTCCCAGATAGTTAACAACCCCAGTCGGGGCATTAGGATCAACTCCTTATGTAGGGTTTTATGCATGTGTTCCGTGGCTCCCTCCCATAGGACCCGCAACCCTGGGCAGCTCCACAGCATATGGTAAAACGTGGCCTGTTGGCCACATCCCCTCAGGCAGAGATCATCCGACTCTGAACCCACCTTCACCAAAGTCAGTCCCGTCATATACGAGCGGTGCAATATCCAGAGTTGAATCAACCTGAGCTTTTGCGTGATAGCCGCCTCCCGCGGAGACATCAAGTTTTTTGCCTATTTCTGCTCGGTTCTGACCTTTATTTTACATCTTTCTGCTCCTTTCTGACACCTATTTTGCCTCTTTCTGCTCAATTCTGACCTCTATTTTGCATCTTACTGCTAGTTTCTGGTCATTATGTTGCCTCTTTCTGCTCGTTTCTGACCTCTTGCCTCTTTCTGCTCATTGCGGATCTCTATTGTGCCTTTTTCTGCTTGTTACTGGCCTCTATTTTGCATTTTCAGCTCATTTGTGACCTTTACTTTCCCTCTTTCTGCTTGTTTCTGACCTCTATTTTTGCTCAGTTCTGACCTTTATTTTAAATCTTTCTGCTCCGTGCTGACCTTAATTTTGCCTCTTTCTGCTTGTTTCTCACCCTTATCCTGCCTCTTTCTGCTTGGTTCCGACCTCTATTTTGCCTCTTTGTGCCCATGTCTGATCTTTATTTTACCTCTTTCTGCTCGTTTCTGACCTTTATTTAGCCTCTTTCTGCTCATTTCTGACTTTTATGCTGCCACTCTCTGCTCATTTCTGACCTTTACTTTGCTTCTTGCTGCTCATTTCTGTCATGGTTCTTAGGGTAGCCCCCTTCCCTTCTTACCTGTGTGCTTGGGTACGCATGATCCTTAGTTCAAGTGGAAGCAAGTAGCCTCACTTCCGAGTTACTACGGTTGGCGGTCCAGCTTCCATTCCGGGAACCGCCGTGACATCATCAGCGCTTCCGGGGGACTCCGCATAACATCAGCGGTTTCCCCCGGATCGTCGCTTTGTATTGACGCCTGAGCCGACCTTAGGTTCTTCCTTCAGGACACCATTGGTTTCCTGAAGTAGCGCAAGAGCGCTGCTTATCTCCTAAGGTAACCCTCGAGCCGCGCTGGTGCGCTGTTTGTTTCCCTTTGCCTTCGTGCCCTCATTGACTTTAACTTAGTGCAGGAGCGCTTACGCAATCGCTCACCTTGCCTCTTGAAAGTTGCCTATAGCGCAAGAGTGCTTATGTGGTTGTTTTCTTTGCCCATTTTGACTGCCAACAACGTTGGAATGCTTGCTCTCTCACTTGCTTGCAAGCCCCCATCAACATGGACAACTAGCGCAGGAGCGCTTATGCATTTGTTTACTTTGCCCCCATTTACCTTGGCCAAATAGTGCAGGTGCGCTTACCTTCATGCTTGCTTTGCCTTCATTGACTTGTATCAAGTGCAGAACAGCTTGCTAGTGTTGTCTTGCAGACTGGCCTCGCCACACAGGATCGCTTACCATGAGCCTTTCCTTACCTTGCTACGCCGCGCTGGAGCGCTTAATGGAGGTTCTTTCTTCTGTTGCGCAGGAGCGCTTTATTCTTCTTTTCGAGAACGGCTACAGACTTATGATGTCCAGATATGAGGTAATCTCTCACTTCCGCATGACCATATGTTAGTGATTGGGAGAAAGGTGTGTTTGGGCTGATTGTAATTGGTCTTCCCTTGTCTTCCTGTCCAGCTGGGGTCCACGGTCATTCCAACAGAGGGACGTCCTCTTCTGGCCTTTTCTAATGTCATCCTGCCATTCCCTAACTACCTTCCCCATTTCCATCTTCATACTGGTTTGTTGTCAATTCTCAGATAAGGATAAGGTGGGCGTGAGGGCGATAGCTCATGTCGTCTCTGCGAGATCTCTCCGCAAAAAACAGGTAACACTTGTGGGGCTCCTGACAGAATACAAAGCCCAAGTATATCATCTTGCCCAGACGACATGAGCGATCCCGAGATCACCCTGCAAGACATAGAAGCTATGCTTGCGAACATACAAGCTGAAAACCTCAGCTTGCGCCAAGACATGACGGCCTTACAGGGTCAGATGGTGGCTGGGGTTACTGGTCCTTAGGGTCCTTCCCCCTCCACTAGAGTTAGGCAGGAGGGGCTGTTACAACCTCCCATGTTTACCTTTGGGGGTGCATCTTCCAACACACAACTAGACAACGCTATTCATGTGATAGCTCCCCACCCCATACAACTCGCACCACCCGAACGCTTTTATGGCAATAGCTCTAAATACAGCATCTTTCTTCACCAGTGACACCTGCACTTCATGGCCAGAGCAACCGCCTTTCCGGACAACGTTTCCAAGATCGCCTTTATCCTCTCCTACATGGGTGGAGACGCCGCTCAATGATCCATTTCCCTGGTGGATAATGACGACCCTATGTTGTACAACCTGCCGGCTTTTAAAGAAGCACTGTGGCTGATGTTCGCCCGTCATACTTTTGTTCATGCTGCAGACAACAAACTGCTCAACCTGAAGCAAGTCAACACCGAGCTGCTCCATTATATCACGACCTTCAGTAGGCTCGTCCTAGAAGACTGTTGGCCTGGGACCAAGAAGATATCAGTGTTTTACAGGGGTCTACGCGATGAACTGAAGGACCTGATTTCACAGATGCCTGATCCCCCGGATGAAATAGGTCATTTCATCGATCTGGTGGTTAAAGTAAACTGCAGAATACAGGAGCGAAGAAATGAGAGAAACAAAGGAGGTGACAACCGGTTCCTGTCCTTCAAAGACAAAACTAAGGATGAACCAGCTCCTTACGGTGACGTGCCTGAACCTATGCAGACCTCTCACTAATGAGGAAAGAGAGAGGAGGAGAAAACAGAACCAGTGTCTGTACTGCGGTAAGAGCGGACATTTCGTCAGAGAATGCCCAATTAAGCATACCCGAGTCAAAGGAAGAAAACCGTTTGCACTGCCGGTTTCCAAGTCTAACAAGACGGGAAACGGAGAAACCCAGTAGGTAGTGGGGTCCAGCTAACGGGTTCTTCGTCCTGTGAGACAACGACCCCTGCCTTTTACAGTGGCTGCCGCCACCTGGGTGTTGAGGTGACCATATGAGCCTGGTCAGGTCAAATATGGCAGGTAACGGCCCTTCGCGATTCCGGAGCCACCGGCAACTTTATCGACACCCAGTACATGGAAGACCTGGGTAAAACCACGGTACAGAAGTCGAAACCAGAGACAGTAAAGGCAGTGGACGGTACTGAACTCACCTCCGGTCTTATCCGGTACCAAACAGAAGACATGGTTATGTCTTTCGATAACGAACACATGGAAAGCATTGCCTTCAATGTTATCGATGCACCCCAGTTTCAAGTGATTTTGGGGCTTCCGTGGCTAGTGCGCCACAACCCACGAATAGACTGGGCATCCGGAATCCTTGTATTGGGTTCGGCCTACTCTAGCGCCTCCTGCTATAAACCAACTGGGATACCCTGTGTGTGGGCCATACAAGCCCACACTCTACCCCTGACAGGAATGGGCATGACAACCCAGGACAACGTACCAGAAGCATACCTTGACCTTGCTGCAGTGTTCGACAAGAAGGGAGCCAACACCCTCCCTCCTCACCGTTCGTTCGACTGCAGAATCGATCTGATGCCTGGTTCCACGCTACCTTGTAGTCGAATATATTCTCTCACCGAAAAAGAGAACGAGCATCTCCGCTCCTACCTGGATGAATACCTAAAGAATGGGTTCATTCGTCATTCTAGGTCCCCAGTATCCCTTCCTCTCCTCTTTTCTTCTTGGCCAAGAAGGAGGGGATCTCAGGACATGTATAGACTTCACGGCGATAAACGCAATCACGATCAAGAATAGGTACCCACTGCCTTTGATTTCCAACCTGCTGGACCAGGTGAAGAACGCCTCAGTTTTCACCAAATTAGATCTTAGGGGAGCTTACCATCTTGTCAGAGTCCGGAACGGTGACGAATGGAAAACTGCATTCTGGACCAAATTCGGCCTTTTCGAATACCAGGTCATGCCTTTCGGACTCTGCAACGCCCCTGCGCCATTCCAGTTCTTCATTGATGAGGCCTTGAGGGACTACATCGATTTATTCTGTACAGTGTATATAGATGATATACTGATCTATTCACAGACCTTAGCAGACCACGTCCAACAAGTCCGCGCTGTGCTTCAACAACTAGGACAACATGGTTTGTATGTCAAACTGGAGAAAAGCATTTTCCATACCACGATTGTTGAGTTTCTGACGTCATCACTCCTGATGGTATCCAAATGGACAACAAGAAGGTAGAAGCTATCTTGCACTGGCCATCTCCAACCACCGTGAAGCACATCCAGAGGTTTTTGGGATTTGCCAATTATTACCGCCGCTTCATCACAGGCTTCTCCAGGATTGTTACTCCCATCACTCGCTTACTGCGCAAGGGGGTCCAAAATTGCTGGGATTCGGAAGTCGGACAAGCTTTTCAGGAGCTGAAGAGAAGATTCACCACAGCCCCTGTTCTGAGACACCCTGACTCCAACCAACCATTTACAGTGGAGGCCAATGCCTCACAGGACGCTCTGGGAGGAGTGTTATTACAAAGAGACGCTGGTACGGGTCTCTTACACCCCATAGCGTTCTATTCCAGGAAACTCCTACCAGCCGAACGCAACTACACCATATCAGACCGAGAGCTCCTGGCCATCAAGACTGCGTTCGACGAGTGGCGCCACTACCTGAAGGACGCTAAACATCCCATCACCATCTATATGTATCACAGGAACCTGCAATTCATTCGCTGTGCACGAGCCCTCACATCCAGACAACTACGATGGACTCTGTTTTTTAATGAGTACACCTTCTGCATCACATACCGACCTGGTAAGGAGAATGCCAAGGCTGACGCGCTATCCTGACTGGAAGACAACGACGACTCTGTATCCATCGTTGAGCCATTGCCCATCATTCCCGAACAGTGTTTTCAGGGTGTTGTTCTGTCTTCTCGTTTCCTCTCCATGACGACATAACACATACTGATCCGACTTCCTTGGCAGAGCACCTCAAGGACGTAACCACACAGAACGGGTTCTTGTACAAAGAAGACAAGTACTACCTTCCTCTGGTAGCCCGCCAGCAGCAGGCCTTGTATATGTGTCACGACCATGTTCTATCCAACCATCCGGGCTATCATAAAACCTTGGAACTATTGCAGAGATACTTCTGGTGGCCCACGTTGGAGGAAGACACCAGGGCCCATATTGAGCGATGTGCCATATGTGCCCAAGGAAAGAATCTGTCAGGGCCATCCGTTGGGCTGTTACATCCCATTCCTGTTCCTCCTCGTCCCTGGCACACCATTTCCATGGATTTTGTGGTGGAACTGCCAGCCACCGCTTCAGGGTACACTACTGTCCTCACCATAGTAGACCACCTTATGAAAATGGCTCATTTTGTACCACTGAAGAAGTTACCTTCGGCAGCCGAGCTGGCGGTGGTTTCTCTGCAAAACGTGGTTCAACTGCACGGCATACCGTTTGTGGTGATAACAGACCGGGGTTCGCAGTTCGTGTCTCATTTCTGGAATGAAGTGTGTACGGCCATGGGTCTGGATGTTCGTTTGTCGTCGGCGTACCACCCTCAGACCGACAGTCAAGCCGAGAGAAGAAACCACACTATGGAGCAGTACCTCCGTTGCTTACTTCTCACAGCAGAAAAAGAATGGGCTGATGTGATTTGGATGGTGGAATACGCCTATAACAACAACAAACATTCCGCCATCGGAATTTCTCCCTTCTATTGTCTCCAGGGCAAACATCCTAGAATTATGCCATGGGAAGAACCACGAAGCGGTCCCTTGCCATCAGTTCAAGCATACCATGAAAAGCTCTGCACGCTCTGGCAGCAGGCCCGATTTGAGCTAGCCAAGGCCAAGGAATACTATAAACAGTATGCAGACACTCGCAGGAAGATAGAATCCGCCTACAAGAAAGGAGACAGGGTGTGGCTCTCCATCAGGAACCTCAATGTGCACGGTCCCAAGAAACTGGTGCCTCGTTTTGTGGGACCATATGTGATCGACAAGGTGATCAATCGTGTGTCCATGAGACTCTTGCTGCCTCCTCAAATGAAGATACACACTGTCTTCCATGTTTCCCTTCTGCGTGCCGTTCACCCTGATTGCACTGTGTCTATCCCTCGTTCTCCAATTTTTAGGGATGATCACATTGAGTACGAGGTCAGGGCTATTCTTGGTTCCCGTCATACCTGGGGTAAGCTGACAATTTCTGATCTCTATTTTAACTCTTTTTTCTAAGCTTTATTCTGTTTTTTGTGCTCGTTTCTTACCTTTAACTTGCCTCTTTCTGCTTGTTTCTGACCTTTATTCTGCATCTTTCTGCTCATTGCTGACCTTTATTCTGCCTCTTTCTGCTAGTTTCTGGCCATTAGTTTTTCCTCTTTCGGATCGTTTCTCACCTTTATCTTACCTCTTTTTGCTAATTGCTGACCTCTATTCTGCCTCTTTCTGCCTGTTGGCGATCTCTGTTTTGCCTCTGTCTGCTTGTTTTTGGCCTCTATTTTGCTTCTTTCTGCTCATTTATTACCTTTATTTCCCCTTTTCTAGTTTCTGTCCTTTTATTGTGCCTCTTCCTGTTAGTTTCTGACCTCTTATTTTTCCTCTTTCTACTTATTTCTCACCTTCATCTTTCCTCTTTCAGCTCATTGGTGACCTGTAATAAGCCTCTTCCTGCTCATTCTGCTAATTTCTGCACTTTATTTTGCCTTTCTGCTCGTTTCTCACCTATCTTGCCTGTTTCTACTCATTGTTTGCCTTTATTTTGCCTCTTTCCGCTCATTTGCACCTTTATTTTGCCTCTTTCTGCCTATTTGTCACCTTTATTTTCCCTTCTACTGCTGGTTTCTGACCTCAATTTTGTGTTTTTGCGCGTTTTTCTCGCCTTTATTTTGCCTATTCCTACTCATTCCTGACCTTTGTTTTGCCACTTTGTGCTAATTTCTCACCTTTATCTTGCCTAATTCTGCTCGTTTCTGACCATCATTTTACCTCTTTCTGCTAGTTTCTGACCTCTGTTTTGCCTATTTCAGCTCGGTTCTGAACTTCAATTTTGATCTTTCTGCTCCTTTCGGACCCCTATTTTTCTTCTTTCTGCTATTTCTGACCTTTTACTTTAGCTCTTTCTGCTCATTTCTGACCTTTATTCTGCCTCTTTCTGCTTGTTTCTCATCTTTATCTTGCCTCTTTCTGATCATTTCTGATCTATATTTTGCTTCTTTTTGCTCGTTTCTCACCTTTATTTTGTCTCTTTCTGCCTGTTTCTCATCTTTATTTTACTTCTGCCTGCTAGTTTCTGACCTGTATTTTGTCTCTTTCTGCTCATTTCTCTTCTTTATTTTACCTCTTTCTGCTCATTTGTCATGTTTATTTTCCAACTTTCTGCACTTTGTTGACCTTAATTTTGCCTCTTTCGGCTTGTTTCTCACTCTTATCCTGCCTGTTCTGCTAATTTCTGACCTCTATTATGGCTCTTTGTGCCCATTTCTCATCTTTGTTTTACCTCTTGCTGCTCATTTTTACCTTTATTCTGCCTCTTGCTGCACGTTTCTGACCTCTATTTTGCTTCTTTCTGATCATTTCTCACCTTTATCTTGCCTCTTTGTGCTCATTGCAGAACTTTTTTTGCCTCTTCCTGCTTGTTTCTCACCTTTATTTGGCCTCTTTATATGCGTTTGTCATCCATATTTTGCCTCTTGCTGCTGATTTCTGACATTTATTCTGCCTCTTTCTGCTCATTTCTCACCTATATCTTGCCTCTTTCTGCTCATTGCTGATCTTTATTCTGGCCTCTTTCTTCTAGTTTTTTATCTTTATTTTTCAACTTTCTGATTGTTTTGCACCTTTATCTTGCCTCTTCCTACTTGTTGCTTGACCTTTATTCTACCTCTTTCTGCTAATTTCTCAACTTTATCTTGCCTGTTTCTGATTGTTGCTGATTGTTATTTTGCCTCTTTCTGCTTGTTTCTCACCTTTATTTTGTCTCTTTCTGCTCGTTCGTCACTTTTATTTTGCCTCTTGCTGCTATTTTATGACTTCTATTGTGTCTCTGTCTGCTCATTTCTCTACTTTAATTTGCCTCTTTCTGCTCATTTGTTACCTTTATTTCCCCTTTTCTCGTTTCTGTCCTTTTATTGTGCCTCTTCCTGTTAGTTTCTGAACTCTTATTTTGCCTCTTTCTGCTTATTTCTCACCTTCATCTTTCCTCTTTCTGCTCATTGCTGACCTGTAATAAGCCTCTTTCAGCTCATTTCTGAGCTGTATTATACATCATTCTGCTTCCTGGTGACCTTTATTTTGCCTCCTTCTACTAATTTCTGGCCTTTATTTTGCCTTTCTGCTCGTTTCTTACCTATATCTTGCCTGTTTCTACTCATTGCTTGCCTTTATTTTGCCTCTTTCCGCTCATTTGTCACCTTTATTTTGCCTCTTTCTGTCTATTTGTCACCTTTATTTTCCCTTCTGCTGCCGGTTTCTGACCTCTATTTTGTCTTTTTGTGCTTGTTTCTCACCTTTATTTTGCCTTGTTCTGCTCATTTGTCCCCTTTATTTTCCCTTCTACTGCTGGTTTCTGACCTCAATTTTGTCTTTTTTGCGCGTCTTTCTCACCTTTATTTTTCCTATTCCTTCTCATTCTGACCTTTGTTTTGCCACTTTGTGCTAATTTCTCACCTTTATCTTGCCTAATTCTGCTCGTTTCTGACCATCATTTTACGTCTTTCTGCTAGTTTCTGACCTCTGTTTTGCCTATTTCTGCTCGGTTCTGACCTTTAATTTTCATCTTTCTGCTCCTTTCGGACCCCTATTTTTCTTCTTTCTGCTATTTCTGACCTTTTCCTTTAGCTCTTTCTGCTCTTTTCTGACCTTTATTCTGCCTTTTTCTGCTAGTTTCTAACCTTTCGTCTGCCTTTTGCTGCTTGTTTCCTACCTCTAATCTGCCTCTTTCTTCTTGTTTCTGACCTTATCCTGCTTCTTTCTGTTAATTTCCTACCTTTATTTTGCCTCATTCTTCTCATTGCTGACCTTTATTCAGCCTCTTACTTCTCTATTCCGACCTTTATTCTGCCTCTTTCTGCTTGTTTCTCATCTTTATCTTGCCTCTTTCTGATCATTTCTGATATTATTTTGCCTCTTTCTGCTCGTTTCTCACCTTTATTTTGTCTCTTTCTGCCTGTTTCTCATCCTTAATTTACCTCTGCCTGCTAGTTTCTGACCTGTATTTTGTCTCTTTCTGCTTGTTTCTCTTCTTTATTGTGCCTCTTTCTGCTCATTTGTCATCTTTATTTTCCATCTTTCTGCTCTTTGTTGACCTTAATTTTGCCTCTTCAGGCTTGTTTCTCACTCTTATCCTGCCTCGTGCTGCTAATTTCTGACCTCTATTTTGCCTCTTTGTGCCCATGTCTCATCTTTGTATTACCTCTTGCTGCTCATTTTTCACCTTTACTCTGCCTCTTGCTGCACGTTTCTGACCTTTATTCTGCATCTTTCTGCTTATTGCTGATCTTTATTCTGCCGCTTTCGGCTAGTTTTTGACCTTTATTCTTTCTCTTTCTGATCATTTCCCACCTTTATCTTGCCTCTTTGTGCTCATTGCAGAACTTTTTTTGCCTCTTCCTGCTTGTTTCTCACCTTTATTTGGCCTCTTTATATGCGTTTGTCACCCATATTTTGCCTCTTGCTGCTGATTTCTGACATTTATTCTGCCTCTTTCTGCTAATTTCTCACCTATATCTTGCCTCTTTCTGCTCATTGCTGATCTTTATTCTGGCCTCTTTCTTCTAGTTTTTTATCTTTATTTTTCAACTTTCTGATTGTTTTGCACCTTTATCTTGCCCCTTCCTGCTCATTGTTGACCTCTACTCAACCTCTTTCTGCCAGTTTCTGACCTTTATTTTCCATCTTTCTGATTGTTTCTCACCTTTATCTTGCCTCTTCCTACTTGTTGCTTGACCTTTATTCTACCTCTTTCTGCTAATTTCTCAACTTTATCTTGCCTGTTTCTGATTGTTGCTGATTGTTATTTTGCCTCTTTCTGCTTGTTTCTCACCTTTATTTTGTCTCTTTCTGCTCGTTCGTCACTTTTATTTTGCCTCTTGCTGCTATTTTATGACTTCTATTGTGTCTCTGTCTGCTCATTTCTCTACTTTAATTTGCCTCTTTCTGCTCATTTGTTACCTTTATTTCCCCTTTTCTCGTTTCTGTCCTTTTATTGTGCCTCTTCCTGTTAGTTTCTGAACTCTTATTTTGCCTCTTTCTGCTTATTTCTCACCTTCATCTTTCCTCTTTCTGCTCATTGCTGACCTGTAATAAGCCTCTTTCAGCTCATTTCTGAGCTGTATTATACATCATTCTGCTTCCTGGTGACCTTTATTTTGCCTCCTTCTACTAATTTCTGGCCTTTATTTTGCCTTTCTGCTCGTTTCTTACCTATATCTTGCCTGTTTCTACTCATTGCTTGCCTTTATTTTGCCTCTTTCCGCTCATTTGTCACCTTTATTTTGCCTCTTTCTGTCTATTTGTCACCTTTATTTTCCCTTCTGCTGCCGGTTTCTGACCTCTATTTTGTCTTTTTGTGCTTGTTTCTCACCTTTATTTTGCCTTGTTCTGCTCATTTGTCCCCTTTATTTTCCCTTCTACTGCTGGTTTCTGACCTCAATTTTGTCTTTTTTGCGCGTCTTTCTCACCTTTATTTTTCCTATTCCTTCTCATTCTGACCTTTGTTTTGCCACTTTGTGCTAATTTCTCACCTTTATCTTGCCTAATTCTGCTCGTTTCTGGCCATCATTTTACGTCTTTCTGCTAGTTTCTGACCTCTGTTTTGCCTATTTCTGCTCGGTTCTGACCTTTAATTTTCATCTTTCTGCTCCTTTCGGACCCCTATTTTTCTTCTTTCTGCTATTTCTGACCTTTTCCTTTAGCTCTTTCTGCTCTTTTCTGACCTTTATTCTGCCTTTTTCTGCTAGTTTCTAACCTTTCGTCTGCCTTTTGCTGCTTGTTTCCTACCTCTAATCTGCCTCTTTCTTCTTGTTTCTGACCTTATCCTGCTTCTTTCTGTTAATTTCCTACCTTTATTTTGCCTCATTCTTCTCATTGCTGACCTTTATTCAGCCTCTTACTTCTCTATTCCGACCTTTATTCTGCCTCTTTCTGCTTGTTTCTCATCTTTATCTTGCCTCTTTCTGATCATTTCTGATATTATTTTGCCTCTTTCTGCTCGTTTCTCACCTTTATTTTGTCTCTTTCTGCCTGTTTCTCATCCTTAATTTACCTCTGCCTGCTAGTTTCTGACCTGTATTTTGTCTCTTTCTGCTTGTTTCTCTTCTTTATTGTGCCTCTTTCTGCTCATTTGTCATCTTTATTTTCCATCTTTCTGCTCTTTGTTGACCTTAATTTTGCCTCTTCAGGCTTGTTTCTCACTCTTATCCTGCCTCGTGCTGCTAATTTCTGACCTCTATTTTGCCTCTTTGTGCCCATGTCTCATCTTTGTATTACCTCTTGCTGCTCATTTTTCACCTTTACTCTGCCTCTTGCTGCACGTTTCTGACCTTTATTCTGCATCTTTCTGCTTATTGCTGATCTTTATTCTGCCGCTTTCGGCTAGTTTTTGACCTTTATTCTTTCTCTTTCTGATCATTTCCCACCTTTATCTTGCCTCTTTGTGCTCATTGCAGAACTTTTTTTGCCTCTTCCTGCTTGTTTCTCACCTTTATTTGGCCTCTTTATATGCGTTTGTCACCCATATTTTGCCTCTTGCTGCTGATTTCTGACATTTATTCTGCCTCTTTCTGCTAATTTCTCACCTATATCTTGCCTCTTTCTGCTCATTGCTGATCTTTATTCTGGCCTCTTTCTTCTAGTTTTTTATCTTTATTTTTCAACTTTCTGATTGTTTTGCACCTTTATCTTGCCCCTTCCTGCTCATTGTTGACCTCTACTCAACCTCTTTCTGCCAGTTTCTGACCTTTATTTTCCATCTTTCTGATTGTTTCTCACCTTTATCTTGCCTCTTCCTACTTGTTGCTTGACCTTTATTCTACCTCTTTCTGCTAATTTCTCAACTTTATCTTGCCTGTTTCTGATTGTTGCTGATTGTTATTTTGCCTCTTTCTGCTTGTTTCTCACCTTTATTTTGTCTCTTTCTGCTCGTTCGTCACTTTTATTTTGCCTCTTGCTGCTATTTTATGACTTCTATTGTGTCTCTGTCTGCTCATTTCTCTACTTTAATTTGCCTCTTTCTGCTCATTTGTTACCTTTATTTCCCCTTTTCTCGTTTCTGTCCTTTTATTGTGCCTCTTCCTGTTAGTTTCTGAACTCTTATTTTGCCTCTTTCTGCTTATTTCTCACCTTCATCTTTCCTCTTTCTGCTCATTGCTGACCTGTAATAAGCCTCTTTCAGCTCATTTCTGAGCTGTATTATACATCATTCTGCTTCCTGGTGACCTTTATTTTGCCTCCTTCTACTAATTTCTGGCCTTTATTTTGCCTTTCTGCTCGTTTCTTACCTATATCTTGCCTGTTTCTACTCATTGCTTGCCTTTATTTTGCCTCTTTCCGCTCATTTGTCACCTTTATTTTGCCTCTTTCTGTCTATTTGTCACCTTTATTTTCCCTTCTGCTGCCGGTTTCTGACCTCTATTTTGTCTTTTTGTGCTTGTTTCTCACCTTTATTTTGCCTTGTTCTGCTCATTTGTCCCCTTTATTTTCCCTTCTACTGCTGGTTTCTGACCTCAATTTTGTCTTTTTTGCGCATCTTTCTCACCTTTATTTTTCCTATTCCTTCTCATTCTGACCTTTGTTTTGCCACTTTGTGCTAATTTCTCACCTTTATCTTGCCTAATTCTGCTCGTTTCTGACCATCATTTTACGTCTTTCTGCTAGTTTCTGACCTCTGTTTTGCCTATTTCTGCTCGGTTCTGACCTTTAATTTTCATCTTTCTGCTCCTTTCGGACCCCTATTTTTCTTCTTTCTGCTATTTCTGACCTTTTCCTTTAGCTCTTTCTGCTCTTTTCTGACCTTTATTCTGCCTTTTTCTGCTAGTTTCTAACCTTTCGTCTGCCTTTTGCTGCTTGTTTCCTACCTCTAATCTGCCTCTTTCTTCTTGTTTCTGACCTTATCCTGCTTCTTTCTGTTAATTTCCTACCTTTATTTTGCCTCATTCTTCTCATTGCTGACCTTTATTCAGCCTCTTACTTCTCTATTCCGACCTTTATTCTGCCTCTTTCTGCTTGTTTCTCATCTTTATCTTGCCTCTTTCTGATCATTTCTGATATTATTTTGCCTCTTTCTGCTCGTTTCTCACCTTTATTTTGTCTCTTTCTGCCTGTTTCTCATCCTTAATTTACCTCTGCCTGCTAGTTTCTGACCTGTATTTTGTCTCTTTCTGCTTGTTTCTCTTCTTTATTGTGCCTCTTTCTGCTCATTTGTCATCTTTATTTTCCATCTTTCTGCTCTTTGTTGACCTTAATTTTGCCTCTTCAGGCTTGTTTCTCACTCTTATCCTGCCTCGTGCTGCTAATTTCTGACCTCTATTTTGCCTCTTTGTGCCCATGTCTCATCTTTGTATTACCTCTTGCTGCTCATTTTTCACCTTTACTCTGCCTCTTGCTGCACGTTTCTGACCTTTATTCTGCATCTTTCTGCTTATTGCTGATCTTTATTCTGCCGCTTTCGGCTAGTTTTTGACCTTTATTCTTTCTCTTTCTGATCATTTCCCACCTTTATCTTGCCTCTTTGTGCTCATTGCAGAACTTTTTTTGCCTCTTCCTGCTTGTTTCTCACCTTTATTTGGCCTCTTTATATGCGTTTGTCACCCATATTTTGCCTCTTGCTGCTGATTTCTGACATTTATTCTGCCTCTTTCTGCTAATTTCTCACCTATATCTTGCCTCTTTCTGCTCATTGCTGATCTTTATTCTGGCCTCTTTCTTCTAGTTTTTTATCTTTATTTTTCAACTTTCTGATTGTTTTGCACCTTTATCTTGCCCCTTCCTGCTCATTGTTGACCTCTACTCAACCTCTTTCTGCCAGTTTCTGACCTTTATTTTCCATCTTTCTGATTGTTTCTCACCTTTATCTTGCCTCTTCCTACTTGTTGCTTGACCTTTATTCTACCTCTTTCTGCTAATTTCTCAACTTTATCTTGCCTGTTTCTGATTGTTGCTGATTGTTATTTTGCCTCTTTCTGCTTGTTTCTCACCTTTATTTTGTCTCTTTCTGCTCGTTCGTCACTTTTATTTTGCCTCTTGCTGCTATTTTATGACTTCTATTGTGTCTCTGTCTGCTCATTTCTCTACTTTAATTTGCCTCTTTCTGCTCATTTGTTACCTTTATTTCCCCTTTTCTCGTTTCTGTCCTTTTATTGTGCCTCTTCCTGTTAGTTTCTGAACTCTTATTTTGCCTCTTTCTGCTTATTTCTCACCTTCATCTTTCCTCTTTCTGCTCATTGCTGACCTGTAATAAGCCTCTTTCAGCTCATTTCTGAGCTGTATTATACATCATTCTGCTTCCTGGTGACCTTTATTTTGCCTCCTTCTACTAATTTCTGGCCTTTATTTTGCCTTTCTGCTCGTTTCTTACCTATATCTTGCCTGTTTCTACTCATTGCTTGCCTTTATTTTGCCTCTTTCCGCTCATTTGTCACCTTTATTTTGCCTCTTTCTGTCTATTTGTCACCTTTATTTTCCCTTCTGCTGCCGGTTTCTGACCTCTATTTTGTCTTTTTGTGCTTGTTTCTCACCTTTATTTTGCCTTGTTCTGCTCATTTGTCCCCTTTATTTTCCCTTCTACTGCTGGTTTCTGACCTCAATTTTGTCTTTTTTGCGCGTCTTTCTCACCTTTATTTTTCCTATTCCTTCTCATTCTGACCTTTGTTTTGCCACTTTGTGCTAATTTCTCACCTTTATCTTGCCTAATTCTGCTCGTTTCTGGCCATCATTTTACGTCTTTCTGCTAGTTTCTGACCTCTGTTTTGCCTATTTCTGCTCGGTTCTGACCTTTAATTTTCATCTTTCTGCTCCTTTCGGACCCCTATTTTTCTTCTTTCTGCTATTTCTGACCTTTTCCTTTAGCTCTTTCTGCTCTTTTCTGACCTTTATTCTGCCTTTTTCTGCTAGTTTCTAACCTTTCGTCTGCCTTTTGCTGCTTGTTTCCTACCTCTAATCTGCCTCTTTCTTCTTGTTTCTGACCTTATCCTGCTTCTTTCTGTTAATTTCCTACCTTTATTTTGCCTCATTCTTCTCATTGCTGACCTTTATTCAGCCTCTTACTTCTCTATTCCGACCTTTATTCTGCCTCTTTCTGCTTGTTTCTCATCTTTATCTTGCCTCTTTCTGATCATTTCTGATATTATTTTGCCTCTTTCTGCTCGTTTCTCACCTTTATTTTGTCTCTTTCTGCCTGTTTCTCATCCTTAATTTACCTCTGCCTGCTAGTTTCTGACCTGTATTTTGTCTCTTTCTGCTTGTTTCTCTTCTTTATTGTGCCTCTTTCTGCTCATTTGTCATCTTTATTTTCCATCTTTCTGCTCTTTGTTGACCTTAATTTTGCCTCTTCAGGCTTGTTTCTCACTCTTATCCTGCCTCGTGCTGCTAATTTCTGACCTCTATTTTGCCTCTTTGTGCCCATGTCTCATCTTTGTATTACCTCTTGCTGCTCATTTTTCACCTTTACTCTGCCTCTTGCTGCACGTTTCTGACCTTTATTCTGCATCTTTCTGCTTATTGCTGATCTTTATTCTGCCGCTTTCGGCTAGTTTTTGACCTTTATTCTTTCTCTTTCTGATCATTTCCCACCTTTATCTTGCCTCTTTGTGCTCATTGCAGAACTTTTTTTGCCTCTTCCTGCTTGTTTCTCACCTTTATTTGGCCTCTTTATATGCGTTTGTCACCCATATTTTGCCTCTTGCTGCTGATTTCTGACATTTATTCTGCCTCTTTCTGCTAATTTCTCACCTATATCTTGCCTCTTTCTGCTCATTGCTGATCTTTATTCTGGCCTCTTTCTTCTAGTTTTTTATCTTTATTTTTCAACTTTCTGATTGTTTTGCACCTTTATCTTGCCCCTTCCTGCTCATTGTTGACCTCTACTCAACCTCTTTCTGCCAGTTTCTGACCTTTATTTTCCATCTTTCTGATTGTTTCTCACCTTTATCTTGCCTCTTCCTACTTGTTGCTTGACCTTTATTCTACCTCTTTCTGCTAATTTCTCAACTTTATCTTGCCTGTTTCTGATTGTTGCTGATTGTTATTTTGCCTCTTTCTGCTTGTTTCTCACCTTTATTTTGTCTCTTTCTGCTCGTTCGTCACTTTTATTTTGCCTCTTGCTGCTATTTTATGACTTCTATTGTGTCTCTGTCTGCTCATTTCTCTACTTTAATTTGCCTCTTTCTGCTCATTTGTTACCTTTATTTCCCCTTTTCTCGTTTCTGTCCTTTTATTGTGCCTCTTCCTGTTAGTTTCTGAACTCTTATTTTGCCTCTTTCTGCTTATTTCTCACCTTCATCTTTCCTCTTTCTGCTCATTGCTGACCTGTAATAAGCCTCTTTCAGCTCATTTCTGAGCTGTATTATACATCATTCTGCTTCCTGGTGACCTTTATTTTGCCTCCTTCTACTAATTTCTGCCCTTTATTTTGCCTTTCTGCTCGTTTCTTACCTATATCTTGCCTGTTTCTACTCATTGCTTGCCTTTATTTTGCCTCTTTCCGCTCATTTGTCACCTTTATTTTGCCTCTTTCTGTCTATTTGTCACCTTTATTTTCCCTTCTGCTGCCGGTTTCTGACCTCTATTTTGTCTTTTTGTGCTTGTTTCTCACCTTTATTTTGCCTTGTTCTGCTCATTTGTCCCCTTTATTTTCCCTTCTACTGCTGGTTTCTGACCTCAATTTTGTCTTTTTTGCGCATCTTTCTCACCTTTATTTTTCCTATTCCTTCTCATTCTGACCTTTGTTTTGCCACTTTGTGCTAATTTCTCACCTTTATCTTGCCTAATTCTGCTCGTTTCTGACCATCATTTTACGTCTTTCTGCTAGTTTCTGACCTCTGTTTTGCCTATTTCTGCTCGGTTCTGACCTTTAATTTTCATCTTTCTGCTCCTTTCGGACCCCTATTTTTCTTCTTTCTGCTATTTCTGACCTTTTCCTTTAGCTCTTTCTGCTCTTTTCTGACCTTTATTCTGCCTTTTTCTGCTAGTTTCTAACCTTTCGTCTGCCTTTTGCTGCTTGTTTCCTACCTCTAATCTGCCTCTTTCTTCTTGTTTCTGACCTTATCCTGCTTCTTTCTGTTAATTTCCTACCTTTATTTTGCCTCATTCTTCTCATTGCTGACCTTTATTCAGCCTCTTACTTCTCTATTCCGACCTTTATTCTGCCTCTTTCTGCTTGTTTCTCATCTTTATCTTGCCTCTTTCTGATCATTTCTGATATTATTTTGCCTCTTTCTGCTCGTTTCTCACCTTTATTTTGTCTCTTTCTGCCTGTTTCTCATCCTTAATTTACCTCTGCCTGCTAGTTTCTGACCTGTATTTTGTCTCTTTCTGCTTGTTTCTCTTCTTTATTGTGCCTCTTTCTGCTCATTTGTCATCTTTATTTTCCATCTTTCTGCTCTTTGTTGACCTTAATTTTGCCTCTTTAGGCTTGTTTCTCACTCTTATCCTGCCTCGTGCTGCTAATTTCTGACCTCTATTTTGCCTCTTTGTGCCCATGTCTCATCTTTGTATTACCTCTTGCTGCTCATTTTTCACCTTTACTCTGCCTCTTGCTGCACGTTTCTGACCTTTATTCTGCATCTTTCTGCTTATTGCTGATCTTTATTCTGCCGCTTTCGGCTAGTTTTTGACCTTTATTCTTTCTCTTTCTGATCATTTCCCACCTTTATCTTGCCTCTTTGTGCTCATTGCTGAACTTTTTTTACCTCTTTCTGCTCATTTCTCACCTTTATTTTGCCTCTTTATATGCGTTTGTCACCCATATTTTGCCTCTTGCTGCTGATTTCTGACATTTATTCTGCCTCTTTCTGCTCATTTCACACCTATATCTTGCCTCTTTCTGCTCATTGATGATCTTTATTCTGGCCTCTTTCTTCTAGTTTTTACCTTTATTTTTCAACTTTCTGATCGTTTTGCACCTTTATCTTGCCCCTTCCGGCTCATTTTTGACCTCTTTCTGGCAGTGTCTGATCTTTATTTTGCCGCTTTCTGCTTGTTTCTCACCTTTATTTTGTCTCTTTCTGCTCATTTGTCACTTTTATTTTGCCTCTTGCCGCTATTTTCTGACTTCTATTTTGTCTCTGTCTGCTTATTTCTCTACTTTAATTTGCCTCTTTCTGCTCATTTATCACTTTTATGTTGCCTCTTGCTGCTAATCTCTGACCTTTATCTGCCTCTTTTCCTCATTTCTCACCTTTATTTTCCCTCTTGCTGCTCTGTGCTGACCTTAATTTTGCCTCTTCTGCTTGTTTCTCACCCTTATCCTGCCTCTTTCTGCTCATTTCTGACCTTTATTTTGCCTTTCTGCTAGTTTTTCACCTATATCTTGCCTGTTTCTGCTCATTGCTGGCTTTTATTTAGCCTCTTTCTTCTTGTTTGTCATCTTTATTTTGCCATTTCCGCTCGTTTGACACCTTCATTTTCTCTTCTGTTGCTGGTTTCTGACCCCTATTTTGTCTTTTTGTGTTTGTTTCTCACCTTTATTTTGCCTCTTTCTACTCATTTGTCACCTTTATTTTCCCATCTACTGCTGACCTCTATGCTGTCTTTTTGTGCTTCTTTCTCACCTTTATTTAACCTATTTCTGCTCATTCCTGACGTTTGTTCTGCCTCTTTGTGCTAATTTCTCACCTTTATCTTGCCCATTCCAGCTAGTTTCTGACCCTTAATTTTCCTCTCTCTGATCGGTTCTCCCCTTCATCTTGCCTCTTTGTGCTAGGTGCTGACCTCTATTTTGCCTCTTTCGTTCTGTTGTTGATTTCTATTTTCCCTCTGTCTGCTTGTTTCCAGCCTCTATTTTGCTTCTTTCTGCTCGTTTGTCTCCTTTATTTTGCCTCTTGCTGCTAGTTTCTGACTTCTATTTCGCCACTTTCTGCTTGTTTTGCTCCTTTCTGCTCATATCTCACCTTTATTTTCCCTCTTTCTGCTCTGTGTTGACCTTAATTTTGCCTCTTTCTGCTTGTTTCTCTCTCTTATCCTGCCTCTTTCTGCTATTTTCTGACCTATATTTTGCATCTTTTTGCCCATTTCTGATCTTTATTTGACCTCTTTCTGCTTGTTTCTGACCTTTATTTTGTCTCTTCCTCCTCATTTCTGACTTTTATTCTGTCCCTTTCTGCTCATTTCTGACCATTCTTTTGCCTCTTGCTGCTCATTTCTGACCTCTATTTTGCCTCTTTCTTCTTGTTTCTGATTTTTAATCTGCTTCTTTGGGCTTGTTTCTTACCTTTACCTTGCCTCTATCAGGCTTGTTTCTGACCTTTTTTGTATCTTTCTGCTCATTGATGACCTTTATTCTGCCTCTTTCTGCTAGTTCCTGACCATTATTCATTCTCTTTCTGATCATTTCTCACCTTTATCTTGCCTCTTTGTCCTCAGTGCTGACCTCTATTTTACCTCTTTCGGCGTGTTGTTGATCCCTATTTTGCCTCTGTCTGCTTGTTTCCAGCCTCTATTTTGTTTCTTTCTGCTTGTTTCTTACGTTTATTTCCCTTTTCTCAATTCTTCCCTTTTATTTTGCCTCTTTCTGCTTGTTTCTGACCTGTATACAGACTCCTTTCTTTCTCCTCATTTCGAACCTTTAATGGGCCTCTTCCTACTCATTTCTGACCTCTTATTTTGCCTCTTTCTGCTTATATTTCACCTTCATCTTGCCTCTTTCTGCTCATTGCGGACCTTTAATAAGCCTCTTTCTGCTCATTTCTGACCTTTAATATACATCATTCTCCTTGCTGCTGACCTTTATTCTGCCTCCTTCTGCTCATTTCTGACCTTTATTTTGCCTTTATGCTCGTTTATCACCTTTATCTTGCCTGTTTCTGCTCATTGATGGCCTTAATTTGCCTCTTCTGCTCATTTGTCATCTTTATTTTCCCTTCTGCTGCTGGTTTCTGACCTCTATTTTGTCTTTTTGTGCTTGTTTCTCACCTTTATTTTGCCTCTTCCTGCTAGTTTGTACCTTTATTTTCCCTTCTACTTGTGGTTTCTGACCTGTGCTTGTTTCTCACCTTTATTTGACTTATTTCTGCTCATTCCTGACCTTTGTTCTGCCTCTTTGTGCTAATTCTGGACCTCTATTTTGCTTCAATCAACTCGTTTCTGACCATCATTTTACCTCTTTCTGCTTGTTTCTGACATCTATTTTGCCTATTTCTGCTCGGTTCTGACCTTTATTTGACATATTTATGGTCCTTTCTGACCCCTATTTTGCCTCTTTCTGCTTATTTCTCACCTCTATTTTGCATCTTTTGCTAGTTTCTGGTCATTATTTTACCTCTTCCTGCTGATTTCTGATCTCCTGCCTCTTTCTGCTCATTGCTGATCTCTATTGTGCCTCTTCCTGCTTGTTACTCTTTTCTCCATCTTTCTGCTCATTTGTGACCTTTATTTTCCCTCTTTCTTCTATTTTTTTACCTTTATTTTTCAACTTTCTGATCGTTTTGCACCTTTATCTTGCCCCTTCCTGCTCATTGTTGACCTCTACCCAGCCTCTTTCCGCCAGTTTCTGACCTTTATTTTCCCTCTTTCTGATTGTTTCTCACCTTTATCTAGCCTCTTCCTACTTGTTGCTTGACCTTTATTCTACCTCTTTCTGCTAATTTCTCAACTTTATCTTGCCTCTTTCTGTTCATTGCAGATCTTTATTTTGCCTCTTTCTGCTTGTTTCTCACCTTTATTTTGACTCTTTCTGCTCATTTGTCACTTTTATTTTGCCTCTTGACGCTATTTTCTGACTTCTATTTTGTCTCTGTTTGCTCATTTCTCTACTTTAATTTGCCTCTTTCTGCTCATTTGTCACCTTTATGTTGCCTCTTGCCAGCCATTTCTGACCTTTATCTGCCTCTACTGCTCATTTCTTACCTTTATTTTCCCTCTTTCTGCTCTGTCCTGACCTTCATTTTGGCTCTTCCTGCTTGTTTCTCATCCTTATCCTGCCTCTTTCTGCTTATTTCTGACCTCAACTTTGGCTCTTTGTGCCCATTCCCGACCTTTATTTTACCTGTTTCTGTTCGTTTCTGACCTTTATTTTGCCTCTTTCTTATCGTTTCTGACTTTTGTTCTGCCCCTTTCTGCTCAATTCTGACCTTAATTTTGCCTCTTGCTGCTCAATTCTGACCTCTATTTTCACTCCTTTTCTTGCTTCTGACCTTTATTCTGCTTCTTTGTGCTCGTTTCTGACCATTATTTTTCCTCTTTCTGATCGCTTCTCACCTTTATCTTGCCTCTTTGTGCTCATTTCTGACCTCTACTTTGCCTCTTTCAGTCTGTTGTTGATCTCTAGTTTGCCTCTGTCTGCTTCCTTCTGGCCTCTATTTTGTTTCTTTCTGCTCGTTTGTTACCATTATTTTCTCTTTTCTCATTTCTGTCCTTTTATTTTGCTTCTTACTGTGTGTTTCTGACCTTTAAGCAGATTCTTTCCCCTCATTTCTAACCTTTAATCTGCCTCTTACTGCTTGTTTCTGACCTCTTATTTTTCCTATCTCTGCTTATTTCTCACCGTCATCTTGCCACTTTCTGTTCATTGCTGACCTTTAATATGCCTCTTTCTGCAAATTTCTGACCTTTATAATTCATAAATCATTCTGCTTGCTGCTGACCTTTATTTTGCGTCCTTCTGCTCATTTTTTACCTTTATTTTGCCTTTCTGCTTGTTTCTCACCTATATCTTGCCAGTTTCTGCTCCTTGCTGGCCTTTATTTAGCCTCTTTTGTCTTGTTTGTCACCTTTATTTTACCATTTCTGCTCATTTGACACCTTCATTTTCCCTTCTGTTGCTGGTTTCTGACATCTATTTTGACTTTTTGTGCTTCTTTCTCACCTTTATTTTGCATCTTTCTGCTCATTTGTCACCTTTATTTTCCCTTCTACTGCTGACCTCCTTTTTGTCTTTTTGTGCTTCTTTCTCACCTTTATTTAACCTATTTCTGCTCATTCCTGACCTTTGTTCTGCCTCTTTGTGCTAATGTCCCACCTTTATCTTGCCTATTCCTGTTAGTTTCTGACCATTATTTTTCCTCTCTCTGATCGTTTCTCCCCTTCATCTTGCCTCTTTGTGCTCGGTGCTCACCTCTATTTTGCCTCTTTCGTTCTGTTGTTGATCTCTATTACGCCTCTGTCTGCTTGTTTCCAGCCTCTATTTTCCTTCTTTCTGCTAGTTTGTCACCTTTGTTTTGCCTCTTGCTGCTAGTTTCTGTGTTCTATTTTGTCTCTTTCAGCTCATTTCGCTCCTTTATTTTGCCTCTTTCTCCTCATTTGTCACCTTTTTTGCTTCTTGCTGCTCATTTCTGACCTTTATTCTGCTTCTTTCTGCTCATTTCTCACCTTTATTTTTCCTCCTACTGCTCTGTGTTGACCTTAATTTTGCATCTTTCTGCTTGTTTCTCACCCTTATCCTGCCTCCTTCTGCTATTGTCTGACCTCTATTTTGACTCTTTGTCCCCATTTCTGATCATATTTGACCTCTTTCTGCTTGTTTATGACCTTTATTTTGTCTCTTCCTCCTCATTTCTGACTTTCATTCTGTCCCTTTCTGCTCATTTCTGACCATTTTTTGCCTCTTGCTGCTCATTTCTGACCTCTATTTTGCTATTTCTTCTTGTTTCTGATCTTTAGTCTGCTTCTTTGTGCTCTTTCTTACCTTTAACTTGCCTCTTTCTGCTTGTTTCTGACCTTTATTCTGTATCTTTCTGCTCATTGCTGACCTTTATTCTGCCTCTTTCTGCTAGTTTCTGACCATTATTCTTTCTCTTTCTGATCATTTCTCACCTTTATCTTGCCTCTTTGTGCTCAGTGCTGACCTCTATTTTGCCTCTTTCGGCCTGTTGTTGATCTCTATTTTGCCTCTTTCTGCTTGTTTCTGACCTGTATATAGACTCCTTTCTTTCTCCTCATTTCTAACCTTTAATGGGCCTCTTCCTACTCATTTCTGACCTCTTATTTTGCCTCTTTCTGCTTATATTTCACCTTCATCTTGCATCTTTCTGCTCATTGCGGACCTTTATTAAGCCTCTTTCTTCTTGTTTGTCACCTTTATTTTGCCATTTCTGCTCGGTTGACACCTTCATTTTCCCTTCTGTTGCTGGTTTCTATTTTGTCTCTTTCTGCTTGTTTCGCTCCTTTATTTTGCCTCTTTTTTGCCTCTTGCTGCTTGTTTCTGACCTTTATTCTGCCTCTTTCTGCTCATTTCTCACCTTTATTTTCCCTCTTTCTGCTCTGTGTTGACCTTAATTTTGCCTCTTTTTGCTTGTTTCTCACCCTTATCCTGCCTCTTTCTGCAATTTTCTGGCCTTTATTATGTATCTTTCTGCTCATTGCTGACCTTTATTCTGCCTCTTTCTGCTAGTTTCTGACCATTATTCTTTCTCTTTCTGATCATTTCTCACCTTTATCTTGCCTCTTTGTGCTCAGTGCTGACCTCTATTTTGCCTCTTTCGGCCTGTTGTTGATCTCTATTTTGCCTCTGTCTGCTTGTTTCCAGCCTCTATTTTGTTTCTTTCTGCTCGTTTTTTACGTTTATTTCCCTTTTCTCAATTCTGTCCTTTTATATTGCCTCTTTCTGCTTGTTTCTGACCTGTATATAGACTCCTTTCTTTCTCCTCATTTCTAACCTTTAATGGGCCTCTTCCTACTCATTTCTGACCTCTTATTTTGCCTCTTTCTGCTTATATTTCACCTTCATCTTGCCTCTTTCTGCTCATTGCGTACCTTTATTAAGCCTCTTTCTGCTCATTTCTGACCTTTATTATACATCATTCTGCTTGCTGTTGACCTTTATTCTGCCTCCTTCTGCTCATTTTTTACCTTTATTTTGCCTTTCTGCTTGTTTCTCACCTATATCTTGCCTGTTTCTGCTCATTGTTGGCCTTTATTTAGCCTCTTTCTTCTTGTTCGTCACCTTTATTTTGCCATTTCTGCTCGTTTGACACCTTCATTTTCCTTTCTGTTGCTGGTTTCCATGTTGTCTCTTTCTGCTTGTTACGCTCCTTTATTTTGCCTCTTACTGCTCATTTGTCACCTTTTTTGCCTCTTGCTGCTCGTTTCTGACCTTTATTCTGCCTCTACTGCTCATTTCTCACCTTTATTTTCCCTCTTTCTGCTCTGTGTTGACCTTAAGTTTGCCTCTTTTTGCTTGTTTCTCACCCTTATCCTGCCTCTTTCTGCTATTTTCTGGCCTCTATTGTGCCTCTTTTTGCCCATTTCTGATCTTTATTTGACGTCTTTCTGCTTGTTTCTGACCTTTATTTTGACTCTTCCTCCTGATTTCTGACTTTTATTCGGTCCCTTTCTGCTCATTTCTGACCATTATTTTGCCTCTTGCTGCTCATTTCTGACCTCTATTTTGCCTCTTTCTTCTTGTTTCTGATCTTTAGGCTGCTTCTTTGTGCTCGTTTTTTACCTTTAACTTGCCTCTTTCTGCTTGTTTCTGACCTTTATTCTGTATCTTTCTGCTCATTGCTGACCTTTATTCTGCCTCTTTCTGCTAGTCTCTGACCAGTATTCTTTCTCTTCCTGATCATTTCTCACCTTTATATTGCCTCTTTGTGCTCAGTGCTGACCTCTATTTTGCCTCTTTCAGCCTGTTGTTGATCCCTATTTTGCCTCTGTCTGCTTGTTTCCAGCCTCTATTTTGTTTCTTTCTGCTTGATTGTTACGTTTATTTCCCTTTTCTCAATTCTGTCCTTTTATTTTGCCTCTTTCTGCTTGTTTCTGACTGTATACAGACTCCTTTCTTTCTCCTCATTTCTATCCTTTAATGGGCCTCTTCCTACTCATTTCTGACCTCTTATTTTGCCACTTTCTGCTTATATTTCACCTTCATCTTGACTCTTTCTACTCCTTGCGGACCTTTAATAAGTCTCTTTGTGCTTATTTCCGACCTTTATTATAAATCATTCTGCTTGCTGCTGACCTTTATTCTGCCTCCTTCTGCTCATTTCTGACCTTTATTTTGCATTTATGCTTGTTTATCACCTATATCTTGCCTGCTTCTGCTCATTGATGGCCTTAATTTTCCTCTTTCTGCTCATTTGTCATCTCTATTTTCCCTTCTGCTGCTGGTTTCTGACCTCTATTTTTTTTTTTGCTTGTTTCTCACCTTTATTTTGCCTCTTTCTGGTAGTTTGTACCTTTATTTTCCCTTCTACTTCCGGGTTCTGACCTCTATTTTGTCTTTTTGTGCTTGTTTCTCGCCTTTATTTGACCTATTTCTGCTCATTCCTGACCTTTGTTCTGCCTCTTTGTGCTAATTTTGGACCTCTATTTTGCTTCAATCAACTCGTTTCGGACCATCATTTTACCTCTTTCTGCTTGTTTCTGACATCTATTTTGCCTCTTACTCTTTGGTTCTGACCTTTATTTGACATATTTCTGCTCCTTTCTGACCCCTATTTTGCCTCTTTCTGCTCATTTCTGACCTCTATTTTGCATCTTTTGCTAGTTTCTGATCATTATTTTACCTCTTCCTGCTAATTTCTGACCTCCTACCTCTTTCTGCTGATTGCTGATCTCTATTGTGCCTCTTTCTGCTTGTTACTGGCCTCTATTCTCCATCTTTCTGCTCATATGTGACCTATATTGTCCCTCTTTCTTTTCATTTCTGAACTTTTACTTTAGCTCTTACTGCTCATTTGTGACCTTTATTCTGTCTCTTTCTGCAAGTTTCTCACCTTTTGTCAGCCTTTTGCTGCTTGTTTCTTACCTCTATTTTGCCTCGTTGTTCTCGGTTCTGACCATGTTCTGCTTCTTTCTGTTCATTTCATACCTTTATGTTGCCTCATTCTTCTCATTGCTGACCTTTAGTCAGCCTCTTACTTCTCGGTTCTGACCTTTATTCTGACTCTTTCTGCCAATTACTGACCTTATGCAGACTCTTCCCGCTAGTTTCTGACCTTTATTCTGCCTGTCTGCTTGTTTCTCACCTTTATCTGATCGTTGCTGATCTTTATTTTGCCTCTTTCTGCACATTTATCACCTTTATTTAGCTTCTTTCCACTCATTTGTCACCTTAATTTTGCCTCTTGCTTCTGATTTCTGATCTTATTTTGCCTCTTTGTACACCTTTCTGACCTTTTTTCTAGCACTCGCTGCTCATTTCTGAACTCTATTTTGCCTCTTTTTGCTCTTTTTTTACCTTTATTCTGTCTCTTTGAGCTCGTTGCTGACCTTTATTCTGCCTCTTCCTGCTCATTGCTGACCTTTATTGTGCCTCTTTCTAATAGTTTTTCGCCTTTATCGTGCCTCTTTCTGCTCATTGCTGACCTCCATTTTGCCTCTCTCTTGTCATTCCTCACCATTATTTTGCCTCTTTCTACTCGTTTGTCACATTCATTTTGCCTCTTGCTGCTACTTTCTGACCTATATTTTGCCTCTTTCTACTAATTTCTGACTTTTATTTTGTCTCTTTCTTCTCTTTTCTCACATTCCTTTTGCCTCTTGCTGCTAGTTTCTGGCCTTTATTTTCCCTCTTTCTGTACGTCGATGACCTTTATCTTTCCTCTTTCAGCTCATTTCTGACCTTTATTTTTCCTCTGTTTGCTCATTTCTGACCTTTATTTCACCTCTTTCTGCTCATTTCTGGCCTCTATTTTGCCTCTTTCTGCTCGTTCTCATCCTAATTTTGCCTCTTTCAGCTAATTTCTAATCTCTCTTTTGCCTATTATTGCTCATTTCTGACCTTTATTTTGCCTCTTTCTGCTAGTTTCTGACTTGTATGTTGCCTCCTCCTGCTCATTTATGTCCTCTATTTTACCGCTTTGTGTTCATTGTTTGCCTCTATTTTGCCTCTTTCTGCTCATTGTTTACCTTTATTCTGCAATATTTCTGCTAATTTCTGACCTTTATTCTGCCTGTTGCTACTTGTTTCTTACCTCTATTTTGTCTCTTTCTGCTTGTTTCTGACCTTTATTCTACTTGCTTCTGCTCTTTTCTCACCTCTATCTTGCTTCTTTCTGCTCATTGCTGACCTTTGTTTAGACTCTTCCTGCCTGTTTCTGACCTTTATTATGCCTCTTTCTGCTCATTGCTGACCTTTATTCTCCCTGTTTCTGCTAGTGTGTGACATTTATTATGCCTCTTTCTGGTCGTTTCTCACCTTTATCTTGCCTCTTCCTGCTGACCTTTATTCTGCATCTTTCTGCATGTTTATCACCTTTGTCTTGCCTCTTTCTGCTCCGTGCTCACCTTTATTTTATCTCTTTCTGTTAGTTTCTCACCTTTATTTTGCCTCGTACTGCTGGTTTCTGACCTCTATTTTGCATCTTTCTGCTTGTTTCTCACCTTTATTTTGCTTCTTTCTATTCATTTCTCATCTTCATTCTGCCTCTTTCTGCTTATTTCTCACCTTTATTTTGGCTTCTTCATCTCATTGCCGACCTTTATTATTATTCTTTCTGCACATTTCTCACCTTTATTTTCTTGTTGACCTTAATGTTCCCTCTTTCAGCTTGATTCTCGCCCTTATCCTGCCTCGTTCTGTTTGGTTGTGACCTCTATTTTGCCTCTTTGTGCCCATTTCTGATCTTTATTTTACCTCTTTCTGCTTGTTTCTGACCTATAGTTTGCTACTTTTTGCTCGTTTCTGACTTTTATTCTGCCCCTTTCTGCTCAGTTCTGACCTTTATTCTGCCTCTTGCCGCTTGTTTCTGACCTTTATTCTGCTTCTTTGTGCTTGTTTCTCACCTTTAACTTGCCCGTTTCTGTTTGTTTCTCACCTTTATTCTGCATTATTTGCTCATTGTTGATCATTATTCTGCCTCTTTCTGCTAGTTTCTGACCTTTCTTCTTCCTCTTTCTGATGGTTTTTCACCTTTATCCTGCCTCTTTGTGCTAATTGCTGACCTTTTTTTGCCTCTTTCTGCTCGTTTCTCACCTTTATTTTGCCTGTTTATCTGCGTTTGTCACCCATATTTTCCCTCTTACTGCTGATTTCTGACCTTTGTTCTGCCTCTTTCTGCTAATCTTTCACCCTTATATTGCCTCTTTCTGCTCATTGCTGACCTTTATTCTGGCCTCTTTCTTCCAGTTTTTTTACCTTTATTTTTCAACTTTCTGCTCGTTTCACACCTTTATTTTGCCTCTTCTTGCTCATTGTTGACCTATACTTAGCATCTTTCTGCTAGTTTCTTACCTTTATTATCCCTCTTTCTGATCATTTCCCACCTTTATCTTGCCTCATCCTGCTCGTTGCTGACCTTTATTCTGCCTCTTTCTGCTTGTTTCGTACCTTTATCTTGCCTCTTTCTGATAGTTGCTGATCTTCATTTTGCCTCTTTCTGCTCATTTCTCACCTTTATTGTGTCTCTTTCTGCTCTTTTGTCACCTTTATATTGCCTCCTACTGCTAGTTTCCTACTTCTATTTTGTCTTTTTCTGCTAGTTCACTCCTTTATTTTACCTCTTCCTGCTCATTGTCACCTCTATTTTGCCTCTTGCTGCTCATTTCTCACTTTTATTCTGCCTCGTTCTGCTAATTTCTCACCTTTATTTTCCCTCATTCTGTTCTGTGCTAAACTTAATTTTGACTCTTTCTGCTTGTTTCTCACCTTTATCCTGCCTCTTTCTGATCATTTCTGACCACTATTTTGCCTTTGTGCCCATTTCTGAACTTTATTTGACCTCTTTCTGCTAGTTTCCGACCTTTATTTTCCCTCTTTCTGCTACGTTCTAATTTTTTTAATCTGCCCCTTTCTGTTCATTTCTGACCCTTATTCTGTCTCTTGCTGTTAGTTTCTGACCTCTATTTTGCCTCTGTCTGCATGTTTCCGACCTTTATTCTGCTTCTTTGTGCTTGTTTCTCCTCTTTATTCTGCCTCTTTCTGCTCATTGCTGATCCTTATTCTGCTTCTTTGTGCTCAATTCTCACCTTTATTTTTCCTCTTTCTGATTGTTTCTGACCTTTAGCTAGCTACTTGCTGATGATTTCTGAACTTTATTCTGCCTCTGTCTGCTCATTCCTCACTTTTATCTTGCCTTTTCTGCTCCTTGCTGACCTCTACTCAGCCTCTTTTTTCTAGTTTTTTACCTTTATTTTCCCTCTTTCTAATTGTTTCTCACCTTTATCTTGCCTCTTTCCGCTCACTGCTGACCTCTACTCAGCCTCTTTCTTCTAGTTGCTGACCTTTATTTTCCCTCTTTCTGATTGTTTCTCACCTTTATCTTGCCTCTTTCTGATCGTTGCTGATCTTTATTTTGCCTCTTTCTGCTTGTTTCTCACCTTTATTTTGCCTCTTGCTGCTACTTTCTGACCTTTATACTGCCTCTTTCTGCTCATTTCTCACCTTTATTTTCCCTCTTTCTGTTCTGAGCTGACCTTAATTGTGCCTCTTTCTGCTTGTTTCTCACCCATATCCTGCCTCTTTCTGCTGGTTTCTGACCTCTATTTTGCCTCTCTGTGCCCATTTCTGATCTTTATTTTACCTTTCTCTTCATTTTGCCTCTTGCTGCTCGTTTCTGACCTCTATTTTGCCTCTTTCTGCTTGTTTCTGACCTTCATTCTGCTTCTTTGTGCTCGTTTCTCACATTTAACTTGCCTCTTTCTACTTGTTTCTGCCCTTTATTCCGCATCTTTCTGCTCATTGCTGACTATTATTCTGCCTCTTTCTGCTAGTTTCTGACCATTATTTTTTCTCTTTCTGATAATTTCTCACCTTTATCTTGGCTCTTTGTGCTTATTGCCAATCTTTTTCTTGCCTGTTTCTGCTTGCATCTCACCTTTATTTTGCCTCTTTATATGCGTTAGTCACCCTTATTTTGCCTCTTGCTGCTGATTTCTGACCTCTAGTTTGCTTTTCTGCTCGTTTCTGACCTTTATTCTGCCTCATTCTGCTTATTTCTCACCTTTATCTTGCCTCTTTCTGCTCATTGCTTACCTTTATTCTGCCTCTTTCTGATCATTGCTGACCATTTTTTGCCTCTTGCTGCTCATTTCTCACCTTTATTTTGCTTCTTTCTACTCCTTTATCACCTTTAGTTTGCCTCTTGCTGCTGATTTCTGACCTCTATTTTGCCTCTTTTAGCTCCTTTCTGACCTTTTTTCTACCACTTGCTGCTCTTTTCTGAACTCTATTTTGCCTCTTTTTGTTCTTTGTTTACCTTTATTCTGTCTCTTTGAGCTCGTTGCTGACCGTTATTCTGCAACTTTCTGTCAATGTCTGACATTTATTTTGCCTCTTTCTGATCGTTTATCGCCTTTATCTTGCCTCATCCTGTTTATTGCTGACCTTTATTGTGCCTCTTTTTACTTGTTTTTCACCTTTATTGTGCCTCTTTCTGCTCGTTGCTGACCTTTATTTTGCCTCTTTCTGGTCATTCCACACCTTTAGTTTGCCTCTTTCTCCTCGTTTGTCACATTCTTTATGCCTCTTGCTGCTAGTTTCTGACCTATATTTTGCCTCTTTCTGCTCATTTCTGACCTTTATTTTGCCTCTTTCTACTCTTTTGTCACATTCCTTTTGCCTCTTGCTGCTAGTTTCTGACCTTTACTTTACCTTTCTGTACCTCGCTGACCTTTATCTTGCCTCTCTCAGCTCATTTCTGACCTTAATTTTCCTTTCTTTCCTCATTTCTGACCTTTATTACACCTCTTTCTGCTCATTTCTGACCTCTATTTTGCCTCTTTCCTCTTGTTTCAGATTTTTAATCTGCTTCTTTTTGCTCCTTTCTTACCTTTAACTTGCATCTTTCTGCTTGTGTCTGACCTTTTTTTTTGTATCTTTCTGCTCATTGCTGACCTTTATTCTGCCTCTTTCTGCTAGTTCCTGGCCATTATTCTTTCTCTTTCTGATAATTTCTCACCTTTATCTTGCCTCTTTGTGCTCAGTGCTGACCTCTATTTTGCCTCTTTCGGCCTGTTGTTGATCTCTATTTTGCCTCTGTCTGCTTGTTTCCAGCCTCTATTTTGTTTCTTTCCTCTCGTTTGTTACATTTATTTCCCTTTTCTCAATTCTGCCCTTTTATTTTGCCTCTTTTTGCTTGTTTCTGACCTGTATACTGACTCCTCTCTTTCTTCTCATTTCTAACCTTTAATGGGCCTCTTCCTACTCATTTCTGACCTCTTATTTTGCCTCTTTCTGCTTATATTTCACCTTCATCTTGCCTCTTTCTGCTCATTGCGGACCTTTAATAAGCCTCTTTCTGCTCATTTCTGACCTTTAATATACATCATTCTCCTTGCTGCTGACCTTTATTCTGCCTCCTTCTGCTCATTTCTGACCATTATTTTGCCTTTATGCTTGTTTATCACCTATATCTTACCTGTTTCTGCTCATTGATGGCCTTAATTAGCCTCTTCAGCTCAAATGTCATCTTTATTTTCCCTTCTGCTGCTGGTTTCTGAACTCTATTTTGTCTTTTTGTGCTTGTTTCTCACCTTTATTTTGCCTCTTTCTGCTAGTTTGTACCTTTATTTTCCCTTCTACTTGTGGTTTCTGACCTCTATTTTGTCTTTTTGTGCTTGTTTCTCACCTTTTTTTGACTTATTTCTGCTCATTCCTGAACTTTGTTCTGCCTCTTTGTGCTAATTCTGGACCTCTATTGTGCTTCAATCAACTCGTTTCTGACCATCATTTTACCTCTTTCTGCTTGTTTCTGACATCTATTTTGCCTATTTCTGGTCCTTTCTGACCCCTATTTTGCCTCTTTCTGCTTATTCCTCACCTCTATTTTGCATCTTTTGCTAGTTTCTGGTCATTATTTTACCTTTCTGTACCTCGCTGACCTTTATCTTGCCTCTCTCAGCTCATTTCTGACCTTAATTTTCCTTTCTTTCCTCATTTCTGACCTTTATTACACCTCTTTCTGCTCATTTCTGACCTCTATTTTGCCTCTTTCCTCTTGTTTCTGATTTTTAATCTGCTTCTTTTTGCTCCTTTCTTACCTTTAACTTGCATCTTTCTGCTTGTGTCTGACCTTTTTTTTTGTATCTTTCTGCTCATTGCTGACCTTTATTCTGCCTCTTTCTGCTAGTTCCTGGCCATTATTCTTTCTCTTTCTGATAATTTCTCACCTTTATCTTGCCTCTTTGTGCTCAGTGCTGACCTCTATTTTGCCTCTTTCGGCCTGTTGTTGATCTCTATTTTGCATCTGTCTGCTTGTTTCCAGCCTCTATTTTGTTTCTTTCCTCTCGTTTGTTACGTTTATTTCCCTTTTCTCAATTCTGCCCTTTTATTTTGCCTCTTTTTGCTTGTTTCTGACCTGTATACTGACTCCTCTCTTTCTCCTCATTTCTAACCTTTAATGGGCCTCTTCCTACTCATTTCTGACCTCTTATTTTGCCTCTTTCTGCTTATATTTCACCTTCATCTTGCCTCTCTCTGCTCATTGCGGACCTTTAATAAGCCTCTTTCTGCTCATTTCTGACCTTTAATATACATCATTCTCCTTGCTGCTGACCTTTATTCTGCCTCCTTCTGCTCATTTCTGACCATTATTTTGCCTTTATGCTTGTTTATCACCTATATCTTACCTGTTTCTGCTCATTGGTGGCCTTAATTAGCCTCTTCTGCTCAAATGTCATCTTTATTTTCCCTTCTGCTGCTGGTTTCTGAACTCTATTTTGTCTTTTTGTGCTTGTTTCTCACCTTTATTTTGCCTCATTCTGCTAGTTTGTACCTTTATTTTCCCTTCTACTTGTGGTTTATGACCTCTATTTTGTCTTTTTGTGCTTGTTTCTCACCTTTTTTTGACTTATTTCTGCTCATTCCTGAACTTTGTTCTGCCTCTTTGTGCTAATTCTGCACCTCTATTGTGCTTCAATCAACTCGTTTCTGACCATCATTTTACCTCTTTCTGCTTGTTTCTGACATCTATTTTGCCTCTTTCTGCTTATTCCTCACCTCTATTTTGCATCTTTTGCTAGTTTCTGGTCATTATTTTACCTCTTCCTGCTCATTTCTGACCTCCTGCCTCTTTCTGCTCATTGCTGATCTCCATTGTGCCTATTCCTGCTTGTTACTGGTCTCTTTTCTCCATCTTTCTGCTCATTTGTAACCTTTATTTTCCCTCTTCTAGTTTTTTACCTTTGTTTTTCAACTTTCTGATCGTTTTGCACCTTTATCTTGCCCCTTCTTGCTCATTGTTGACCTCTACTCAGCCTCTTTCCGCCAGTTTCTGACCTTTATTTTCCCTCTTTCTGATTGTTTCTCACCTTTATCTAGCCTCTTCCTACTTGTTGCTTGACCTTTATTCTACCTCTTTCTGCTAATTTCTCAACTTTATCTTGCCTCTTTCTGTTTGTTGCAGATCTTTATTTTGCCTCTTTCTGCTTGTTTCTCACCTTTATTTTGTCTCTTTCTGCTCGTTTGTCACTTTTATTTTGCCTCTTGCCGCTATTTTCTGACTTCTATTTTGTCTCTGTTTGCTCATTTCTCTACTTTAATTTGCCACTTTCTGTTCATTTGTTACCTTTATGTTGCCTCTTGCCAGCCATTTCTGACCTTTATCTGCCTCTACTGCTCATTTCTTACCTTTATTTTCCCTCTTGCTGCTCTGTCCTGACCTTAATTATGGCTCTTCCTGCTTGTTTCTCACCCTTATCCTGCCTCTTTCTGCTTATTTCTGACCTCAACTTTGGCTCTTTGTGCCCATTCCCGACCTTTATTTTACCTGTTTCTGTTCGTTTCTGACCTTTATTTTGCTTCTTTCTGATTGTTTCTGACTTTTATTCTGCCCATTTCTGCTCAATTCTGACCTTTATTTTGCCTCTTGCTGCTCAATTCTGACCTCTATTTTCACTCCTTTTCTTGCTTCTGACCTTTATTCTGCTTATTTGTGCTAATTTCTGACCATTATTTTCCCTTTTTTTGATCGCTTCTCACCTTTATCTTGCCTCTTTGTGCTCATTTCTGACCTCTACTTTGCCTCTTTCAGTCTGTTGTTGATCTCTATTTTGCCTCTGTCTGCTTCTTTCTGGCCTCTATTTTGTTTCTTTCTGCTCGTTTGTTACCATTTTCTCTTTTCTCATTTCTGTCCTTTTATTTTGCTTCTTTCAGTGTGTTTCTGACCTTTAAGCCGATTCTTTCCCCTCATTTCTAACCTTTAATCTGCCTCTTCCTGCTTGTTTCTGACCTCTTATTTTTCCTATCTCTGCTTATTTCTCACTGTCATCTTGCCACTTTCTGTTCATTGCTGACCTTTAATATGCCTCTTTCTGCAAATTTCTGACCTTTATAATTCATAAATCATTCTGCTTGCTGCTGACCTTTATTTTGCGTCCTTCTGCTCATTTCTGACCTTTATTTTGCCTTTATGCTCGTTTATCACCTATATCTTGCCAGTTTCTGCTTATTGCTGGCCTTTATTTAGCCTCTTTCTTCTTGTTTGTACAGAATGGGTCGCACTCCGACTCCACCCACCAGCAGGTGTGCCCCAGGAGCATCATGGTAGATGCAGTCTTTAGATAGCGTGTGCGCTATATCGATGAAAAGTGTGTTGTAGCAAGGTTGCAGCACCAACTCTGGACACCGGTGTTTCGGAATAGTTGTTCCTCGTCAGCAGAGTGTAGGTTATTCGGGGTTAGCTGTGCAGGCTGCCAAGTGTTTTCAGGTTGATACCTCTCACGGCGCGGGTGCGGGATCCGAGCTCGTCAGCTCAAGCTCGAGGGAGCCTATTAAATGTACAGAATGGGTCGCACTCCGACTCCACCCACCAGCAGGTGTGCCCCAGGAGCATCATGGTAGATGCAGTCTTTAGATAGCGTGTGCGCTATATCGATGAAAAGTGTGTTGTAGCAAGGTTGCAGCACCAACTCTGGACACCGGTGTTTCGGAATAGTTGTTCCTCGTCAGCAGAGTGTAGGTTATTCGGGGTTAGCTGTGCAGGCTGCCAAGTGTTTTCAGGTTGATACCTCTCACGGCGCGGGTGCGGGATCGGAGCTCGTCAGCTCAAGCTCGAGGGAGCCTAGTAAATGTACAGAATGGGTCGCACTCCGACTCCACCCACCAGCAGGTGTGCCCCAGGAGCATCATGGTAGATGCAGTCTTTAGATAGCGTGTGCGCTATATCGATGAAAAGTGTGTTGTAGCAAGGTTGCAGCACCAACTCTGGACACCGGTGTTTCGGAATAGTTGTTCCTCGTCAGCAGAGTGTAGGTTATTCGGGGTTAGCTGTGCAGGCTGCCAAGTGTTTTCAGGTTGATACCTCTCACGGCGCGGGTGCGGGATCCGAGCTCGTCAGCTCAAGCTCGAGGGAGCCTATTAAATGTACAGAATGGGTCGCACTCCGACTCCACCCACCAGCAGGTGTGCCCCAGGGGCATCATGGTAGATGCAGTCTTTAGATAGCGTGTGCGCTATATCGATGAAAAGTGTGTTGTAGCAAGGTTGCAGCACCAACTCTGGACACCGGTGTTTCGGAATAGCTGCCAAGTGTTTTCAGGTTGATACCTCTCACGGCGCGGGTGCGGGATCCGAGCTCGTCAGCTCAAGCTGCTGGTGGGTGGAGTCGGAGTGCGACCCATTCTGTACATTTAATAGGCTCCCTCGAGCTTGAGCTGACGGGCTCGGATCCCGCACCCGCGCCGTGAGAGGTATCAACCTGAAAACACTTGGCAGCCTGCACAGCTAACCCCGAATAACCTACACTCTGCTGACGAGGAACAACTATTCCGAAACACCGGTGTCCAGAGTTGGTGCTGCAACCTTGCTACAACACACTTTTCATCGATATAGCGCACACGCTATCTAAAGACTGCATCTACCATGATGCTCCTGGGGCACACCTGCTGGTGGGTGGAGTCGGAGTGCGACCCATTCTGTACATTTAATAGGCTCCCTCGAGCTTGAGCTGACGAGCTCGGATCCCGCACCCGCGCCGTGAGAGGTATCAACCTGAAAACACTTGGCAGCCTGCACAGCTAACCCCGAATAACCTACACTCTGCTGACGAGGAACAACTATTCCGAAACACCGGTGTCCAGAGTTGGTGCTGCAACCTTGCTACAACACACTTTTCATCGATATAGCGCACACGCTATCTAAAGACTGCATCTACCATGATGCTCCTGGGGCACACCTGCTGGTGGGTGGAGTCGGAGTGCGACCCATTCTGTACATTTAATAGGCTCCCTCGAGCTTGAGCTGACGAGCTCGGATCCCGCACCCGCGCCGTGAGAGGTATCAACCTGAAAACACTTGGCAGCCTGCACAGCTAACCCCGAATAACCTACACTCTGCTGACGAGGAACAACTATTCCGAAACACCGGTGTCCAGAGTTGGTGCTGCAACCTTGCTACAACACACTTTTCATCGATATAGCGCACACGCTATCTAAAGACTGCATCTACCATGATGCTCCTGGGGCACACCTGCTGGTGGGTGGAGTCGGAGTGCGACCCATTCTGTACATTTAATAGGCTCCCTCGAGCTTGAGCTGACGAGCTCGGATCCCGCACCCGCGCCGTGAGAGGTATCAACCTGAAAACACTTGGCAGCCTGCACAGCTAACCCCGAATAACCTACACTCTGCTGACGAGGAACAACTATTCCGAAACACCGGTGTCCAGAGTTGGTGCTGCAACCTTGCTACAACACACTTTTCATCGATATAGCGCACACGCTATCTAAAGACTGCATCTACCATGATGCTCCTGGGGCACACCTGCTGGTGGGTGGAGTCGGAGTGCGACCCATTCTGTACATTTAATAGGCTCCCTCGAGCTTGAGCTGACGAGCTCGGATCCCGCACCCGCGCCGTGAGAGGTATCAACCTGAAAACACTTGGCAGCCTGCACAGCTAACCCCGAATAACCTACACTCTGCTGACGAGGAACAACTATTCCGAAACACAGGTGTCCAGAGTTGGTGCTGCAACCTTGCTACAACACACTTTTCATCGATATAGCGCACACGCTATCTAAAGACTGCATCTACCATGATGCTCCTGGGGCACACCTGCTGGTGGGTGGAGTCGGAGTGCGACCCATTCTGTACATCTTTCTTCTTGTTTGTCACCTTTATTTTACCATTTCTGCTCACTTGACACCTTCATTTTCCCTTCTGTTGCTGGTTTCTGACCTCTATTTTTGTGCTTGTTTCTCACCTTTATTTTGCCTCTTACTGCTCATTTGTCACCTTTATTTTCCCTTCTAGTGCTGACCTCTGTTTTGTCTTTTTGTGCTTGCTTCTTTCTCACCTTTATTTAACCTATTTCTGCTCATTCATGACCTTTGTTCTGCCTCTTTGTGCTAATTTCCCACCTTTATCTTGCCTATTCCTGCTAGTTTCTGACCATTATTTTTCCTCGCTCTGATCGTTTCTCCCCTTCATCTTGCCTCTTTGTGCTCAGTGCTCACCTCTATTTTGCCTCTTTCGTTCTGTTGTTGATCTCTATTACGCATCTGTCTGCTTGCTTCCAGCCTCTATTTTGCTTCTTTCTGCTCGTTTGTCACCTTTATTTTGCCTCTTGCTGCTAGTTTCTGAGTTCTATTTTGTCTCTTTCAGCTCATTTCGCACCTTTATTTTGCCTCTTTCTGCTCATTTGTCACCTTTTTTTGCTTCTTGCTGCTCATTTCTGACCTTTATTCTGCTTCTTTCTGCTCATTTCTCACCTTTATTTTCCCTCCTTCTGCTCTGTGTTGACCATCATTTTGCATCTTTCTGCTTGTTTCTCACCCTTATCCTGCCTCCTTCTGCTATTGTCTGACCTCTATTTTTGCCTCTTTGTGCCCATTTCTGATCTGTATTTGACCTCTTTCTGCTTGTTTCTGACCTTTATTTTGTCTCTTCCTCCTTATTTCTGACTTTTATTCTGTCCCTTTCTGCTCATTTCTGACCATTTTTTGACTCTTGCTGCTCATTTCTGACCTCTATTTTGCTCTTTCTTCTTGTTTCTGATCTTTAGTCTGCTTCTTTGTGCTCTTTCTTACCTTTAACTTGCCTCTTTCTGCTTGTTTCTGACCTTTATTCTGTATCTTTCTGCTCATTGCTGACCTTTATTCTGTCTCTTTCTGCTAGTTTCTGACCATTATTCTTTCTCTTTCTGATCATTTCTCACCTTTATCTTGCCTCTTTGTGCTCAGCGCTGACCTCTATTTTGCCTCTTTCGGCCTGTTGTTGATCTCTATTTTGCCTCTTTCTGCTTGTTTCTGACCTGTATATAGACTCCTTTCTTTCTCCTCATTTCTAACCTTTAATGGGCCTCTTCCTACTCATTTCTGACCTCTTATTTTGCCTCTTTCTGCTTATATTTCACCTTCATCTTGCATCTTTCCGCTCATTGCGGACCTCTATTAAGCCTCTTTCTTCGTGTTTGTCACCTTTATTTTGCCATTTCTGCTCGGTTGACACCTTCATTTTCCCTTCTGTTGCTGGTTTCTATTTTGTCTCTTTCTGCTTGTTTCGCTCCTTTATTTTGCCTCTTTTTTGCCTCTTGCTGCTCGTTTCTGACCTTTATTCTGCCTCTTTCTGCTCATTTCTCACCTTTATTTTCCCTCTTTCTGCTCTGTGTTGACATTAATTTTGCCTCTTTTTGCTTGTTTCTCACCCTTATCCTGCATCTTTCTGCTATTTTCTGGCCTTTATTATGTATCTTTCTGCTCATTGCTGACCTGTTGCTGGTTTCTATTTTGTCTCTTTCTGCTTGTTTCGCTCCTTTATTTTGCCTCTTTCTGCTCATTTGTCACCTTTTTTGCCTCTTGCTGCTCGTTTCTGACCTTTATTCTGCCTCTTTCTGCTCATTTCTCACCTTTATTTTCCCTCTTTCTGCTCTGTGTTGACCTTAATTTTGCCTCTTTTTGCTTGTTTCTCACCCTTATCCTGCCTCTTTCTGCTATTTTCTGGCCTCTGTTGTGCCTCTTTGTGCCCATTTCTGATTTTTATTTGACCTCTTTCTGCTTGTTTCTGACCTTTAGTTTGACTCTTCCTCCTCATTTCTGACTTTTATTCGGTCCCTTTCTGCTCATTTCTGAGCATTATTTTGCCTCTTGCTGCTCATTTCTGACCTCTATTTTGCCTCTTTCTTCTGGTTTCTGATCTTTAGTGTGCTTCTTTGTGCTCGTTTCTTACCTTTAACTTGCCTCTTTCTGCTTGTTTCTGACCTTTATTCTGTATTTTTCTGCTCATTGTTGACCTTTATTCTGCCTCTTTCTGCTAGTCTCTGACCAGTATTCTTTCTCTTTCTGATCATTTCTCACATTTATATTGCCTCTTTGTTGTCACGATTCGCTCCCTGTGTTCTTGTGTCCGCCACCAGGGGGCTGAACTGTGGGACTCTCCAGTGTTCGAATATGCTTCCTGACACTACCCTGCATGCATATCTTGACTTCCAGCCATTTGGACACTATTTGGGAATTGACATCCATTCCCAATCCATGCCGGGTTTTGTGAAAGCCAGCCTGCTTAGACTTAAAACCAGCCTACTCATGCCTGAAACTCCATTACCCAGAATTCCCTGCTCACTGCTTCGTCTCCACCCCTGCAGGCCAAGGATGGGTGGAGGAATTGAGCTCACCTGTGGCTGGCTGCTGCTAGCCTGCTCACACCAGCTGCATGTGATTACTGTGAGCTCTTTTAAGCCCCAGCTCCCTTCAGGTAAAGGTTGGTCATTGTAGCTGTTTACCGGTGAGACCAATCCTTGTTTCCAGAGTTCCCTGCGCTTTTGCTATTCTTGTTTCCAGTGTTTCCTGAGCTTTAATTATGCCTTGTTCCTGACCTGCTGCTGTTTTCCCTGTTCCTGAATTAGCACTGCCTGCAGTGCTACCCTGACCCCATAGCCTTAGTATTCCTTGTTCCTGAACTGCATCAGTTTCCCTTCTCCTGAATTAGCACTTGCTACCTTGTTTCCTGAGTTCCTGAACTATAGCTATTCCCTGTACCTGAATTAGCACTGCCTGCAGTGCTACCTTCTTTCCTGAGTACCTGAGCTATAGTTATTCTTTGTTCCTGGGCTTAGCTATTTCTTGTTCCTGATTTGCACTGCTTGCAGTGCTCTCTTGAATCCTTGTTTCCTGAGCTGTAGCTATGTCCTGTTTCCTTGAACCAGTACTGCCCGCAGTGCTACCTTGACTCCTTGAAGCTTTAGTAATTCCCTGTTCTTGAACCAGCACAGCCTGCAGTGCTGCCTTGTCTCCTGAGCCTTAGCTCACTTCTTGTTCCTGCCCCAATACTGCATTCTATGCTTCTATGTTTTCTTGATTCCTTAACCTGCACTAATCTAGTATACCCTTGTAGCCTGCCCTTCTGTATATCCGTTTTCAGTCCCTGCCTTACTTCCCATTTCCTTGGTTCCAGTTCTAGTTTGCTGTCTTTCTATTCTGCTGTCTTAGTTCTGTTACCTTGTATGTTTGTTACCTGCTTTCCGCCAAGTGTGCACAGTCATTCCCTTCCTTTCCTGTTAAGCACTCCTCCTTGCTAGCTCCTTGTCTATTGTGCTCGTGTTAGTTCTACCCCTTTGCTGCTACTGCCTTGCGCGTTCCTGTTTGATCGCCAGGAACCGTGGGCACAGCTGACTACCTAGGTGGTGTTTCTTGTTCACTGTGAGTATTGTCTTTGAGTTACATGTATAACATCACCATAGGTATAAGCTCCACAGACTCTGTAGCGATTGCGGGGTCCTGGGGGCTGGGTACCGGTCACCGAGGAAATCCCCGTCGCTGTAGGGCGCCTGGGAGTAGCTGTAGGATAAGGCACACGAACTACAGGAACCAGCCTGCACAAGGAAAAGCGGGTGGAGCCACGAGACCCAGCGTTTATAGGCACCTCCCTTCCTACAGAAAGGTGCTTGACAATTGATCCGGAAGCCGTGGGATGGGCGGATGGTGTTCCCCGCCGGATTCCAGCGAGAAGCACAAGATTGCAGAGGAGCTGAAGCCGTTTGTATCCTGCCGTCTGCTGCCTGCACTCTGATAAGTACTGTGTTAAACGGAGACGGGCCCGTCTCCGTTTCCAGCCCTGTATTTGTATGGTACCATAGTTAGATAGGGATTCAGTTGGTACCGGGCTCTTGCTTGCTTTGAGAACCCTGGGTGCTCTCCCCTCTGAAGAGTCCAAGAGGGGACCTCGTCTGCAGTTAAGCCGAGGATTTGCCTACTGTCGTCCGCTACCCCCCAGAGAGGGATTCTGGGAGTTGTAGTATTGTGACGTCCTGTACTGTGAAGCCTTGAATAGGAGGCAGAGATATTTCATTGACTTTTTTGTTACCACTAGTACTCTTCCTTGGAATTCAGGCTATGTACGGTTTGTGCTGTCAACAAACCGTCATAGTCTATGTACTTTGTCCGCAACAGGTCCAGTGCTGGTAACGCCTGTCTGAGGAACAATCAACCATCCTCTGAACACTTTCCTCCTGTAGAGTCAGAGGGCTCTCTGCCCCACAGGAGGCTGTTGTTATCCGGTTCCAAAGGCCTGGGTGGTGTGTGAGTCTGGTAAGATCCAGAAACCAAAAGGGGGTTAGTGGTGTTCTCAGACTCCAAAAGCATTGGGGGTAACGTTGTTCCTTTGTTTCCCCTGGACAGGTGGAGTGTCCTTGTCGGTCCCCTGCCATCCTTAGACCAGACCAAGAGGGGTCCTCAAGATTCACCATTACCTGTTTTTTATTTTATCCACTTACCCTTTCCCTGCTGGGTATGTGTTCACACAGTGAGTAAACCTTCACTGTGGGATCCGTAGCTGGTAGGGCTGGGGATATTAGCATCCGACGTCGTTTCTGCCGGACATCTGAGCAAAGGTTAGTGGCGAGTATATGCTGGTGCTGCTGCCAATCCACGACAGATTGTCAAGCCCAAGTTTATACGCCGGCCCAAACGATGAATATAGAAACCGTGTTGGCTTCCGTGGTGGAAGGCCTGGCTGCCCTGCAGCAAGAAGTTGCAACATCTAGAGCAGAAAACCAGACCCTGCATAAAGAAGTGGGCACCCTACGCAGAGAGGTTGCAGGTCTATCCCGTAAAGGACCAGGGGGGAGTCCGTATTTGAAACCTGCTACATTACCCCCCCCTGGCGCCAGGACACCTACACCTCTGGGAGCAGAAGGGGGTGGGTTTTTTGTTCCCCCTCAGGTAGCCCCTAACACGGCACCCACGACGGATCCAGTCCATACTGTTCACGTAGTACAGACAGTGGGTGTTCCCTTGGCTCCACCTGAACGTTTTTACGGGGACCCCCGAAAATTCGAGACATTCTTGAATCAGTGTAGGTTGCATTTCCTATGTAAACCCGGGGTTTTTCAGGACGACCCCGCTAAAACCGCTTTTATGATGTCCTATATGGGTGGTAACGCTGCTAGTTGGACCATCCCCTTGTTGGAGAGAAACGACCCAGTGTTGCACAATTTTTCTACTTTTTGTGTGGAACTACGAAAGTTGTTTGACCGAAAATCCCACATGCTGACCCTGGATAGAGAACTGCTCACCATTCGGCAAGGTTCACAGGACTTGTTATCGTACATAACCTTGTTCAACAGGCTGGTGGTTGAAACCGACTGGCCCCCTAATAAACGCATCTCTCTGTTTTACCAAGGCCTCCGAGGGGAATTGAAAGATGTCCTAGCACAAGTGGTACAGCTGCCTGACACGTGTGAAGAATTCATTGATCTCACAGTACAGCTGGATCATCGGCTCCTGGAGAGAAGAGGGGACAAAACTAAAGGGGACAATCGTCCATTCTACCCTCGCTTTAAAGGCCCTACGGAAGAACGTGCCAAAACGCCTGATGGCCCTGAACCCATGCAGTTAGGCGGAATACGTGGTCCCTTGACACAGGAGGAGAAAGACAAAAGACGCCGTCTGAAACAATGTTTGTACTGTGGGAAAGGTGGTCATTTCATCAAAGAATGCCGAGCTAGAAACGCAGTACCAGAAAGAACCCTCGTTCCAAAGGTACAAGCCCTCCTGCAGTCCGAGAAACCGACGGAAAACTGAAGAACCCAAATCAGGAAGAGGTCTCTGCCTTGGGTTGTTTGCCACTAATGATCTCCCCGTCTCTTGCTAACACGTTGCATCCTGCTGTGGCGCACATGAATCTTCAGGTCACCCTATGGGTCACACCTCAGAAACCCATGACCATAGACGCTTTGGTGGATTCCGGGGCCACCGGGAACTATATCGATCAGGAATTTGCTATGAAGATCGGTATTGCCTGTGAGAAAAAGGAAAAGCCTGAATTGGTGAAAGCCGTTGATGGAACCGTTTTGTCATCTGGTCCAGTGGCTTACCACACCCGTCCTATGCTGATGCAAACAGGCCTTAATCATCAGGAACATATCCAGTTTGATTTGATCGACGCCCCCCACTTTCGTCTCATATTAGGGATGCCCTGGCTAACTCTGCATGACCCGAAGGTCAGTTGGGCAGCCCGTACCATCACGCTGTCCTCCGAATACTGTCAGGAACATTGTAAAAACGATACCTCTGACACCTGCATACCCGACACATCACCGTCTGCATGTTTGGCTGCTGCATGCACACAAGTCCATTATTGTTGCGCTACCGCGCTTCCTGCGGACTATCATGCGTTTCTTCCTGTGTTTGACAAACAACAAGCTACCCATTTGCCCCCACACCGGGTGTATGACTGTCGGATTGACCTAGTACCGGGAGCCGACATTCCATGCAGTAGGGTCTATGCCATGACCGAAAAAGAAACTCAGTACCTAAAAGTGTATATAGAGGAGAACCTAGCGTCCGGATTCATCAGACACTCGACTTCCCCTGCCTCTTCTCCCATGTTCTTCATTCCGAAGAAGGATTGCGCGGAATTACGGCCCTGTATTGACTATAGAGCCATCAATCGGGTGACCATCAAGAACCGATACCCTCTCCCCCTAATACCAGTGCTCATGGACCAGCTAAAAGGGGCCAGATTCTTCACGAAACTCGATCTCCGTGGGGCTTATCATCTGGTGCGCGTAAAAAAGGGGGATGAGTGGAAAACCGCGTTTCGCACCAAGTTCGGTTTATTCGAATACAGGGTAATGCCCTTTGGGTTATGCAACGCCCCCGCGGCGTTTCAGTACTTTATGGACGAAGTCTTGCGCGGGTGTCTGGAGACATATTGCATCGTTTATATAGACGATATTCTGGTGTACTCGTCTACCCTCTCAGAACACGTCATGCATGTGAAATCCGTGCTAGGAAGATTACAACAGAACTCCTTGTATGCAAAACTGGAGAAATGTTTGTTCCACGTGCAGGAGGTGTCATTCCTTGGATACGTGATCAACGCACAAGGTTTTCAGATGGATTCAAGCAAAGTGGACGCAATCATCAACTGGAGTACCCCGAAGACCGTTAAGGCTGTGCAGGGCTTTCTCGGTTTTGCGAATTACTACAGAAGATTCATAAAAGACTTCTCCAAAATCATACATCCAATCTCCAGTCTGTTGAGGAAGAATACACCATTTGTCTGGAGTGAGGACGCGGCTGCGTCCTTTCAGTATCTGAAGAATCAGTTCACCCAGGCTCCCATCCTCCGCCATCCTGATCCGCAACGACCATATATATTGGAGACTGACACTTCTCAATACGCTGTCGGAGGCGTGCTATCCCAAAGAAGACACCCATCCACCGGCCAAATACACCCAGTCGCCTTCTTCTCCAAGAAGCTCTCGCCTTGCGAGGTTAACTACACCATCACAGATAAGGAGCTACTCGCCATTAAAAGGGCGTGTGAGGAATGGCGTCACTATCTCCTTGGAGCGTTGCATACTGTGGAAATTTACACGGATCACAGGAATCTACTCTTCCTGAAAACCGCGAAGGCCCTTACTCCAAGACAGCTAAGGTGGCCCCTGTTCTTTTCGGATTTTGATTTTACCATCAAATACAAACCTGGACCCCAAAATGGCAAGGCAGATGCACTATCGCGGTTGATTGATGGTGAACCGGAAGGGGTGTATGAAGCAGAAACTCCTTTGATACTCAAGGAAGCAGAAACCACTGTAGGCGCTGTAGCCCTTCTGTCAGCCAATGACTTCCTTGAGGACGTTAAGATCGCACTGGCGGGGATGAATCTACAAGAATGGATACAAGAAGACCCAGAACATCGCCTAGAGAAGGACGACCTCGCTTATCACGATGCCTCCTTGTTTGTTCCTACCGAGAATCTGCGGCAGCAAGTTCTGACATGGTCCCACGATTCCGTGTTGGGTGGCCATACGGGAATGTACAAAACCATCGCCAACGTAGAACGTTCCTTCTGGTGGCCCCGGTTAAGAGAGGACGTCCGGTCCTACGTAAGGAATTGTGCTGTTTGTGCACAGGGAAAGGCAGTACATACTCGACCCGTGGGTCTGCTTCGACCATTGCCCATACCTCTCCTACCCTGGCATACTCTCTCCATGGACTTCATTGTTGAGATGCCCCCCTGTGATGGAATGACTGTGATTCTGGTTGTCATCGATCATCTGACTAAGATGGGTCATTTTATACCATTGCGGGAAGTACCCACATCAACAGAACTAGCGAAGGTGTTTCTCCAACATGTTGTAAGGGCCCACGGACTTCCCAGAGTACTAATAACGGACCGGGGCACTCAGTTCACGTCCCGATTCTGGAAGGCACTGTGCACCACCTTGGACATCGATGCCCGTCTTTCATCCAGTTACCACCCTCAGACGGATGGCAAAACGGAACGTCTTAACCAGACGTTGGAACAGTACCTTCGTTGCTTCTCTCTGCAGAACGAGATGGATTGGACTGTGCTCCTATGGATGGCAGAATTTGCATATAATAACGCTGTGCACACAACACTGGGTTGTTCTCCTTTTTTTTGTCTCTATGGGTTTCACCCTAATGTCCTGCCCTTTGAATGGCCTATTCGTTCCCCAGTCCCTAGCATTCACGAACACCATGCACATCTCAGGGCAGTGTTGTTAGATGCTAGACGTAGTCTGGCCGATGCTCAGTCCGCGCAGAAACGCTTCGCAGATAAAAAGAGGAAGGTGGAGCCGAGCTATGGGGTGGGAGACAAAGTGTGGCTCTCCACTAGGAACCTCCGTGTTAAAGGGAATTCCAAACTGAAGCCCAAATACGTGGGTCCCTACGTCATTAAGGAGGTGATCAACCCTGTTGCAGTCAGACTCCAGCTTCCGGTGGGTTGGAAGGTCCACCCTGTGTTCCATGTTTCCCTCCTCGTCCCTTGCCCTCCCAGTACGAGACTCCCGGTGAGACCCCTTCCCATTGAGGTGGACGGGCAGGAAGAGTTTGAGGTGCGCGCCATCCTTGACTCCAGGATGGTGAGGGGTGTGATCCAATATCTGGTGGAATGGAAAGGGTATGGCCCTGAAGACCGGTCTTGGGAACCCGTGGGTAATCTGCATTGTCCTGAGTTGGTTGAGCGTTTCCATGCCCTGCATCCGGGTAGGCCGGGTCGACCGCCGAGTCGGCAGTCCCCTAGAGGGGGTTCTGTAGCGATTGCGGGGTCCTGGGGGCTGGGTACCGGTCACCGAGGAAATCCCCGTCGCTGTAGGGCGCCTGGGAGTAGCTGTAGGATAAGGCACACGAACTACAGGAACCAGCCTGCACAAGGAAAAGCGGGTGGAGCCACGAGACCCAGCGTTTATAGGCACCTCCCTTCCTACAGAAAGGTGCTTGACAATTGATCCGGAAGCCGTGGGATGGGCGGATGGTGTTCCCCGCCGGATTCCAGCGAGAAGCACAAGATTGCAGAGGAGCTGAAGCCGTTTGTATCCTGCCGTCTGCTGCCTGCACTCTGATAAGTACTGTGTTAAACGGAGACGGGCCCGTCTCCGTTTCCAGCCCTGTATTTGTATGGTACCATAGTTAGATAGGGATTCAGTTGGTACCGGGCTCTTGCTTGCTTTGAGAACCCTGGGTGCTCTCCCCTCTGAAGAGTCCAAGAGGGGACCTCGTCTGCAGTTAAGCCGAGGATTTGCCTACTGTCGTCCGCTACCCCCCAGAGAGGGATTCTGGGAGTTGTAGTATTGTGACGTCCTGTACTGTGAAGCCTTGAATAGGAGGCAGAGATATTTCATTGACTTTTTTGTTATCACTAGTACTCTTCCTTGGAATTCAGGCTATGTACGGTTTGTGCTGTCAACAAACCGTCATAGTCTATGTACTTTGTCCGCAACAGGTCCAGTGCTGGTAACGCCTGTCTGAGGAACAATCAACCATCCTCTGAACACTTTCCTCCTGTAGAGTCAGAGGGCTCTCTGCCCCACAGGAGGCTGTTGTTATCCGGTTCCAAAGGCCTGGGTGGTGTGTGAGTCTGGTAAGATCCAGAAACCAAAAGGGGGTTAGTGGTGTTCTCAGACTCCAAAAGCATTGGGGGTAACGTTGTTCCTTTGTTTCCCCTGGACAGGTGGAGTGTCCTTGTCGGTCCCCTGCCATCCTTAGACCAGACCAAGAGGGGTCCTCAAGATTCACCATTACCTGTTTTTTATTTTATCCACTTACCCTTTCCCTGCTGGGTATGTGTTCACACAGTGAGTAAACCTTCACTGTGGGATCCGTAGCTGGTAGGGCTGGGGATATTAGCATCCGACGTCGTTTCTGCCGGACATCTGAGCAAAGGTTAGTGGCGAGTATATGCTGGTGCTGCTGCCAATCCACGACACCCTGCCTTTGTATCCATATCCTACATGTGGGTACTCGCAGTCAGTATCTGTAACAGCAATTGTGGGTAAGAAACGTACTGAGCTTCAGTCTTCCCATGTGGAGCTCCTGAGTGCTTTACCCCACACCCCCCTTTATTGTTAATGTTGTTTCATATATATGTCTTGCACGTTCGTCCTGGGTGTAGTTATTCTGAATGCTAAATTGCTTTGTGAGTGTCCTTAATTTCTAAGTCTTACCCATCTTGTTCACTTGTACAGGCTTCCCCTTTGGATCCCTTTTTCTCCTCTGACTCCTGTATGATCCTGGACAGCGCTGTACTCCTCTTCCTGTGTAAGTTTGCTACCCAGTTCCCAGTCCTTGCCCAAGTCCCTGACTGTGTTCCCCACATAGTCCCGGACAGTCCCTGACATTTGTGCTCAGTGCTGACCTATATTTTGCCTCTTTCGGCCTGTTGCTGATCTCTATTTTGGCACTTTCTGCTTATATTTCACCTTCATCTTGCCTCTTTCTGCTCATTGTGGACCTTTAATAAGCCTCTTTGTGCTTCATTCCGACCTTTATTATAAATCATTCTGCTTGCTGCTGACCTTTATTCTGCCTCCCTCTGCTCATTTCTGACCTTTATTTTGCCTTTATGCTCGTTTATCACCTATATCTTGACTGTTTCTGCTCATTGATGGCCTTAGTTTGTCTCTTTCTGCTCATTTGTCATCTCTATTTTCCCTTCTGCTGCTGGTTTCTGACCTCTATTTTGTTTTTTTGTGCTTGTTTCTCACCTTTATTTTGCCTCTTTCTGCTAGTTTGTACCTTTATTTTCCCTTCTACTTGTGGTTTCTGACCTCTATTTTGTCTTTTTGTGCTTGTTTCTCACCTTTATTTGACTTATTTCTGCTCATTCCTGAACTTTGTTCTGCCTCTTTGTGCTAATTCTGGACCTCTATTTTGCTTCAATCAACTCGTTTCTGACCATCATTTTACCTCTTTCTGCTTTTTTCTGACACCTATTTTGCCTATTTCTGCTCGGTTCTGACCTTTATTTGACATATTTCTGGTCCTTTCTGACCCCTATTTTGCCTCTTTCTGCTTATTCCTCACCTCTATTTTGCATCTTTTGCTAGTTTCTGGTCATTATTTTACCTCTTCCTGCTCATTTCTGACCTCCTGCCTCTTTCTGCTCATTGCTGATCTCCATTGTGCCTTTTCCTGCTTGTTACTGGTCTCTTTTCTCCATCTTTCTGCTCATTTGTAACCTTTATTTTCCCTCTTACTTCTAGTTTTTTACCTTTATTTTTCAACTTTCTGATCGTTTTGCACCTTTATCTTGCCCCTTCTTGCTCATTGTTGACCTCTACTCAGCCTCTTTCCGCCAGTTTCTGACCTTTATTTTCCCTCTTTCTGATTGTTTCTCACATTTATCTAGCCTCTTCCTACTTGTTGCTTGACCTTTATTCTACCTCTTTCTGCTAATTTCTCAACTTTATCTTGCCTCTTTCTGTTCGTTGCAGATCTTTATTTTGCCTCTTTCTGCTTGTTTCTCACCTTTATTTTGTCTCTTTCTGCTCGGTTGTCACTTTTATTTTGCCTCTTGCCGCTATTTTCTGACTTCTATTTTGTCTCTGTTTGCTCATTTCTCTACTTTAATTTGCCTCTTTCTGTTCATTTGTCACCTTTATGTTGCCTCTTGCCAGCCATTTCTGACCTTTATCTGCCTCTACTGCTCATTTCTTACCTTTATTTTCCCTCTTGCTGCTCTGTCCTGACCTTAATTTTGGCTCTTCCTGCTTGTTTCTCACCCTTATCCTGCCTCTTTCTGCTTATTTTTTGACCTCAACTTTGGCTTTTTGTGCCCATTCCCGACCTTTATTTTACCTGTTTCTGTTCGTTTCTGACCTTTATTTTGCCTCTTTCTGATTGTTTCTGACTTTTATTCTGCCCATTTCTGCTCAATTCTGACCTTTATTTTGCCTCTTGCTGCTCAATTCTGACCTCTATTTTCACTCCTTTTCTTGCTTCTGACCTTTATTCTGCTTCTTTGTGCTCGTTTCTGACCATTATTTTTCCTCTTTCTGATCGCTTCTCACCTTTATCTTGCCTCTTTGTGCTCATTTCTGACCTCTACTTTGCCTCTTTCAGTCTGTTGTTGATCTCTATTTTGCCTCTGTCTGCTTCTTTCTGGCCTCTATTTTGTTTCTTTCTGCTCGTTTGTTACCATTATTTTCTCTTTTCTCATTTCTGTCCTTTTATTTTGCTTCTTTCAGTGTGTTTCTGACCTTTAAGCAGATTCTTTCCCCTCATTTCTAACCTTTAATCTGCCTCTTCCTGCTTGTTTCTGACCTCTTATTTTTCCTATCTCTGCTTATTTCTCACTGTCATCTTGCCACTTTCTGTTCATTGCTGACCTTTAATATGCCTCTTTCTGCAAATTTCTGACCTTTATAATTCATAAATCATTCTGCTTGCTGCTGACCTTTATTTTGCGTCCTTCTGCTCATTTCTGACCTTTATTTTGCCTTTATGCTCGTTTATCACCTATATCTTGCCAGTTTCTGCTTATTGCTGGCCTTTATTTAGCCTCTTTCATCTTGTTTGTCACCTTTATTTTACCATTTCTGCTCTCTGTTTCTGACCTCTATTTTGTCTTTTTGTGCTTGTGTCTCACCTTTATTTTGCCTCTTACTGCTCATTTGTCACCTCTATTTTCCCTTCTAGTGCTGACCTCTGTTTTGTCTTTTTGTGCTTGCTTCTTTCTCACCTTTATTTAACCTATTTCTGCTCATTCCTGACCTTTGTTCTGCCTCTTTGTGCTAATTTCCCACCTTTATCTTGCCTATTCCTGCTAGTTTCTGACCATTATTTTTCCTCTCTCTGATCATTTGTCCCCTTCATCTTGCCTCTTTGTGCTCGGTGCTCACCTCTATTTTGCCTCTTTCGTTCTGTTGTTGATCTCTATTACGCCTCTGTCTGCTTGCTTCCAGCCTCTATTTTGCTTCTTTCTGCTCGTTTGTCACCTTTATTTTGCCTCTTGCTGCTAGTTTCTGAGTTCTATTTTGTCTCTTTCAGCTCATTTCGCTCCTTTATTTTGCCTCTTTCTGCTCATTTGTCACCTTTTTTTGCTTCTTGCTGCTCATTTCTGACCTTTATTCTGCTTCTTTCTGCTCATTTCTCACCTTTATTTTCCCTCCTTCTGCTCTGTGTTGACCATAATTTTGCATCTTTCTGCTTGTTTCTCACCCTTATCCTGCCTCCTTCTGCTATTGTCTGACCTCTATTTTGCCTCTTTGTGCCCATTTCTGATCTTTATTTGACCTCTTTCTGCTTGTTTCTGACCTTTATTTTGCCTCTTCCTCCTTATTTCTGACTTTTATTCTGTCCCTTTCTGCTCATTTCTGACCATTTTTTGCCTCTTGCTGCTCATTTCTGACCTCTATTTTGCTCTTTCTTCTTGTTTCTGATCTTTAGTCTGCTTCTTTGTGCTCTTTCTTACCTTTAACTTGCCTCTTTCTGCTTGTTTCTGACCTTTATTCTGTATCTTTCTGCTCATTGCTGACCTTTATTCTGCCTCTTTCTGCTAGTTTCTGACCATTATTCTTTCTCTTTCTGATTATTTCTCACCTTTATCTTGCCTCTTTGTGCTCAGTGCTGACCTCTATTTTGCCTCTTTCGGCCTGTTGTTGATCTCTATTTTGCCTCTTTCTGCTTGTTTCTGACCTGTATATAGACTCCTTTCTTTCTCCTCATTTCTAACCTTTAATGGGCCTCTTCCTACTCATTTCTGACCTCTTATTTTGCCTTTTCTGCTTATATTTCACCTTCATCTTGCATTTTTCTGCTCATTGCGGACCTTTATTAAGCCTCTTTCTTCTTGTTTGTCACCTTTATTTTGCCATTTCTGCTCGGTTGACACCTTCATTTTCCCTTCTGTTGCTGGCTTCTATTTTGTCTCTTTCTGCTTGTTTCGCTCCTTTATTTTGCCTCTTGCTGCTCGTTTCTGACCTTTATTCTGCCTCTTTCTGCTCATTTCTCACCTTTATTTTCCCTCTTTCTGCTCTGTGTTGACCTTAATTTTGCCTCTTTTTGCTTGTTTCTCACCCTTATCCTGCCTCTTTCTGCTATTTTCTGGCCTCTATTGTGCCTCTTTGTGCCCATTTCTGATTTTTATTTGACCTCTTTCTGCTTGTTTCCGACCTTTAGTTTGACTCTTCCTCCTCATTTCTGAGTTTTGTTCGGTCCCTTTCTACTCATTTCTGAGCATTATTTTGCCTCTTGCTGCTAATTTCTGACCTCTATTTTGCCTCTTTCTTCTTGTTTCTGATCTTTAGTGTGCTTCTTTGTGCTCGTTTCTTACCTTTAACTTGCCTCTTTCTGCTTGTTTCTGACCTTTATTCTGTATCTTTCTGCTCATTGCTGACCTTTATTCTGCCTCTTTCTGCTAGTCTCTGACCAGTATTCTTTCTCTTTCTGATCATTTCTCACCTTTATATTGCCTCTTTGTTGTCACAATTCACTCCCTGTGTTCTTGTGTCCACCACCAGGGGGCTGAACTGTGGGACTCTCCAGTGTTCGAATATGCTTCCTGACACTACCCTGCATGCATATCTTGACTTCCAGCCATTTGGACACTATTTGGGAATTGACATCCATTCCCAATCCATGCCGGGTTTTGTGAAAGCCAGCCTGCTTAGACTTAAAACCAGCCTACTCATGCCTGAAACTCCATTACCCAGAATTCCCTGCTCACTGCTTCGTCTCCACCCCTGCAGGCCAAGGATGGGTGGAGGAATTGAGCTCACATGTGGCTGGCTGCTGCTAGCCTGCTCACACCAGCTGCATGTGATTACTGTGAGCTCTTTTAAGCCCCAGCTCCCTTCAGGTAAAGGTTGGTCATTGTAGCTGTTTACCGGTGAGACCAATCCTTGTTTCCAGAGTTCCCTGCGCTTTTGCTATTCTTGTTTCCAGTGTTTCCTGAGCTTTAATTATGCCTTGTTTCTGACCTGCTGCTGTTTTCCCTGTTCCTGAATTAGCACTGCCTGCAGTGCTACCCTGACCCCATAGCCTTAGTATTCCTTGTTCCTGAACTGCATCAGTTTCCCTTCTCCTGAATTAGCACTTGCTACCTTGTTTCCTGAGTTCCTGAACTATAGCTATTCCCTGTACCTGAATTAGCCCTGCCTGCAGTGCTACCTTCTTTCCTGAGTTCCTGAGCTATAGTTATTCTTTGTTCCTGGGCTTAGCTATTTCTTGTTCCTGATTTGCACTGCTTGCAGTGCTCTCTTGACTCCTTGTTTCCTGAGCTGTAGCTATGTCCTGTTTCCTTGAACCAGTACTGCCTGCAGTGCTACCTTGACTCCTTGAAGCTTTAGTAATTCCCCGTTCCTGAACCAGCACAGCCTGCAGTGCTGCCTTGTCTCCTGAGCCTTAGCTCACTTCTTGTTCCTGCCCCAATACTGCATTCTATGCTTCTATGTTTTCTTGATTCCTTAACCTGCACTATTCTAGTATACCCTTGTAGCCTGCCCTTCTGTATATCCGTTTTCAGTCCCTGCCTTACTTCCCATTTCCTTGGTTCCAGTTCTAGTTTACTGTCTTTCTATTCTGCTGTCTTACTTCTGTTACCTTGTATGTTTGTTACCTGCTTTCCGCCAAGTGTGCACAGTCATTCCCTTCCTTTCCTGTTAAGCACTCCTCCTTGCTAGCTCCTTGTCTATTGTGCTCGTGTTTAGTTCTACCCCTTTGCTGCTACTGCCTTGCGTGTTCCTGTTTGATCGCCAGGATCCGTGGGCACAGCTGACTACCTAGGTTGTGTTTCTTGTTCACTGTGAGTATTGTCTTTGAGTTACATGTATAACATCACCATAGGTATAAGCTCCACAGACCCTGCCTTTGTATCCATATCCTACATGTGGGTACTCGCAGTCAGTATCTGTAACAGCAATTGTGGGTAAGAAACGTACTGAACTTCAGTCTTCCCATGTGGAGCTCCTGAGTGCTTTACCCCACACCCCCCTTTATTGTTAATGTTGTTTCATATATATGTCTTGCACGTTCATCCTGGGTGTAGTTATTCTGAATGCTAAATTGCTTTGTGAGTGTCCTTCCTTTCTAAGACTTACCCATCTTGTTCACTTGTACAGGCTTCCCCTTTGGATCCCTTTTTCTCATCTGACTCCTGTATGATCCTGGCCAGCGCTGTACTCCTCTTCCTGTGTAAGTTTTCTACCCAGTTCCCAGTCCTTGCCCAAGTCCCTGACTGTGTTCCCCACATAGTCCCGGACAGTCCCTGACAGAATGACCAACCTATATTTCCCGGGTCACTTGTGAGGTTTCTTTGCATTAATTTAGCTAATTTTCTTTTCTGTTTCATTTGTGAGTGCAATACTAAAAGTGTGTTATAATGAGAGGTTTAAGAAAGAGACACACCAGTGCATCCTTTAAGTTTGTTCAGGGCAGTTCCCCAGTGCCCACCAATGAGAGACATTTAGTGTCTATTTTACAGTTTGAGAATGTTCACCCTAGTCCTGAAACAATTATTCCTCTTATGAAAAATGGACATTTACGTTCTGAATATTTTACTCATTGGCTCTCAAACAACTCTTTGCCAGATCCTGACGTGCTCTTCTGTTCTGATCCAGATTCAATGTCTGTGTCAGAATTGCAAAAGGAAAATAATGCCTTACTAAGTTTGCTGAACAAGGCTTCTGATTTTCCCCTGTCTGCTGTAAGTGGTTGTAAAATACAATGTAAAACCACACAACCAAAGAAAGAGCAGATCCATTTCATAACCTCTGTTTTCCATTCACATAATGTTACCCAGTCTTGTAGTCCAGTAAAGATCACAGTCCCGGATAAAGGGACCTTGTTAAATTCTACTGTCAAGGTAAACAAACAGTTTAACAAAAGAGAGAAAATACCTACTGTTAGAAATGGGATCCCTGGCTGGCCAGGGCTTGCGCCAAAGTCAGTCAGAGACCACCACTCCTAAGTCAGGGCAAGGGAGTTACACGCCAAGATAACCCCTGCTCACCCTCTAGGTAACGTGGCGCGAGCAGCAAGGCTAAACTTGGAGGCGATGTGAGTTAAGTATTTGCGCACGCACCCCAGCAACAACACCCAGGCCCACCACAAAGAAAGCTCCACACAAGATTATATGTAAAAATAGCCTTTGTATTACACCAAAACACATTAGATAAAGACACACACTTTACAATGTGCCAACAGGCACGGGCAGAATTTACAGGGGATATGTACAAGACAGGGCCACCTGGACCACTGTCAGGAATCAGCACTTTTAGGAGTAACACTTTTAAAAATAGCACTTAGAATATAAAACATAGATTGTAAAATTCACTGTAGCACAAAATAGCACACCGCCAGTAATCACTGGTAACCAGAACCTCACTAGCACCACCTGCACTAGGGGAAAAACCACCTAAGTATCACAATACTTGTAGGGGTATAAGCACATAACACATGATGCATAACATACATTCAGAGGTGTAAGAACAAGGCACAAGACGCATAAAAACACATTCAGAGGTGCAGCAGAAGAACAATTGCGCCAAACTCACATAAGTCACCACCTGTGACTGTCCCTAGGCCAACTGGCCTCTCTAGGGCTAGGACGCTCTGCGTCCCAGTGTCAGGGGCCTAAACGTGGCAGCTGCCCACGAAGTGCTAGGCAGCTGTGAAGCAATGCTGGTAGGGACAACGTTGATGCCTCCCAGGCTCTAGAACAAGCACTTGTGTCCCCCAAGAGCCTCGTGGCTCTAACCAAACAGAATGGCCCGCCTGAGCCTCTCAAACAATAGACTGGCACTTAAGAGCTTCTGCGCTCTAAACAATGATGGGCTGGGAGCCTCGTGGGCTCGTGAACAATGGTGCCGGCACTCGAGCCTCTCTGGGCTCGCAAAGCAAGGAAATGGTCCCAGAACGTTGGAGTCCCTCTCCGGGGACTCAACACAGAAGAATGGCACGCCGGACCCCCTCGGGGCTCGAAAGGACAAGGAACCGGCACTGCGGAGCTTCTCTGGCTCTAATTGAAGAAAAGGCCCCCAGAGCCTCTCTGGGCTCTAATCACTGCTGCGGGGTCGTTGGAGTCCCTCACGGGGGACTCAGAACAAAGGTGAATGCCCCACGAGCCTCTCTGGGCTCGAACACTACTGGGCCTCTCTCAGGCCCGTGTACTGCAGGGGAGGGGGCGGGCACCGGCAATGTGCCCCGACGCCCTCCTCCCTGCACTCGCTCTCCCGGCCCCACTCACCGGCTGTCTCGCTGGCGGGACGGTTCTCTCTTCCCAGGGCTCTCCCTTCGCTCGGGAGCCTCGGGACCGTCAATGCAGGCGGCTTCCTGCTTCTTCGGGGCCTAACTGGCGGCGCTTCCCTCTACGCTGCCCGGCTGCGGGGGCGGGACTTCCGGCCGCCTCCCCCGGGCCGCGCAGGGATTGGCCGGCCAGCACAACACTTCCGGGTCGTCGCGGGCAGCGTGGCGGCCCGCTTCAGGCACTTGCAGGCGGGGGAATAATTAACCGAGGGGTGGGCTCCCTCGAGTTAAATTAGAAAATACTCTAGGCACATATGCGGCGTGGGCATCCGCTCGGCAATCTCGGGTCGGGTCAAACGCCGGGTGGGCACCGGCTCAGTAACCCAAGCGCTCCCCCAGCGCTACAAGTGAAATAGCGCGCTTCCAGGCGCTAGCAGCAAGAATAAGGCACTTTTAAGCACTAGGGGCAAAAGTAAAGCACTCTCAAGCGCTATAATGGCAATAAAGCGCTCCCAGGCGCTAGGGGGTCAAAGTACAGCGCTCCCAAGCGCTGGGGGCAAGGACAAAGCTCCAGCCAGGTCTGGAGGCAGGCAGGGGGGCAAGGCTGGGCCCAGAGCCAGCTCACTGGGTCTCCAGGCAGGGAGACAGTCCAAGTGGCGGTCCTCCTGGCCCCAGCAACATCAGCAGCCCCCTCAGGATCCTGGAACAGAACTGAACAGTTTGTGTGGGGACACAGCCCCATTTTTATACACCACATTCCTTTGTCTTTGTCACAGGGTGAGGGGAAGAACCAGTCGCAGCTGGTTGGTGAGCACCCTTGATGGGCTCAGCCCCTCACTCTATTCACTGGCAGGGCTAGGGTCATTAGACGCACCACAGGGGGCGGAGCCAGCATTGTGTGGGGGAAAACCCAGCCTCATTCAGGACACAGGTGCACTCTTCCCCAGCCATCAGCATGCTAATCTCCACTCTCACCACCGGGCAGACCCATCATGATTCATGGAGCCTGGCATCCCAGCCAGCTCCAGCCAATCACACACCAGACACGTTTTACACTAATATGCCAACTCCTAGAAGTGGCACTTCCACACACGACACAATCATGCCACATACATCATTGCGAAGCATTCAATCACACGAGTCCGCACATACCAGACTCGAGCCTGTACACCCCACGCATCAGGAACTACCAGGGACACATACATTCCCCATGCATCCCTATGGGAGGGCAGGCCTATCTCACCACATGCACTTAAAGTGCGCACGCACTTTCCACTGGGACACAGTGAAAGTGCGCAGAACCCAAAAATCACCATCACCAGGTCACCATTAAAAGCAAAACGTTTAGGGGTGAACCTGCCAGAAGGGCCAAGTCCAACACCTACTTTAACAGAGACGGCTTATAGTCGGTTTGAACAAAATACAAGGTGTAGCTTTGTTGGTTGTTGTGAAGCTGCCAAATCTACCACTGTCCTTGTAGACCAAGATCTTCAGTCTTCACAGGATATAATTACATCTAAAATTCTTGAATTACCACGAGAAAATAAAATGTTTCAAACTCTGTTGAAAAACTATAACCCAGAGTTCAAGTGGGAATCTAAAACCCCTGTACAAGACAACTTTTCCACCTCTATTTTAGCCTCCTTAGAAATGGAGAATGAAACTTTGCGCTCTCTTTTGTGTTCCCCTCAGAACTGGTCCAGCAATTGTGTGACTAATACTGTGGCTGATCACTCCGATTCCATTCAGAAAAGCCATAGTACTTTTTCTTACAGTGCAGTTAATGAAAGTATGTGTATGAAGTCTGAATTGTTTAACTCCTCTGGTGTTTTGTCTTCTAGTGCTAAATTATATGTAGGCACCACATCTGAGATGCGTCCTTCCACTTTTAAGGAACCCCAAATGCCAGGTAAAACAAAAAACATCTCTTTGCTTTCTTTCCCTGGTAGTGAGGTCAATTCTGTCTCCGAAATAACCCATAGACAGGCCATTGACATACAGACAAAACCTGAACCAGTGACACACACAATCCCTATTGTGACAATATCTTGTGACTCAGATCACCCTCTTGATCTAACTGCTGCGACTCAAGTCAACCTCCGTGCTGAGAAGAAACAAACTCCTGACCCCTTGTTTGCTCCCTTGCCTTCAAGCACAATACAAATTGAAAAGTCAGGAAATGATAATGCTTCAGAAAATGAAAAGACCTCCCATGACCAAGTATTCTCTGGCCTATTTCCTCTGACTAAGAGTTGTGAACTGCCAAATGGTAAAGGAAGTCTGGTCATCAGAGACTCTAAGAAAAGCACTATTCTGAGCCATCCCAAAATAAAAAGAATGTCCGTGTGTTTTAATGAGCCAAGGAACTGTGAAGATTTCACAATTGACAATAGGGATGTTCATGGGCAATCGCCATTCCCAGAATTTCATCCTTGTGCCTCTCAGCCCTCAGCTTGTCTGCTTTCAGAATCTTCAGAGTCCTCAGCAGGCCAGCTGCCTCCTGAACTTCAGCATGCAGCCTTCCTGCCATCTGAGCCCGAGCCTGCAGCCTTCCTGCCATCTGAGCCTGAGCCTGCAGCCTTCCTGCCATCTGAGCCCGAGCCTGCAGCCTTCCTGTCATCTGAGCCCGAACCTGCAGCCTTCCTGCCATCAGTACCGGGGCCTCCAGAGTCCAGACTACCTTCCTTCACAGCCCGAGTCCTCAGCCGGCCTACCTACAGAACTTCAGCCTGCAGTCTGCCTGCCTATCGAGCCTCCAACCAATTTGCTTATAGAGTCGGCACCTTCTAAAAGCCTGTTTATGGAGCCAGAGCTTCCAAAGAGCATGTCTACAGAGCTAGAACCTGTAGGCCGCCTGCCTCCAGCACCAGAACCTGCAGGCCGCCTTCCTCCTGCACCAGAACCTGCAGGCCGCCTGCCTCCAGCACCAGAACCTGCAGGCCGCCTATCTCCAGCACCAGAACCTGCAGACCGCCTGCCTCCTGCACCAGAACCTGCAGGCCCCCTGCCTCCTGCACCAGAACTTCCAGGCTCCCTGCCTTCTGCACCAGAGCTTCCAGGCTCCCTGCCTTCTGCACCAGAGCTTCCAGACTCCCTGCCTTCTGGCCTTGAGCCTCTATTTTGCCAACTTTTTGACCCTGTGCTTCCAGTTTCCCAGCCTTCAGAGGTCTCAATACATTTACATTCAGAGACTAAACCTCCACCACCAGAGACAAAACTCTCAACATGTAAGCATCCAGGGCCTGGGTCTCCTGCATACCTGCTTCCTAAGTCTCCTGCATGTGTATCTTTTGTATGTTTTCCTCCGGGGCCAGACCATCAGGTCTGCTTACTATCATTTCCTTCATTTTTATCCAGTTTGTCTTTGACCTCTGTGCCTCCTGCCAATCCGTTATCTACTTTTGACCCCACAGTGAATCTGCCTTTGTTTTCAGAGTGCTACTCTAGCCTGCCATCATCAGGACTTCAAACCCATTTAATGCAGGCTTCTAAGCCCTTGTCACTGGATTTGGACTCTTCAAGTTCTACCTTCAATACTGCTGTTAATTTACAGAGTAGTATCCAACTCTCCAGAACATCACAATTTACCTTCAGTCCTCTGATAGCGTGCACTGAATCTATGATGGGAATTGACTTAATTCTTAGGAGCAAAGGCTTTAGATCCAGTTCCAGACTCCGGGAGACGGTCTTTGGAGGGGGAGTACTGTCACGATTCGCTCCCTGTGTTCTCGTGTCCACCACCAGGGGGCTGAACTGTGGGACTCTCCAGTGTTCGAATATGCTTCCTGAAACTACCCTGCATGCATATCTTGACTTCCAGCCATTTGGACACTATTTGGGAATTGACATCCATTCTCAATCCATGCCGGGTTTTGTGAAAGCCAGCCTGCTTGGACTTAAAACCAGCCTACTCATGCCGGAAACTCCATTACCCAGAATTCCCTGCTCACTGCTTTGTCTCCACCCCTGCAGGCCAAGGATGGGTGGAGGAATTCAGTTCACCTGTGGCTGGCTGCTGCTAGCCTGCTCACACCAGCTGCATGTGATTACTGTGAGCTCTTTTAAGCCCCAGCTCCCTTCAGGCAAAGGTTGGTCATTGTAGCTGTTTACTGGTGAGTCCAATCCTTGTTTCCAGAGTTCCCTGAGCTTTTGCTATTCTTGTTTCCAGTGTTTCCTGAGCTTTAATTATGCCTTGTTCCTGACTTGCTGCTGTTTTCCCTGTTCCTGAATTAGCACTGCCTGCAGTGCTACCCTGACCCCATAGCCTTAGTATTCCTTGTTCCTGATCTACAGCAGTTTCCCTTCTCCTCAATTAGCACTTGCTACCTTGTTTCCTGAGTTCTTGAACTATAGCTATTCCCTGTACCTGAATTGGCACTGCCTGCAGTGCTCCCTTCTTTCCTGAGTTCCTGAGCTATAGTTATTCTTTGCTCCTGGGCATAGCTATTTCTTTTCCTGATTTGCACTGCTTGCAGTGCTCTCTTGACTCCTTGTTTCCTGAGCTGTAGCTATGTCCTGTTTCCTTGAACCAGTACTGCCTGCAGTGCTACCTTGACTCCTTGAAGCTTTAGTAATTCACCGTTCCTGAACCAGCACAGCCTGCAGTGCTGCCTTGTCTCCTGAGCCTTAGCTCACTTCTTGTTCCTGCCCCAATACTGCCTTCTATGCTTCCATGTTTTCTTGATTCCTTAACCTGCACTATTCTAGTATACCCTTGTAGCCTCCCCTTCTGTATATTCGTTTCCAGTCCCTGCCTTATTTCCCATTTCCTTGGTTCCAGTTCTAGTTTGCTGTCTTTCTATTCTGCTGTCTTACTTCTGTTACCTTGTATGTTTGTTACCTGCTTTCCGCCAAGTGTGCCCGGTCATTTCCTTCCTTTCCTGTTAAGCACTCCTCCTTGCTAGCTCCTTGTCTATTGTGCTCGTGTTTAGTTCTACCCCTTTGCTGCTACTGCCTTGCGCGTTCCTGTTTGATCGCCAGGATCCGTGGGCACAGCTGACTACCTAGGTGGTGTTTCTTGTTCACTGTGAGTATTGTCTTTGAGATACATGTATAACATCACCATAGGTATAAGCTCCACAGACCCTGCCTTTGTATCCATATCCTACATGTGGGTTTTTGCAGTCAGTATCTGTAACAGCAATTGTGGGTAAGAAACGTACTGAGCTTCAGTCTTCCCGTGTGGAGCTCCTGAGTGCTTTACCCCACACCCCCCTTTATTGTTAATGTTGTTTCATAAATATGTCTTGCACATTTATCCTGGGTGTAGTTATTCTGAATGCTAAATTGCTTTGTGAGTGTCCTTCCTTTCTAAGTCTTACCCATCTTGTTCACTTGTACAGGCTTCCCCTTTGGATCCCTTTTTCTCCTCTGACTCCTGTATGATCCTGGGCAGCGCTGTACTCCTCTTCCTGTGTAAGTTTTCTACCCAGTTCCCAGTCCTTGTCCAAGTCCCTGACTGTGTTCCCCACATAGTCCCGGACAGTCCCTGACATTTGTGCTCAGTGCTGACCTATATTTTGCCTCTTTCGGCCTGTTGAGGATCTCTATTTTGGCACTTTCTGCTTATATTTCACCTTCATCTTGCCTCTTTCTGCTCATTGTGGACCTTTAATAAGCCTCTTTGTGCTTCATTCCGACCTTTATTATAAATCATTCTGCTTGCTGCTGACCTTTATTCTGCCTCCCTCTGCTCATTTCTGACCTTTATTTTGCCTTTATGCTCGTTTATCACCTATATCTTGCCTGTTTCTGCTCATTGATGGCCTTAATTTGCCTCTTTCTGCTCATTTGTCATCTCTATTTTCCCTTCTGCTGCTGGTTTCTGACCTCTATTTTGTTTTTTTGTGCTTGTTTCTCCCCTTTATTTTGCCTCTTTCTGCTAGTTTGTACCTTTATTTTCCTTTCTACTTCTGGTTTCTGACCTCTCTTTTGTCTTTTTGTGCTTGTTTCTCACCTTTATTTGACCTATTTCTGCTCATTCCTGACCTTTGTTCTGCCTCTTTGTGCTAATTTTGGACCTCTATTTTGCTTCAATCAACTTGTTTCTGACCATCATTTTTCCTCTTTCTGCTTGTTTCTGACATCTATTTTGCCTCTTTCTCTTCGGTTCTGACCTTTATTTGACATATTTCTGCTCCTTTCTGACCCGTATTTTGCCTCTTTCTGCTCATTTCTGACCTCTATTTTGCATCTTTTGCTAGTTTCTGGTCATTATTTTACCTCTTCCTGCTCATTTCTGACCTCCTGCCTCTTTCTGCTTATTGCTGATCTCTATTGTGCCTCTTTCTGCTTTTACTGGCCTCTATTCTCCACCTTTCTGCTCAAATGTGACCTTTATTGTCCCTCTTTCTTTTCAATTCTGAACTTTTACTTTAGCTCTTACTGCTCATTTGTGACCTTTATTCTGTCTCTTTCTGCAAGTTTCTCACCTTTTGTCTGCCTTTTGCTGCTTGTTTCTTACCTCTATTTTGCCTAGTTGTTCTCAGTTCTGACCTTGTTCTGCTTCTTTCTGTTCATTTCATACCTTTATTTTGCCTTATTCTTCTCATTGCTGACCTTTAGTCAGCCTCTTACTTCTCGGTTCTGACCTTTATTCTGACTCTTTCTGCCCATTGCTGACCTTATGCAGACTCTTCCCGCTAGTTTCTGACCTTTATTCTGCCTGTCTGCTTGTTTCTCACCTTTATCTGATCGTTGCTGGTCTTTATTTTGCCTCTTTCTGCTCATTTCTCACCTTTATTTTGCTTCTTTCTACTCATTTGTCACCTTAATTTTGCCTCTTGCTTCTGATTTCTGATCTTATTTTACCTCTTTGTACACCTTTCTGACCTTTTTTCTAGCACTTGCTGCTCATTTCTGAACTCTATTTTGCCTCTTTTTGCTCTTTTTTTACCTTTATTCTGTCTCTTTGAACTCGTTGCTGACCTTTATTCTGCCTCTTCCTGCTCATTGCTGACCTTTATTGTGCCTCTTTCTACTAGTTTTTCACCTTTATCGTGCCTCTTTCTGCTCATTGCTGACCTCCATTTTGCCTCTCTCTGGTCATTCCTCACCATTATTTTGCCTCTTTCTACTCGTTTGTCACATTAATTTTGCCTCTTGCTGCTAGTTTCTGACCTATATTTTGCCTCTTTCTACTAATTTCTGACTTTTATTTTGTCTCTTTCTTCTCTTTTCTCACATTCCTTTTGCCTCTTGCTGCTAGTTTCTGACCTTTATTTTCCCTCTTTCTGTATGTCGCTGACCTTTATCTTTCCTCTTTCAGCTCATTTCTGACCTTTATTTTTCCTCTGTTTGCTCATTTCTGACCTTTATTTCACCTCTTTCTGCTCATTTCTGACCTCTATTTTGCCTCTTTCTGCTCCGTTCTCATCCTAATTTTGCATCTTTCAGCTAATTTCTAATCTCTCTTTTGCCTATTATTGCTAATTTCTGACCTTTATTCTGCCTCTTTCTGCTAGTTTCTGACTTGTATTTTGCCTCCTCCTGCTCATTTATGTCCTCTATTTTACCGCTTTGTGTTCATTGTTTGCCTCTATTTTGCCTCTTTCTGCTCATTGTTTACCTTTATTCTGCAATATTTCTGCTCATTTCTGACCTTTATTCTCCCTGTTTCTGGTAGTGTCTAACATTTATTATGCCTCTTTCTGGTCGTTTCTCACCTTTATCTTGCCTCTTTCTGCTGACCTTTATTCTGCATCTTTCTGCATGTTTCTTACCTTTATCTTGCCTCTTTCTGCTCCTTGCTCACCTTTATTTTATCTCTTTCTTCTAGTTTCTCACCTTTATTTTGCCTCGTACTGCTGGTTTCTGACCTCTATTTTGCATCTTTCTGCTTGTTTCTCACCTTTATTTTGCTTCTTTCTATTCATTTCTCATCTTCATTCTGCCTCTTTCTGCTTATTTCTCACTTTTATTTTGGCTTCTTCATCTCGTTGCCGACCTTTATTTTTCTTCTTTCTGCACATTTCTCACTTTTATTTTCTTGTTGACCTTAATGTTCCCTCTTTCAGCTTGATTCTCACCCTTATCCTGACTCGTTCTGTTTGGTTGTGACCTCTATTTTGCCTCTTTGTGCCCATTTCTGATCTTTATTTTACCTATTTCTGTTTGTTTCTGACCTATAGTTTGCTACTTTTTGCTTGTTTCTGACTTTTATTCTGCCCCTTTCTGCTCAGTTCTGACCTTTATTCTGCCTCTTGCCGCTTGTTTCTGACCTTTATTCTGCTTCTTTGTGCTTGTTTCTCACCTTTAACTTGCCCCTTTCTGTTTGTTTCTCACCTTTTTTCTGCATTATTTGCTTATTGTTGATCATTATTCTGCCTCTTTCTGCTAGTTTCTGAACTTTCTTCTTCATCTTTCTGATGGTTTCTCACCTTTATCATGCCTCTTTGTGCTAATTGCTGACCTTTTTTTGCCTCTTTCTGCTCGTTTCTCACCTTTATTTTGCCTGTTTATATGCGTTTGTCACCCATATTTTGCCTCTTACTGCTGATTTCTGACCTTTGTTCTGCCTCTTTCTGCTCATTTTTCACCTTTATATTGCCTCTTTCTGCTCATTGCTGACCTTTATTCTGGCCTCTTTCTTCCAGTTTTTTTACCTTTTTTTTCAACTTCTGCTCGTTTCGCACCTTTATTTTGCCTCTTCCTGCTCATTGTTGACCTATACTTAGCCTCTTTCTGCTATTTTCTTACCTTTATTTTCCCTCTTTCTGATCATTTCTCACCTTTATCTTGCCTTTTCCTGATCGTTGCTGACCTTTATTCTGCCTCTTTCTGCTCGTTTCATACCTTTATCTTGCCTCTTTCTGATAGTTGCTGATCTTCATTTTGCCTCTTTCTGCTCATTTCTCACCTTTATTGTGTCTCTTTCTGCTCTTTTGTCACCTTTATATTGCCTCCTGCTGCTAGTTTCCTACTTCTATTTTGTCTTTTTCTGCTAGTTCACTTCTTTATTTTACCTCTTTCTGCTCATTGTCACCTCTATTTTGCCTCTTGCTGCTCATTTCTCACTTTTATTCTGATTCGTTCTGCTCATTTCTCACCTTTATTTTCCCTCATTCTGTTCTGTGCTAAGCTTAATTTTGTCTCTTTCTGCTTGTTTCTCACCTTTATCCTGCCTCTTTCTGATCGTTTCTGACCACTATTTTGCCTTTGTGCCCATTTCTGAACTTTATTTGACCTCTTTCTGCTAGTTTCTGACCTTTATTTGCCTCTTTCTGCTATTTTCTAATTTTTTTAATCTGCACCTTCTGTTCATTTCTGACCCTTATTTTGTCTCTTGCTGTTAGTTTGTGACCTCTATTTTGCCTCTGTCTGCTTGTTTCCGACCTTTATTCTGCTTCTTTGTGCTTGTTTCTCACCTTTATTCTACCTCTTTCTGCTCATTGCTGATCCTTATTCTGCTTCTTTGTGCTCAATTCTCACCTTTATTTTTCCTCTTTCTGATTGTTTCTGACCTTTAGCTAGCTACTTGCTGATGATTTCTGAACTTTATTCTGCCTCTGTCTGCTCATTCCTCACTTTTATCTTGCCTTTTCTGCTCCTTGCTGACCTCTACTCAGCCTCTTTTTTCTAGTTGTTTACCTTTATTTTCCCTCTTTCTAATTGTTTCTCACCTTTATCTTGCCTCTTTCCGCTCACTGCTGACCTCTACTCAGCCTCTTTCTTCTAGTTGCTGACCTTTATTTTCCCTCTTTCTGATTGTTTCTCACCTTTATCTTGCCTCTTTCTGATCGTTGCTGTGCTTTATTTTGCCTCTTTCTGCTTGTTTCTCACCTTTATTTTGCCTCTTGCTGCTACTTTCTGACCTTTATACTGCCTCTTTCTGCTCATTTCTCACCTTTATTTTCCCTCTTTCTGTTCTGAGCTGACCTTAATTGTGCCTCTTTCTGCTTGTTTCTCACCCATATCCTGGCGCTTTCTGCTGGTTTCTGACGTCTATTTTGCCTCTCTGTGCCCATTTCTGATCTTTATTTTACCTTTCTCTTCATGTTGCCTCTTGCTGCTCGTTTCTGACCTCTATTTTGCCTCTTTCTGCTTGTTTCTGACCTTCATTCTGCCTCTTGGTGCTCGTTTCTCACATTTAACTTGCCTCTTTCTATGTGTTTCTGCCCTTTATTCCGCATCTTTCTGCTCATTGCTGACTATTATTCTGCTTCTTTCTGCTATGTTCTGACCATTATTTTTTCTCTTTCTGATAATTTCTCACCTTTATCTTGGCTCTTTGTGCTTATTGCCAATCTTTTTCTTGCCTGTTTCTGCTTGCATCTCACCTTTATTTTGCCTTTTTATATGCGTTAGTCACCCTTATTTTGCCTCTTGCTGCTGATTTCTGACCTCTAGTTTGCTTTTTCTGCTAGATTCTGACCTTTATTCTGCCTCATTCTGCTCATTTCTCACCTTCATCTTGCCTCTTTCTGTTTATTGCTTACCGTTGTTGTATAAGCTTTATTCGAAACAATTTTCATAAAAGCACATGACATTTAAAACAATTACACAATAATACATATTAACAGTAAAAAGACATTAAACTTACAGTGCAGCTCATACAATATTGCATATAAAAACCATTGATAAAATATATTACATTAACCGTTATTAAAAGGGATCCCTAATTACATGATTTTCCCCAGAGCCCGTCGTCTGATTGCCCAGGCCCAGCCTAGATATTTGGCCACCCCTATGACTATCGAATCCTGGGTAGTTGTACATAAGATTCTTAAGGCCACAGTACTATCGCGTGTCCCCAGGTTTTTGCATACCGGCGTAAGCCATTTAGCCCTTGGTTTAATATAGGCTTGACATACGAATAGGAAGTGGCCTATGCTCTCTTCGGCATTTTCACATGCAGGGCATAAGTTATTAGTCGATTTATTCCAGCCAGCTGTCATTTTCTTCAGGGGGATAGATCCTGACCTTAACTGGAAAACCAATTTCCTATCCATTGGTACCGTGATGTTATCCCAGTAGGTTTCTAGGGCAGGCAACATTTTTGACTCCAAAAAGCGGCCAGACATAGAGTCGGTCCTTGTGTCTTTCAGTAGTTTAACACCCACCCAATCCCAGTACTGTTTTTTTAGGTTTTCCTTGCTAGGGAAGATCTCACCCACAGGATTGTTCCAAAGATTTGAGAACCCTAGGTTAACTAGCATAGACTTCAGATGTTTTAACCATTTTATCTTGTGGAAGGTATCTTCCTGGATTATCCACAGAAAGCCCTCCGCATATTGTCTGATTTCTGGAGTTGTCCAGAGGCGCCTCCAGTAAAGGACTGGGCGCAATCGGGCTCTATCTATGATAGAGCGCCTACCCAGTTCCAAAAACAATGGAGTTAGCGGGGTGCTCTGTGGAAGTCCTGTGATCCCTCGCAGAAACTTATTCTCTGAAGTCTGTAATGCCGCAATACTTTCCCAGGCCCATAACTCTGCGCCGTATAATGTAGCACCCAAGACCTTTGCATCATACACCGTGAGTGCGGGTTTTATGGGCTTTGTCTTAGATTTACGGTGCTCGCCCCTAAGGGCACCTGAGAGCTGCTGGTGTCTAAGGACCACTTTGTCCATGTGATGTGCCCAACCAGTGCCCTCTGCAATCTGAACCCCCAGATACGTGAATTCTGCAACAGTATCTAACCTGCTGTTATTCAAGGTTACTTTGGGGTGATTCCTACGGCCAGATGAAAAGGCCATTAATTTTGTTTTTCCCACGTTCACCTCTAGGCCATGTTCAACGCAAAAAGCATCGAAAATGTTCAATGCACGCTGCAGCCCCATAGGGGTCTTAGATAAAATAAGAGTGTCGTCAGCGAACATCAGGATAGGAACCCTGGTGTCCGCTAACGATGGGGCATCAACGCTCGCCTCCAACATTCTCTCAACAATCCCGTTGATAAATAACGAGAACAATAGGGGGGCCATGGAACAGCCCTGCCGGACGCCCCTTTCCACTGGGAAGTCCATAGTTGTTTCCCCACTTCCACCCCACTGGACTCTTGCAAAGTTGGACTCGTGCAGTCGCATGATTAATGTAAGCAGATCTGCAGGAATCCCCATCTTTTGCAGAACCGACCATAGCTTGCACCGGGGGACTAGATCGAATGCCGCCCGTAGGTCGACAAACGCGACGTACAGGCAGCCCCTTCCCAGTACAACAGTCTTCCACCGCAGTATGGTAAACCGAAAGACCTGGTCAATGGTACTGGTTGCTCGCCTAAATCCAGCTTGATATGGGGAAAGGGCGTTGTTGTTATCAACCCAGTCCATAAGCTGATTTGTTATCATCCTCCCAACTACTTTCTGCATAGTAGCTATTAAGCTTATAGGCCTATAATTAGCAGGCAACGAACGGTCGCCCTTCTTGTGAATAGGGATAATAGTTGCACCTTTCCAGAGGTCTGGGACCACTTCCCCCTTTGCCAGGGCATTTGCTACGAGGAAGGTGTACCTCGCCCATCTTGTCACATCATATTTAAAAATGTCAGAGGGAATCCCATCTGGGCCTGGGGCCCTCCCACACTTCACAGTCTTGATGGCAATTTCCGCCTCTCTAAGAGAAAACAGATTATCAGTTGCGTAAACAGGTGTTATACTGCTCGCCACCGTAGGATGATTAACATTGGCATACTGTGGTCTAAAGTAATCGACCCAAGCATCTTCTGCCACGTTATTATCAGGCTTTCCGGGACCAGCTCCTCTACCCCACTTAATGATTTCCCAGAACCTTTTAGAGTCTTTATTGCCCGAGGCCTCTTTCAGTTCTGCCCAATGTTCTTCATCCCATTTCCTTTTCGCTAAATGGATGGCCCTCTTGTACAGTTTCCTTTGCTCTATTACTGCTTCACGGTCCCTACTCCTTATGGCTTGTCCCAATTCAAGTCGTGCCAATCTACACTGACTATCAAACCACCTTCCCACCTCTTTTACTTTCTTCACTTTCCTGTTTTTGGTGAAGAAGCACGGTCTAAGGAGGGAGAACAACTCGTTATGAATTTCCGTGATACCGCTATCTCCTGGTACCACTGGGGCCGTTGCTTCCATTGCAGAAATTGCACTGTCGACCACATTGTTAATAAAGATCATAGTAACCTCATTTGCCACTACTTTTGGCCATTTTAACCTACGTTCGTCATTACTCATGGCCGGGATGTCATCATTGATTTCGGAAGAGTTTCCCACCCCTGCATTCCACCACCTGTGAATCACACAGAGGGGGTTGTGATCACTTTCGACCCTGGGCCTAATAGTCATATCAACAATACCCTCCCACAGCTGGAGACTATTGCTTACCTTTATTCTGCCTTTTTTTCTAGTTTTTGACCTTTAATTTCCAACTTTCTGACCCTTTTGCACCTTTATCTTGCCTTTTCCTGGTCATTGCTGACCGTTATTCTGCCTCTATCTGCTAGTTTCCGCCCATTATTTTTTCTCTTTCTGATCATTTCTCACCTCTATCTTGCCTCTTTGTGCTCATTGCTGACCTTTTTCTTGCCTGTTTCTGCTCGTTTCTCACCTTTATTTTGCCTCTTTATATGCGTCTTTCACCCTTATTTTGCCTCTTGCGGCTGATTTCTGACCTCTATTTTGCTTCTTGCTGCTAGTTTCTGACCTTTATTCTGCCTCATTCTGCTAATTTCTCACCTTTATCTTGCCTCTTTCTGCTCATTGCTGACCTTTATTCTGCCTCTTTGGTCTAGTTTTTTACCTTTAATTTTCAACTTTCTGATCGTTTTGCACCTTTATCTTGCCTCTTCTTGCTCATTGTTGACCTATTTTCTGCCTCTTTCTGATCGTTGCTGACTTTTTTTTGCCTCTTGCTGCTCATTTCTCACCTTTATTTTTCTTCTTTCTACTCCTTTATCACCTTTAGTTTGCCTCTTGCTGCTGATTTCTGACCTCTATTTTGCCTCTTTTAGCTCCTTTCTGACCTTTTTCTACCACTTGCTGCTCTTTTCTGAACTCTATTTTGCCTCTTTTTGTTCTTTGTTTACCTTTATTCTGTCTCTTTGAGCTCGTTGCTGACCGTTATTCTGCAACTTTCTGCTAATGTCTGACATTTATTTTGCCTTTTTCTGATCGTTTATCACCTTTATCTTGCCTCATCCTGTTCATTGCTGACCTTTATTGTGCCTCTTTCTACTTGTTTTTCACCTTATTGTGCCTCTTTCTGCTCGTTGCTGACCTTTATTTTGCCTCTTTCTGATCCTTCCACACCTTTAGTTTGCCTCTTTCTCCTCGTTTGTCACATTCCTTTTGCCTCTTGCTGCTAGTTTCTGACCTATATTTTGCCTCTTTCTGCTCATTTCTGACCTTTATTTTGCCTCTTTCTACTCTTTTGTCACATTCCTTTTGCCTCTTGCTGCTAGTTTCTGACCTTTACTTTCCCTCTTTCGGTACGTCGCTGACCTTTATCTTGCCTCTCTCAGCTCATTTCTGACCTTAATTTTCCTTTCTTTACTCATTTCTGACCTTTATTACACCTCTTTCTGCTCATTTCTGACCTCTATTTTGCCTCTTTCTTCTTGTTTCTGATTTTTAATCTGCTTCTTTGTGCTCGTTTCTTACCTTTAACTTGCATCTTTCTGCTTGTTTCTGACCTTTTTTTGTATCTTTCTGCTCATTGCTGACCTTTATTCTGCCTCTTTCTGCTAGTTCCTGACCATTATTCTTTCTGATAATTTCTCACCTTTATCGTGCCTCTTTGTGCTAATTGCTGACCTTTTTTGCCTCTTTCTGCTCGTTTCTCACCTTTATTTTGCCTGTTTATCTGCGTTTGTCACCCATATTTTGCCTCTTACTGCTGATTTCTGACCTTTTGTTCTGCCTCTTTCTGCTCATTTTTCACCTTATATTGCCTCTTTCTGCTCATTGCTGACCTTTATTCTGGCCTCTTTCTTCCAGTTTGTTTACCTTTATTTTTCAACTTTCTGCTCGTTTCGCACCTTTATTTTGCCTTTTCCTGCTGTTGACCTATACTTAGCCTCTTTCTGCTAGTTTCTTACCTTTATTTTCCCTCTTTCTGATCATTTCTCACCACCTTTATCTTGCCTCTTCCTGCTCATTGCTGACCTTTATTCTGCCTCTTTCTGCTCGTTTCGTACCTTTATCTTGCCTCTTTCTGATAGTTGCTGATCTTCATTTTGCCTCTTTCTGCTCATTTCTCACCTTTATTGTGTCTCTTTCTGCTCTTTTGTCACCTTTATATTGCCTCTTGCTGCTAGTTTCCTACTTCTATTTTGTCTTTTTCTGCTAGTTCACTCCTTTATTTTACCTCTTTCTGCTCATTGTCACCTCTATTTTGTCTCTTGCTGCTCATTTCTCACTTTTATTCTGCCTCGTTCTGCTCATTTCTCACCTTTATTTTCCCTCATTCTGTTCTAAGCTTAATTTTGACTCTTTCTGCTTGTTTCTCACCTTTATCCTGCCTCTTTCTTATTGTTTCTGACCACTATTTTGCCTTTGTGCCCATTTCTGAACTTTATTTGACCTCTTTCTGCTAGTTTCTGACCTTTATTTTGCCTCTTTCTGCTACTTTCTAATTTTTTTAATCTGCCTCTTTCTGTTTATTTCTGACCCTTATTCTGTCTCTTGCTGTTAGTTTCTGACCTCTATTTTGCCTCTTTCTGCTCCGTTCTCATCTTAATTTTGCCTCTTTCAGCTAATTTCTAATTTCTATTTTGCCTATTATTGCTCGTTTCTGACCTTTATTTTGCCTCTTTCTGCTAGTTTCTGACTTGTATTTTGCCTCCTCCTGCTCATTTATGTCCTCTATTTTACCGCTTTGTGCTCATTGCTGGCCTCTATTTTGCCTCTTTCTGCTCATTGTTTTCTTGTTTCTGACCTTTATTCTGCTTGCTTCGGCTCTTATCTCACCTCTCTCTTGCCTCTTTCTGCTCATTGCTGACTTTTGTTTAGACTCTTCCTGCCTGTTTCTGACCTTTATTAAGCCTCTTTCTGCACAGTGCCGACCTTTAGTCTGCCTGTTTCTGCTAGTGTCTGACATTTATTATGCCTCTTTCTGGTCGTTGCTCACCTTTATCTTGCCTCTTCCTGCTGACCTTTATTCTGCATCTTTCTACATGTTTCTCACCTTTATCTTGCCTCTTTCGCCTCCTTGCTGACCTTTATTTTATCTCTTTCTGCTCGTATCTCACCATTATTTTGTCTCGTGCAGCTGGTTTCTGACCTCTATTTTGCATCTTTTTGCTCGTTTCTCATCTTTATTTTGCTTCTTTCTATTAATTTCCCACCTTTATTTTGCCTCATGCTGCTCATTTCTCATCTTTATTCTGCCTCTTTCTGCTTATTTCTCACCTTTATTTTGCCATCTTCAGCTCGTTGCCGACCTTTATCTAGCCTCTTTCTGCCCTATTCTGCCCTTTATTTTGCCTCTGTTTACTTGTTCCCTCAGGACCGCAGGGGGAGCCTCAAGGCCTTGGTGTATCCAGCCAACATCACACCTCCTGCAGGAGCCGGCATTGCCACTGCACGGATGGAGCTACTGGAAAGACAGCTCCCTCTGTGCATGAGCAATAGTTTCATCTCTTTCCCTGCCCGTATGTCTGCCTCCGCTTCTACTGGGCGGTAGCACTTTGACAGCTCCTGTCCGCTGGAACGGAATGTATGCTCTAGCTTGGAAGGGGCTGTCAGCTCCTGCCACGTGAAAGCAAACAGTTATGTCCTGGAGGTGAGCACCCCTGAACATAGCAGGAGCTGGACCTGTGGGTTGGCGGTCTCTAGGGCCATGTATGGCTCCAGGAGGGGGGTGGCGCAGCCCCCTCCTTCTGTTGGCATGGGACGCCCCAGGGAGATGGTGGTCCCCAGGCCTTCTAAAATTCCAAGAGGGGGATCCGTGCACCCCCTCTTTTTTTAATGAAATTCAAAACAAGCATGGAAGCCTGAGATTTTTAATTTTGTTCCTGCAAATTCGTGAATTACACAAATTCTCATAAATGTTTTTATTTTATTTTTTAAAGCTTGTTTGTCCTGGCGGGGTCCCTCTGGGACCCCAAGACCAAGGTTTGGGGGTCAGTGTATTCGTACTGCCCCCTCTTCTTTTTATTCCCTTTTTATTCTGGGACTCAGTTTAAGCCGAGTTCCAAGGTGGCTGCCAACACTTCCTGGTTGACGTGTTGGCAGCAGATCAGAGCTCTGCATTTCCTTGCACAAGCTTGTTATTTTTCACGAAGTAGTTGTGATCGCAGATATCCAAATTTGAATGTCCTTATATTTCTCAACAACTACTGAACAGATTTACACCAAATAGCAAAAAGCACAATGTGCGTACCAAAAGCTAGCTTTCTGCCAAATTTGGTAAAATTCTGTCCAGCGGTTCGGGCTACAGTTGATTCTAAAGCCATTATGGGAATTAACATGGAAAACAAACCTTTTTTGACCCCCCCTCCCAATTTTCTCAGCCCCTGCTTCATGGATCACCCCAAAACTTTAAATGCACAACAAAACTTACTATGACACTTGTTGGGAAAATTTCGTAAAAATTTGTCAAAGAATGCAAAAGATATAGACAAGTTCCAAAAACAATTTTCTATATATATAGTTAAGACCTAGTTTCCATAGGAAGAGTTTTTTTTTACTTGCCTATATCTTTTGCGCTGGTTGATAAAGCTTAACGAAGTTATCCCACAAAAATGGACAGGTGATTCTAGTTGTAGGTGGGAAGTTTTGGGGCGATCCGTCAATCCGGGCCGAAAAAAGAGGGGGACAAAGAAAGGTGTGTTACCCATGTTAATTCCCATAGGGATTTTGAAAACGACTACAGCTCGAACCGCTGCATGGAATTACACCAACAAGGATAGCATTTGGCCCAGAAAGTGCCCTTTTTGTTATTTAGTTTAAATCCATTTTGGGATATTAAAGAAAAAGCTAATTTGTATATAATGCAGAGATCAGACTGGCTGCCAACACTTCACCATGAAGTATGAACATCCATCTCTGGACGCAGACTCAATTGAGTCCCAAACAAAAAAACTAAAAAGTCCTCACAAACCCTTAAAAAACAGAAAAGCACAGTTTGATGAGTGCATGGGTGTCCAGGTGGGGTGGTTTGTGATGTGTGTGATGAAGTGAGTCAAAAATGACTAGGGGATGTCAGATAACCTCTAATATGTAGACTCCCCTGTCAGGTCAAAAAACCAAGGTAGGTTAGTGCTACTTTAAGGGTTATAATGTGCCCGAGTAGCTCTGTGTAACTTACTGAAGTGAAACAAGGGTTAACATATTTCACTCACAATGATTTAAGTGTGGAATAGACTCATTACCCTTTTGGTCCTGAAGAAGCGCCACCGATAATTTAGAGACCACGGTTGCACGAACATGTTGACCCATGTTTTACTTCACTAAGTTACACAGAGCAGACCTCCCCTTAATTGGGCTCATTGAGCCCCGGGGACCACCGGCTCCCCTGGGCTTAATTTAATATGGTAGGGGGGGCATGCACACTCCCCTCTTGGGGCTTTATTATACCACAGGGATCACCACCTCCTTATATGTTTTAATTGGGGGGGGGAATGCGAGTTACACAGAGCAGACCTCCCCTTAATTGGGCTCATTGAGCCCCGGGGACCACCGGCTCCCCTGGGCTTAATTTAATATGGTAGGGGGGGCATGCACACTCCCCTCTTGGGGCTTTATTATACCACAGGGATCACCACCTCCTTATATGTTTTAATTGGGGGGGGCCATGCGGACCCCCCTGGAGCCCCGGGGAACACCACCGAACCGGGGCCTGAAATTGGAATAGGAGTAGGAGGGGGCCACCACATACCACCACTGGGTCCACCAACTCCCTGAGGACAGCCCTCACATGTGTGTATATATATATATATATATAGACAGATAGATCGATAGATCGATAGATCGATAGATAGATAGATAGATAGATAGATAGATAGATAGATAGATAGATAGATAGATAGATAGATAGATAGATAGATAGATTATGCAGTGTGTGTGTGTGTGAATATGCACTACATTAATATGTATTACCAACTCAAGACATGGGAAAATCCCATTACAGCACCAGTAAATGCTTAAGCCCCATTTGGCTAATTAGTTTAAATGTAGGCAAAATATTGTTCACAAGTAAATTCCTGAGTGTGCCAAATGTGGTGATGACTGGTCATACAGTTCAAACGTTAGGATGGGTTACTGAAAAAAAAATGGTTCCATGTTTAAATATCGATAACAAAAATATAGTTAACAAAAATATAGATGTAAAAATATCGACTACAAAAATATCGAATCCCTATACTTAAACAGGTAAGTACAACAATATCGACTCAAAAATATAGATGTAAAAAATATCGACTTTAAAAAATAATATAACTTAAATTAAATAATTAAATAATAATAATATTAATAACAAAATAAATTAAATTACATTTATATGTTAACTAATTATAAAAAATAAATTTAATTTAATGAATATAAACACAATAAATGTGTACATATACATATATTTTCTTAATTACAATTTATTATTATCTTTATTTAATTTATAAACTTTAATAATTATATAAAAATAAAATAAGCACATATATAAAACATTTTGAATACAAAAAAATATTCTATATTTAATTAACACATTAAAGTATTAAAAAATAATAATACATACATTTAATAACAAAATACAAACATTAGTAGTGAAAACATTTGATAGCGAAGGGGTAAAAATTACTATTCCCACTCCAGTAAGTGCAACAGTAGGGAAAGTGTTGGATAGCATAGGGGTAAAAATTACTATTCCCACTCCAGTGAGTGCAACAGTAGGGAAAGCGTTGGATAGCGGAGGAGTAAAAATTACTATTCCCACTCCAGAGAGTGCAACAGTAGGGAAAGCGTTGGATAGCGTAGGGGTAAAAATTACTATTCCCACTCCAGAGGGTGCAACAGTAGGGAAAGCGTTGGATAGCGTGGGGGTAAAAATTACTATTCCTACTCCAAAGGGTGCAACAGTAGGGAAAGTGCTGGATAGCGATGGGGTAAAAATTACTATTCCCACTCCAGACAGTGCAACAGTGGGAAAAGCGCTGGATAGCGTAGGGGTAAAAATTACTATTCCCACTCCAGAGAGTGCAACAGTAGGGAAAGCGTTGGATAGCGTAGGGGTGAAAATTACTATTCCCACTCCAGAGAGTGCAACAGTAGGGAAAGCGTTGGATAGCGTAGGGGTGAAAATTACTATTCCCACTCCAGAGAGTGCAACAGTAGGGAAAGCGTTGGATAGCGTAGGGGTAAAAATGACTATTCCCACTCCAGTGAGTACAATAGTTAGGTAAGCGCTGGAACACAAAACAATAAAAAAAAAAAACAATCAAAATTTTTATTACATTTAATTTCCAATATAAACATAATTAATATATACATTTAAATATATTATTATTAACAAAGATAATAAAAATTAATTAATTACACATTATTTAAAACTATAATATCCACCATACACACCTAAAATCAATTACACAATTACATTTAATATTTACTAATTAATTAATGAAAATTAATGTTTTTTTTACATTAATTAAATAATTAATTACCAGCTTTCACACCATATACACTTAGAAACACCACAACACACACCTAAAATTAATTACACATTTACAATTAATAATTACTAATTAATTAATGGTAATTAATTTAAAAATTATTTATTAATTAATCAATAAAATATTAATTAATTATCACCCTTCCCACCATTTACACGTATGAACTCCCCAACACACACCTAAAATTAATTAAACAATTAACATAATTAATTATTAATTGACTAATTGAAATTAATTAACAACTAATTATTAAACTATTATTAATAAATTAACACATTAATTAATCAATTAATTTTACATAAATAAATTACTTCCCACCCTATTCCCCTATAAACCCACAACCCGCTACGGAAGTAATAACACAAAATTAAACATAAAAAACTTTAATAACTAATGCAATTCCAAAACATATAATAAAATAATAAACAATTCTCATTTAAAACACTAAAATACATAACATTATTAATAAATCGATATTTTTGTAAACTATATTTTTGTAAATGATATTTATTACAACTATATTATTGTTGTCGATATTACTTACCTGTCAGTCGATATTCTGGTCAAACTATATTTTTGTTGGCGATATTTGTTCCACTCGATATTTCTGCAGAGATATTAATGTAAGACGATATTTCTACGTCGATATTCCTACTCTGCACCAAATAAAATGGTAATAAATAAACTTTAATACTATTTTATTTTTAAGCTGCTCTGTGACATTTTTCTAGTGGTACACGCTCCTCCACTTTCATGGAGGAGCCACTCCTGCTGTTTTGAGGATATGATAAAAAATGACTAGCCAATTCTCATGCCCAAGGTTACCATAAATTACAGTTCTCATACAATGCACAGACTCCTTTGTGTTTCCCAACTTTCTGTGTGAAGTGTACATGTTGCCCACCCCTACTCACTTCCAGGGCCGGACTGGGAAACCAAAGCAGTCCTGGCAATATTCACAGACCATCCCCAGGGGAAGCACTGCCTTGCCCTAGGAGGCTGGAAACACTTGCTGCTTTTGTTTCTGAGGGCTAATATTGCAACACAGCTTTTCAGACTCTCGGGGAAACGCCTTATGCCGGGTATGACCAGTTCGGCCCTGCTCATCTCTATCAATCAGACTTAGCAAGGTTTTGCACCAGTGCTAGTGTAACACGAAGCAGCAAAAAGCGAGGCTGAGAAGCAGTTGTGATTTGTTATACAGTTCAAAAGGTATTTTGCAGTGGGAAGGTGTACTTTTTTCAGTGCTGCATTTCTGGGAGACACACAAACACCCATAAGTTTTGAAGTAAAGTCTGATCTACTATATAGCCCAGCTGAACAGCATGAAAACACAAATGCTTAATGGAAGCACATGTAACAAGGGTTGAATGTGTTGATTTCTCCTAGTAGTCAATATATTGAATGTGCACTGAAGTGCTCAGTATACCCCATATGCTTTGCAACAATCTGGATTTGTCTATTCGTGAGAATTTGTACTATAAGAGTGCACTTCCCGTACAAATCTTATGCTAGCTATCTCTCACCTGCACCTGCGCAATAGTGATGCGTGGAATACTTGGATTAATCTTAGCGACTAGTTATTACTTGGGCCACATACCAGTTCATTACTTTTTTGCTGTTCATGCCACCTCAAAAAGGAACCAACCATATGCAAATCAGACTTGGGTCTGCTTCAATATGAACAGTCCACCCTTAAAAGCCAGGACAGAACCACTCTGCACTGAACACAAACAACACCAGACTGGTTCCCCACTATTTAGACCTTACCAGCAGGGTTCAGTTTGGTTCCAGCGGCACAGTGAGCATGTGATCCACGTCTGGGTATAAACATTACACTTAAGGCATTGCACTGAGGAACGTAAAAATGTGATGGGTGGAATGTTTGAATTAATCTCAGCCGCTGATATTTACTTGTGGTTGCATCTCGGACCGTCATTTTTTATCCACCATTCCACTTTACACAGGAACCAGACATAGGCAAATCAGCCTTGGTCCTGCTCAAAAAGGAACTGTCCAGCCTGAGCTGCTAGGCCATGTGCCTCTGATCCCGAATACACGCCACCCCAGACTAGTTTTGGCCTATTAGGACCTCGTCAATAGAGTGTAGCTTGGTACCAGTGGTACAGTAGGCACGGACACACTTTAGGGTACAACCGCCATATTTAGTGCATTGCAGTGAGGAGTACAAAGATGTAATGAGTGGAATGATTGAATTGATCTTAGCTGCTGGTAATTACTCACAGTCACATCTCAGTCCATCACTTTTATTGCCTCTCTTTGCCAACTCAAACAGGGACCAGCCATATGCCAATCATTCTTGAACTTGCCCCTAGAGGAACAGCCCACCCAGACTGCCAAACCAGGTCCTTTCTAAAGTGGAGCGCAAGCAACGCTAGACCCATTTCGGTCTATTTGGACCTCTTCGAGAGAGTGCAGCTTGGTTGCTGGAGCACAGTGTGCGATTGGCTCACGTCTGGGAATACTCATCACACTTGAGGCATAGCATTGATAAATACAAAACAAGTGATGGACGTAATTCTTGAACTAGTCTCAGCCACTGGTATTTATTTGGATCTGCATCCCAGTCCACCGTTTTTGGCCACCCTGCCACCACAGACAGGCAACAGCCATATGCATTTTAGACAGGGCCCTGGTCCAATAGGACAAGTCCAGGCCGAGTTGCCAAACTAGGCCCACTCTGACAAGGTTGTTTAGGCCATGCAATATTTTTCAGCTTGGCTCTAGTAACATAGGGACCATGCTGCCCATGTATTTATATTATTTATATATCTGTCGTAATTAAGGCATTGCACTGAGGAATAAAAAAAAAAGAAGTGAATGAATGAATGAATGAGTACGCTCTTATATAGCGCATGGCTACCCTGAGGCATCCCAGCGCTGCATGACCATGGACAGATAAAGAAGACGCTCAGTGAAACAAAAATGTCTTCAATCGCTTCCTGAATAGAAGATGGTTCACTTCCAGCCAGATGTTATCTGGGAGTTTGTTCCAGCCGTTGGCGACATGGAAGGAAAGCTGGCGGCCACCCATGCGGGCTCGCTTCACCCTGGGTACCACCAGCAAATTTTGCTGATTAGATCTCAGGGATCTAGAGGCAAGATGCCGGCGAAACAAGGGCTGGAGAATGGTAGGACCAACATTACTTATTGACTTGTGCGCCATACAGAATGTTTTAAACATGATCCTTTCCTGGATCGGAAGCCACAGGGTTGAATGCTTAAATAATTTCAGTCACTGGTAATTTCTCAAGGCCATATCCCAGTGTACCTTTTTGTGAGCCAAGCCAACTCAGAGAGGAAACACCAGTGTGCATCCAGCCTTAGGAGTGCTCCAGTAGGAACAGTCCTCACATAACTGCCAGGCCAGTTAGGCAATGAGCTTGAACACAAGCATCATTAGAGCAGTAGCAGCCTATTTGCATCTGACAGTGTTTATTAGATTCATGGTGAATGAACTGGTAGTCATGCATGTTATTCCAATTTTTGAGGAGCCACATGCATCCTGCCACCAATATATTCAACTGATTTCATTATACACCTTTTCTCACCACCCAGTAGAAGTAATTGAGGCATTGAAATATGTGCCTGGACTTGCTGCCTTGTGACCCACACTAAACATGTTAAATGTCATGAATAATGGAAATGTTAAGGATTGGAAGTTACCGGGTGCCTAGGCTGTACTCTGAATTCAAATCTAAGAGAGGTGTTTTCTGTGTGGGAGGGAGTAGATTTGGTAATCCAAGAGTGTTGTCAATTTCAAGAAAATCCACCCTAAAAAAGGGATGTTTCATTGTATCTAGGGCCAGGGGCATTATGTATTTTCTTTGTCCTGAAATTCATGCTAAATTTGATACCTCTACAATGACTAGGAGATCACTGGTCTCAGACAGAGAACAGGTGGAAGACAAGCAGCAGATGGCTCACAGATCAAAACAATCTCTTCTATGGTGGACTCTTTGTAGAAATCTCCTGAAGAAAGTTCATTTGAATCAAGACCTCTTGGCACAGATAACAATTACAGATTGACTCTGAATGAGATGGGTCAGCCTCCATTGATGCTCTGATGTACATGGTGCATGGTTTAGGAAAGAAACTCTAAATTACATCAGCCTTCTAGAGGTCACGAAGCCCATCTAACCGATATTTCTTTCCTAACATCTATGACAATAGATGGGATTCAGATGCTGACTGATAACAAAACAGTGTATTATTCAAACAAGCAAGGAGGCACCAGGTCCAGGACTCTGACACTGGAAGTGGAGGAAACTTGGAGTTGGCTTTCTCCAAAGAAAGCAAATGCAAGGCACATGCAGAGTCCAAGTACCAGATTATATGAGGAGAGCACTATATGCTTTACCTCCATCTCCCCATATTCAATCAGCACTGCTAAAACTGAAGTACTCCAGGTCAAAGATGATCCTCATTACTCCAGAATGTTACAAGCAAGTGGTGGGACCCAGATCTGCTCCAGATGTCGCGAAGGCCATACAAAAAACATCTGTGCAAACCAAATCTGTTCTACGGTTAAAGGGACAAATATTCAAACCCAATCTGACATTATACAAATATAATGGATGGTACCGTATTCTTGCGGGTATTTGAACTTGAAACAAACCTTTTTGGATCTTTTGAAATAAGCAAGGTGGCTGAGCAGGAGACTCTCCTTCTCTTTGTTACTCCTTTCTACGTACCCTAGATCTCTCTCTATATCAGGACCACTGTAATGCTCTCTCCTCCTACCTCTTAGTTTTGGACTATACTTAACCTCTTCTCCCAGAGCATGCAGTATCAAATGGCAAATGACTCTTACTAGAGTGCTCAGCTGCATCGACAGAAGCATCCCGGCACTCTAGTAGACAGTATAGGCGAGCCGAAAGGAGGGGGGACTAGACAGAGTCAAATAGCCAGGTTTTGAGTTTCCTTTTGAAGGCTGACAAAGACTCAATCTGCCGTAGTTAAAGAGGACGACTGTTGCATAGATTTGCTCTGCGTACAGTGGAGGAGCTGCCATCACCATGAGTCTTCAATAATTTCGGAATAAGCGTGTGTGGGTGTACCGGTAAACCGCAGCAAAGTTAATGACATCTTAGTCTTCTCTTTTAGGGCTCGGTAAGGGTCTGGGGCTGGAACCTCTGCCTTTTTTCCTGAACCTCTTCCACTCCTACTCCTCTTCTGAAATCTAATCTTCAACCTACCAACAGGATGAGATATTGATATTCCCAGGTGGATCCTGGACCAGTGATTATATGCCCAGTGCATTTGTGGGCATACATCTCTGTTGCTCCCGGGTGCACTCCATATAACATACCCTGAGAAGCTTGGCAGTGCCACCAGTGGGCTGGGTGTCTGTCTCTCATTGATGAGTCCTACATTCCTGGCTGCTTAACAATGCTTCCATTGGGTTGATTCTATAGTGCCTCTGGATGCACCCTATATAATACTCCATGGTTGCTTATCATATCTCTACTGGGCTGGGACTCTGGTAGTCCTGAGTGGACTATACATATTACTTCCTGTTTGCTTAACAGTGGCTTCAGTGGGTGAGACATTTGCCATTACTGGGTGAACCTCAAGCAGGATGTAGCCAGTTATACCCCACTGTTGAACACCAATGGCAGTCTCTTTATGACATGCCTACTACAAAATATAGTAAGTACCTGTATTTGCAACTGCTTCCATTCTCTAGATGTCTGAAAAACCAGGAATATGTCCAGATATGGGTTACTTGGTCGATGAGCCACAGGATCCAGCCTCCATCTGACTAACGAGGTCTAAAATGGCAGAAACAAGTCTGGAGTTGACCAGTTCGGCATGGATTGTTCCCATGAAGAGTGGGGTCAGTACTGATTTAGATATGGTAAGTCTCTGTTTAGAGTGGCACAGTGGTGAAATCAATGGGTTAGCATGGATGACATTTAGGGGCCATAGCTGCGACTCCTGGCTAGTCCCTTGCTACCGCTGACAGTGCCCTCACCACGTTTGGCCTGAGGTTGCAAAGGCAGCACCATTTTTGTGGTATAAAATAAAAAACAGCATTGAGATTGTTCTGTCTGTAAAACAGCAGCTACGCAATACAGTAAACAGTAGAAACATTACATTGTTTCAGTTTACCTCATCAAGTCAGGTGTTGTAGAGCGTAGAGCAACAACCACTTTAGGATCTCTTTGCCTCAGGCTCTACCAGCGGCTGCCACTCCTTTAGGGACGAAGAGCGCCACCACCAGTTCATAAAACAAATAATAAATGGGGTTTACATCAATTTTATTATCATTTTAATTTTAATTCCCTAGACCTAACCTCCAGGACTATGTCGAGTCTTGGGGGCGGGTCCATGGGATGACACTGCTGGGTGGGGGAGTGGTCGGCACTCCCTTCACTGCGCATGAGGTGTTTGGCTGGCCGTCTCAGGCCAGCCAAACCCCTCATGGACAGTGAAGCTCTCTCAAGCCTCCGCTGAGTTACTGGGGCTGGAGAGAGCAGGCAGAGGCTCCCAGTCTGCCTTGGAGCGCAAGTTGTCAACGCTCATCCGAGAGCATCTTCAGGATTGGCCGCAGGGCAGGCTGGAAGCCTGTGCCCAGCCCCAGAGCCAGAAGCAGGAAGATCTGATGCGTGGGAGACAGCGGTGGCGGTAGCATTTAGGTAAGTTTTTTTATTTTTATTTTTTGTGCCCAAACCCTCTCCACCTCCCGGCAGCAGCCCTACTTTGGCTGGGGACGGGCCGCTACTGAGCTCCACCAAGCACAACTTTGCGTGTCCTGCAGGCTTTCATTTCTGGTATGTTTGGCCACCTGTCACAGGAATTAACAGTGGCTATTCGTTCATGCTTTTAAGATTTTTAATGAGCCAATAGCTGGAACTTCCTTAAGAAGTTGTGTAAAATTCTTAATGTCTTTTATGACAAGATAATTCTACTTCTATCTGCTTTAGTAATCAAATACTGTTAGTTTAAAGAGCTTTAAAATACTTTGAAGTGAATTCCTCTTGTATTGCCTGTTTTAAGATTTAAAAGTGGAAAAAGTACGAGCTGATTTTTCAGTTTTTTTCACCGGACTTGGCAATCAGGGGCTGCATTACAGATGAGGCACATTTTCATTGTTTGCGCCTGGTACACCTTTTAAAAGGGGCACCCGGCGCAAACAATAAAAGCGCGGTCTATTATGCTGAATGCACTGCCCCCAGGACAAACATGAACTTACACTTCCCTCTGGGCACCACATTCGATGAAAAAGGGAGCAGCTGCTTTAAAGCGCTCTGTGTGTTTTACAGTGCCTACGACAACCCGCCAGTACTTTAAAGGGGGATTAGAGATCCCCTTGCAGGTGGGTGCAGTCATTGACTGCACTCGGCTCCAAGAGGATGTCTGGGGGTCCATGGGACCCCCTTTATCTCTGCCAGAAGGCTGCTTTCAGGGGTTGTACTCACAGTGTGCCACCTTTGTGGAGAAGTGTGGCTCACTGGTTAGAGGAGGCAGACCTGGAAGCAGAGGTCAGCCCGGGACCAGGGTTCAATTCCCGGCTCGGTGGGGTCTTGAGTCCTAAAATGTCCATGGACTCGACAATTCTCGCTCCGGTGCCTCCTCGATTCACGGGTCCACACTCTGCGACTCTGGGCAATAGCTTGCTTAATCTCCACAACGGCCCCTCGCGGCGGGATGCCTGGCTTTCACCTTGCGGATACCCTGCTGGGGTTATCTCACAGGGGAATACCAGGACGGGTTCCCTAAGCAAGCGCTTAGAAACCGCTTGGTGATTTGCGCTATATAAATTCCTGTACATGTACATGTTTTAGGTGGCACCCTGTCAGTGCACCTTTTGAGAGCTTCTGCGCCTCTGCACCCGCGTCTGTAATATAGTGCAGGTGCAGAGGCAAAGGGATTCCCTCATGTGCATGGGACACGCCCCATGGAAATGAGGCAGATGCTATCGGTATTACAAAGGGGCTGCACAAGCGTCTGTAGCCCCTTCTGCAATACTAAAGCGCCCCAGGGAGCGCAAAGCGTGCGCAAATGCCCTTTACACACTTGGGCACTTTATGTAATACGGCAAAATGTTAGCAAAATATTTACAATGTGGCAGCCCTAACAGCATCAAAGAAAGAAGAGCTCACAAGGACTCCTGTCAGTAGTCTGTCGAGGTTTATTTTTATAATCTTAGATCCACTTCCTAAATACCAATTATTGAAGCTAATTCAGGTCCAAATGTCATAGGATGCCAATTTCTGTGATGACATCAGGGCTAAAGATCATGTGATGTCAGTTCAGCTACTCTGGCATTTCGGTGAAACAAAGTCTAAATGGGTTAGAATACTGTGCAGAGTAATTGCTTGTGTTTGACTATTTGTAAGCATTCTACCTGTTACCTTTTTATGTGTTTGCTATGATATTTGGTAGCACCTTCTTTCAAATTCGATATTTTGTCATATTTTTCACAGGTGAATTACAACTAGGAAAGGAGTGATGAGTGCAGTGCCTATGGACTGTGGATACAATTGTACTAGGAAAAAAACTAAAAACAACAGAAGCTATGTTGGTAAAACTTAAGAATGTAATAAAAGAGGAAACCCATAAGAATCAATCACTGAATGTTCCCTAAATTGGTCTGTGAATCTTGAAGTGCTAGAGTGTTTTCCATGCTGTACAGAAATACCATTTCAGTAGTGTAAGTAACTCATGGCAATGGCTTTGGTCAAGGCTGCTGAGGAGAAAGATCCAGATCCATGGTGAGCAGAGCTTTAAAAAACAATTGCACTGATATTTAGAGAACAAGTAGAGAAAGGCAGTCGGACAAGCCTAAATGACGGAGGGGCTGATTTTGAGTTTGGATGAGAGGGTACCCCCCACCCCCCAGGTCCGCCCGTCTGTTTGACAGATGACCAGACTTTACATAAACGAGCAACAGATTATTCTGTCTCCATCGCTGACATACTCCCTTACGCTGTCAGGCCATCGGAGGTATGTCCATTTGACCACTTGCCTGATTTAGAGTGGGTGGTCGAATGGCCAGTTTTTACTCGACCTCACTGCCGTAAAAGACGTGGTAGTAAGGGTCAGTAAAACGTCTAAATGTTACGTCCACCCATTATGTAGGGGTCAGGAGATTTTGTTTTTAAAAAAAAAAAAACATTTTGGCCTGGATGGTACCATCATCATTATGATGGTATCATCTGTCAAACTTCTAATGCATTGGACATCACCACCGTGACAGTGGTTCCTGCTAATGTTAAAAGATGTCTGCTGGCCGACGGACATATCTAAATATGGATTATGGTATTTTACTCTGTCATCCTGATGGTGTAAATAATGTGCTACAACTCTAGCTCTGCCCTGTGTGTTATAACTTCTCATTTGCAGCTCTCCACATTTCGTCTGTATCAGAGCTTTCAGTAAAACATTTTGGCAGTCTACTATGAACATTTCTTTACCAACCCTTTAAAACTTTAGATCAGACAAGGGAGACCTGCAGTCATTTCAAGACTTTATTATTTCATTTTTTAGGTTTTCTTATTAATGCTCAAATAACATCTAAAAGTGTTAATATTATCAAAACAAAACAGTTCAAACATGATGACCCACAAAATGGAAATAAATTGGCTAGAGTTACATCTGTTCCAATGAGAATTTGGTACACTTCTTCCTTTCACAACAACTACACCTTCGGTAACTGATGGCTGAACTGAATGTAATTGTAGGATAGGGCCAATGTCCCTTTATCTTCTATTTATTCTACACTGCCTGCCATGGTGACATTATATCCTAGCCTTGTTTCTCTGAACTGAATTCTAGATGAAACCCAGATCTACTTCAATTCCTTTGCTTTTTGTCAACATGCCTCAGTAATAGATCACATGACACAGATCCTTCACCAGATGACACTCCTGGCTTTCATGCTAAACTCACCAAAAAACAGAAATGTTTAATTTCCTTCACCCACTGCACAGTTTTCCCCTACCATATCCTTGCCCCTTTGTATCTTAACCAGCCCGTTTGTTCCAGAACCTTAAGATTCATCTAGACAATCAAAGGTGACCGTCCCAGTCCATTAGCTGCACAGTAAAGACTGCAGACTATCAATCACTCGACATATTGCACTTGGCCAAAAACCATATGTACAACAAAGAGTTGTACGTTCTTGCTATCTCAACAACATCATAGGACATACACAATACTCTGTCCCCCCTGAAGTGAGAATTTTATGACTCACTCAAACTGCTCAACATCTCCTCCAAGTTTCCTTTTAGCCACAAAGGAGACTGAGTACACAACAGGGCTTTATTTCTGATTGTCTCTTCAAGGCTGTACACAGCCTATCGCCTCCCCATTTCTCCACGAGCATCTCCAGATCTATTTCTACTTCTACATGGTCTCTATGCTGGGCTCAAGGCAAACTTGTGGTGTCTACGTTGAGTGCCATCATTTTCTTGAATTGTCCACACTGGAACTCACTCCGTATCCTAAATATCATTCATATATTGATACAGCTGTGCTAAACTACTACTTTGCTACGTTTCATCCTTCCACCTCTTCGTTCTCTGCAATCCACTAACCCATTGAGCGCCTTGGAGTGTAGACAGAGGTTTTTTTGCAGCAATACTATCGCCAACCAATAGTTACCAATCCAAGACCTCTGAAAGGGCGGTAGGGGCACAAATGCCGCCTTTACAGGACATGCAACCAACTCTGACCCAGCTTTGCTGGCTTAGCAGAAACCAATAACTACTGTACATTTTTCTCAATTCCCCTGTCTAGGTTTGTCTTTATCCGAAACATCAAGCACTGGCTAAGAGACTAACCCGAATCAGCCATGACCAAATGGAAAGGAAATACGACTTCAAAGAGAGTGAACAATACAAACAGCTCAGAAAGGTTCTATTTACAGTAAATCAAGTGATCATCACAATGCGTCCACAAAGTTGTGTTTTGTCTTCTAACTGAAAATTATAACTTTTCTCACTTTACATGACAGCAAGACAGTAGCAACTGCACTGTTCATCTACATCTCAGATTTGGCTTTAGGTATGTCCAGAGATGTGACAGAGGGGATAAAGGTGATACACCAAACAACATTGCTGACTTTTTATCAACGACTCTTTCCTTGATTTATTTATTGTACTGTGCTGATGGTGCCAAACACTGTTTTTTGGGACTGGGAGTGGTTTTCATAGGAAAGAGGAGCTAACAGCCTGTGCTGGATTAAATTGGCTTTGAATATATAAATATAGGTAGAAAGCTGCCCACTTTCCCTACCCCAAGGATGAACCCATTTAGAGAAACAATTGCTTTCTGTAATTCTCAAAATTTGCAAACCTGAAGATGTCTGAGGCCAATATCAAAATCATTGACATTTAGAAAGCCATTTACAGAAGATGCCTCACGCGCAGGAAGCGGTGGGGTTTGTGGAGAGAGGTACACCTGCAGCATAGACTGGGGGACCTAAAGATCCCTTTAAAAGTCCACAAGTTTCATACAGTGGATGACGAAGGCAAGAGATGGGCTGAGTAGGTAACTGATGGGCAGGGTGCAGGAGTCGGAAGTCCAGGCCCGGTAGCTGTACAGTCCCTGCAGTGTTCGGTTCCCACCTTCAGCATCTCTCTCTGAGCTATCAGCCCAGTCATTCACCCCAGGTGATAACATCCTCCTGCCAGCGACCCCTGCGGCAGCCCCTGCAGCTGCACCTGCTGCAGCAGCTGCAGCCACTCTCAGAGAGGTGCCTGATGACCCATAGCGGCTAGGGGCCCGCACGCGGACACGGGAAGCTCGGCCCGCTCCGCGGCCTCCCCGGCCACCTCCTCCTCGGCCCCCTCTGCTCTCCACATTGTGACAGAGGAATGCTGCGAGTAGCAGGAGGGTCCAGCAGGCTGCCGTGGTTCGGAGATTCATCTCAAGAGTCCCAGGGGTCACAATCTGTAAATCAAAGAGAAGAAAAATGATTAGACATGAATAATTAGTTCAATTGTGTAGAAAAAGTAAAAAGTGCAAAAGACCACAGTTGGCTAGGATCCACCATGTACCTCAAGAAAGCAATAATTTAGTTAAGGAAGCCCCAATACCCCTATAGTATTTTTAATATATTCCTTGTGGAACATACACTCTGATTTATCTACCAAATGTAGCACAAATTTAACACTGCAGTCCTTGAACCGTAGCCCCCATCAACTAAGAGCGCCAGGACTCTTGAAGAACACAATCCACCAGAGGTTCTCAATGTTCTCGGCAAACAACACCGTACCCCAGAAAGAAATCAGTATATGCCAGAACCACATTGTGCAGGTCAACAAAGAGTGCCACAGGTACCTACCAATTATCTGTTAGACTCACCCTGTTCAACTAAACAAACAGCCACCTCAACCAGACTATGTGTATCCAACAAATAAATCTGTAGACCAGGAACTTCCAGTGAAAGTAACATCATCTGCACCTCAACATCAAGCAGCATTGCCTAGAACTAGCCTGCTCAGTTCTGCATTCTACACTGAAGCCCAGGAACTCTATCCGCCAGAACCACTATGTGAACATCAAATAATTGAACCTCAACAAAACAAACCTCCTCCTAACAAAATAGTGCTGAGCTATTTAGAGATCTTTGTCATAGCTGCAGAGTTCCATGGACTCCCAGGCAACCTGCCTTTCGCGCCTAGATGGTCTTTCCCAACACCTTGGCCCCCGTACATTTTCTGAATATAAAGTACAAGTTACTTTAGCAGCACTTGTTGGTCCTTTTCTCGGATGGCCAAAGGTAACAATGTAACTTCATAATTGTTTAGATTTCTGCTAGCTCAGTTTTGAAAAGCTGATCCTGACAGCCCCTCTGCCAGTGGTGTATGTACAAAGAGCTGTGTTTTGTAAGTAGAGACAGACTATACACTTCAGACAGCGGAAATGACTGGTTATTTGCGATTAAGAAATGTAGGCTTTTTCTTGGTTGGCTTGGGCTCCTTGGTCTGAGTGTCCTGACACCAGGCAAAGCAAAGCTGTCGAAATGCCAGTAAGTATAATATTCTTCCTATTTGCTCCTTGTAACCTTAGGCGTTTGTAACTATTGGCCCATTCTGTGTATATCCCTTAAATATCGAAGCTAGAAAATTGAGATATACAAATATCAAGCAACAAAATATCTAAACAAGTATCAAAAGGTAAGTTTTGATTTTCTCTACCTAACTCCACATCTATATACCTTGATGATATATATATTCAAGGTACATAGATGTGGAGTTAGGAATAGTAAATCTATGCCTTCTCTATATGTACTTACCTTTTGATATTTTGGTCTTCAATACTTTGTCCACGCTATTCTTATATCTGGATATTCTTAGTCTCGATATTCAGTAATACAATCCGCATTCTATCACATGATCTTGTGCCCACATATGTATTCAAATGCTGTTTACAGTTGTGTGCTGCTATTAAAACATTTAAGAACTACTTTTATAATGCTTCCATTGTAAATCATTACATGGTGAGAATAACTTATCAATTTACATCCCTACTTATATCTATTCTAACATATCACACCAAGGCCCATTCCAGCCTATTTGCATTTTAATAACAATCTCCATTCACCGTTGAGGGCCTGTTGGTCCAAATTAAGTAGTGCACCCCTTCTAAAGCAACCAGTTTATTTTTAAACTATACTCATTGTACATACGATATTGAAATATTTAAATATATCTCGTATTTCGTATGCAATAATCTCCCAGTGATTCCCAAACTTTCTAGAACCATGATCCAAATTTTACAACAACAAACTTTTGCAACCCACTTAACTTTAATGTACATGAGGCGGGGTGATTTTCTAAATCATCATGTGTTTGAGCATTGTCATTTGAGTCAGCATATTTTTCATTGAAATGGCCAATAAATGTGCACCGACATAAAGTTTACTGTACAGCACACAAATGATTATGCATGGTAATCTGGTTCTAGCGAATGTTTAACAGTTTTTGCATCACCAAGGAAAGTGTCTTGATTTGTTTTGATCCTTCTAAAATCTCTGTTTCCAGCACACATTTCTAAATTACAAAAGAATGTAATAAAATGTGGATCTTAAATAAATTGATTGAAGTATCTTTATTATCACAACACCGGGGAGGCTTGCGACACAAAGGAGAAAACAACTGCAACTGGCCACAGGCTCTACATTCCTACTGATGTCACATACATTCCAGAGGAGAATGCCATATTTAAAGGCAAAGATACAACACATCTCCCTTTTTATAATGATAAAAATTATGAAAAGGAAAAAGAAACAAAAACATGTAAAATTCATTAAATAGGATAACTATACTAAAAATACAAGAAACACATAAAAACCTCATCTAAGATAATAGTCTTGTAAATACAGTGGAGATCTTTTAGCTCTGGAACTGCGAAGGAGATGATGAGAAATGTCATGAGAAGCTTCATGCAAATTGTTTGAACATTTAGATCTTGACTTCACATCACCATCCCTCTCCCTACATTTTGCCAAACGAGACATGCTCCAAACATGCCCACCAGCAAGCATGACAACATTTTTCATAACCTTTACTATGCGTCTAGGCCCAAAATATTTAGATTCTCCTTTGGGTGACCACACTGCCTTTTTAACATAAACAAAATCACCCACCTTCCATACATCTTTCTTTGCTCCCATTTTTGTATCAAACCTCCGCTTGTAGTTATTTTGGTAGTTCCTAACTCTCCAATTGTTTACAACACAACCCCTATCCTTAACACTTAACCATAAAGGATTGAGTTTAGAACCAGCCATCCTACCCTTCAGTCTTTTAAAAGGAGAACAACCAGTAACACTGTTGGGTGTGTTTCTATGAGGCCACAACTTTTCTCTAAGAACAGGTTTAAGCGGGACTCCCAACTCCAAAGAGGTTTGTGCGGAAGCTCTAATCAGTCTATTCATGCTCTCCACCAAACCATTTGCCTGGGGAGCATAAAGAGCAGTTCTTTTGTGAGTAATTGATAAATCATTTAAAAAATCTGTAAATTCCTGTGAAGTGAACTGCACTCCATTATCGGAGACTTGGATGTCAGGAATCCCTTCACAAGTGAAAGCATCCTTCAAAAACTCAATAACATTCCTAGAAGTGACAGAACTCATGCAAGAAGCAGACACCCACTTAGATGTATAATCTACTAACACAACCACAAATCTTTCAGAAGGAGCCAAATTATCAAAAGGACCGACTAATTCCACTGCTAGCTTGGACCAAGTATCAAAAGGTAAGTTTTGATTTTCTCTACCTAACTCCACATCTATGTACCTTGATGGTATATATCTTCAAGGTACATAGATGTGGAGTTAGGAATAGTAAATCTATGCCTTCTCTGTATGTACCTACCTTTTGATATTTTGGTCTTCAATACTTTGTCCACTCTATTCTTATATCTGGAGATTCTCAGCCTTGATATTCAGTAATACAATCCTCATTCTATCACGTGATCTTGTGCCCACATATGTATTCAAATGTCGTTTACAGTTGTGTGCTGCTATTAAAACATTTAAGAACTACTTTTATAATGCTTCCATTGTAAATCATTACATGGTGAGAATAACTTATCAATTTACATCCCTACCTATATCTATTCTAACATATCACACCGAGGCCCATTCCAGCCTATTTGCATTTTAATAACAATCTCCATTCACCGTTGAGGGCCTGTTGGTCCAAATTAAGTAGTGCACCCCTTCTAAAGCAACCAGTTTATTTTTAAACTATACTCATTGTACATACGATATTGAAATATTTAAATATATCTCGTACTTCATATGCAATAATCTCCCAGTGATTCCCAAACTTTCTAGAACCATGATCCAAATTTTACAACAACAAACTTTTGCAACCCACTTAACTTTAATGTACATGAGGCGGGGTGATTTTCTAAATCATCATGTGTTTGAGCATTGTCATTTCAGTCAGCATATTTTCCATTGAAATGGCCAATAAATTTGCACAGACATAAAGTTTACTATACAGCACACAACAATTATGCATGGTAATCTGGTTCTAGCGAATGTTTAACAGTTTTTACATCACCAAGGAAAGTGTCTTGATTTGTTTTGATCCTTCTAACATCTCTGTTTCCAACACACATTTCTAAATTACAAAAGAATGTAATAAAATGTGGATCCTGAATAAATTGATTGAAGTATCTTTATTAGCACAACACCGGGGAGGCTTGTGGCACAAAGGAGAAAACAACTGCAACTGGCCACAGGCTCTACATTCCTACTGATGTCACATACATTCCAGAGAAGAATGCCATATTTAAAGGCAAAGATACAACACATCTCCCTTTTTATAATAATAAAAATGATGAAAAGGAAAAGAAACAAAAACATGTAAAATTCATTAAATAGGATAACAATACTAAAAATACAAGAAACACATAAAAACCTCATCTAAGATAATAGTCTTGTAAATACAGTGGAGATATTTTAGCTCTGGAACTGCGAAGGAGATGATGAGAAATGTCATGAGAAGCTTCATGCAAATTATTGGAACATTTAGATCTTGACTTCACATCACCACCCCCCTCCCTACATTTTGCCAAACGAGACATGCTCCAAACATCCCCACCAGCAAGCATGACAACATTCTTCATAACCTTTACTATGCGTCTAGGCCCAAAATATTTAGATTCTCCTTTGGGTGACCACACTGCCTTTTTAATATAAACAAAATCACCCACCTTCCATACATCTTTCTTTGCTCCCATTTTTGTATCAAACCTCTGCTTGTAGTTATTTTGGTAGTTCCTAACTCTCCAATTGTTTACAACACAACCCCTATCCTTAACACTTAACCATAAAGGATTGAGTTTAGAACCAGCCATCCTACCCTTCAGTCTTTTAAAAGGAGAGCAACCAGTAACACTGTTGGGTGTGTTTCTATGAGCCCACAACTTTTCTCTAAGAACAGGTTTAAGCGGGACTCTCAACTCCAAAGAGGTTTGTGCGGAAGCTCTAATCAGTCTATTCATGCTCTCCACCAAACCATTTGCCTGGGGAGCATAAAGAGCAGTTCTTTGGTGAGTAATTGATAAATCATATAAAAAATCTGTAAATTCCTGTGAAGTGAACTGCACTCCATTATCGGAGATTAGGATGTCAGGAATCCCTTCACAAGCGAAAGCATCCTTCAAAAACTCAATAACATTCCTAGAAGTGACAGAACTCATGCAAGAAGCAGACACCCACTTAGATGTATAATCTACTAACACAACCACAAATCTTTCAGAAGGAGCCAAATTATCAAAAGGACCGACTAAATCCACTGCTAGCTTGGACCAAGGACGTTCAGGTATTGCCACAGGGGAAAGGTGAGTAGTTCTTATTTTCCTTGATTTGTCATTCCCCGCACAGATGAGCAATCTTTAAAAACTCCCTCAACTTGACGATCTACTTCAGGCCACCAGTACGATTCCCTAGCCTTTGTGAGACTACGCCCCAAATGTCCCTCATGAGCAAGGTTAATTACCTTTTCACGCATCAACAAAGGGGGAATAAGTCTGTCTCCCAGAAAAAGTTCACCTTGTACAATGTTTAACTCCTCCCTGACGTTCCAATATCCTTTTGCACAATCAGGAACATCTTTCAAAACAGGCCAACCATTGACCACAAAATTCAAAATATGTACTCTGGCTTCATCATTCATAAAACAATTTTTTCACTCAACTTCATTTAATGCTGATTCTTTCACCCACGAAACTGTGTGACAATCCGATATATATATACCAGGTATAGGCCCATACGGCAGGACACGCCAATGCAGAGTAATTATTTGCATCCCAATAGACATAGTTGTCTTGAAGAGGTGGATTGACTGCACCAAGATGTATGCAAAGGAGGAAGTGATGGGGTGGTGTTTACTACACCTGTACTAGAGACAGCTGTAGATATCGCTGATACTGAAAATTCACCTGTGGTCCTTTTTTCTAGTGGCCAGTCGAGTGCTGTTTCCTTAGAATCCCCCACACATTCCCTTAAAACCGCCCCTGACTCCCATATACTAAAAATTCTTTCCTAGAACATAGCGGGTCTATGTAATGAATTGGCCTGCCCTGACTGGGGGTCATACATAGACTCGAAGGACATCTGTTTATTCCAAGAAACATGGGCACGGGAGGAACAATATCGTTTGGGATTCGCTTCATTTTCTGTTGCTGCTAAATGGGCGGGAAAAGGTCGCCCGTCTAGGGGGCTAACAATTTGGGTGGCAACCCATTTGGGTTGCAGTGTCAAAACCATGGACACAGCTACAGAGGATGTCCAGTGTGTAATTTTAGAATGGCCGAATGGTTTCAGATTGGCAGTGGTTAATATCTACTCAAGACCTGTGAGTGCTTCATCTGTGTCTGGAACCATCAAAGAATTATCCTCCTTTCTAACTAACATTCCTGAGGGTGTTATGTTTGTCGTGGGAGGTGATCTTAACTCCCAATTTGAACCACTTGACGGTCTGTTAGATTCCTTAAATCAGGAGGAGGATGATGCCTGGAAAATTCCACAAGTATCGGGTCCCCCGGCAAGAGCATGGACCCCCCTAGCTGTACAAATTACTTCACTGACTTTAACACACTCAATTAGGGCGTGTAATGGGCGTACAAAGTCTGATAACCCACCTGCCTTTACTTTCCACCAGGCAGGGAGGAGGGCACGCCTTGACTATATTTTTGTCGAGTGCAGCGTCTGGAATAGAATCCTAGACTTCAGGGTCACACATAGGGGGGAGAGTGACCACAACCCACTAATCTTAGATTTTAAAATTCCAGGCCTTGATAGGGGCATTTCACCACCGCAACCTGATATTCCTAATATGTCTACCCTATCAAGTAACAGACGCAGGGTAAGATGGGATAAGTTGGCCAAAAATCCTAACGGTCTAGCCAAACTATATGCTCAGGTAATTCCAGTACTGGAGGACGTTGCTGTTCTTATAGGAGAGCATCCTGTGAATTCCTTTTATGAAAAACTGGGAAAACTACATACTGTACTAATAAGCACCCTCAAAGAAATTTTAAATCCCATAGGACTAAGTAATGGCGGGGTCTGTAGAAATCCATCCTGGTATAATAAGGCATGTAGACAGGCGAAAGGTGACCTGCTAGTGGTTTTAAAGCAGAATAACAACAGGGACCTTATAAAAGCCAGGAGACAAGTATACAGGAACCTTATACGCCATGCTAAGGATGAATGGGAGATGGAGAAATGGGTAAACCTAACAACAGCGCTTGCGGTTAAAGATGCACGTAAGTTCTGGCAAATTGTGAGCACTGGCTCCCTCGAGCCAGATCAGGCAGTAACACCTAATATTGCTGCTGAGGTATGGGAATAACACTTTGCCGTACTGTATAAGGAAGATATTCATGGCACAAATGCTCCCATGCCTGATGTAGCAAGTACTCTAGTCTCTGCTCCGCTGGAGCTCAGGTTCTCCCTAGTAGAGGTTCGTGCGGCCATAGCTAAGCTCCCTGCGGGAAAAGCGCCAGGACTGGATAAGGTCCCGGGGGACCTTTATAAACAGGAACCCGAGATATGGGCCCCCTATATTCAAGAAATTTTTAATGCTGTTCTCAGGGGGATGGCACCCCCAAATACTTGGCTGGGAGCCGAGCTGGTCCCAATCTTTAAGAAGGGGTCACCTCTCCTCCCAGCCAACTATAGGCCAATCAGCCTAATAGATGTATCCCAGAAACTTTTCTCAAGGCTGATTTTGGACCGCCTCTTAGATTGGGTTGAGGACTCAGAAATTCTGAGTGATTATCAGGCAGGCTTCAGAAGAAATGTATCCACCACTGACCAGATTTTTAGATTAAACATGCTCTTCTGGAAAACGGTCAAAGTCCAGGGCGGTTCGCTTTATACTGTTTTCGTTGACCTCCGTGCGGCCTTTGATTTGGTCCCACGGGGGAAACTCTGGAGTGTATTGAGGGAGTTAGGCATTCCAACCCCCCTCTTAAATATTCTAATTCGCCTCCATTCACAGAATTTCGCAAGGGTCAGGTGTGGGAGACACAGCAATTTGTCATCTAGCTTCTCCGTTGGCAGGGGGGTAAGGCAGGGTTGTGTCTTGGCACCAACCCTGTTTTGCCTCTATGTCAATGGAGTAATCATCCACCTGAACACGGTCACCAACAGAGACGCCCCAGGGCTCGCTGGTGAAGGGATCTCTGCGATTATGTTTGCAGATGATACCCTGTTGCTGGCAAAGACACCAATGGGCATACAGCGAGTCTTGGATGCTTTTGTCTCATTCTGCCATGATCGGGGATTAGAAATAAATACATCCAAAACGAAATTCATGATTTTTAACCCACCAAAAACATCCCGCCCTAATCCTGCTATAGGTGGAGTTCGTTTGGAGAGAGTCCAAACGTTTGAATATCTGGGACTAACTCTAAACGAGGATATGACTTGGGTACAACATCAGATTAAAACCCAATTAAAACTCTCACAAAAAGCAGGAGGGATTCTTAAACTTCTGAATCAAACTGTCTCTAAACCTATCTCTTCTCCCCTTGAAATCTATAAAATGCAGGCACGGGGAGCGGCGATCTACGGTGGTGAATTATGGGGTAACAGTTGCCGCCCTGAAATCACCACTATAGAAAATAGGTTTCTTAGGCAGCTGGTATCCCTGCCTGCTAGTACGCCCCTACTTCCCCTTAGGCTGGACTTGGGACTCAGACCACTCAAGGAAGAATTAGGACTTAAACCTCTTACTTTCTGGAGACGTCTCTGGGTAACCCCTGAACTTGCCAGTTACAGGCGCGAGCTTACAGAACTCTTAAAAGCCCCAAATGTTTGGAACTTCCCTTGGCTGAAATATATTAGGCAGGAGTTTGACAGGCTAGGTTGCCCTTTATTATGGACTAACCCTGAAGAAGCGTGCAGAGGTTTATCCCGACGAGAATTGGTTGGTCTGTATCATGACAAAAATATGTTCGCCTGTCTAACCAATGCTCAAATTGGGACAATGACGAGATCATTCCTGGGTCTAAAGGATCATTACAAACTCGAGTCTGCTTTTGATATCATCAGCCCCAATGGTCATAGGAAGCTTTACCTCCAATGGAGATATGACTCCCTACCGATAAGAGCTTTGACCTCATGCTGGCATCCTAATGCCCCCAGAAACTGTCCTGCGTGTAGTGCTGAAGTAGAGTCTGAGTTACACACGGTTTTCTTTTGCCCTTCCTATAAGATTTCTAGGAAGAAGTGGATTGTCCCCATCTGCAAAAACCTGGGCATTAGGCAGTGTGTTCACTCCTATCTAATATTAAAAACTGACTTGTCACTAATAATTGTTTTTGCGGTCACGAAATTCCTGGCTGCCATGTGGAACACCAGAAGAAAATATCTGGAAAAATGAGATGCAATGCAACTATGTAATCTGTCTAGGTGTTCTGGGGGTTGTGATGACCTGAGGCTTTTCTGGGGGATTGGCCTCTGATTTGTTTTTCAATAATGTTTTTATTTAGAAGGATTTTAATGCTATTGGCACCTTCGTGCTTTTTTTGACAACTGTAATGTTTATGATGTATTTTATTGTTTATTCTTTTATGACATTTCTTCTGTCGAAATAAAGATAAAGATGATGATGATGATATATATATATATATATATATATATATATATATATATATATATATATATATATATATATATATATATATATATTTATTTATTTATATATATATATATATATATATATATCCATACTAATATTATAAAGAGAGAGCCCAAACCTGTGAGGCGGGTAATCTCAGTAACCACAGCACCAATCATAACACCCAATACAGGTTTGGAAAGGGCAGTTGCAGCAGAAGGACATAGGCTATGCAGACGGCCACCATATACATTTCTTTTTTTTTAAATTGTTTTTATTAACTTTTCAAGAAACAGTGGTGTTCATCACAATCATACAGTGCAATACATACAATTGTACCATAGGACACCATATACATTTAAAAGGTAAAAGAACCGTGCCAGCAAAGTAGTCCCTTGTGGGCGTGTCTGCGTTGTGCTGTGGGCGTGGGCTGGGGGCGTGACTAACGCTGGGGGCGTGTGGTACGGCCATCACATTGTGGGCTGTGGGCGTGTGCTGGGGGCGTGACAAATGCTGGGGGCGTGACAAACGCTGGGGGCGTGAGTCCACCCTTCATGCCATGTGAGTCGTACATACAAGCGCCAATTACGTTGCTGCGCAACATCAAGGGGCACACTGGGGGCGTGAGAAACGCTGGGGGCGTGTGTCCGGCCTTCATGCCATGTGAACTCAATTGCGCTGCATCAAGGGGCACGCTGGGGGCGTGAGAAACGCTGGGGGCGTGTGCTACGTTCCGCCCTTCATGCCATGTGGGTCGTACATTAATCAGAAGATCGTCTGCTGTGGCCGTGTGCAGGGGGCATGACAAACGCGTACAGCTGGAGGCCTGGTAAGTAACATTACTGCAGCCTCTCCTGCGCGCTGTTACTGAACTCTCTCATTCAACGAAATTAGGCACTCCTGCTACCATTAACCAGGGCTCTAGCCGGGCTCAGGCGGCGGATCAGTACACTAATTACACACGCCTGATAACATCAACCAGCGCTGCAGCTGGGCCTCAAGCGGGGGAACACGCGCCTGCTAACATCAAACAGGCCTGCATCTGGGCCTCAAGCAGGGGAACACGCAAATGAGCGTGTCTGCGTGGACAATTACTGCAGCCTCTCCTACTCGCTGGCACTGAACTTTCTCATTAAACGGATTTATCCGCGGCTGATAACTCTCTCATTCAACGACATTACACGCGCCTGCTAACATCAACCAGGGCTGTAGCCGGGCTCAGGCGGCGGATCACTACACCAATTACACACGCCTGCTAACATCAGCCAGGGCTGCAGCTGGCCCTTCTCCGTCCCTATTCTAATGAAACAAAAAATGTTGTCTACCGCGAGATTTTAAAATAAATTGCCCTTGCCAAATACACACATTACACACATTCTTTTTCCTACCCGGAGAACGTCGGGACGGGCTGCTAGTATATATATATATATATATTCATTAAAAAAAAAGGTTAAACCTTTGTTATAGTGAAGTATAGTTAGAAAAACGTTATTCTTTCCATATAAATCAAACTTAAAATTCACAAACCGAGTTGAATATACTTGGCATGGAATGGAGGTGCGCAAGTCATAATAATTTGAAGGTGTTCTGTAATTATAAATGAAAGGTATAAGTATAAGTTTCTAAATCTAAATTGATATGTACTTTAATTTCTGTTTGTAGATAAAGAATAAATAAAGCTATATTAATGTAAAGGTGGTGTGTGAATTATACATTTAAGATATAACTATAACTTAAGAATTTCTAATGTTTGTGTATTGTAAGTTTGATTTGTTGTCTAGATGGTTTTCTTATCTAAAATAAAGGTTTAACCTTTGTTTTTTTTATTACATTTCAACTTTTTTTTTTTTAATTGCAATTGTAGAGTTTACTATCGTCGAGTGGAGTGTCATTAAGTGGCATGTGGTACTCCAGAGATCCAGAGTGGGGGAGAGTGATGTAACGTGTGCTGTCGTTGAGTATAGTGTGTCCCGTGCTCTCCACAGCACTGGAGTCAAGCTATCCTGGCTGATGACGGCTGATAGCCAGAAACCGGTCCTAGGATGCTTGATTCCGGTCCAGGGAAGACATGGCTTGGCAGTTCGGGCTGGACTGTTCCCATGAGCCACAGGATCAAGACTGATTTGCATATGGCCATGTCTGAACTTGGGTGGTGTGGTGAGCAAAAAAACAATGGATTTAGACCCAGATCTCTGTACTGGGGTGAATGTATGACATTGTTCTGCATTCTGTCCATCAACTGTTGTTTTTGCATTTGTCACCCGAGTGGGACGGGTATGCTCAGACGTGAGTCCCGTGCTCTCCACGTCCCTGGAGTCAAGCTATACTGGCTAATGACGGCTGATAGCCAGAAACCAGTCCTAGGATGCTTGATTCCGGTCCAGGGAAGACATGGCTTGGCGTTTCGGGCTGGACTGTTTCCATGAGGCACAGGGTCAAGGCTGATTTGCATTTGGCCATGTCTGAACTGGGGTGGTGTGGTGAGAAAAAGAACAATGGATTTAGGCCCAGATCTCTGTACTGGGGTGAATGTATGACATTGTTCTGCATTCTGTCCATCAACTGTTGTTTTTGCATTCGTCAACCCGAGTGGGACGGATATGCTCAGACGTGAGTCCCGTCCTCTCCACACCACTGGAGTCAAGCTATCCTGGCTGATGACGGCTGATAGCCAGAAACCGGACCTAGGATGCTTGATTCCGGTCCAGGGAAGACATGGCTTGGCGGTTGGGGCTGGGCTATTCCCATGAGGCACAGGGTCAGGGCTGATTTGCATATGGCCATGTCTGAGCTGGGGAGGTCTGGTGAGCAAAAAAACGATGGATTTAGGCCCAGATCTCTGTACTAGGGTCAATGTATGACATTGTTCTGCATTCTGTCCATCAACTGTTGATTTTGCATTTGTCGTGGAGTATAGTGTCGTAGGGTGGAATAGAGTGGAGTAGAGTGGAATGTGGTATAGTGAAATGGCGTACAGTGGATTAGTGTACAGTGGAGTGGCATGGAGTGTTAAACATTAGAGTGAGGTAGAGTGCAGTGGTGTAGAGTGGGGAGGTGTAGAGTAGAGTAGAGTAGAGTAGAGTAGAGTAGAGTAGAGTAGAGTAGAGTAGAGTAGAGTAGAGTAGCAACAGTGGAGTAAATTGTTATATAGTATAGTAGCATGTTGTATAGTACAGTGGCGTGGAGCACACTAGAGTGGACAGGTGTAGTGCAGAGTTGAGTAAATTGTTACAAATTGGAGTGGCGTCTTGTACAGTGGAGTGGTGTGTTGTACAGTGTTCCAAAGTGTCATAGAGTAGAGTAAAGTGTTGTACAGTGTAGTATAGGGGCATAAAACGCACAATAGTGTGGTACAGTGGGGAAGTGTAGAGTGGAGTGTTGTACAGTGCTATTGAGTGAGGTAAAGTGTTGTGCAGTGGAGTAGAGTGTAGTGTAGTCCAGTGCAGTCCAGTGGAGTGGTGTAGCACAGAGTGTAGTAGAGTGTTCTAGAGTACAGTGGCGTGGAATTAAGTAGATTTAAGTGGCATAGTATACTATGGAGTAAAATGTTGTAGAGTGGTGTGGTGTGTGGTACAATTAATTGGATTGCTGTATAGTAGAGTGTTGGAAGGTGTTGTAGAGTAGAGTCCAGTGTCATAGAGTGGATTACAATGTTGTACAGTGTGAGTGGTGTGGAGTAGAGTAAAGTATTATACAGTATGGTAGAGTGGAGTTGAATAGACTGACGTACATTTGAGTGGCATAGAGTATCGTACAGTGGAGTGCCGTAGAGGGCAGTAGGGGTGCCATAGAGAGCAGTAGTAAAGTACAGTGGAATATAGTGCTGTTGTTTCTGATACAATACCGCATATTAACTGGGGGGGAGTGGTGTACGAGGAGATGTGTAGTGTGTCATAGAGTGAGTAGAGTGTCGTAAAGTGCTAAAGAGTAAAGTAGAGTGTTGAACATTGGCACTGAGAGTAGTACATTTTTGCACAGTGTAGTGCTATATAATGGAATATAGAATAGTAGATTGGAGGAGCGTAGACTGTTGTTGAGGGGAGTATAGTGTTGTTGATAGGAGCATAGTGGAGTGGGTGGACGGGAGTTAGAAAGAGTGGAATGGCATGGAATGGAGTAGCAGACAGTGGAGTGGAGTAGAGTGTAGTGGGGTACATCGAAACAGTGTGCAGTGAAGTGCTGTAGAGTGGAGGGACATAGAGTGGAGTGGGGTGGAGTAGAGTGGACTGGCACAAACTGGAATAGCCTAAAGCGGAGTGGCACACAGAGGAGGGGACTGGCATAGAGTGGAGTGGTATAGAACAGAGTGTGGTAGGGTGGAGTGGCATACAGTGGATTAGCGTATAGTGGAGTGGAGTAGAGGGGAGGGGAGGGGCATGGAATAGCATATATTGGAATAGCATACACTGTAGTAGCATGCACTGAAATAGCATACTGTGGAGCAGTGTAGAGTGGAGTGGCGAACAGGAAAGTGGCGTACACTGGAGTGCTATAAAATGGAGTGGCATAGATTGAAATAGTGTACAGTAGAGTGGCATAGAGTGAAGTGGCGTAGAGTGGAGTGACATAGTGTGGAGTGGGATATAGAGGGGTAGCATACAGTGGAATAGTGTACAGTGTTGAGGCGCACAGTAGAGTGGGGTAGAGTGGAGTGACATAGAGTCAAATAGGGTAGAGTTGAGTGGCACAGAGTGTAGTTACACACAGTGGAATGGCATCCAGTGGAGTGGCATAGAGTGGAGTGAAGTATGGTGGAGTGGGATAGATTGGAGCTGTGTATAGTGGAGTTACGTAGAGTGTAATAGCATAGAGTGGAGTGTTGTGGAGTGGAGTAGAGTGGGGGGGTGTAAAGGAAAATAGCATACAGTGGAGCAGCAAAGAGTGAAGTGGCATTGAGTGTATTGTGTTCAAGTGTAATAGTATACAGTGGAGTAGAGTATAGTGCAGTGGCATAGAGTGGAGCGACATACAGTGGAGTGAGGTACAGTGTAGTGGCATAAAGTACAATAGCGTAGAGTGGAGTGGTGAGAGTGTAATAGAGTAAAGTGGAGTGTCATACAGTGGAGTGTCATCGAGCGGACCGGCATAAAATGGACTGAGGCACAGTGCAGTGGAGTACAGTGGAATACCATAGAGTGAAGTGGCGTAGTTTGAAGTGGTGTATATTGGAGTGGCATACATTGGAATAGTGTACACTGGAGTGGTGTACTGTGGATGGCGTAGAATTGAATAGTATAGAGTGGGGTGGAGGACAGTGAGGTAGCATACAGTAGAGAGGCATAGAGTGGAGTGAGGTACAGTGTAGTAGTGGACAGTGGAATAGCGGTGGAGTGGCATAAAATGTAGTGACATCTAGTAGATTGTTGTAGAGAGCACTAGATAGAGTGGAGTGTTGTAGATTTGAGCGTTACTCGCGTACAGTGTAGTGATGTAGAGTGTAGTGGCACAGAGTAGAATAGCATACAGTATAGTGACATAGAAATGAGTACTGTACAGTGGAATAGGGTAGAGTGCAGTAAGGTAGAATGGATTGGCACACAGTGGAATGGTGTACACTGGAGTGGCATAGAATGGAGTGATGTACAGTGTAAGAGTGTAAAGTGAATTGTTATATAGTTGAGTGGCATAAAGTGGACTGGTGTACAGTGCAGTGGCATAGACTGGAGAGTCATAAAGTGGAATGGAGTACCATATAGTGGAGTGGGGTATAGTAGTGTTCTGGCGTTCAATGGTGTTGTATACAGCGGAATGGCAGGTATTAGAGTGCCGTACAGTTGAGAATGAAGTGACATGGAGCGGAATTGCGTAGAGGTGAATGTCATACATTCATTCATTCATCTTTATTTCGATACACTGTATCATAAAAGTTACATAAAATAACACGGGTCATACGAAGGAACATTACATCATTCCACTATCATAAATGGATATAATACAGCCATTAGGATTCATAAGAGGGAACAGTCAATCGTAATATAAAAGCCATCCATAAATAATATAAAAAGGCACAGTAAACTCATATTTCTTAAAATTACGATCTGATCTTAACAAATTAAAAGCTTATTACTACAAGGCAATAACAGTTCTCAATAAAATCCTAGAATTTTTCACCAACTTTTTTTCTAATAAAATTCACTGCTAACAAGAACCTGCTAATACCAAAGACAATGACCTGGCGTGAATCTCTTTTTAAAATTCTTTCTGCTTCATGTTCGCATACCTATGTTTATACAAAGGGGTTTGATCCATCTTTTCCTTGGAGTCATATAAGCTGGGCAGAGAAACAGAGTATCTTCCCTAGCCTTCCCTGTGCACATCATGCATTTATCATCGCTATCATTAGTTCACCTTGCTATGCATGGTTTCAACATTAATACTCCGTATCTATACTTTAAGTACAATGTTTTCGCCAACGGTGGATTTACTTTGTTTAGGAATGATTCAAAGCTAGGGTTTACTTTAAATAAAAGAAATTCATTAGTCAAGGATCCATTTGTTGTGTCATTAGTTCTATTGTTATCCATGTAAGCCCAGAAGGATACTTTTAAGGTCTTCTTTGAACACATGGTCAATATGGATGGATTACTCCAAAAATGTGCTAAACCAACCCTCTCTAGCCATGTTCTAATGTGTTTGAACCATGTAATGCAGTTAGAAACATCTAGGTCTTTTATCTCTACTAGAGCCGCTCCATAGTCCAGCAGCTCAGGTGTTGTCCAGATCCTGTCATGTCATAGAGTGGGGTTGCGTACATTGGAATGGTGTTGAGTATACTGCGTACAGTATATTATCAGACAGTTAAGTGACATAGACTGGAGTGTTGCACAGTTGCGCGGCATTCACTGGAATAGCATGCAGTGGAGTGCTGTACAGTGCAGTGGCACAGAGTGGAGTGTGTTAGAGTGTAGTGGCGTAAAGTGGAATAGCATAGAGTGGAGTGGAGTGCAGTGAAGTTGATTAGAGTGGAGTGTCATACAGTTGAGAGTTGTAGAGCGGAGTGGTGTAGAGTCGAGTGAAATACAGTGTAGTGGCATACATTGGAATAGCATAGAATGGAGTGGTGTGTATTTGAGTGACAAACAGTGGAATACCGTACATTAGGGTGGAGTAGAGTGGAGTAGCGTGGAGTAGAGAGGCGGAGAGTAGAGTGCAATAGTATACAGTGGAGTACTGTACAGTAGAGTGGCATACAATGGAGTGAGATAAAGTGTAGTGGTGTACGGTGGAACAGAATAGACTGGAGTTGTGAAGAGTGGAGTGTCATACAGTATATTGGCGTAAAGTGGAGTGTTGTAGGGTGGAATGCTGTAAGGTGGTGTGTGGTACAGTGGGGCAAGGTAGAGTGTAATAGGGTAGACTGTTGTGGCGTACCATGTAATAGCATACTCTGGAGTGGCGTAGGGTGGAGTGTTGTAGAGTTGAGCTGCGTACAGTGGAATAGCGTAGAGTGGAGTGGTGTAGAGTGGAGTGGTATAGAGTGGAATGGCATACTGTGGAGTAGCGGACAGTGAAGTGGTGTGTATTAAAGTGGTGTACAATGGAGTAGCATAGAGTGTAATAGCATAGAGTGTAGCGTTGCAAAGTGGAATTGAAATTGAATATCTCCAGTTGTACTGATTGAATATTTGTGGTTCTGGTATCATTTTATTCATTAATATTTACTCTATTTCTCTAAATTGGCTTTGTCTTGTGCCATGTTTTCACTTTGTTTCTGTTTCAGTGCTGCATAAATACTTTTGCATCTAAGTTAAGCTTAGCAGCTTTGTGCCAAGCTATCAGAGGGTTAAGTACGGGTTTATATAATGAGTTTTGTGGTTCACCCTGAAAATATTTGTGTTTATTATTTGAGTGGGGCTTCCACCCCTTTCAACTGATAACACGATTTCATACACTGTCACTTTGTAACGCTGTCGCCCCCCTTTTAGCTACTGATTGGTGTACTCTTGCATCAGAGTCACCTTTCATTGGTGGAATAGCGAATATGCGAAAAAAAATTCTGCTAATGGCAACATTGTATATGTTTTAAATAATCTGTTTTACTTTCCGAGGTGGAAGTAAAAAGGGAACCAAATGCACGGGCATGGGACAAGGATCACCAACTGCCCTCTCCTTGTGATGGCCCTGGTCTTAGAATGTGTTGCATGATTGGCCTTTAATCACATTCCAATTCATTTGCATTCCTTGCCACATAACTTACTACACCCTAAAATATTTTTTGTCCATCCTGGCTGCAGATTTACATAGGGACCCTGTTCATAATTCTGAGAGATTTCTTGGAAAGAAGAGTCTGTAGTAGTATGTGCAAACAAAATAATACTGAACACAAGAGATATTTCAGCTCTTGACTGGACACACAAAACACTAACGCATCCTTGGAAGCCAGGTTCACCATATTATTAGAGGGAGCCAGTTTATTATAGCAGTTCTATGATGATGCAAGGTGTCTCTTCTCACAAGTATGATGGTCCATGAAAAATACCCTGGAATGAAAGAACTCACACTAACTCAAGAACAATAAATGACCAACTTATATATCAATTTTGGATAGCACCAACCAATCAGTGCTGGACGCCCAAACTTGCCATCTCCTGAACCCAGAAAGTAGGGCTCAAGTCCTATTCAAAATTGGAGAAAGAACTATTAACACCGGTAATGTGTATCGATGTCACTTGATATTAAGTGACTGTCACAGCCTTATTGCGCTCACTATTACAGTAATGGATGAGGTAAAACATTAGCAATATATATTATATATATGCATGTAAATATTCCATTTACAGTGCATATATTCATATTTAAAGCACATGCTGGAGTCTAAGTGGTGTATGTTCATGTAATGTTTTGATTAGTATCCCGAAGAGGCCTCCTGACTATGTGAGCACTATACAAACTAATTTAGATTTTATCCTAGAGGGAAATGTGAAAAGAACATTTATTTTCCTAATGAGGATCACCTGCATATTTTCCACTTATTGAAAAGATGATCTTTGAATGGCTCAAAGTAATATATTAAAACAAGAGTTACACTTGCCTGATATACTTAAAATGGTCAGTTTTCAAAAAGTTAAGTAAATGTTCTCCCTCGAATATTACAATGTCAGAATGCCAAAGATATAGACAATGTGAGATGGATATAAATTGCATCCTTATATGTCTCTGACACACCCACCACAAGCCCTTCATTCTTTCACAGCAAGAGACTTATTTATGAAGTTGCGTCACATTTTTTTTATGAAGCTGTGGCAGAGTAAACAATGTGCCACACTGTGCCATATTTACAAAATGATGCATCTAGGCAGATGCATCACTTTGTAAAACCATGCGCTACATTATACCTGCGTCAGGTATAATGTATGCATGGTGGGGGTTGCCCCGTAAAAAAGGCTCGTAGAAGTGGCTTAGTGAAATCTATAAGATTTGACTCCACCTCTTCTACGAGTTCACTGTATAAAATCCTTCACAGTAGGCGGAAGGACTGATGCAGGCTATTTTACATGAGACTCGCCCATGTGTAATGACACATTGCTGGAGTCGCGTCTGTTTTAAGACACACTTGATCAATGCCTCATTACTGCGCCAACAGATACGTCCGAATTCCTGATGTATCTTTCGAAACCTTACAACATGGAGTGCCATACTGTAAATACGGCGCATCCATGATGTCGCAAGGAGGACGCACTAAATAGTGTTTCATCGCAGTTTTTAACCAGCGATGCAACACTTATCATAAATGCTGCCCCAAATGTTTCTGAAAGGAGGCATCCGAAATATATGACCCTGACATGAGTTCATCCAGAAACCAGTGTGAAAAGGCCTGGCCCAACCCATGGCCCAACCCATGGGCACAAATTATAGGTGGGGCACAAGCCTCATAAGTCCTTATAACCGGGGGCCTATGATCTCATCCTTTTGTGCATTAAGTGTAGTTTAAAGTTGTTCCTTTAATGCATCCTCTTTTGTACTATTGCTTGTCCATCAAGGTTATTAATGATCATCCTGATTTTGAGGTGAGTACATTTAATAAAGGAATGTTTGCTCACGACTTTGTTGTAGGGTTTGAATGAAAGGAACTGAATCAACCTACAGGAATTTCAACAGTAGAGTAAGGGATTTAGGAGGCAGTGTTTATCTGATTATTACCATCTCTGCAACAAGTAGCACTTATGAATAAACCAAGCAACTCTTCTGAAGGCCCTTTGCACTACACTTCAAACACTGTCATGACCTAGTCGCCCCATGAACAAGAACCAAAATATGCAGTCACACTTGATGAAACATTTTGTGCAAAAAATCCGCTGTGCATCACAACATAAAGCCCAGGAACCGCAACCACCAGAACAAAGTTGCTAGACCCACCCTTCCGCACTACAATAAAAAAACTCAACATAAATTGGTGCACCCAAGGACCTGATTCAGTAAAATCACTATGTGCATCTGACGACACACCAACATCATCTTGTATAAACCAACAAGTGCCCCCAACCACAGTAGCATTTTCCAGAAGGCCACTGCCTTGCCAAGTACCATGCATCAAACTTTAGACTAACGCTTTTCAGTGTGGTAGTCCGCATCACCGCACAGAAATGCAAAAATCATGCATTACAGCACTTCTCAGCTGTCAAGCCGGAGTGCCAATAATGCACCAAATGACAGCTGTGGTTACAGCGTACAGTGTGAGCTGCTCCTGGCAGGCTTGGGGGGCTGGTTAATCTGCTCACTTTTACTGTGCTACAATGTAACAACACCTGAAACGTGGCGGGCAGAACTGTGGAGTCAGGAAAGGAGTCACTTTCAGTGCCCAATGGCTATGGACACAGTGTCTCCCTCAGTTATCAGACTCACTTTAATAGGGCGTCATTTCAAATTTAGTAATTGCAGTGTGTGTGGGATTTCAATTGACAGTGCAGTTGAGTGAGCACGTCACTTGCACCACCGCAGGGACGGTATAATGGATCCTGCTGGTGGGCCGTACCCTCTGAGGCTCAACCAACCCCCATCAGTGTTGGCACAGTCTGACTCAAACTTACCATCAAGAGCCTGCTGCCTATCAACCTGTAGCATAGGGAGGTGCTTGACGCTGACATTTGGCTGCTGCAGTAATCATTCCGCAGACCGACTGACTAAGACCCGACCTCACCTACACCGCCGCGAGCCGGGCTGCTGCTGAGAGTCATGTGTCACTCTCCAGTTGTAAGGGGCCAACCGGCATTGGCCCGGGGCTCACCTGTTGCTGCGGTGATGCTCGCCTCACAGATGTAAGTGCAACTCCTTATTACCTACACTGACTTAGCATGAAAGAGTCGCAGATCACCATCCGCATATCTGAGCTGCCTGCCAAGTCTTTTATTTTGGAATAACGACTGGTGCAAGTAACTAAAGCTGAACTGTGTCAGTAGTAGCAGGCAGCACCCCGGACCCTAAGCTGCTCACTTAATTATTTTTATACTGAGCAGAGCTAGGACTTATAACCAGTGGCGGATCCTCCATGGGGGAGTTTGGGCGCCGCCCCACTGCTTTCTCGCCGTGCGAGAAGGCAGAAACAAATAGTAGAGAACTACCATTTGTTTCTGCCTTCTCGCACGGCGAGAAAGCAGAAGTTCCTGCTTGAGGGAATGGGAGGGGTTACTCGAGGGCAGGGGGGAGTGGCTTTCCCCACGGTTGGTAATACTGTCTGTTTGGGCAGCCTGAGAGGCTGTCCAAACAGACAGTATTAACTGTATTAATAACAACGGGCAAGCCGCTCCCCCATGCCCTCGAGTAACCCCTCCCACTCTCACTGTTCTCTGTATGCTGCAGCATACAGAGAAATGACGTGGTGTTGTGGCAGCCGGCCGAACCAATCACAGCGCTGTGCTGTGGTGGAGGGGAGGGAGGCTGCCTGGCTTCCTGCGTGACAACGAATTCAACAACAGGACGTCTGGAGTCGGAGCTAACTTGAAGGCGGGAAGCGGAAGGTAAGGTAAGTTACGTTTATTGACTTTGCAGGTGACTGACATCTTTTATTCTTACGTTACCCGGCTTGTACAGTTGAGTAGGAGCAGTTGCACGTCTGAGCTATGAAGGGGGGTGGTGGTAGGTGTACTCTAGGCTTGTGCGCCGATATGTACAATTAGGTGATGCGGCCGGCCCTTGCTGCAGACTGGCAGCCCACTTTTTGGGCCTGTAATTCACAAGGGAGTCGGGCTGTGAGAGGTGTCTCATGTACTGCGTATGGGTGAGGCTGAGGCCCAGGGGCGGCTCTTGTCATTCAGGGCAGCACAGGGCCCCGAAGACCAGCTCTGTTGGGAGAGTCGAGCACTGAATACTGGCAAACCCACCCACCACTGGAGGAGTTCTTCTGCGTCGCACCTCAGGGCTGAGAGCGGAGAGATGGTAAGCTTTCAAACGGCACGAATGATACACAGCCATTAAAACAAAAGTGTCACTCCGCCTTCCTTTCCAAATGGGCTACTTCCAAGCCAGGAAGTTCATTGCTCTGTTTTATAATGAGTGCAGGTCTTAGGCCCTGGAGTGCTGGGCAAAGGAAATAATAATAGAACTTGCCGCGTTTATCTGCTGCCACAGCAGTGCCAGATATCCAAGGAAGTGGAGACAGCGGAATGAGTTAGGGTCGCATTTGCAATATAATCTAGAGCGTGTTTTTTGCCAGTCTTGGAAATCTGTCATTTTTTGACTGAACTCTTGGAGCCCTGGTTAACTGGGCTCCAACATTTAGATGTAGGGGAAAGAGGGCAGGAAAGCGCCTTATAAATTTGCGTGCTGAATTTTGACTGGGTGTGAGTGTTTGATTGATTCAGATGCTCCGTCCATCACCACCCCCTTTTGTACCGCTTTGGCCGCCATAAGTGTGGCAGGGTATGCTCAGACGTGAGTCCCATGCTCACTTTGCCACTGGATTCAAGCAAGCTGGGCTGAAGATGGCTGGAATGCCAGAAACCGGTCCTCGGAAGCTTGTTTCCGGTCCAGGGAAGGCATGGCTTGGCAGTTCGGGCTGGACTGTTCCCATGAGGCACAGGGTCAGACTGATTTGCATATAGCCATGTCTGAACTGGGGTGGCAGAGTGGGCTAAAGAACGGTGATGGATCAAACACAGATCTTTTGACTGGGTGTGAGTGTTTGATTGATTCAGATGCTCCGTCCATCACCACCCCCTTTTGTACCGCTTTGGCCGCCATAAGTGTGGCAGGGTATGCTCAGATGTGAGTCCCTTGCTCACTTTGCCACTGGATTCAAGCAAGCTGGGCTGAAGATGGCTGGAATGCCAGAAACCGGTCCTCGGAAGCTTGTTTCCGTTCCAGGGAAGGCATGGCTTGGCAGTTCGGGCTGGACTGTTCCCATGAGGCACAGGGTCAGACTGATTTGCATATAGCCATGTCTGAACTGGGGTGGCAGAGTGGGCTAAAGAACGGTGATGGATCAAACCCAGATCTTTTGACTGGGTGTGAGTGTTTGATTGATTCAGATGCTCCGTCCATCACCACCCCCTTTTGTACCAAGTCTTGGAAATCTGTCATTTTTTGACTGAACTCTTGGAGCCCTGGATAACTGGGCTCCAACATTTAGATGTAGGGGAAAGACGGGCAGGAAAGCGCCTTATAAATTTGCGTGCTGAATTTATTCTAGTACATGAACTTCTACATTTACAGAAAGAACAGATGATGCCTGTGAGTCTAAAAGGTTAGAAGATGGGTATTAGGCTAACACTAGAACTGTCACGAAGTACGGGAGTACTTTAATGTAGTGCTCTATCTGCAGTGATTGCACTCTCCTAAACTCCGTCCCTCCGTGCTTCTAGGCAGATTCTGCTGTTCTGAGGGCAGGAGGAGGCTGTGTTTATCTTTACATGTCATATGCTACGACACAAATAATTTCTGACAATGTGATTGTTTGTGTGCTGGCAAACAGTAGCGTAGTCCATTAAATTCCGTTTTAGGCCTCTTCCTGCACGAGTTTATTCCAGCAGGAGCTGAGCTCTGCAGTCTGCACTCAACTCAAGAAGGGAGGAAGTTTCATCAGCTGCTCACCTTTGCACAGAAAGAAAGATGTGAGCCGTAAGGCAGTTCAGGTAGACTGGCTTCCCTCCCCTCAACTGGGTAGTAAAGGACAGCCATAACTGGGAAATAATGCCCCCCCACCCTTTTTGACCCTGGGCCCTGATCCTATTGTATGTGCTACACTATTGCTTGCCAATGCACTGCTCCCACCCTAATCCCATGGGTGGGTTACACAGTTTGGTGCTGTAGTGAATTCCATGTTACATTCCTTCTTATTTTATGGTTTATTATTAATTCATGTCATTCTATTCTCTTTGCAAGTATTTCTATTTTATTTTATGAGTTCTCATACTATAGCAATATTGTTACATTCCTGGACACCATGTTTGTTCATTAATTTTGCTCACTTCGCGTGCTACATAAGTCATGCCCAAATTTTACGCCTTACCACTTTCAATTGTCACCAGCCGCGACTGCTTATAACACAGCCTGCCTGACTGTGACCGTGAGCTAAGTATTTTATTTTTGAAATAACAACTGGTGCAACAGAACTGTCTTAACTCGCAGTAGAGTAGTAGTTGGTGGTGCGCCGTACCGAGGCCGCTCACTTAATTATTTTTTATGAGCTGTTACTTTTTGAAATCTGTGGACACTTAATGAAGTAATCTCAATGTATATGGGCATAATGGCAATATAGTGGGTTATAGGGATATTGGAGTGAGAATGAAGCAAATACACCTCTGATTTGTTTTTGAATCAAAAATATTTATATAATCCTTGAAATGAAATACTGTTACAAAGTAATACATTTGAACATATAGTTCTGAATTAGAGGTGTTCCAGTGAAAAACGGAACCTAGGAAATTAGTGACCTATAAGTGAAATATATACAAGGTTTCCAATGCTTCATATCAACGACCATTACCATATATATGTACAGTGGACAGCGCTAGGTACAGTGATCAGTGCTGTTAAACAATGGTTGATTTATGCAATTTGTCGACGGCGTTTCGACCCTGGGTGCAGTGTAGGGTCTCTTCAGGACCTATGATCGTAGGGACACCTGAAGGGTAATGGACCAACTTTGTGTGGAGGGTGTGGCACCGTGCAAAGGATAAGAAAAAGATACTCACATGGGTCCCAGCTAGGAGCCCAAGTGTGAGGTGAGTGGTGAGCTGGCTATTACGTGTATGCGCACAATGTAAGGCTCCACGTGTGCGGACGATGGCACGATCAAAGTGCTGTCAAGACGGGTCAAGTTCCGATTCTGAGTACATGAATAGAAGCATGCTACTTCCTTCTGTCGTCAATCACAACGATACCAGACTTTTATCATATGGAGGGTGAGAATATTCTCACTTAGGTGTCTCTTAAGGAGAATGCAGCCTGTGGCAATGCTTCCAAGTAGCAGGACAGAACATGTCTGTCTGCTCAGTACTTGACACCGAAGTGAGAATATTCTCACCTTCCATATGATAAAATTATGGCCTTGTCGTGAATTACAACGGAAGGAAGTAGCCTGCTTCCATTCATGCTATTGCCATTGTGCACATATACATTGAGATTACTTCATTATGTGTCCACAGGAGCCTTTGTTTTTGTTAATACGTTTATTACCCTGGTTCCGTGTGAGTACGGTTCCCTTGTTCCTGTCCTACTGTTACTTTTTGAAATAACAACAAAAAAGCACAGCAAGGAAATTTAGGGTCAAAGGGATATTTTACCGACCAGCCCCAGTTCCAATCCCCAATTTACACAATAACACTAACCAAATGAACTGGGGGTCTAATAGATATCTATCCACCAAGTACTTTTCAGGTTACTACAGACAGAATTAGAAGAGTGAAGATACCAGGAATATTAAAGGAACCAGAAATCATTGAGCTGAACTTGGATTCCCATCAATAATCATAGTGATCAATCTTATCATCTGGCTATCCACCCATATGGATAATATGTCTCCTGATCATGGAGACAGACTTCCAACAAAGGGATTCGCTCAATGGAATCGGAATAAGGACCCCAGAGAAAAGTGAAACAGACTGTGCAATATTTCAGTCTGTGACCACTTGGAAATCAGAAAGCAGTGCAAAACCAAAACAAAAGTATGTGATGTTAAAATAGAGTCATGAGGAGAAAATACAGAGTTTATTAGAGTTATCACTTTAAACTCTATTCTAAAAACAGAACAGTGCAAAGAGCAGTATTAACAAATAACTGCTAGATTATCACGGCCATCATGTTTCAGCCAATAGGGTAAGAGTGCCCTAGGCTTTCGTCAGGACCTCTGTTCTTAACAATTGCTACTGCTTGAATCACTCTCAAAATAAAGTGAAAAAAATGAAATAGAAAAAAGCATAAAAGGTTGGAATTAATACAACCTACTTCCACATCTCCTCCGCTTCAAGGGATGCAGATGGCATCCGTCTTGACCAGGGACTGTCCCTCACTTCACCTGGGCCTAGCTCAGGATTAAGACGCCCCGCTCTGTCCGTTGTTACCTCCGGCGTTTACTGAGTCAAGGGGAGGCAACTTTTTGAAATAACACAGCCTGTCTGTCTGTGACTGCTATGTGTGCTTCACAGCCTACACATCTTCTAAGATTTTCACATTGTTCAAATGTGTGTAATTTCTGATATTTAAATGTTTCCCTTGTCTTCACTATTTGATTTTGTTCCAGAGAAAGTGGCACTCATAGTCATTGAAATGCCACTTATAATTACACTGAAATTATGAATATGTCACACATAGCAATTTGAAACCTTGGCAGCTATGAGCCCAATATATTAGGATCACTACGTGCCATGCAGCAACTAAATATTCCCTGAAATGCTCATGTCAACAAACCACGAAAAGGAGATCCTCTTTATATAAATCTCAATAAACGCCACCACCTTTTACCTCCTCAGTGGAGAAGTGTGGCTCACTGGTTAGAAGCGGCAGATCCTGAAGCAGAGATCGGTCCGGGACCAGGGTTCAATTCCCGACGCGGCAGGGTCTCGGGTCTATGTCCGCGGACTTGATCATTCTCACCGAGGTGCCTACACTAACCATGGGCCCCACTCTGCAACTCTGGGCAATAGCTTGCTTAATCTCCACAACGGCCCCATCAGCGCCGGGGATACCTGGCTTCACCTTGGAGGTGCCCAGGAGGGACCATCTCACAGGGAAAGCCAGGACGGGTTCCCCGGCGGTATACAGCGCCAGGACACCCCGAGATGGAGTAACAGTGCGCTTTACAAGTATACTTTACAAGTATATTTACCATGCGCTTTGGTTCAAAACTCAACTGACCACATGGTACTCCTTTGTTTCTAAAGTTTCACCACCCTTTCATACTTCTGAATCAAGGTTTTTTTAGGTCTCACCTAGCGTTGCAGTGCACATGCGCTGCTCGCTCTGCGAGGCATATTGAATTACGGTATATTTTAGAAGAGGTGTGGAAGCCCCGCCCATCTTTTTCATTGGCTGGTGTTATTGTCCATCGTAAATGCTGGCTTTTGATTGATAATGAAGCTTCTTAATCCCGTCTTCTTACCGCCCTGTCTCCTTTTGGGACCGCCCATCCGGACTGGATCATCTACTTGCAGCTTTATACTGTCTTCTTCAATTAATCGGTGAGCACTTTTTTTTTATTTGCAGCGCGGTCGCTTTAACTTTAGAGGCCACACTTGTTTTTAATTCGTCCTGGGTTCCATACAAGTTTAACTTTCCGTAAATGAGTCTGACCGTATTAACTAGATCACGCCTTATTTGCATGAGGCTTACTGCAATAAGACGGCACAGTCACAGCATTCACCTAAGGCACATCTATTTTCACAAACATGGAGTAAGCATGGCGCATGCACCAGAAGACAGTGGGCTATCCAAGAACTATCGCTGAGGGCAGGGGGCCACGAACGCCATGTTTAGCCGCACCCATTCACCCCGGAAGCCGGAGGGGAAAATCTGTGTATTTATGTACAAGTCTTCCAAAGTGCATAGAAATAACAGATGCGCGCTTTCAAGTGCTTTATGAAATATCAGCATCATTAACAATAACCATTAACAAAATGGGGTGACCCAAAAAGTCGTGGACCTGGGTATAATACGATATAGAAAACAATGGTCTGTAACCTTTTCTTTATGAAACTGAATCAATCAGTACATAATCAATATTTTATAACATTTCAGAGCGTGTCACTAAGATCAACTCTAATCAAGAAATGTCCAGTACACAAAAAGAAAAAGCAACAGCAGCAATTACCAAAACCAAAGACAATTTTAATTCATTGTATCTCGGTCAAATGCGAAAAAAATCACAATTATTAATTAGTAGAAACATATAGATTGCCCCAAAAGAGCGTGCAAAGAGGAAAAGTGAATGGGACAGAGTGAAGTGATTAGGAAAGGAGAAATTCAATTAGATAGTGACATAAAATCATTCACAATAATACTATACAGAGGGACGGTTACATAGTACATCATCCTAGACAAACCTGACCTAAAAACTCAGTTATAAACACTTTTATTCAATGACTGGACATGGCTTCCATTAATGTTTGCACAAATTAAAGTGTACTAGGGTCCAGGTTTCAAAAAATGAGAGCGTCGACGTTTCGACTCGTCTTAAAGCCTGTAGGTGAGTTGGACCTGGGCCATGCGAGTCTTCATAAGGACTAAAAAGAGGGGGGGTGGGGCAACCAAGGGTTATTGATGACCCTAAAAGAGAAAGGTAAAAGTTCAAGCAGTTGCTATGAATTGCGACTAAAGTGAATCACGCAGAAAGAAAGAAGGGCAAAAAATGCTTACCCTACAGGAGGGGCACCAAGTGGAGTATCTTCACTAGGTATCCCACTGCTCAAATTACCACCTAAAAATTAATAATATGGTGTAATCAAAAGCTAGGTCTAGTAAGAATCAAGGGACCTAAATGAACTTATTGGTCCGCAATTACCTTGTCAATGTTATGCAATTGTATTCACTTGGATTCATAGAGTGGCAGGTCTCAATCGCTGCACCTTCAATTCCTTTTTAAAAATTAAATGCACCTAAAAGATACAAGGTGTAATCAGACATACCATACAATTTGGTGTCTGTGAGAGAAACTTATCATCTTACTACAACTACTTTGGACATTTATTGATTAGAGTTGATCTTAGTGACACGCTCTGAAATGTTATAAAATATTGAATATGTACTGATTGAATCAGTTTCACAAAGAAAAGGTTACGGACCATTGTTTTCAATATCATTAACAATAACAGCAACAACATTACTGTTATTAGTATTACTACCTAGCATTCAGCAGCTGTTGTGGCTGGAGCGGTTTTGGCAGGCACTGCGAATAATGCTGCTAGGACAGGCACAGGCCACGCCGAGCGGAAGTCGAGGTTCCCTCTGGTGACGCAGGTATCTGACAGAGTTATCTGCACAGCTCTGGCGCATAAACTGCTCCCTGTGAGCATCTGCGCTCGGTGATGGTTCACCATTATTATGCAGTGCCGAGTGTGAGGTCTGTTTAAGAGGGCGCACTACACCCTAGCGGGGGTCCCTTGCACCTGCACAAATGTAGGCTGCATTCCCGGTGGCCAGTGAAGAAGGGCTCTGTTTAGCATAGTGAGACGTATCCACCCATGTACCTCTGCTGCCCCCCCCACACACACACTCACTACTGCAGACAGAACAGGGCGCTGTCTGAGAAATATACACTTATATGTACCACTGTAATGCTCTCAGCTCTGTCTGTTGCCTGACATTTTGAGACGCGTACATTTGTTCTGCAACATGGCATGCACATGGCCCCTGTAGGCAGAAGAGAGAAGCGCGTCTATGTTATGACATGTTCACCTCTATGGTACACGGCCCACAGGAGAGAGGGAGGGTGTCTGTATTGAATGATACCTGTCACTGGTAGGCGACATGAGGAGTCTGAGATAATTACACCTCCGAGTGCCATGTCAGCCCTCCTCCTCTGTAGACATGTGAGGGCGCTTTCTGATACATGTCCATCCCTGTGTAGACAGTGCCCCTTTCACTAATACTACTAATGAGATTCCCCCATGGTCAAGTTATAGCTTCTAATGTGGCAAAAACTCTCAATATTAGGCCAAAATCCTTCAAATCAATACAGATACAACAATAATATCTTCTTTCATTTTACATATTTTATTTCTTTTTTCTTTAGTTTATCAAAAAGGATTTTTTCATTTTTTGATTCTTTACTTATGTACATATTTTTTCACAAACATTGATATAGATCCCATTCATTAAAAATTACAGTGTAAATACATTGTGATAAGAACATAAAGTACTTAACAATAAAACTTAGCACCCTGACTGTCACACACCTTCCAACATACACCCTGTCTCATTCATACCATTACACCCATTTACAAACTCAAACACCCATTACAACGGCTGAGGTAGCACTGAGATTATTTGTGCGATATCCACGCCAGGTCTACGCGCGTTTCGGCGGTATCAAACCACCTTCCTCAGGACCAGACCAGAAAAGGTTTCACTCTGATCTCTTTGCGTGTGTGCAGGGTACCTGCAATTACAAACAACATATAATGTATCTGTAGCTAAACCTAATTTGCAGAGCATTTCAGTTTTGTTCTCTTTCTTGCATCTAATAGTTCTTTCATACATTGATCTTAAAGTTCTTCATAAATCTTAACACACTAATACCATAATATACATAGATCCTAAAGCTCTTCATAAATCTTAACACACTAATACCATAATATACATAGAGAGTGATTTAGGCGACATGAGGAGTCTGAGATAATTACACCTCCGAGTGCCATGTCAACCCTCCTCCTCTGTAGACATGTGAGGGCGCTTTCTGATACATGTCCATCCCTGTGTAGACAGTGCCCCTTTCACTAATACTACTAATGAGATTCCCCCGTGGTCAAGTTATAGCTTCTAATGTGGCAAAAACTCTCAATATTAGGCCAAATCAATACAGATACAACAATAATATCTTCTTTCATTTTACATATTTTATTTCTTTTTTCTTTAGTTTATCAAAAAGGATTTTTTCATTTTTTTGATTCTTTACTTATGTACATATTTTTTCACAAACATTGATATAGATCCCATTCATTAAAAATTACAGTGTAAATACATTGTGATAAGAACACAACGGCTGAGGTAGCACTGACATTATTTGTGCGATATCCACGCCAGGTCTACGCGCGTTTCGGCGGTATCAAACCACCTTCCTCAGGACCAGACCAGAAAAGGTTTCACTCTGATCTCTTTGCGTGTGTGCAGGGTACCTGCAATTACAAACAACATATAATGTATCTGTAGCTAAACCTAATTTGCAGAGCATTTCAGATTTGTTCTCTTTCTTGCATCCAATAGTTCTTTCATACATTGATCTTAAAGTTCTTCATAAATCTTAACACACTAATACCATAATATACATAGATCCTAAAGCTCTTCATAAATCTTAACACACTAATACCATAATATACATAGAGAGTGATTTAGATCGGGTGTACCTGTGATTGAACCTTATTTTGAAGGATATTTGTTACAATTCTTATTCTTAAATCTATTTCATTCTTATGTGCGTTGCTTATGAGACATCATGGTCAACCAGGAAAACATTGCATCTGGAGGTGGTGGGCTCCAACATTTTTAAAAAAAAGTGTATACAGTCACGAATTCAGTTAGACAGTTCCTAACTCTACATGTATCAGTTCTCGCTCTATTTTAGCCCAATACAAGACCATATGGTCATTATTCTAGGGTCATTCTCATGACATTCCCATTTTGTTTAGATTCTCTACTCGGGAAACCTAGGGAGTCTTTTTGTCCTGCTTTTGGTCTTACCTTCAATTCAAGGACACCTAACTGTGTCCGGTTTCTTTTGCATATGGCTAATGCTTTTTCCTTATTGATGGTTCAAAGAAGTTTTGCCTAAAGAGAAATGAGCAGTATAAAGGCCTGTTCTTAACATCTTTAGTACATTTATTATGATAATGGTTGAGACAGAACCATTCTTACCCCAGAAATGTTCAAAAGATATGTTTGCGGGGACTCTTCTCGATTTTAATATATGTCCGCAATTGGTGCGATTATGTTGTCTGGGCTTCAACTGTTGTTTATTCTAAACAAAACAAACCAAACTCATGATGTGACACTAGTGCTACATATTATTCTCTCAGTATTACAGGCACATTAGTATTTCTTACCCCAGTTGTATCTCACATATGTCCCTAATGGGCAGTTCTTTCTTTTCCAGTATGGGAGCAGACAAGGCACCTGTTTGTCTGTAGTTCATGTTTCTGCCATGATAAGTTTCTTTAAATTTTCAGCTCTTGACTTGGGCAGTGTCTACAAATTAAGAGATTGTATTTTCAAATATACCTTGTTGTGAGATGTAAATCATTAATTTTAATTGTTCAAAATACTGGAATAGGGTCACAGACCTCATAAGCATTTTTTTCAGAGGTACATTATTTCCAGCGATTACTTAATTAAGAGTGCCTCACGTCTACGAGTTTCCAAAATTATGCGACTTGTTTGTCCCTTATTACTCGTTTTCCATGGCAGTTCTACGAATATCAAGCGTACATATAGTACGAGGGCCACACAGTCCTTCTCAGTATAGCTACCCTCCGAGTCCCGTTTCATAATTAGCCTACATCGTAAAAAAGTCCCCCATCCCTGGTCATACCTTATCACGTTACTCAAGCCGACATGCATGGTTCTCCCGCCTCGTCTCTTATGCTGCGTCCCGATATATGAAACCGGAGTTGAGTACAACTCTTTAAATACGTTCTCAGGGGTCGCGTGATTCCCGGCATTTCTTGCCCTTGGAAACTTTAATGTCTAGTTCCGGTTCGACATTGGGCCGTGCGAGCACCATGTTGCAACAGGGTAGCCTAGTGTCGCGTTATTTCCGGCGTCTCTCTCCCGGAAGATATTGTGTCTAGTTCCGGTTCGTCAATCAAGACATGCTAGCGCCATCTTAGAACGGAGTAACATAGTGTAAACTGAGTATTATTAGGAATTAGCTCATTGATGAGGCGCGTTTTGCATATTACGATAATTGGCTGATCATATCGTTTTAGCGTGGTGTCATGTACATATGGAGTTATTTATATTTAGTGTTACATCACCCATCTCGATTTAATTAAAAAGCACACATTTTTGTCTTGTTCAACAATAATTGTTGTTCCCAGATTATATAGATGATCGATAATTGTGTAAGTTTTACCAGCCCATTACAAATGGGGCAGCTCTTGGACCAGTTTTATTTGATGAGTAGAGATCTCAATTCCTACAATTATGGTGAGGCAGTTAAACAATATTGTAATTTGATAGTTATTTTATCTTCTTCCTATCAAATCTTTATGAGATTTCTCTCAATTTCGCTGTTTGGTTTACGTCAGATAGCGGGATATGATATAGTATGGAGATATTCACTTGCTTATGTGTGTCTGGTTACAAACCATGCTATATTTTCATTTAATCCCCTGCGGACACTGTCCAATTGAAAGATCCAGAAACTCTCAAGTTTTTCCTTGTATATTCCATTGATTGACCCATTTTGTGTTGCACCTTTTCTAAGATGCACCAACTTAGCTCCATTTCATTATGGTTTAGGTATATACAATGTTGCACTAAGGGTGCTGTCAACTTCTTCATTCTTACTGCTGACTTGTGTTCGCTAAATCTTGTGCGAAATTCCCTCCCTGTTTCTCCAATATAGGCAAGGCCACATGGACATAAAATAATGTAGACAATATTACTGCTCCTACAGTTAGTTAATGACTTCAGATTTATTTTGAAGTTGTTGTATTCCATTAGTTCGGTTGTAATTGCCGCCTCACAGGCGTGGCATGATCCAATCTATGGTTTCCAAGCACTGGTTTATGTCCTATTATGGATGTTTGGACGTTGCCTCTCTTCGGTTTGCTTCTAGTGTGGACTAGACAGTCCCTGAGATTTCTGTTTCTTCTGTATGCCAAAAGGGGTTTGGATGCAAAGGTCTCACTCTCCTCTGTTTGTAATACATTCCAATTTTTGTTGATTATATTTTGAATTTTGTAGTTTAATGGTGAGTGGTTGATGACACAGGTGATTCTGTCTGTGGGTTTCCGTCTGGAGCCCATCAATAAAGAGTCCCGGTCATAGAACTTTGCCCTTTTAAAAGCCTGGCGAATCAATCGATGAGGATAGCCTCTTGTAAGTAGTCTTATTTTCAGCTCTTCCCCATGACGTTGATATTCCATCAGTGTTTTACAGTTACGGCGTATCCTTAAGAATTCGCCAAACGGTATGGAGTCTTTTTGGCAATGCGGGTGGAAGCTCCCTAATTGGAGGATTGTATTTTTGGCAGTCGGTTTCCTATAGAGACTCACTTCTAAGGCCCCACTGCTGCCATTTATTTCAATGTCTAAGAAAACTACCTTCTCTGTACTCCAGTTAGAGGTGAACCTCAAGTTTGGATCACTTGAGTTTATTCAGGATATGTAATCTCTCAGATGGTCCTCTGTCCCGCGCCAAACAAAAAAAATATCATCGATAAAGCGTCGCCACAAATAAACATTTTCAAAAAAAGGTGCTATCTCATTATACACATGTTTCAGTTCCCACTCGCCCATGTAGGCATTCGCCACACTTGGCGCGCATGAAGCTCCCATGCTGGTGCCCTTCACTTGTTTGTAGAGGGCACCATCATAGTCAAAGTAGTTATTTAATAAAACGACCTCCAAGCATTGCAAGATGAATATATTTGGTCGATTGTCGGGATACCTATGTAGTAGGGCTGATACGGCCTGTAACGCTTGACATTGAGGGATGTTGGTATACAATGCCTCAATGTCAAGCGTTACCAAAATGTCAGTCGCTGCGTTGAACACAGTTCCTTCTATTTTCGCGATCATGTCTCCAGTATCACGGACAAATGAATCATATTTCTGTGTCAAGGGGCACAGAAATTTGTCCACGTACTTTGATAGGGGTTCTGTGCTTGACCCAATCGTTGAAATTATTGGTCGCATGGGGGGGTTTATCTCATTCTTGTGAGTCTTTGGTAGACCATATAGCGCTGGCACTACCGGACACGTTTTATTCAGGAAGGTTAGTTCATCTTCGCAGATGAATCCTTCTTCAAATGCTATGTTTGTTATCTCTTTTATACTCACATTCAGGCGTTGTAATTCCCTCATGTGTGCTGGACTATAGTGTTCCTCAACACTAAGCATCTCTAGTATCTTTTTGTCGTATTCACTTTTATCAAATATAGTGATGCCACCACCTTTATCGCAAGGTTTTACTATCAGATTACTGTTTTGTTCGATCTTTTTAAGGGCTATATTTTCTTCTTTCGATAAGTTATAGTTTGGTCTGTTTGTTCCTCTTAAAAGACGTGTAATGTCTTGTAATACTAGCCGTTCAAAAATTTGAACCTCTGGTCCTACAGTATCTAATGTTGGTGTGAAACTAGAGGGTGGTTTACAGCCAGATAAGTTAAGATTTTCTTCATCTGTTGTTCTACCTTCAAAGAATTTCTTTAACCTGACCTTTCTGAAGAATGCGAAAAGATCTTCATGGAGTTTAAATTTATTCAGGTGGGTACCAGGGACATATGATAGGCCTCGACTGAGGAGTGATATTTCTTCACTATTTAGAGTTGTTGATGATAGGTTATAGATCGGCATTGAGTCATTGACTTTAACTACATGCCTATTCTTGTTAGGGTCTACCACCAGTATTGCTGATTCCGCGTCTTTACATATTGTTGCCGAGGTTGAGGTTGAGGGCTCATCATTTGATGTCCTCCCCTGTCCTGCTGCCAATGCACATTTTTCTCCCTGTATGGGCCTCTCGATAAAAAACCCAGAGTGTGGGTATTTTGGTATCCTCGTCCTCCTCTGTAGGGGTGTCTAGTGTTGTATCTACCCCTCCCCTGATCTTGGTAATTATCCATGTCTGAGTCAGATGAACCTGTATTTGAAAAATTTGTGTAATTTCTCTTATAGGTAATGTCATAGCTTGGGTTATAGTTCGCTTGATTACCTCCCTGATAGTAGTTGGGGTTCAAATAGGGGTAGATCATTTCTTTTGTGAACCAGCGGATGTCTTTTTTTAACTTTTCAGTTTTTTTATTGTTCAAATAGTTGTCAAAATCTTTCAACTCTAATTGGATCTTTTCAAGTTTATTTTTAGCATCATCAACTGCACTAGAAGCCTGTAGTTTATCTTCTAGCTCTTGAATTTCTTTACTAAGGGCTATCATTACATCTCTTGCTGTCTCGATGATTAACATCATCCAGTCTCTGGAGCAGCGGTCTGAAATCAGTGACCACCGCTCCAGAAACTTACGGATTTCAATAAACAAGGCAGGAGCGTTGCGAACCCTTAGTCCTGATGGAATTACTCCCTCTTTAAGGTATGCTTTTTGATAAACTAAAGAAAAAAGAAATAAAATATGTAAAATGAAAGAAGATATTATTGTTGTATCTGTATTGATTTGAAGGATTTTGGCCTAATATTGAGAGTTTTTGCCACATTAGAAGCTATAACTTGACCACGGGGGAATCTCATTAGTAGTATTAGTGCATTGTCCTCTCTCATCCCCGGTCATTTGAATTAATTACAGAGGGGGTCCCAAAATATATGTGACTACATTCACGGTTTTTGAACTGTGGGATACCAGCTTAGACTTATGAGTGGAATTTATTTCCCGCTCAAGTCAGAGTTGCATTGCTGTGAGATATCGGTCTGCCGGGAAATTAGAGTATCAGGGTAGAGTGACCTCTTGACCAGTTGACACACACTCTACTAGGAGTAGTGTTAAAATAAATTGTGTCCATTATGGACAAACTTGAAACATTTGGGTTCACGGACGAGGAGTTCACCTCACTACTAGGATTAGTAACTGATGCGAGTAATACTGGTCCCACTACATTGGGAGATAACAGTGAATGGCAAAATCTTTTAAACTTAAAAAAGAAAATGAAACGCATTGAATCACATGCACACTACATGCTAGCATACCTTAAAGAGGGAGTCATTCCATCAGGACTAAGGGTTCGCAACGCTCCCGCCTTGTTTATTGAAATCCGTAAGTTTCTGGAGCGGTGGTCACTGATTTCAAACCGCTGCTCCAGAGACTGGATGATGTTAATCATCGAGACAGCAAGAGATGTAATGATATCCCTTAGTAGAGAAATTCAAGAGCTAGAAGATAAACTACAGGCTTCTAGTGCAGTTGATGATGCTAAAATTAAACTTGAAAAGATCCAATCAGAGTTGAAAGATTTTGACAACTATTTGACCAATAAAAAAACTGAAAAGTTAAAAAAAGACATCCGCTGGTTCACAAAAGAAAAGATCTACCCCTATTTGAACCCCAACTACTATCAGGGAGGTAATCAAGCGATCTATAACCCAAGCTATGACAATACCTATAAGAGAAATTACACCAATTTTTCAGATACAGGTTCATCTGACTCAGACATGGATAATTACCAAGATCAGGGGAGGGGTAGATACAACACTAGACCCCCCCTACAGAGGAGGACGAGGATACCAAAATACCCACACTCGGGGTTTTTTATCGAGAGGCCCATACAGGGGGAAAAATGTGCATTGGCAGCAGGACAGGGGAGGACATCAAATGATGAGCCCTCAACCTCAACCTCAGCAACAATATGTAAAGACGCGGAATCAGCAATACTGGTGGTAGACCCTAACAAGAATAGGCATGTAGAGAAAGTCAATGACTCAATGCCGATCTATAACCTATCATCAACAACTCTAAATATTGAAGAAATATCACTCCTCAGTCGAGGCCTATCATATGTCCCTGGTACCCACCTGAATAAATTTAAACTCCATGAAGATCTTTTCGCATTCTTCAGAAAGGTCAGGTTAAAGTAATTCTTTGAAGGTAGAACAACAGATGAAGAAAATCTTAACTTATCTGGCTGTAAACCACCCTCTAGTTTCACACCAACATTAGATACTGTAGGACCAGAGGTTCAAATTTTTGAACGGCTAGTATTACAAGACATTACACGTCTTTTAAGAGGAACAAACAGACCAAACTATAACTTATTGAAAGAAGATAATATAGCCCTTAAAAAGATCGAACAAAACAGTAATCTGATAGTAAAACCTCGCGATAAAGGTGGTGGCATCACTATATTTGATAAAAGTGAATACGACAAAAAGATACTAGAGATGCTTAGTGTTGAGGAACACTATAGGCCAGCACACATGAGGGAATTACAACGCCTGAATGTGAGTATAAAAGAGATAACAAACATAGCATTTGAAGAAGGATTCATCTGCGAAGATGAACTAACCTTCCTGAATAAAACGTGTCCGGTAGTGCCAGCGCTATATGGTCTACCAAAGACTCACAAGAATGAGATAAACCCCCCCATGCGACCAATAATTTCAACGATTGGGTCAAGCACAGAACCCCTATCAAAGTACGTGGACAAATTTCTGTGCCCCTTGACACAGAAATATGATTCATTTGTCCGTGATACTGGAGACATGATCACGAAAATAGAAGGAACTGTGCTCAACGCAGCGACTGACATTTTGGTAACGCTTGACATTGAGGCATTGTATACCAACATCCCTCAATGTCAAGCGTTACAGGCCGTATCAGCCCTACTACATAGGTATCCCGACAATCGACCAAATATATTCATCTTGCAATGCTTGGAGGTCGTTTTATTAAATAACTACTTTGACTATGATGGTGCCCTCTACAAACAAGTGAAGGGCACCAGCATGGGAGCTTCATGCGCGCCAAGTGTGGCGAATGCCTACATGGGCGAGTGGGAACTGAAACATGTGTATAATGAGATAGCACCTTTTTTTGAAAATGTTTATTTGTGGTGACGCTTTATCGATGATATTTTTTTTGTTTGGCGCGGGACAGAGGACCATCTGAGAGATTACATATCCTGGCTAAACTCAAGTGATCCAAACTTGAGGTTCACCTCTAACTGAAGTACAGAGAAGGTAGTTTTCTTAGACATTGAAATAAATGGCAGCAGTGGGGCCTTAGAAGTGAGTCTCTATAGGAAACCGACTGCCAAAAATACAATCCTCCAATTTGGGAGCTTCCACCCGCATTGCCAAAAAGACTCAATACCGTTTGGCGAATTCTTAAGGATACGCCGTAACTGTACAACACTGATAGAATATCAACGTCATGGGGAAGAGCTGAAAATAAGACTACTTACAAGAGGCTATCCTCATCGATTGATTTGCCAGGCTTTTAAAAGGGCAAAGTTCTATGACCGGGACTCTTTATTGATGGGCTCCAGACGGAAACCCACAGACAGAATCACCTGTGTCATCAACCACTCACCATTAAACTACAAAATTCTAAATATAATCAACAAAAATTGGAATGTATTACAAACAGAGGAGAGTGAGACCTTTGCATCCAAACCCCTTTTGGCATACAGAAGAAACAGAAATCTCAGGGACTGTCTAGTCCACACTAGAAGCAAACCGAAGAGAGGCAACGTCCAAACATCCATAATAGGACATAAACCAGTGCTTGGAAACCATAGATGTGGATCATGCCAAGCCTGTGAGGCGGCAATTACAACCAAACTAATGGAATACAACAACTTCAAAATAAATCTGACGTCATTAACTAACTGTAGGAGCAGTAATATTGTCTACATTATTTTATGTCCATGTGGCCTTGCCTATATTGGAGAAACAGGGAGGGAATTTCGCACAAGATTTAGCGAACACAAGTCAGCAGTAAGAATGAAGAAGTTGACAGCACCCTTAGTGCAACATTGTATAGACCTAAACCATAATGAAATGGAGCTAAGTTGGTGCATCTTACAAAAGTGCAACACAAAATGGGTCAATCAATGGAATATACAAGGAAAAACCGTGAGAGTTTCTGGATCTTTCAATTGGACAGTGTCCGCAGGGGATTAAATGAAAATATAGCATGGTTTGTAACCAGACACACATAAGCAAGTGAATATCTCCATACTATATCACATCCCGCTATCTGACGTAAACCAAACAGCGAAATTGAGAGAAATCTCATAAAGATATGATAGGAAGAAGATAAAATAACTATCAAATTACAATATTGTTTAACTGCCTCACCATAATTGTAGGAATTGAGATCTCTACTCATCAAATAAAACTGGTCCAAGAGCTGCCCCATATGTAATGGGCTGGTAAAACTTACACAATTATCGATCATCTATATAATCTGGGAACAACAATTATTGTTGAACAAGACAAAAATGTGTGCTTTTTAATTAAATCGAGATGGGTGATGTAACACTAAATATAAATAACTCCATATGTACATGACACCACGCTAAAACGTTATGATCAGCTAATTATCATAATATGCAAAACGCGCCTCATCAATGAGCTACATCCTAATAATACTCAGTTTACACTATGTTACTCCGTTCTAAGATGGCGCTCGCATGTCTTGATTGACGAACCGGAACTAGACACAATAGCTTCCGGGAGAGAGACGCCGGAAATAACGCGACACTAGGCTACCCCGTTGCAACATGGTGCTCGCACGGCCCAAATGTCGAACCGGAACTAGACATTAAAGTTTCCAAGGGCAAGAAATGCCGGGAATCACGCGACCCCTGAGAACGTATTTAAAGAGTTGTACTCAACTCCGGTTTCATATATCGGGACGCAGCATGAGAGACGAGGCGGGAGAACCATGCATGTCGGCTTGAGTAACGTGATAAGGTATGACTAGGGATGGGGGACTTTTTTACGACGTAGGCTAATTATGAAACGGGACTCGGAGGGTAGCTATACTGAGAAGGACTGTGTGGCCCTCGTACTATATGTACGCTTGATATTCATAGAACTGCCATGGAAAACGAGTAATAAGGGACAAACAAGTCGCATAATTTTGGAAACTCGTAGACGTGAGGCACTCTTAATTAAGTAATCGCTGGAAAATAATGTACCTCTGAAAAAAATGCTTATGAGGTCTGTGACCCTATTCCAGTATTTTGAACAATTAAAATTAATGATTTACATCCCACAACAAGGTATATTTGAAAATACAATCTCCTAATTTGTAGACACTGCCCAAGTCAAGAGCTGAAAATTTAAAGAAACTTATCGTGGCAGAAACACGAACTACAGACAAACAGGTGCCTCGTCTGCTCCCATACTGGAAAAGAAAGAACTGCCCATTAGGGACATATGTGAGTAAAACTGGGGTAAGAAATACTAATGTGCCTGTAATACTGAGAGAATAATATGTAGCACTAGTGTCACATCATGAGTTTGGTTTGTTTTGTTTAGAATAAACAACAGTTGAAGCCCAGACAACATAATCGCACCAATTGCGGACATATATTAAAATCGAGAAGAGTCCCCGCAAACATATCTTTTGAACATTTCTGGGGTAAGAATGGTTCTGTCTCGACCATTATCATAATAAATGTACTAAAGATGTTAAGAACAGGCCTTTATACTGCTCATTTCTCTTTAGGCAAAACTTCTTTGAACCATCAATAAGGAAAAAGCATTAGCCATATGCAAAAGAAACCGGACACAGTTAGGTGTCCTTGAATTGAAGGTAAGACCAAAAGCAGGACAAAAAGACTCCCTAGGTTTCCCGAGTAGAGAATCTAAACAAAATGGGAATGTCATGAGAATGACCCTAGAATAATGACCATATGGTCTTGTATTGGGCTAAAATAGAGCGAGAACTGATAGATGTAGAGTTAGGAACTGTCTAACTGAACTCGTGACTGTATACACTTTTTTTTTTAAATGTTGGAGCCCACCACCTCCAGATGCAATGTTTTCCTGGTTGACCATGATGTCTCATAAGCAACGCACATAAGAATGAAATAGATTTAAGAATAAGAATTGTAACAAATATCCTTCAAAATAAGGTTCAATCACAGGTACACCCGATCTAAATCACTCTCTATGTATATTATGGTATAAGTGTGTTAAGATTTATGAAGAGCTTTAGGATCTATGTATATTATGGTATTGGTGTGTTAAGATTTATGAAGAACTTTAAGATCAATGTATGAAAGAACTATTAGATGCAAGAAAGAGAACAAAACTGAAATGCTCTGCAAATTAGGTTTAGCTACAGATACATTATATCTTGTTTGTAATTGCAGGTACCCTGCACACACGCAAAGAAATCAGAGTGAAACCTTTTCTGGTCTGGTCCTGAGGAAGGTGGTTTGATACCGCCGAAACGCGCGTAGACCTGGCGTGGATATCGCACAAATAATCTCAGTGCTACCTCAGCCGTTGTAATGGGTGTTTGAGTTTGTAAATGGGTGTAATGGTATGAATGAGACAGGGTGTATGTTGGAAGGTGTGTGACAGTCAGGGTGCTAAGTTTTATTGTTAAGTACTTTATGTTCTTATCACAATGTATTTACACTGTAATTTTTAATGAATGGGATCTATATCAATGTTTGTGAAAAAATATGTACATAAGTAAAGAATCAAAAAAATGAAAAAATCCTTTTTGATAAACTAAAGAAAAAAGAAATAAAATATGTAAAATGAAAGAAGATATTATTGTTGTATCTGTATTGATTTGAAGGATTTTGGCCTAATATTGAGAGTTTTTGCCACATTAGAAGCTATAACTTGACCACGGGGGATTCTCATTAGTAGTATTAGTGCATTGTCCTCTCTCATCCCCGTTCATTTGAATTAATTACAGAGGGGGTCCCAAAATATATGTGACAGTGCCCCTTTCAGACAAGTGTCTAAGTTGTGCGTGCCCTATACTGAACTGCACCGATTGCACCATTTCAGACGCAAGTCGGGTACTGCCAGAGGCATATATACCCCTGTGTTTGTGTCCCACCACATCACCCCCAGCCCCCGCAGACATGAGATCTATGGACGTCCAGGTGGGGCTGCAGGTACTAGTGCACCCTCCAGGCGTGTGCTCCCTCCCTTCTGCATGGAGGGGGACCCATGCTTCCTCTACGGCAGATTGGACACCCTTGACGTTTTTGTGCATATTTTACAGCAGTGCTCCGGTTTTTTCCCCTTTATATCTCCACATTTATGTCTGACCCTACAACATCTTTAATTATGCCAGCCAACTACAAAGAAAACATTTTATTGGTGGAGGGGTTAGTGACGTTCTAGCCTGAGAAGGCCTCTCAGTGCTAATCATTAAGAGATACACAGAACCATTTACGTACCTTGTTCTCTCTGATTCAAACGATAGCGCCGGAACTGCCTGTGGCTGCTATATTCCTCGATGCCACAAATGCATTTGATTCAGTCGAATGGAGCTATCTCTTCGCTGTCCTGTACAGAATGGGATTCCCTAAAATATTTGTCGCATGGATAAGATTACTCTATACCGATCCCAAGGCGAAAGTGTTGATTAATGGTGAGCTGTCCACTCAAATATCCCTAACTAGAGGCACCAGGCAGGGGTGTCCGCTATACCCGTTATTATTCGCGATTGCGATTGAGCCCCTGGCATGTCGTATCAGGCAGCTACACAAACAGAGCACCTTTAAATGTATACAGCGGCAGATAGATGTATCGCTATATGCGGATGATTTAACGTTATACGTGGTGGATTCGCAGACAAATCTCAATCCGCTGCTCAGAGAATTTCTTGTGTTCTGGCGATTGTCTGGCATACAAATAAACTGGAGGAAGTCACAGTTCTTCCCCATGACCCCTGCCGTGACCCGGTTCTCTTTGGACTATCCCATTGAATGGTGCGACTCCGACCTGCGCTATCTGGGAATTCAGATATCGCTGGTACAAGAGGAAACACTATGATTAAATTATGGCACTGCCATTACTAAACTGACAGAGGATGTTGCTCGGTGGATCTCACTACCTTTCACTATGGCCGGTAGGGCCTCGCTGATTAAAATGGTGGTCCTACCACGTTTTTTATATCTATTCCAGAACATTCCATACTATCCGGGTGCATACTTCTTTAGAACGCTACGCTCGGAACTCTTGAGGTTATTCTGGGGGGGCAAGCAACCGAGATTGGCGTGGTCTGTCATCACGCAGCCTTATTCTAGGGGAGGGTTTGATGTCCCTGACTTTCTTGTGTATTATTTGAGCGCCCAAGCTCATTACGCGTATCACTGGTTCGCGCCTACACCATTTATGCCACAACTGGCGGTGGAGGAGTGGATAGCCCAACCTCTTCCTTTGAACGGTGTTATTCACGGTCCAGCAGATGCGATAGAGACGCCTGCTACAACAGTGACATGCACGATCGATGCTTGGCGGCGAATAATGAAGATGCTACCAGATACTTTCTTATATGCACCGACTATGCCCCTTTTCTATCATCCCGGTCTCTCCCTACTACAGGAAGGAGGGTTCCACGCGATGTGTAGTAAACTGAAGGTTTCCACCTGGGGTCACCTATTTGTGAATGGTCAGTTCAAGACGCAGGATCAATTGTTTCAGGACCTTCCGCCTACACCACTGGAGCTTTTTTATTATATTAGACTACGACAGGGGTTGAGGGTTGTTCTACCGAATTTCCCAGATGAACCTGACACAGTGATGCCATTGCAAGCCCTGCTTACATCCAAGGATGGAAAACATCTGGTCTCTCATCTATACCGCAGCATCCGAGGGCACTGTGAGAGCTGCGAGAGCAAAGCGCTTAAACATTGGAGTGCAGACATTGGCAGGGAAATAACTGAGGCGCAGTGGACCTACTGTTGCGAGATTACGGCCAATATCTCAGCCAGCTGTAGGCTTCGAATTATTCATTATAAATTCCTGCAGAGGATGTATTACACTCCGGAAAAGAAGTTGAGATTCCGGCTATTGGATGACGCTAGATGTGCTCGATGTGGTTCGGATGGGGCAAGCTTCTTACACCTGGCGTGGACATGTCCAGGAGTGTTTGTCTACTGGACTCAGGTACACACGGCTCTACAACAAATACTGGGAGACAGGATTGATAGGGAACCACTCACGATGCTACTAGGATATACTATGCAGATAACTAAAGCGCACAGGAAGTTTGTGAATATTGCACTTTCATTAGCAAAACAGAGGGTGGCTTGTAGATGGGGAAGGGGGCGTGCTCCGAAATTTAAAGAATGGTTGGATTACTTAATATACTGCCAGGAACAGCACATAATATATGCAGACACACAACCATTGCGCAGCAGGGCCAGGGACATATGGGATCCATTGAGAGAGTACTTTGCTGCCAATACGACCCCGTCTGGAGTCGGGAGTCAGGAGGGGGTGGAAGATGTCGGGATTGTGGGGGGGAGGTCGGCTCCATTGCGGCTGTCCCACATGCCTAAAATAGGTTTCTGCAGTGTATGGAGCCTACGCGGATAGGGAATTCGGGTGTCGCAGGGTAGCTGATTGTAGACTTCGATGTGGTAGACTGCTGCAGAGAGGGGTGCGCAGATTTGTGCAGTGGGTACTTTCGCTGATAGAATTTTATTGGGATGAGGGTCAAATAATTCACAGGGTGGACGAGGTCTGAAATTTGAATTACTATACATTACATTGACTTCGTGGAGAGTTAACACAGGGACTGCTCTCTCAGTGTGATATGACTATGGGGTCTCCCATCCTCCCATTGTATTCCCTCTGATGTAGTTACTCTAATACAATGCTATCCTGTTTGGGGGGCTGCTGTCTCCTTGGTCCTGCCACGCTTAAACATTCACCTGCTCTGCATTACAACAAATCAGTTGACTATAAGATAGAGTTGATCTTGACTATTGGGGGTACACCATGCCTAAGCTCTCGTTCAATGTTGTTATAATAATAAAACACGTCGTGGACCTTGGACTTAATTGCATCAGCACTTCCTAGGACTATGTAAAGTTCAGACTACTCCGCCGCCAGACCTCCGGGATGTCGGCAACACGGCTGTGTACATCACTGAAAGTGGATGTTATGCATGTTTGTTAAGCGCAGCTGGCCCGCGAGGTTGTAGGCGTTTTGCTGTGGTAAATTGTGATGATGCAATAAAGGTCTTTGAAATAAAAAAATTTAAAAAAGAGATACACAGAACCGATGAGAAAGATACCCTAGAGTATCGAAAGCTGTAACGTTTGCGAGGGCCCCATCCCATGTACACGGCACCTCATGAGCACACCACACCGGGCGCTTCTTTAATAGCGAGTACCACTTCAAAGTTTAGATAACAGGGCCGGGTGCAGATGCATGCTGTTTAAAAAGCACAAACGCTCCTCAACTGTTTCTTGTCTCGAGGCACACGGTGCGCTCTCTTCCCCTCTGATTTGGTTTATCCATACAACACTTATACTTTCCAAGTACCTGAGGTACCTGGAAAGGTGAGCCCTCACAGGCAGCTCCGTCGTACTCATCATGTCTTGGTCTCCCTTACTGCATCAAAAGACACTAATCTATCTATCTATCTATCTATTTATCTATCTTATCGACATCTACTGCATATATATGTCTCTGTCTAGTTATGGACACACATTTTTATTTGGCTATATATGTTATATTTGTCTCGGTTTCTATGCAATTATCTCTAGTTAAAGCTGACTGGCTTGCATACAGCACCATGGGGGTAAGCCTGCGTGCATTGTGAAGGTGATATATTTAGAAACGCCAGTACCGCACTATGAGGTGCCATATACAATTCGCAGCTTTATTAAATCCAAGCCACACTACACAATTCCATGCCACACAATTAGACAACTAACTAATGCAGTCCAACACACAATTCCACTACACATCACATACATACACACATTCCATAACACATAGCTTCAGGGACACTGCGCTCTGTTTCATTTTTTTTTTTTATATAAACTTCAACGGCGAGTGCGGTGCCCACTTCGGAGACACCGTGCTCTGCAATAGAGTAGGTCTCGCTTTTGCCAAACTTTGACCTATTGGTATTATAAATGACAATGTCTTTTATTATTTTAAAAAGCATTGCCATTTACAATGCCAATGGCTCAAAATCTCGCAATTGCGAGACCTATCGCATTGCACATGCTTGTTTAATCTTTTTATCTCAAATGGAATTGTCAAAATTCATACTGAATCGTATCATCTGAGGTGTTCCATAAGCTATATCTCAATGTGACACTAGATGGCACCACGCCATTAAAAAAGGAGCCTCTCCAAAGCCCGTATCGTTAGTGGTTGGTAGAAGGGGACGTGGTGTATCTGCTAATAAACGTCGATACAACGAGCATCCATATTTATCGAGGCCGATAAATAACGACCTAGAGTTTACCCATTGAAATAGGAACTAGCACGGTAATTCAGAATTTTCCAAGTTTACAGGACATTTTTTTTACCCGTTACATTTCAGCTATTTGACATTTAAAATGTAGGTGCGAGAGTCGGACTTTCTCGCATTCGGTAATTACCAGGTGCAGTAATCTCTGGCAAAACGTTTAACTGTTGGCAGAGGCAACAATTTACTGTGCCACTCCTGATGAGGGCCGTAGCATTTTTTATGTGAATCGACTATTAATTTCCTATGCAGTAAGAAGTATTTGTTTTGTTTATCCGTTATCAGGGTTCCGCTTGCCAAGCAGACTAACATCCGTAAGGCATGACATGTATTTGGGAATGAGTGCACATTAGTGGGTGTGGTGACTCAGAGCAGTTCCGCGGCGGCAAGAAAATAACACGCTCACACCTCTTACATACTTCAGCACTACCCTTGTATTAAGTCGCTCCTGACATCAAACGTGGGGTCAGGGCGTGCGTCCTGCGACGCAGTACGGGGCATATTACCAAGGGGGGCGATAGACAATTATCGCCGATATAGCGGCTGTTTACGGCCGCTGTGGGCGCCGATAATTCTATCGCCCCATTAGCAAGCTGTCGCTAACTGATGTTAGCGACAGCTTATAGGCGATAGCGAGCGGTTTGGGGCCCGCTTTGCATGTCAGCGATGTTTATCGCTAATGACATGCAAAGTGGGCGTATCCAACCCGTTAGCGACTGAAAGCAGTCGATAACGTCGCTATCGCCTATTAACAAGGCAGGCGTAGCATTGGAAATATTTGCGCTAAGCGCGAATATCTCCAAAAAATAACGACTGCTCAGACAAGTTCTTAGCCATGTTATCCAATGGGAGGTGGATAACATGGCTAAGAACATTTTGTCGCTAATGCGTGAATATCGCTGTATTCTCAGCGATATTTATTTAGCGATTTGTATAGCGCCTGGTGACCCAAGGGCATCCCCGCGCTGTAAAAAGGTTGATATCCATTGAGGGAAGGGAGGGGAGGAGGGACATTTATTTCGGGAATAGGTGCGTTTTCAGTTTTTTGCGAAAAACCAGGTAACTGGATTCCAGTCTGAGGGTGCGTGGGAGGGAGTTCCATCCCATGGCCGCTTGAACCGAGAATCGTCGTCCTCCTGTGCGTGTCCTTTTGAATTTGGGGATGTTGGCTAAGTGCTCATTCTCCGAACGGAGGGATCTGGATGCTTTGTAGGGGGTGACCAAGCTGCTGAGGATCGCAGGGCCAGATCCGTTGATTAGTTTGTGTGTCGTGCACATGGCTTTGAATTCCACCCTTTGGCGCACAGGGAGCCAGTGCAGGGCCTTGAGGGCTGGTTTTGCTGACACTCTCGAGGGAAGGTTCATGAGCAGACGTGCCGCAGCGTTCTGTGTCCGCTGCAGTCTCGTCAATGTGGCCTCTGGGGCTCCCAGGTAGACCATATTGCTATAATCCAGACGGGACAATACTAGTCCCTGGATAAGGAGTATCCTGGAAGCAGGTGGTAATAAGGGGAGAATCTTACGGGTAGTACGCATGAGCCCAAAACAGGTACCCGCAGTTTTGGCCGCTTGCGTCTTCATGGTGAGCTCAGGTTCGAGCCACACTCCAAGGGTTTTGATTTCACGCTTCGGCGAAGGGATTTCTCCGTACACGTCAGGCCAGACTGTTGGGGGGATGGTCGCCCATTGTTTTCCCAGGAGCATCACTTCCGTCTTAGACCCATTTAATTTTAATGATGAATCACTCATCCAGCTGTGGATTTGTGTGAGACAGTTGGCCAGGTTCTCTGGGTGGTCGACTAGTTGGGAAAAGGAGATGACCAGTTGAGTGTCATCAGCGTAGCTTACCATTTTTATGTCAAATGGTGTCACCACGTCTTCAAGAGGGGCCATATATGCATTAAAAAGCGTCGGGCTCAGGGAAGATCCCTGAGGGACCCCGCTTGTGAGGGGGAGGGTGGATGAGTGGTAATTGCCGTCCCATACCTGGAACGTGCGTCCGGTGAGGAAGGATTCTATCCAGCTGAGTGCCGTCCCGGTGATCCCTGCAGCCGCGAGTCGGTGGAGAAGGACACGATGGTTAACTGTGTCGAAGGCTGCACTGAGATCCAGGAGGATCACTGCCACTGACCCTCCTGAATCCAGTATGCGCCTTGCCTCCTCGATGACGGCGAGGAGGGCAGAGTCTGTGCCATGACCCGGGCGAAATCCAGTTTGGGATTCCCGTAGGACGTTGTTTGTTTCAAAGAACCAGTTTCTCAGCTACCTTGCTGATTGCCGGAAGGAGTGATATTGGTCGGTAGTTTGCCATATCTGCTGGATCGAGCTGGGGTTTTTTAAGGAGTGCTTTTACCACGGCGCTCTTCCAGCTGGCAGGAACAGATCCCTGGGCAAGTGAGCTATTAATGAGCTCCATGACCGTGGGGACGATGACAGGGGCCACGGTTTTGAGGAATCTAATGGGAGCCGGATCCAGAGGTGATCCGCTTCTCATTTTGGTCATGGTTCGTTCTACCTCTACGTATGTTACTGGCCTGAATGTCGCAAGTTGAGGGCGGGGATTATTTCCGGTCTGGCTGGGAGGTGGAGGATTGTCCAAATGACTGGCGGGACCAGGAGAGGGGAGGGAAACTAGAATACGGGCGATTTTGTCGTCGAAATAGGTGGCTAGATCATTACTTCGGTCCACCGGGGGGGAACTAGAGGAAGGAGAGTTAGGTACTTTAAGCAGCTCCTTTACAATTAGGAAGGATTCCCTGGCCGAATTGGAGGATTCTGTTATCCGCGTGTCATAATGGGAAGCTTTGGCGTGCCTAATGGCATCTTTGTAGAGTCTGACTGTATTATGGTATGCTTCCTTGCTGGTGTGCTGCCAGTCTTTCCTCCAAAGCCGTTCGGCTCTTTTACAGTTTTTGCGGAGTAGTCGGAGGTCCGAAGTATACCACGGGGCGGACCCGGGTTTACCGTTTTTGTCCTCCCTGGTTCTTAGTGGGAGTACGGAGTCCAGGGAGGTGGTGATCCACTCTCTGAAATTACTGTCGGCGACAACCGGGTCTTCTGCGTGTACAGGGATGGTGTTTTTAAGATTCCTGGCCCATTCTTCGGTGGGAAGTCTGGACCAGGTCCTGTCCCTGATGTAGGTAGGCGGTTTTTGAGGTGTCCTGAAAGATCCTGGTAGTAGGAAGGAGACTAAGAAATGGTCTGTCCAGGGTAAGGGAGAGGCCTCCTTCACTTGCATCGCAGGGGTGCTAGTGAACACTGGATCCAGCAGGTGACCCTTAGTATGAGTGGCTCCAGAATTAAGGAGGTGGATGTCAAGTGCTGCCAGATCGGAGATCAGGTCAGCTGCTGCCGGGTCGGTAGGGTCATCCAGATGGATGTTTAGATCCCCTACGATCAGGAAATTTGATAAGGAGTGTGCCTGGGTCGCTACAGTGTCCAGGAGAGAGCTAACGAAAGGGCCTGGATGACCGGGAGGGTGGTAAACAAGGACCCCTGTCAGTGAGTTGGTCGGGTCTAGCTTGATTGTAAATTGCAGGCTTTCAGAGTCAGGGATCTGCGCATCGCCGGATTTGCAGTGAAGGTAGTCCCGATGAATGATGGCAACACCACCACCTCGGCCTAAGGGGCGGGGTAGGGACTGAATGAGGAAGCCCGGTGGGGTAGCTAGCACCATGTCTGACTCCGAATGTGGGGCGAGCCATGTTTCCGTGAGGAAGAGGATGTCAATCTCCTGGTCTTCTATGAGGTGGTTAATCTGCGTCGCGTGTTTAGGGAGCGATCGGCAGTTTAACGATGCCAGTTTCAGGGCAGCGGGCTTGTGAGGTTTTATAGGTAGTTTGAGCTGGACTGGCTTGCAGAGGGAACAGCGGATGAAAGGTCCATTTAGGTCATGAATGTATTCACAAGGGGAGGTGGGGGGTCTGAGGCTTAGTAGCTCCCGACGTGAGTAGCTTACCTTAGGGGCAGCTGTATCCGCCAGGGATTGTGGCCCTAGGCCCGGTCGTGCGCGGACGGGCGCAGACGGGCTTGCCTTAGGCGCTCCCGCTGCGCTCGTCCGCTGCGCTGGTATGACCGGCACATTTGTAGTTGGTGATAGGGGCGTGGCCTCGCAGTGGGCGTGGCTTCCACGTTCTGACCGCGCTGGCGGTGTGGGCGTTTCCCAGCAACAGCGCTGGGGTCGCTGTGTCAGGGGAAAAATGATCGCTTTGGAGATAAACCTTGCTAATAGCAAGTGATCTCAGCGATAATTTCCGGCGATGCTTAGCTATAAAAAAATTTGTTGCTAAGCCTAGTTAGCGATAAATATCACTAATCGTTGGTAATATGCCCCTACATTCCTCCAAAACCTTTAACTAACAAACCATGTGTTTCCTCATTTTAATAGAAAAGCACTTCGGTTCTGAGGGGCTGATAGCCTCACTGTCTTCTAGACTGACACACGCAGCATAGTTAGTCATCCAGCAGGTAGGGTTTGAGTGAAGAGTGATCCTTTTTATTCACATTTCGTTGTTACTATTTCACTCATTTTAAAATTTTTAATTTGGTAAAATGTGAGAGAAAATGAACAGCCGACACGTGTTTCGCCCTATGTGGCAGGTAGAGCCAGGGCTTTCGCAAGGCTAATCTTTACAATTCAGCAACATAGTGTTCGCATTTAGTCTGTGCATTTTCAGATTTATAAAGAGATCATGTGTTTACATCCAAATTTTTTCGGTCGCTTAGGCGAAAGTCTATCATGGAGTCTTCGGATAAATCCTTGCTGTGTTATCCGAAGACTCCACGATAGACTTTCGCCTAGGCGACCGACAAAATTTGGATGTAAACACATGATCTCTTTATAAATCTGAAAATCACTCTTCACTCAAAACCTACCTGAATTCTTGTATTGATTTGAAGCAAGGAATTATCCTCTTTGACAAAAAGATAACCGTGGAAAGGAGGAACACCTGTTCACAACCCCTTCTACATTTGTCCTTTTAAGGCTGTTAAGGTCCAGAGCCTTGAGCAACAGTTCCTCCACTTACAATTAAGGATTCATATCCAGTATCAGGATCTCTGGGCCATTCACTCTTCCTTTAATTATGATGCCGGGTTGTGCCACTTGTGGGTCTTTTCCAGGTCAGGCCATTTGCGAAGATCAAGACACTTTAGCATCAATCTACGGGTTGGGTCTGGCTCCAATTCACACTCTCCAGAGGTGTGTGTGTGTCATGGTTCCAGCCTGTTAGGCGTCTGGGACACCACTTGGTGAAGAGCACAACGTTCCTTGTGACGCAGTCAGAGTCTTACTTGGCGGATGTATGACGTTACAACGCATGCTTTTACCACGCATGCTGTTACAACGCAAGTATTACAACGAAAACCTTTACAACGCATTACACATGGGGGTGCTGGATAGTGAATAGTTTAATTTACTATTCCAACTCCAGTCCCCGTGGACACTAGGGAAGGTGTTGGATAGTAAATTAAAACTATTCCCTATCCTAGAGCGCCCCCCAGTGTAATGCGTTGTAAAGGTTTTCGTTGTAATACATGCGTTGTAACAGCACTGCGTGGTAAAAGTTTCGTTGTAAAGGATGTTTCCCTTCTTGGCTGTTACCATCATGCCTTTCCTGCCAACAACTTGGAGGGGGCGTATTTCAAAGGGTAGACGGAATTTTCCTCTGGGGTGCTGATCGCACACAAGAGCCCAGTCACCTATGCGGATGTCAGTCCCGAGCTCTGTGGGACAAGCTATCAACCTGGTTATTCTTGGTTCTCATTTGGGGTGTGACCTCCATTCCAAAGGGCTCAGGACCCATCCATCCATCCGCGTGGGGGATGTTGTCTCTAACAGCCCATCCCAATAGAACATCAGCGGGTGCCCTTAGCGATTTGCTGTGGGGGATGCGTCTGTAGGGTCTTGTAGATGACCTCCTCCACCTTAGCCTTTTATTCACACTCAATTGGATCACTTTGTATAGTGTGCGCATCAACCTCCCAACTTTCTTGTTGACCTGGGTCCGGTGAGGGTTGATTTTCCTGTAGGCTATTATGAGAGACGGCATGTACTCTTTGAAGTCTTGTCTCTGGAAGGGGTGCCCGTGTTCTCTCTTGAGGGGACTCCGGACAGCACAAAGAGCTTGTCCAGGCACTTTCTTGTGGGGTCAAACTCTGTGCTTACCAGCACCTCCACTACTGCAAATTTCAAAAAAGTGTCTGAGACTACAAGTATATGGAGTCCACCAGGTAAAGAGCCAAAGTCCACACTGATGTCACACCATGGACCGGCGCTGGGCTTGTCAGTGATGATTGGAAGGGGCCGGTCTGAGGACTCGCACACTTGGCACCAGTTTCAGCGGGCAACCATGTTGTCAACTTGCACATCCAGTACAGTGAACTAAACCTTCCTCTGCAGGTGTGCTTTTCTTTTGGTTGATCCCAGGTACCCGGTGTGGGCAAGGGTCAATATAGCAGCCCGAAACGAACGGGGAAGGGTGAGTCTATGGCCCGTAGGAGAATTGCTTTTTCTGAGGCGCTGAGTATGTCTTGGATATTCAATAGGGTGGAGAGGTCGCTGTGAGTTATGTCATTGTGTTTCCTCAGGTCCTGTGAAAAATCCTTACATTTTCCAGATTTTGTCGATGTCATTGTTTTTGTAAGCGCTGGTCTGAGGCAGTGGCATCCGCAATGTCCAGTAGGGCCAGTGTCTTCAGGCAACAAGTTTCTGCAACCAGTGGACTTATGCATCAGTGTTCAGCTGAGGGTTGCTGAGCCCACTGAATGATGCTTGAGGGTGTCTTGAGAGATAATAGGTGGGGTTGTCACAGCCTAGTTTATAGCCATCAGACAGCTGTTCTTCTGGAGTTGCAAGGCCGATTTTTCGATGGAAGGGGGTGGATGCTGTGCTGATCCTGCAAAAATTGAAACAAGTAGTTTGTGGTCTATTATGACCCTGAAGAACCGTCCATAGAGATACAGATGGAAATGTTGGCAGCTCCATTTCACAGCAAGCGCTGATGGGGCTAACATCCACCACAAGTTCAGACTCTTTTGTAGGATCGAAATGTGCCATTACTGTGTCTTGGAGGAGAGCATTCTTGATTACTTGAAAAGTGTCCTCCTCCATCTTTCTCCACGCCCAAGGGGTGTATGCCTTGGCCAGGTGTCGTAAAGGGCCTGCAAGTGTTGTGCGGTTGGGGATGAACATCCCGCTGTGCGCTGTGAAGCCAAGGAAGCTCCTTATCTCGACAGCTGAAGCTGGTGTGGCTGACTCCTTGATGTCAGCACACTTGGCCGGGTTAACTTTGATGCCTTTGTTCGAGAATATGTAGATGAAAAAGTCAATTTCCTGGCAAAAGAACTGACACTTGTTGCGGTTTAGTGTGAGGCCTTTTCAAGGGATGCTCTCAGGCAGTGGCAGTGACTCTCGAGAGTAGGAGCGTGAATGAGGATGTCATTGTTGGCATTGATGTTGCCCTCGAGGCCAGAGACGGCTTCTTGTCTTGCCTTCTGGAAGACTTCCGCTGCTGATGAGATTCCAAAGTTCACCCTGTGATATCAGCAGAGGCCGATGTGGGAGGAAAAAGTTGTAAGGTACCTACTGTCCTCGTGGAGTTCTCACTGATGGTAGCCTGAATTCAGGCCAAGCTTTGAGAACCATCTGGAGCTGTTCGTGTCACAATTAGGTCATCAATTGTGGAGGAAATGGCGTTCCCATCTGATGGCCTTATTAGGGAGCCACATGTCAATACAGAGGCATATGCATGCTGGCTGTTTGGGTTTGTTCGGCAAAACCATGGGGCACATCCACAGAGCGGTCCCCAAAAATTTCTCTTCAAGATTCTGCAGCTCGGCCTGCACGGCAGGTCGGAAGTGCAAAGGGATTTGGTGGTGCCGAAGCGAGGCTGAGTAAATTGTGTGGTCAATGTATAGGGAAATTGGAGGCCCCATCAGGCATCCTAGGCCAGTGAACAAGCGGGGGAAAGCACATAGCTGGCAGTCTACCTCTCCAGCTAAATATCCTATGGTGTTGGTGAAGTGCATGAGTTGGAGGCACTCAGCTGTGTCACAGCTGAGGAGTGTCTTGGATTCAGATGATGTGATGAAGAACTTGGTGGGTTAAAAAAGGACCCCATGGGACACAGAGCAAAGGAACAGTCTAATCAGTGAGATGGATTCTGAGCTGCTATTTGGAAATATTTTTGCTATAGTGGGGTGCAAGTTGGGGCATGGTGGGTGGCGAGATGTTACGCCAAGCTGGGCACGTTGGCAGAGGCGCCATATCAATCAGTGCTGTAACTGGCATGATGTGAATAGTGACCTGGTGTTGAGTGTAGGCAAGTTGTGGAGGGTGCTCTGGTTCAATGGCACAGAAGATCTGAATGTCATCTTTGTCATCAGCTGGGGTGCTGTTGGTGACCACGGATGCTGGGGTGCCCTCAGGGTGCGCATGAGTAACTGCCTTAAATCCTTGGTGGCATAGTATGCAGAGCCCTTTGTAGGCAAGTGGTCTGTGTATGTCCCTGCAGACTTTCGCGAAGTGGTTGAGGCATTGACACATGGAGTAAGTCTTTCCTCTGGCCAGGCATTAACGGAGGGAGTGCACAGGTAACTCATAGTTGCCACAGGAGGCTTTGTTGGGTCCCTGGCTATAGCCAGTTTAGGGGTGCTACTTCGCAGGAGGTCTCCTGAGATGGCCTTTACTTTTATAGGTCAGCTTGTATTTCGTTTGATCGGGTGACCCTAAGAATCTCATCTAATGCATGTTGAGACGGCTGAAAATATGGCGCCCTAGGGCTGATGGGCAGCCTTGGATAATTTGTGTTCGTACCTCTTTGTGCAGGTCACCTGCATATATGTGCTGGAGAGCTCCCGTAAGCTTGCATAGAAGATCTCAAAGATCCCCTTTGTGCTGACGGGCTTGGTGTAGCTTGAACCTCTGAAAGTCTGACTTCATTTGTGGGTCAAAATAGGCGTTGAGGACATTTATGGCACCGTCATAATCATCGTCACCTCTTGTGCTAGAGAGGTTTTGGAAAAGTTTAAATATCTCTTCACCAGCTTCGTAAAGGAGTAGAGAGCGCTTCGTTTCTCTATCTATTTCTTTCATGGCTTTGAAGTATTTTTCTAGGCATGTGAGCCACAAGTACCAAGGCGGACCTGCTGCTAGAGCCTGGTCAGTCAGTTCACTGAATGGTGGGAGAGTATTGGACGCCTCTCCTAATGCAGTGGGCATGAGAAGTTGTGGTGTGGCTGCGGCTGTTTGATTCTGGGGCGGAGCATGATGCCAGTGTGCTACCTGACCAACATTTTTCTGATCAGAGTTCAAAGTGGGGGGCAGGTGTAAATGTGAGGCAAAAGTGCCAGGCAGATTGAACAGGTGGAGCATGTTGGGTAGCTGGCAGTGGAGATGTTCTGGCACTCACCAGGAGAAACGAAGAAGTGCAGGGGGCGCGTAGCGCTGATATCCAGGCACATGCAGATAAGGCAGAGCGCCTGGATAGTCAGAAGTGCACTTTTCTGGCACTGCCAGTGCTGTCCAAGGGTAGGAAGGAGGCAGAGAGGCATTATATCTTGTACCTAGTCGAGCTTTCCCCCAGTGTGCGGCAACAGATGAGAGCGGCTTTGTCGTTGTGAGAGAGTAGAGACTCAAATGCACCTCACCGCATGTAGAGTTGTGGGGCCAAACGGGGGCAGAAGTGCCAACTCCTACTCATTGCAACAGTGGTGACCCAGAGCAGGTCTTCAGCGGCAGCGAAATAATGACACAATCACACATGTGACCTGCTTCAACACTCACTGTGCAAGACCTTCAGCTTGTGGTCAGGGTTTGCTTACGCGTCAGCGTGACGCCGCAAGGTGTGACTCTGCGACACACTACTATGGGGTCATGCTGTGCAGGACTCAAAGGATTTACAACATTATTTTTGGCAATACCTGCACTTGTAAATCCAGCCTATTGCATGCTAAAATAAGATGTATATTCACAAATGGCAATGAGAATGGCCCCAGTCTGTGTGGTTCGAAAATTGTAATAAAGCTGTCCTAATAACACCTACTGAGCACAAAAATCACTATGGCCCAGATTATGAGTTTGTCGGACGGGAGGGACTATTTATTTCACCTGATAAATAACGATACTCTGGGGTATGTTATTTATTGAGTGGCATAAGCAGCAACTACTACAAATGTTTAGCCAATAACATTCCGATTGTGGTACTTGCTTCACCAAAATCCTCCAGGTATGATAAATACTGCATTATTTTCTCCTGTTCAATTCTAACAAGTTTGGCCTGCTGAAATATAACAAAGGGGAGATATTTAACGCACCCTGTAAATATTTGATGCAGTACATACACCAACTATGATTTCTGACACCTGCCTAAACAGTGGTTCATGAAGGGATCGGAAAAGTCTTACCTACTCATAATCAGTGCCTAATTGTATGACAATTTTGATTCAAAAGGGTTTTTTGCTCTTTCTATGTGTCCTTTCTGCAGCACACATAGAAGGAGGAAAAGGCCATCAATGATTGTTTTTGTGCAGAAAGGTGTTCCTTACGGCACAAAAACAATCATCCCTGCAAAATAGGCACCCTTGCACTATAGCGCAAGGTTGCCTGAAATGGCGCTAGGCAGCGAATTGGGCACCAGAGCAGAGGAAAGTACAGGGATGCATTCTATTGCTGTAAATACAAAGCATCTCTGCACTTTCCTAATGATGCAGCTCAGTGCAACAAGATGGCTTGCAGTGCTGCACTGTGTCATTTTCTAGTAAATATGCCCCCTGGTCTTTTACCAATACCTACTTATAAACAGTGCCTAACTGTATGACAATGTTGACACAAAAGGGTAAACATTAGATGAAATTGTTACATTTCCCAAAATACCACTCATACTGTGCTACATGGCTTCCCTGACAATCTACACAAGGTGATATAAAGGACTGCAATAACTATCACTTGATTACTTTGATTACAATGAAGTGCCACTTATTATGGGATTTATTTAATATAGAGCTCAATCGTTTGCCCCAGGTCATCATAGTGCTCGGACAACTCCATGACCGGCAGGCAAACAAAACAAGCATTTGCAATGCAATAGGTCTCGCATTTGCAAGAGATTAAGCTATTGGCATTGTAGATGACAATGCCTTTTACTTATATGTTTTGATAATTAACACATAAATAAAAGGCATCATCATGTACAATGTTAATAGTTCAAACGCTTGTAAATGCGAGACCTATTCAAAGAAGCAGCTGCCATTGTTCCAGGCTGCTTAGAAAAGGAAAGCACGCGTGGCGCGCTGAATGTTGCAGGAAAGCATTTTGTGCCTGCAGTAGGAGAAACGCATTAAAGAAAATACTGCTTACAGACTAAACTAGTTTACGTCATCACCACTAATGTAATGCACAATTAAAGGACTGCCTTGATTTTATGTGCAGGCTTTCTGTTGCTCTTGTACCTTTCCCTTCAGCTGATCATCGTGCTATCTTTTATAAATGTATCTGTATCTGCAATTGATATTACATATACACTTACTGCTGCCGTATTGTGTGCTTATAAAGTTATTTCAATTGCAAAGTGTGCTAACTCCTTGGGACCATATAAAACAAACTATGCTACGCAATACGAAGACATTTTGGTTTTCTATCAGCCTTATGTCAGGAAAAACTACTTCAGCAAAAACGAGGTTGAAGTTTTATGTCCTAGATGATCAAATTAGTATGAATTACAAAAATGAAATCTGCCGTGGGACTGATTAACATAAATTGGTATAAGTAATAATGTGTTACAATTTCAAAGTTTTGATAATGCGTCTTGTCACCACTTGGGATACAACATGCGAAGGACTCATACAAACGGAAAGCAATTGGTGAATTGAATTCTTCAACAATGCCACTTAAAAACAAAAGCACTGAAACTATAAGAGAACCAGGCAGTTCAAAGTATACCTTGACATTCACATGGAGTGTTTAGATTGACAGTGTAAAATCTCAAACTACAAGAAAAGGACACACTTCAATACCTCTGACGAAGCTAGGGGACACATTCCTTGAACTTGCGTGCAGAAGTGGCATTAAAATTCTGACTGCAGCATCAGGTCAAGATCGGCATTAGCGAGCAGGACACTCACTGCAAATCTCTTGAAACACAGTGGACAGAGACTGCGAGAGCTAGCATTCGTAACCTTTTACACATTCACTTAAAAGTCCAAGGTTGGTACGGTGCCTATGTTTATATACCCCTAATGATTGGTGGCATGGGATATCATATAACATTATAAAAACCTGAGCGCAATGCAGTGTTCAAGGGCAACATGCATTTCTGTGAAAAAAGCCGATCAACAATCCTGGATGTAAGATGTGTGTAATCAAGGACTTAAGTCGACCAGGTCCCTGGCTTTGTAGTAATTAAAAGCCAACATTGAAATGGTCATTATAGCGCCCTATAACATTGCGCGTTTGTGAAATATGTACTTCTAATAACATTGAAGTACCGCAGACGCACATGTTTGCATATTTAATTAAAAATAATTTTCAAAAATAGAACGGAGAGTGAAAAGAAGGAAAAAGATAAAAGGAATGGCAGTATGCCTCTGTTAAATCTAGGCGTACCTTGATGTTTTCGGTTCCTGTGTTTGTGTTGAAGGGTGAACAGAAGCAGCGATGGGCGCGGCTTCAGATTAAGGGAAACGCTTTATTAGTGTGGGAAGGCGGAAGCGCCTACAGGCTCCACCATTTTAAAATAAAGTTACCACACTCTGCTCCATAGTCCAATCACCCGCTGCTCGCCTTTCACCTGTTCCTGCAGAGCTCAGACAAGTGGATCATTTTGTTTTCTAGAAAGCATGGAATGCAGGCAAGGCAGTCTATATTGTGATGGGGGAACATTACACGTGAAGCGCAGCCGCACCGCAAATATACGTTTGATGTTTGTAACGGAGCATTTGTGGGCGTAAGCATTGATGGGCACAAAGTAACCATTTAAAACAGGCATTGTAAAAACGTGCCACACGGACTCCCAAATCCATTACCAGTGGGAAAAAAAATGAGCGACAAGAGTGAGGCCGCGCTTTGTTGATCCTGACCCCGACAGTTTAGACGTGATGGGATATCCCTGCGTATGTGCCGTTGCCATGTGTAAGTCAGGCAGAGATGCGTGAAACAAACAAAAAGTGCGATCTAGTCGACGAAAACTGTAGTTAGTGGACGCTGATTCCGGACTACACAGAAGTTAGTTTAACATCAACAGCCAATAATAAGGCAGCGAACAGGAGGTGTGACAACATCCAGCAAATGGCAAGCGGCAGGAGAAACCACCGGCCGCTTGCCAACACATAGAGATTACTTGATGCCTGGTAGAGGCAGCGCATGTGCTGCCTATGCGAGACCTAATAAAGGTACCCAAAAATGCAGGAGGGGGGTGCTCCTCCATTATGGCGGAGGAGCATCGCCCCTCTAGGTGGCAGCAGAGGTAAACACTTGAAAAATAAAATGATAATAACCAATTTTATTCTCATTTTATTTTTCTTCTTACCTGCGGCTGCCAGCGAGCACGTCACAGGGCGAGGCTATGCCCATAAATAGTGGGGAGGAGGGGTAATGGTCACTACTAAGTGCGCATGACTGTTTGACCGGCCGTCTTAGGCCGGCCAAACCGTCATGCGCGCTTAGCATTTCTCCACCAGTCTGTGTTTTACAGCTGGGTGGAGAAAAGCCACAGGCTCCCAGTCCCTATCTGAATGCCGAACCACGGCGCTCATACCTATCCCAGTGCTGCTCTCATGCTGGGAACAGCATTCCAGGAGCAGAATCAGGAATTGGCAACTGGGAGCCTGCGCAGTGTGATCAGCTCGGGACCGGTCCAGCTTCAGAATCAGGAAAGGAGTGATGGTAGGTAAATTCTATATATTTTTATTTTTTATTTTCTCTGTTCCTATGAGGCACTGGGTCAAGACTGATTTGCATATAGCTGGGTCTGAACTGGGGTGGCGAAGTGAGATAAAGAACGATGAGGGATTCAACCCAGATCTGTGACTGAAAAGTTTCAGTGCTCCATCCATCATCTCCTTGTGTTTGCCGGGTCTAGTGGCTCAGTGGACTAATCCGTCTATTGCAGGGGTCTGTGTTTGACCTCATGGTCACAGGTTCACATCCCGATGGGTCCCCTCAGCCTTTCATCCATCTGAGGTCAATAAAATGAGTACCATTGAGTTGGGTAACAACAAACATCCGTTATTCATCGTCAAGAATCCGGTAGTGGTGAACGTGCACTTTACAAATATACATGTTGTGTTATGTTTCCCCTAAGCTGCCAGGGTATGCCCAGACGTGGGTCCATGGCTCACTTTGCCACTGGATTCAAGCTAGCCTGGCTGATGAGGGATGTTACCCCAAAACCGGTCCCAAGATGCTTGTTTTCAGTCAAGGGAAGACTGGCTTGGCAGGGATGTATGTCATTACCCTCATGCTTTTACAACGCATGCCTTTACCATGCAACTTTTACAACGCAAGTCGTTACAACGACTTGCGTTGGGGGCGCTGGATAGTGAATAGTTTAATTTACTATTCCAACTCCAGTCCCCGTGGATAGTAGGGAAGGTTTTGGATAGTAAATTAACTATTCCCTATCATAGAGCGCCCCCCAGCGCAAGTCGTTGTAATGACTTTCGTTGTAAAAGTTGCGTGGTAAAGGTACTGCGTTGTAAAAGTTGCGTTGTAAACGCTGTTTACCCTTGGCAGTGGGGGCTGGACTGTTCCCATGAGGAACAAGTTCAAGACTGATTTGCTGTGGCTTGGTCTGAACTGGGGTGACAAAGTGAGATAAAGAATGAGGATGGATTCAACCCAGATCTGTGACTGGGGGTAAGTATCTGAAAGATTCCCCGAAGAGGAAGGACACAATCACTCTGACCAAACCAAATAGTCACTGTCAATCACCCAGATCTCCATCTTGACTGCAGTAAGACAATTTCAAAAGTGACCAATGCTCTCTGGGATGTGGTGGTCAAACCTCAGGAGCAGTTGCATTTTATGGCATATGAGATCCATTTGAAGCCAAATGACCTGGCCAGTTAACCTGAAGGTTGAACATTGATATTGAATGAAAATAAGGATAAAGCTGACCCATAAAGAACTCCATTGCCAATAGGCATCTCTTTGGATCTGAAAGGGGAAAAGAACACCTTTTACACTGGTCTGCTGGGGAATGACTTTTGCCACTCCAGGGTTTGCCTTGCAGTCCAACTCCTGCTCTACTGTCAATCAAGATGCAATAGTTGATTGTATCAAAGGCAGTTGAGAGACCCAAAAGAAAGAGTCCTGCCTGAAGACTGTGGTCTCCTGTGATTCATAACTCGACAAGAGTGGCCAAAATAATGGGCACTTTGCTATGTCTATCTTGAAAGCCAGCTTGAGTTTAGTCAGGAGCCCTTAAGGTTTCAAGGGCGCTAGAAACCAATTAATTGAGATGTAACTCCATTATTTTAGGAAAAGAAAAAAAAACATGGTTGCTCTATGGTTCTTAGATCCTCGGATAATAATTGACCATCTTTAAATAGGTTTAACAATGCCTGTTTACAGAAATTAGGCACCGTTTCTTCAGATAGCAAGTAATTAATCACATATCGCAGTGGAGGAATAATAGAAGGAGCTAAGTATTGTAGCATGACAGTATGACATGGATTGTTAAAAGACCAGGGGGCATATTTACCAGAAAATGACACAAGGCAGTACTGCAAGCCATCTTGCTGCAAGGAGCTGCATCATTAGGAAAGTGCAGGGATGCTTCGTATTTACAGCAATAGAATGCATTCCTGTACTTTCCTCTGCTCTGGTGCACAATTGGATTCTAGCGCCAATTCAGGCAACCTTGCGCCATAGTGCAAGGGTGCCTGTTTTGCAGGCATGATTGTTTTTGTGCAGGAAGAAACATCTTTCTGCACAAAAACAATCATTGTTGGCCTTTTCCTCCTTCTATGTGTGCTGCAGAATGGACACATAGAAAGAGCAAAAAACGAGGAGCAATAAAGGCATTTCTTGTGGTTGCACCACTTTAAGGCCTTCCCGCCTCTGATGTATTCCTGGGTTTATGAAACCTTGTAAATCTGGGAATGCGTCAGAATCCATGGGTGCTGTGTGGGGATACCCACAACATCACCCATGGAATGCCCTTTTCACGCGGAGTAATGCGTAAAAGGGGTCCATATTTACGAGACCATAAAAATCCACGCATGGTAGCTTTGCGTGGAGTTGTAAACATGGCTCAGCATTATGCGCCACAGGAGCGTAAAAAAAGTGACCCCCCCCCCCCCAGTGGTACTGGGTCCCTTTAAATATACCCCCAAGACTTGAGTTTCGCCAGTGCAAATAAACCACATAGGTAAAGTGATGATCCAGCTGCAGTATCACCATTTACTAAAAAGGGAAAGTAAGTAATGGGCAGTAATTGGGTATGAGACTGAACACATCTTTTCCATAAAGAAAAAGAACCGATATAGATTATTTGTGAATGCTTGACATTTTGAGCACAGCATATGGGAGACATACAATAGTTAACAGGAAGGCTTTTGTGAGATGGCAAGAGATGGGAGTATGAAGATGGACCTTTTATACACTAAACTTGCTCTTGAACATGTCTCTGGCTTCCCCTGACTGATCCAAAGCCTTCCTCCTTGACCCATAAATAGTTGTTCCTTAGGGATACATTCTCAGATACCATGAACGAAGATATTGCCAATGTGCTTTCCATCCTCTGCTTATTTAAAAATAATTAAGAAAATGTAAATACAAGAAAAATATTGGATAATTTTTGTTGCCTGTCTTTCTTCTATTCCTATTCAGGATTTTGTTTATTTTGAAGCACATAGACCTAGCTGTACCAGTATTAAGGCATCTTAGCTTTCTTTGGTCTTCATGACATGAAATTGCTTTACAAGGCCTTTTGATATGAATATTTCCGGTTTAAGTAGCTGAGCACTTCTTGCACATGTTGTTTGCGGTCAGCCAACACATTAGTGTTGCTGTTCCTATTTTAACCGTCCTTTCTTTCACACAATATTTCATCTCCAGCTGAAAGGAGCGCGGGAGCACCCTGCCTCACATCCCAGCACTCAATTTGCCCCAATACATCATTGTAAATGTAGTGCAAACTCTTACTTCAGTAGTAGTCTTTAATTGATCACCCTTGTTGGTGCATCCTGTGCTGTGTAACACTAGAAACATGTTTCTGGATTAGTTCCTTCATCAGTAGGGATCAACAGGTCATTTTGGGGTGGCTGAAAATGCTGTCCAAAGTCTCCTCAGGTCTCTGTACCACTCAGTGGGCACAGGTGCATCAACACAAGCTTGTCAGCTCAGTAGCTCAAGGGAGCCTTTTCAAACAGAAAGAGGATGGGAGCACATTGTCTCACATCACAGCCCTCAATGTGCTGCCTTCTGTTTGAAAGAATCGGTGCAGTGCTGCAGTTATCTAGGGTACCACCTGCCTCGATTGAAGAAACTGTACCTAGCACAGAAATAGCCATGTATGAAGAAGAGGATGGTAACCACACTAGTAACCAAGTGGGTGTGATACCTAAAACTGCTGCAGTATGCATGAGAAATCCATACATCATTCCAAATTCCCAAATTGACCTTACTGAGTCCACTCAATGAATTTAGACTTCCATTAGACAACCCCCATCTAAAAGGACCAGAAGGAGGGCAGATCCAAATACTTCGGAAGGTTAGAGGAAGACAATCCGACAAACTATTAGCTAATCATAACACCTGCCGCGGTCCGTGCAGGTAACTGCGGTGGGGCGGTGGGGCTCTGTAAGGGGGATTCCAAGGTACGATGCTGAGGGGAAATTAAATAAACAATTAATTTTCCCTCTGCATCGTCCCTCAGAATCCCCCCTACACGGCCCCACCACCCCACTGCTGTTACCTGTACGGACCGCGGCTGCATAACACTAGCACTCACCCTCCTCTGTCTGCCCAAGTGGGGGATACTGATAAATCTGACAGGAATGACTTGCAAATTAAATGATTTGATTATTGTTCAACATTCTTTAAAACATTATAGGTGATGGAGAAGGATTTTCATATGGACATTCAAGCGCAATTGAAAGCCCTAGATGATAACATGTCTCTTCAAACTCATGGAGGTCAGCACCAGTTATGTCCTTTTTGTGTCACCCGGCCTGTAAACTTTCCCCTGAGTAGAATAATCCAGTTGGAGCAAATAACATTATAGGAAGGTTTCCCAATGCCACAAATAGAGAGTGAGGTGTTATCTACTTTTACCACTGCCTCCATTTGGGGATCCACTGGACCCTGTGCACACTATACTTTACTTTGGTACAGTATATACAGAGCCAGCTTCATTCAAGGTGTTACACTAAAACAATGCAAATTCGCTTTTTCATGTAAAAGTTTGAACCTCACCTATAAATGAAGTGGCTGTCAGTGACATTTCCAGCAGGGCATAAGGTCCACGCATAACTTGAAGGAAGCTCTTCTAGGCGGGTTCTTAATCCTGAACAGGACGAGGGGGTATGGCAGTCAGCAACCCACACCCAGGAGCTCAAAAGTATTTTATGTCTTCACTAGTGTGGGACCCCTTGCACTGGTCAATACGAAAAAAATGACATGATGATTTTGGGGGTTCTGTTCCATTTGTATACCTGGTCGACAAAACATGCATTTCACAGGATTAGCTCTGGAAATAGTTTCAGGCTATTCCTGACTTTAGTGTTTTCATCCCAGACTGTCAAGCCAGCGTCTTTGTCCTCTAGTGTCAGCCAGAGGAGGGAAGGGGGTGGCAGCATCCTGTCAGGGGAACCCAAAACAAAAGCACAAAAGAACGAGTGGAACCTCGCTTAGCTGCCTCTTAATCTGCTGAATACCATATTTGGGGAAGAATGGAGCAGGGATGGGGCAAGGATTGTTCCTACACTTCATACAGGCCCTTTATATTTATCGTCTGTGGCGCAGAGTCTGGCTCCTTTCCCAAGGCCCCAGAAATACTTTGGAGGTGCCCTGAAATTCACATTGTTGTCTGGCAGGGTCTACCCAACTTCCATTGTACTACTCACACAGAAGATCCAAAAAAAAGTCCTGTCCTGAAACGTTGCCACATATCCCTTATACTCATCCTCCTATACATACATAGGTTAAACATACATGCAACATCCATGCCCCACGTGAATGGAGCAAAGAATTTGGCAGTAGGTGATGGGCACACAATTTAAAAGAGAAGAGGCCAGTGGGCAACATTTCCAGTGGAGGAAACAGGGAAAATGCTCTGTCTTGCAGGAGAAATTAGTCACTAACACCACTGTAAGCCCTCTACAGTGTAGTGAGCTGGCGCTAGTGATGCTTAGTGATTGGGGTGCCCATGTTGTGCCCGGCCGGACCACAGACACCAGATCAAGGTCTTTTCTACCCTACCCCAGTGAGCCCTCAGTGTACATGCATATTTGTCATTTAAGATAAAGACAAACAATCCTCTTTACATAAAGATTTCAGGGCATGGTTGTATGTTCTTCCAAGTTATGTATAGGACCTTTCCCCTCCCAACAGCCTTAACCCAATTCCGCCTTCTAGTATACATATACTGAAGACCCAGTCCTCCATCTTTCCAACCTGGGACATTTCACAGGTTCTGCCTACCTCACTAAAGCAGGTTGGGCACAGAAGCAGATAGCAGCAGGAACTTAGTCAAATCAAGGCACATTACCAGAGGCACCAAGAGAAGGTTACGGCGTAACACTAGCAGTACCCAAATAAGAAGTGTATTGCAGATGTGGAAGAACCAGCCCAAGGAACAGGTTCACAAAGGAGGAAGAACTGTTCTACAAAAGAAGATCTCATATGAGGAATACATTCCCCAGAGAATAAAATCAGGCCAACAAACAGCCGCGGTCGGTAGTGGGAGTACCTGCAGGGCGGTGACGTGGGGAGGGGGAGGGGCAGGGTGGGGAGTAATAATCTATGGATTACGGAGCTTTACAGGTAAGTAAACATATAAATAAATAAAATGAATTTCGTTGTGTGCACTGCATCGCATTAGGGGATGCAGTGGATGCAACAACATTCTTTTTATTTATTTATATGTTTACTTATCTGTTAAACTCCGTAATCCATAGATTACTGCTCCCCACCCTGCCCCTCCCCCTCCCCACGTCACCGCCCTGCAGGTACTCCCACTACCGACCGCGGTTGCCAACAAATGGTCCAAAAGAGGAAAAATACTCTGGTCTCACAGTCCAAAAGAGAACTCAAAGCCGGGCCCAAAGTGGCTCAGAAGAGAAGATATAAAGTTCCTGGCCCACAATTAGCCAGAAGAAAAAAAGTACCTGGTTCAGAAGAAAGAAAAACATCCTGGTCTTTGGATGCACGGGGTCCCAAAAGAAAAGGAAATGACAGACCAATTGTAGCCCCAAATAAGAGGACCTGGCCTCCACGTGATCAAAAACAAAATTATACATTTACTGTAGAGTAATAAAGGGGCATCTGGCAAAAATGAGATGATGCCCCATCCACCCAGCTTTCGGAGACAGGAGAGCCTCAGCTGACTCAACTTTCAGGAAACATCTTCAGAGCAGCTTGCCACCAGACAACCAGCTGCTTACATAGTGTTGGAAGGACTGTCCTATTTAAGGTTGGGTTTTGGGCAACATCTCTGATGTGTTTCTTCTCTGCTGGGGACTACAATGCACCAGATGCTAGTCACTGGGATCTAAAAAACAGAGGGTGCCCCCCACCAAGTTGGCAAGAACCTGTGGGACAATATCACAACCTTACGGATGAGGAGGTTGAAGATATTTAAATATGGCAGGCAGGCTGGGTTTGGAGATATTCAAATGTGACATATAGGCTGGGCTTGGAGATATTTCAATATAGCAAGCAGACTGGGCTTGGAGATATATAAACGTGACAAGTAGATTGGGATTGGAGATATTTAAATATAACAAGAAGGGTAGGCGTGGAGATATTCAAATGTGACATACAGGCTGGGCTTGGAGATATATTTAAATATAGCAAGCAGACTGGGCTTGGAGATATTTAAATGTGACAAGTAGATTGGGATTGGAGATATTTAAATATAACAAGAAGGGTAGGCGTGAATATATTTAAATATGACAGGCAGGCTGATCTTGGAGATGTTTAAATATGGCAGGCAGGCTGGGCTTGGGAATATTTAAATATGGCAGGCAGGCTGGGTTTGGGAATATTTGAATATGGCGGGCAGGAAGTTTTGAGTATATTTAAATATGTCAGACAGACTGGGCTTGGAGATATTTAAATATGGCAGGCATACTAGGCTTGGGGCACTGCAGGAGATGTCGGCCGTCAAAAGATAAACCAGGCCCAAAGTCTTCATGAGAAAACAAAACCATGAATTGCTCTCGGAATAAATCAGTGTACAGCAGCCTCATAAGTACATTAATAGGATTGCCAAGAAAACCACATCCACACAAAGAACAACATGCCATCTACTCATCTCAGCATTGAGAACTTGCCAACAATCACATCGAATGAGTAGGGAAACATGGCACTGCCCATTAACAGAGCAAACACAATATAATGAACAGTGCTGAGAGCTGCTCTTATGCCAACCGGGGACATGCCTCTGAGCTGCTGGATTCGAATAAGGTAATCCTCTTGTTGTGGACAGGAACAGTTTGTGGTTCTTGGCCAAACTGGATTACTGATTTTTGAGTACGCCTGGATCCAGTAGATCACTGTGAGAGCAACATGAGATGCCCAAACCACTATACTGCCAATGATCCATCAAGTTAAAAAAATCCGAAGGGCGGGCACTGGCATGGAACCCTGTGAACTTTTCATGACTTTATAGTAAAAAAAAATTAAACACGATTTTTATTGTTTTACTTCATAAAAATACGCATCATAGACACCGTCAGTACAATCGTAGTTGTTTGCGCAAAAAATAAATGAACAACCATTACAACATGTCAAACATTACATCCGGTGTCTTATGCATCTGTACGCAGCCTTACTCCTGCAAATCACAAGTGAGACCACCAGCCAGTTGTCGTGCTGTCTGTGTTTTGACTGGCAATAGTCCCAATCGTGTCTCCTTAATACTTATCACAACCACAGTGTTATAACCACCATTCACCTTATTCTACTACATGACATTATAGTAACTTCACTTATCCTATATGATCAGTTGTTGAAACTGATTACATGCATACACATACAGGATCTGGGGAAAGTGAAGCCGTATTGAGGCAAAGCCTGAGCTGTGCTTGTATGTGAATTTTGGTCTCAGACTGATGTAGTGAATTTAAATGCATGTGCTTCTGAGATGCACACTAACGCGTAAAGCTCGTAAAACTCGTAAAACTGGGATACTTCCATGGAAGATTAATACAAAGATTCACACTCAGTAAGTCAAAATTCGTATGCTGAAGCAAGATACAATAAAACAGCCAAACTTTGGCATCAAAAGAAGCTCCTCAGGGGGTATTCCGGGATGTAACTTAGTGCAAGCAAATGTGGGGCACCCTTGCAATGAGGTGCATGAAGACGTCACTGCTGCTATCATCACTGTTTGCAGGGATTTGCTTACAGTTTGGGATGGGAAACATCCTTTACGACGCAACTTTTACCACGCAGTGCCTTTACAACGCAGGTTTTTCAACGAAAGTCATTACAACGAATTGCGCTGGGGGGCGCTCTAGGATAGGTAATAGTTTAATTTACTATCCAACACCTTCCCTACTATCCACGGGGACTGGAGCTGGAATAGTAAATTAAACTATTCACTATCCAGCACCCCCCAACGCAAGTCGTTGTAACGACTTGCGTAGAAAAACCTACGTTGTAAAGGCATGCGTAGTAAAAGCATGCGTTGTAACAACGTACATCCCTTGGGATTCATGCCCAGGTGGAACACCTCTGTGTGGCCATTAGAGTAATACTAGAGATCGCACACCAAACATTCCATGCCAAACACAGCACACCAAACACAGCAAGACAAATATCCCATGCTAAACATAGCATGACAAACATTCCACGCCAAACATGACACGATAAAATTCCATGCCAAACTCAGCGCGCCAAACATTGCATCCCAAACATTCCACGCCAAACATTCCATGCCAAACATTCCATGCCAAACACAGCACACCAAACATTCCACACCAAACACAGCATGTCTACATTCCATGCCAAACAGCATACTAAATATTCCATGCCAAACACAGCACGCTAAACATTCCTTGCCAAATGCAGCACATAAAACATTCCACGCCTAACACAGCATGACAAACATTCCACAGCAAGCGCAGCACAACAAACATTTTGCACTAAACACAGCACGAAAAACATTCCACACCAAACACAGCAAAAAACATTCCACAACAAAACACAGTACAACAATAATTCCACACATAACACATCACGCAAAACATTCCACAACAAACACAGCACGACAAACATTTCACCACAAACACAGCACGACAAACATTCCATGCCAAACACAGCACGCAAAACATTCCACGCCAAACACAGCACGCTAAACATTTCACACCAAACACAGCACGACAAACACAACCCATTAAAACAGACTGTCTTATTGGATTTATAAGGGAATAAAGGCTGGTTGTACTGGGTGGGATTGGGAGGCCACCCACCAACCTGCGATCTAGCCCAGTATTATCAATGCAAAGCCATGTCCAATGCAGATACGTTTTCCCGGCATATAGAGGCCGCTTCTTGTACACTGAGACAATACAAAAGACAATTACCAACACAAGACGAAGCCAATAAGTCTCACTTTGGATGCTAGGTGTTTGGCTTTGTTGGCGCTTGTTTTGACGCGCCTTCACCTATCCAAAAACAAACAACTGACTAAAAGGGAAGCAAATCTGGTCTCCAAACGCCCATATTACCAGAGTAGTACCTAGCACTGAAGGAAATACTTTGTGTGTGTATGTGCTGTTTGTAAAAGAGTAGATTATGTCACTCTCTGTGAAGATAGCAACTGGCAGTACCGTAACTCTTGCTGTATGCTGTAATGGGCAGAAGAAAATGTGAATGACACAACAACAGACGGATGGACGAAAAGACGTGGAACCAGGCAAGGTTGCCCACTCTCATCACTACTGTTTTCCCTAGTTAACCACCCTTAGCAGAAACCCTACGTTTAACGAAAGAGGAATGGGGTGTCCCCTTAGGGGATGGCACAAACGCAAGCTCCCTATATATAGACGATTAATTAATATACCTCTGGGATATCCGTGAGCCATGTGCAGAATCTGGCAGAGTTTGCCTCCCTCACGGGACTATGAGCGAACTGAGGAAAGTCATGTTTGTACCCGTACACTGAGAAGAGGAACCGACCCAACTCTAGTGGTTAATGGCATGCCAGTATCCTGGCAACAATCGGCATTCCTCTACTTGGGAATCAGTATTTACCATCAACCGGGAGATCGCCTGGAAGGGAATCTCATTCGAGTCATAACTGCGATTAGGTCACAGATGCTATTTTGGCACACCCTTCCAATGACCACCAGGGGCCAAATCGCGTTCTTGAAAATGGTGGTGCTCCCACGATTACTTTATCATTTCTCAAATTTACCCTAATATATTGTCTTCAGTCTTCCTTTCGCTCGAACAAGATATGCGGCACTTCATATGGCATGGTTTGCGTAGCAGAATGGCTCTCAACAAACTTTACTTACCCGTAGAACAGGGACGATTGCCTGTGCCATACATGGAGCGCACTACTACTTAGCGGCACAGCTACAATGGGTGACTCACTGGATTTGCGAACTGTACTTAACAGACACTGCTAAACACCAACCTGTGTACACACGATCCCAAATCATACCTCTGTTCCATTCTAATAGGAGAGGAACAGTACTTGCCCACCTGATGCTGGCAGTTGGCCACAGCTGCTTCCTCCGCAGCTTGCGACTCACAAAAACTGTAATTCCATACGTACCTTCTCTACCATTACTTGGAACACCCAGGCAGCATACCGCAATCACTACCACAGAACTCATTCCATGGGAAGGGGCAGAATTACAAACCATGTGGGACCTATACTATGACCGACAGCTTATACCTTTCGACACACTAGTTTCAGAGTGAGATCTACCACGAGGCCAATTCTTATTACATACCTCCTTGATACATACACTGCGTACTTTATGGGGCGACGTTACCCAAGAACCCACAACACACCTTACAATTAAAAACTTACATATAATGGACACTGGTAGGCATCTTACAAAATGGCTAGCGGATTCATTAAAGATGCATGCGGCACGCACACTGTGTGACATCACTCAGATGCTTCTGGGATGCAGACCTACAGAGACAAAGCACGGAAAGTGAATGTGCGGCCATACTCAGGGGACCAACATACATTCCGAGGAACGCTATGGTCCGCTTAATACAGTATTTCATAGTGCAAAGGGCCTTTATGACGCCTGCCAAGGTCAACAAATGTTTTGGTCGAGCTATCGCCCACTGCCCTAGGTGCGAACAGATAGACGGAGATCTGCCACACATGTTATGGACCTTACTGCCCTCACCACACACTGGGACACAATGACAACATATTTATCGCAATGCACCAGCCGCACTGTGGAAAGGATCTGGGAGGCCTGCCTCTTGGGGCTATACCAAAGATCCAAAAAGCACAAAGTGACATCTCGATTTATAGATCTCGGGCTGATAGTAGCAAAGCGCTTAATCACCAGATGCTGGAAATCCTCAGAGCCACCTGCTAAGGAAGCCTAGTTTCAGTCACTAGTATACTGGTCCCAGGTGGAAAGCATAGCACTTCACCAAGAAGACACCTTAGGCTTGCGAACATTGCCAATGGTGTGAGCTTGGGACACTATCCTAACAGATCTTCACACATCCTGGCAAGAAAACACAAAAACAACCGAGACCTCCCAGATCACAGACGAAACATAAGAGCTTACGGCTAACAGACCACACAGTAAACAACACTGCATAACGTAGGCCAATAGGCGTGAGGATACTTTACACATTACATGCCCGTACACATATCCAGAGCATATTTCAACCGTCCTGCCATGAAAGGCATAACTGACAACACATGGGCAAACCATATCACTCAAGAAAGGACGATAAGGCGACACGGTTACTAGTGTTCGGAAACATTAAACTGGACGAATGTCACTAATGCACATACCTGTTCATCACTTCCCGAATCCTATGCCTTAATCCCCCCTGTTACATGACACAAAACCTTAGATCACGCATGTAACACAAGAATAATCAGTTATATCCTGAAAATTGTCATGTGTACATGCTTGTTCAAGATGCTTGTTAAATATTAAAGTCAATAACCAATTTAAACAAAAAAACAGCCCGATGGACGAAGCAGACTGGTTAAAAGGCCCTATGAATATTATATATATATATATATATATATATATATATATATATATATATATATATATATATATATATATATATATATATATATATATATGTATATATATAATATTTATTTATATATATATATATATACTGTGATCAAGGGCACCCCGCCCGAAACGCGTCAGTTTTCTTTCTCTGTTAAGCGTTGCTTAAATAAAAACCTTTGCCTGGATACTGGATTCGTGGAGTTGTCTGCTTTCCTGGGGACCCGGGACGGCAGTTTGCTTCTTCTTGTTTTCGAGATATATATATATATATATATATAATTTTTTTTTTTTTTAACAAGGGCTCTGCAGCGAAAGGATCACTCGGAGGCAGGCAGGTTGTTAACCGTAATTTATTGCATCTTCAGGGTGGCTCAGGTTCCGTAATTTTTCTTTGTCATCCCGATGCGTTTCAGTGCTGTCTGCACTTTCTTCTTGGGGAATATGGCAGTGCGGCGTTTGGAGGCAGTTTACGCTGTCTATAGTAGTGCAGCTGGTGCTTCGTGGCACGTGATCCCTAGTAGTGCATTATGGGATTTAAAGTCCTTACTGCCTGTAATAATGACCCACAGTGGGTTCCGCACGGACATAGTAATTATACAAGTTCATAGTGGCAATTGTGCATCCACCATGGTATTCAAGCACTTCAGTGTGCCCCGGTTACTGAATTCATCCTGTTCATTGTAGCAGTCTGCTTCCGCCGTTACTTGTCAGGGACGGTCCCTGCATGTCGGCCCCTTACTCCAACGGCTCAAAGGTGGTGCTCCTTTCCACGACGAAGCTGTCGTGTGTAATGTTTTTGAACAAGGGCTCTGCAGCGAAAGGATCACTCGGAGGCAGGCAGGTTGTTAACCGTAATTTATTGCATCTTCAGGGTGGCTCAGGTTCCGTAATTTTTCTTACAGGCAGTAAGGACTTTAAAGTGCAGCTGGTGCTTCGTGGCACGTGATCCCTAGTAGTGCATTATGGGATTTAAAGTCCTTACTGCCTGTAATAATGACCCACAGTGGGTTCCGCACGGACATAGTAATTATACAAGTTCATAGTGGCAAAACTGCCTCCAAACGCCGCACTGCCATATTCCCCAAGAAGAAAGTGCAGACAGCACTGAAACGCGTCGGGATGACAAAGAAAAATTACGGAACCTGAGCCACCCTGAAGATGCAATAAATTACGGTTAACAACCTGCCTGCCTCCGAGTGATCCTTTCGCTGCAGAGCCCTTGTTCAAAAACATTACACACGACAGCTTCGTCGTGGAAAGGAGCACCACCTTTGAGCCGTTGGAGTAAGGGGCCGACATGCAGGGACTGTCCCTGACAAGTAACGGCGGAAGCAGACTGCTACAATGATCAGGATGAATTCAGTAACCGGGGCACACTGAAGTGCTTGAATACCATGGTGGATGCACAATTGCCACTATGAACTTGTATAATTACTATGTCCGTGCGGAACCCACTGTGGGTCATTATTACAGGCAGTAAGGACTTTAAATCCCATAATGCACTACTAGGGATCACGTGCCACGAAGCACCAGCTGCACTACTATAGACAGCGTAAACTGCCTCCAAACGCCGCACTGCCATATTCCCCAAGAAGAAAGTGCAGACAGCACTGAAACGCGTCGGGATGACAAAGAAAAATTACGGAACCTGAGCCACCCTGAAGATGCAATAAATTACGGTTAACAACCTGCCTGCCTCCGAGTGATCCTTTCGCTGCAGAGCCCTTGTTCAAAAACATTACACACGACAGCTTCGTCGTGGAAAGGAGCACCACCTTTGAGCCGTTGGAGTAAGGGGCCGACATGCAGGGACTGTCCCTGACAAGTAACGGCGGAAGCAGACTGCTACAATGATCAGGATGAATTCAGTAACCGGGGCACACTGAAGTGCTTGAATACCATGGTGGATGCACAATTGCCACTATGAACTTGTATAATTACTATGTCCGTGCGGAACCCACTGTGGGTCATTATTACAGGCAGTAAGGACTTTAAATCCCATAATGCACTACTAGGGATCACGTGCCACGAAGCACCAGCTGCACTACTATAGACAGCGTAAACTGCCTCCAAACGCCGCACTGCCATATTCCCCAAGAAGAAAGTGCAGACAGCACTGAAACGCGTCGGGATGACAAAGAAAAATTACGGAACCTGAGCCACCCTGAAGATGCAATAAATTACGGTTAACAACCTGCCTGCCTCCGAGTGATCCTTTCGCTGCAGAGCCCTTGTTCAAAAACATTACACACGACAGCTTCGTCGTGGAAAGGAGCACCACCTTTGAGCCGTTGGAGTAAGGGGCCGACATGCAGGGACTGTCCCTGACAAGTAACGGCGGAAGCAGACTGCTACAATGATCAGGATGAATTCAGTAACCGGGGCACACTGAAGTGCTTGAATACCATGGTGGATGCACAATTGCCACTATGAACTTGTATAATTACTATGTCCGTGCGGTACCCACTGTGGGTCATTATTACAGGCAGTAAGGACTTTAAATCCCATAATGCACTACTAGGGATCACGTGCCACGAAGCACCAGCTGCACTACTATAGACAGCGTAAACTGCCTCCAAACGCCGCACTGCCATATTCCCCAAGAAGAAAGTGCAGACAGCACTGAAACGCGTCGGGATGACAAAGAAAAATTACGGAACCTGAGCCACCCTGAAGATGCAATAAATTACGGTTAACAACCTGCCTGCCTCCGAGTGATCCTTTCGCTGCAGAGCCCTTGTTCAAAAATATATATCTATATATATATATATATATATATATATATATATATATATATATATATATATATTACCTACTGGCGATAGCCAGTAGGTATATATAGTTAGGATTGTTTTCCATAGGGCAATCGCAACATTCTATTGGGAATAACTTTGGCGCTGGTTGAGGAATCTTCCTGACATTTTCCTTAACTTTGCCTCGCGGCGCTCCGGTCCTTCCCTGAAAGTTTGGGGGGGTTCCGTCAAGCGGGGGCCAAGATAAAAGGGGGGTCCCAAAACATGTTTTCCCCATGTTAATTTCCATAGGGCGGTTGGACTCACTTTTAGCTTGAACGGCTGAATGGTTTTCCACAAAACTTGGCAAAATTGTAGGGACTGGTAGCCCGATGTGCCTTTGCTATGTCTCAAGATATATGCTCCAGTGGTTTTTACGAAAATTAACTTTGAAAAAATATATATTGGGCTACATTGGGCTATATATATGTTAGAGCCCAAATGAAGCCCAATGTAGCCCAATGTAGCCCAACGTAGCCCAATGTAGGCCAAAGATGGCCACCAGAGACAAAAAAAACAAATGTAGCCCAAATATCAGCCAGATGTAGCCCAACTATAGCCCAATGACAGAATGTCCCAGAGTGTTCTAAAGAACAACTAGAGCGCTAACAGTCTTACTTATGACAAAAGTATGGCACACCTAAATTCACTGAAAAAAACATAGGTTTCAGGCCTTATATAGTAAGGAATTAGGCACAAGAAAGCAGAAAAACAAACGTGTAGAATACAAAAAGGGGGCAGGGTAGAAACACCCTGACCCCTTAGGGCTGCTCAGGTGGTCCCACTAGGATATTAATATATTTAAACGTTATCCGCTAATAGAATTAGCATTTAAAAAACCTTTGAAATTCACTGAAAAAACCATAGGTTTCAGGCCTTATATAGTTAGGAATTAGCATTTAAAAAACCTTGCGAATTCACTGAAAAAAACATAGGTTTCAGGCCTTATATAGTTAGGAATTAGCATTTAAAAAACCTTTGAAATTCACTGAAAAAAACATAGGTTTCAGGCCTTATATAGTTAGGAATTAGCATTTAAAAAAACCTTTGAAATTCACTGAAAAAACCATAGGTTTCAGGAGTTATATAGTTAGGAATTAGCTTTTAAAAAACCTTTGAAATTCACTCAAAAAACTATAAGTTTTAGTGGTGTTATAGTTAGCTGGACATTTTACTCATACAAAACCATTGAAATTGCTCCTATATAGTTAATTGTACTAACTATATTTCGCGCACCCACAATCCACTGATGATGATGACACATATTAGATCATTCATGACATGGTCAGTGACATCACTGATGACATCTCAAATGACATCACTGATGACATCACTGATGACATCATCCACGTGACAATCACATACACCTTTTCATACACTATTACAATTTTTCATCACTCTTTGTAAAATACAGAGTATCATATTTAAATCCATTGTCACAGCAATACAAGTATCTAAAAATCCCCTCAGTGATTCATAGATGTATACACACATCTAATCACTTACCTATGGATTCACTCATACATGCTGTCAATGAACAATAGAACACTATCAAAAATACTTATACATCTATATCGACATTAAACAACAGCACGCATCCTATTCACATATGAAGTCATCCTACTCACTTATGCAAACAATGGATCATACTTACATATTTACTTAGCAAAACACTTATACAAACACCACTTCTTCTATTCATTTAGATAGTAAGTCATACTTAGTGAATTATAAAATCATTATTACAAGTATACAGTTATCCATACAGTCACTCACACAATCATTGTGTCTTATGTATACTTATTTATATACAACAACTGACACATACACTGCCTTTTATTTTTCTAGTTTGTTGGACATGTACCATTGAGAAATATATTTGCTCATCACCACACCCATAAAGAGATTCACTCACCCAAACAACTGTTAGAACATGTAGTTTTAACTTCATATATCTACTGAATCAACTATTCACACATCTTTGGACAGTCACACACCCCCCACCGAACCACACACACTTTCACACTCCCATACAAATACTCAGTTAACTAATCAATAACTAATATAGACTTTCACATAGCTAGAAACCAACTGTAGAATCAGTTTACACAACAACTGACAAAGTGATATAGATATTCACACAGTTTAGTCACTATCCACTATATTTAGTGAGACATTATAAATTGGTCAAGTAAACAGTCAATTACACTGCTACTAAATCCTCCATCCAAATATTTATTTATATATATCCACTTATTCTTCAATGCAAATTGCTATATATATAATGCATATTTAAATAACGAAGGAAACCACATTCACTGGATGATGTCATCAGTGATGTCATCAGTGATGTCATTTGAGATGTCATCAGTGATGTCACTGACCATGTCATGAATGATCTAATATGTGACATCATCAGCAGTGGATTGCGGGTGCGCTAACTATATAGGAGCAATTTCAATGGTTTTGTATGAGTAAAATGTCCAGCTAACTATAACACCACTAAAACTTATAGTTTTTTGAGTGCATTTCAAAGGTTTTTTAAAAGCTAATTCCTAACTATATAACTCCTGAAACCTATGTTTTTTTCAGTGCTATATATATATATATATATATATACAATTATAATTGTAGTAAATCCAACAGATCTGGGCTAAAGACGTATGCCCATACAGAACATTCATAGACGGCAGAAAGGAAAGGCCTAAGTTCTCTACTTCAGATTGCCATTATCAGGGTATCGGTTAGGCTTTTGGGTTTTGGGAAGAGGAATGACCAGAGGTAGAAGGGTAAAGTGTTGCCTGAGATGTGGGATAAAATGACAGAATAGTGGGTTCACAGAGTCCTACTGATTGCCTGACGAGGACTACCTACAAGGAGAAAGCATCTGAGACACTTCAGGTAGATCAAGGAGCTCCCATTGTCAACAAATGAGTTCTGGGTAAGAGTGTGTAACTAAACTCTGCCACAATGTTCCTTGAATGAACTCTGCAGTGAGAACAGACAGCCCAATGCTACAAGCAAATATGTACAGGGTTCAGGTACTTACATCACAAAACAAGTTTGATTGTTCCTGGGTGGTGTCAGTCTAAAATAAGTAATTTTCTAAAGGAGTTAGGGACGAGTCCACTCTTCGCCCTTACTTCTAAAATGATTCCCAAAATCGTGCACTGGACAGAACAGTGCCAGAAATAAAGAGTACAATTATGTATCACAGTTATTTTCTGCCACAACACAGCTTTCTCAGTAGATTTTAGACATTTTCGAAATTCCCTTAAATGTTGTATACTTTTAAAATTGCCTTTAGGTTTTGTTATATCTAACTGAATTTCCTGAAAGAGTGAAACAGTGTAGAAGCATCAGAAAGAAGGGATGATTGAATGGAGTCAGGCCACAGTGGACGATTTATTAGAACTGGCTTGTCAGTGCAGCTGTCTATTAACAATTCTTTAAAATACACAGAGAGTGGTCTTTGGGTTCAACCAAAGGACTATTACCCTTTCAACTCCCATTATAGACTGTTCTAGGTATCATTGTGTCTCCTTAAGACTGCCTGCATTTGAAATCACGAGGGACTATTTTACACCTGAAAAATACAGTCAGTCATCACACATTCAAATATTTATCTGGCACAAGAACTATATAAAAAAAGCAACATCTTTTTGTTTTTATCACCACCATTACCAAGACCACCACTATCACTACCACCAGTGCCATTACTACCATGGGTACCACCACCACAGCATATGCCCATGGCCGTGTTTGCAAGAAAGCCAGACCTGCTACATTTTACAGTGCTTTGTGTAATGGCTGCTCAGCAGAGTAGCAGACTAGGCTTAGCAGCAGCAACCTGAAGAAGTGAGTCTTTGAAGAGAATCGTCCCTCCCTAGATCAGTCTATCAAACAGGAAAGCCTCTTTTGTTTTGCATATAGGTGAATGTGCAAGCATAAGTGTTCTTAGAGACACAAACAGGTAACAAGGGCTGAAATGAGGTGTTTGAGTGAGCAGAGAGAGACTTTGACATCAAGAAACATAAAGAGGTATTCAAAAGGGAGCTATGTGTGTGTGGAGGTAGATGGCTTGCATAGTTCAATGAATGTACAAAATGAAAATTCATGAATGTTGAAAATATACAAGTACAGCTTTGCTATCTTATTTTTGGAATTAAATTGAGAAATATTGTTTCACTGTGCAAGAGTTAATTCCACTGATTTATTATATATTATATGTCAGACCTTGTATCCTTGACATGGTTTTCCCTTTATTGCTGAATTCGTTTTTTGTTGGTCTTAAGACTCTGCACACTTTACCACTGCTAACCAGTGAAAAATTGCTGGTTCTCTCCCTTTAGACGTGGTAGAATTGACTCTATCCAATTGGCCTATTTACTTCACTTATAAGTTCCTAGTAAAGTGGTACTACCTGTGCCCATGGCCTGTAAATTAAATGCTACTAGTGGGCCTGCAGCATTGATTGTGCCACATACTTAAGGAGCACTTTAAACATATCTCAGGCTTACCACTACAGCCTCTGTGTGCGCAGTTTAAATCTGCCATTCTGACCTGTCAAAATAAACATTTTGTCAGGCCCAAACCTTCCTTTTTACTACATATAAGTCACCCTTAAGGTGGTCCCTGGACTTCCCAGAGGCCAGGGTGCAATGTATTTTAAAAGTAGGACCTGTACTTTTAAGTTTGACATGTTCTGGTAGTGGAAACATCTTAAATTCGTTTTTCACTACAGCAAGGCCTACCTATCCCACAGGAAAACATCAGAGTTAACTTATTACATTTTATAAGTGTAAGTTCCATATGAGAACAGGAAATCAGCTAATTTCTGGTGTCTCTGGAATTGGAATTTAAGATCCTAACTTATGGTGAAGTCTCATTTCAAACTACAGTTTTGAAAATGCCACTTTTAGAAAGTTTTTATTTTCTTGCCTTTGCCATTTGATGCGTGCAGCCTCTCTGGGTAACATGTGTGGGTGTAACTGCCAGTTTGGCTTTGTTTATTACTCAGTGACAGCCACACATAATGGGGAGAATAGGTGTGACTGAATGGGGTACCACTGGCAGGATGGGAGGGAGGAGGTGAGTGCAGCCCAGCCCAACTTACTATTGAATAGGCTGTGTCCTGTCTCAACACAAAGAACTGCATACTCGCTGTAGTTAGTCGGAAGCCACAGCCAGAAAGGTAGGCCACCTGTACACTTCAAGCCATGCCTTCTCTCCTCACTTCAAAAGGAACAACTTTGTATGAATACTGGACCTCACACACCGACTCTTTAGTACCCTTCTTGACCTGTGGACACTCTGCCAAGAACAATGACTGCTGTGCTGCTGAAAGGACTGCCAATCTGCTGGACTGCTGCCCTGCTGTACTGACCTGCTGCCTCCTGCCTGCTGCCCGCTTGCTTGGGGAAGGAGACATGAGCCAGCAACTTCATCTTGACCCCAGGACTAGGGCGGCTCGTCTGCTAAGGTGGCGGATCATTGCCCCACTGCTTTGAGGCAGTGGAGAGGAAAAACCAAATGCGTTATTATCATTTTCTTTTTCCATTCCTAGGTGTGGGGATGAGTGGGGCTGGCCAGAGCAGGGGACAGGGGAGGGGTGATTTGCCCACTCAAAGTGTGTTTGACCGGCCATCTTGGACCTGCCAAACATGCATGCCCACTTTGCATGTTCCCCACCAGGCTGCATTTCAGGCTCCCTGTCCCCGTCTGAGCGCTGAACCATATCAAAGCAGCATTGTGATTGGCTTACGGGACCTATGGGGAGGCAATCACAATGCTGCATTGCAGCGTTGTCATTGGCTTAGGGAGCCTGGGAGCCCAGGTGCTTCCCCTGCATTGATGAGAGGCTGCAGAGAGGCAGCGGCTGCCAGCACAACGAGCAGGTACGTTTTTAAATGTTTTTATTTTCTACTGTCCCTACTTCCCCCTGCCCCGCTGCCACCATTCCCTACCAGCCACCACTGTCCAGGACCCCAGAGTGACTTCAAGGGTTAGTCTGCTGGCCTCCTGATCTGACCCTCAGGTAAATAAAAGGCTCACCAATCTCTTGTACTTGCCCCTGCACCCAGCTGCAGCAAGTTCCTGACCTCCTTCAGGTTCTTGACCCTTGTTGTGGCTCAGTGAGCTGAAATCCATCTTTTGGGCTCTTCGCAACCACGACAGGCCCATTCGCACCAAGACGTCGAAGTGCCGCCAAACCAACTCCTTGCACTCCAGCATTGACCACTTAGGGGGCACTGCTAAAATGTGTTATGATGATGATAGCTTCCTGCCACACTCTCCTTGCAGCTCTCGCCGATGCAAACGGAACACGTGGAACGGTCTTGAGAAGGCAAACCTTCAGCTGGACTAATATGGGAACTTAGCTGACCTTCACTCCATCGCGGACATCCTGAATTTATGACTTTGACCCGGTCCAGCATGACTAGGTATCCCGAGTTTGAGCTATGTGCTTTTTGGCACTATTTTCACCAAATTCTTTAAAAATTCATATCTCTGTTTCTACTGATTGGATTTTTGTAATGTTCCTCTTGTTTTCTTTTTTTAATTTCACTCAATTTTTCGAATTTGGTGTGGGATCCTTTTTGTGTGTTGCTTTCACTGTATTACTGTTCGCAGTGGTGCACAAATACTTTACACATTGCCTCTGAGTTAAGCTTGACTTCTGTGTGCCAAGCTACTAGAGGACTGAGCAGAGGTTAATTTGGGGTTTGCTTGTGCCTTACTCTGACAAGGAGTGTGGTTGCTGCTTGACCAGGGCTCACACCCCAGTCAACCAGTAATCCAATTTCTTACATTATATTTTCCACAGAGTCTACAATAATCTTCCTGTAGTAATCTCAAAATATTCAGCAGATTTTCACATATTTCCTGATGATTTTGACTCTCTCTAGCCAACAATCTTTGAAGCTGCTTAACCATATAAGATGTTAATATAGGCGAATGATGTCAAAAAAACAAGAAGATAAAATCAAATCACGTAAATGATTCATTATGGTTGTGGATAATGGGAGAATTTACAATTATTGAGAATAGGCACTTGGCTATCCTATCATCTCTCTGAATAAAAAAACTATTGCACACATTTACTAGGTCTAGTTTCTTTCCTCACCAAACGTTCTAGACTCCTATGTGAATCAGTATTTTTCACCAATCAGCTCATGTACAAGATCTTCTTAGAAAGATTGCAGTATCAACCAACTATATGTCAATGAAGATTTCTGGAGAGATCACTTAATCTCCCCGTGCCTACCAAAAATGATTGTGATCTTGTGTATTGTTACTGGCGCTCATGTGAAGCGCTCCAATACCTTTGGGTCGAGTTCATGCTATATAAAATTGCAACAAAAAAACGGACATATTTATGGGTTTTTTTAAAACATAGGGAGTTGCCCAGAATCACAGGATTTTTGCACTGATGCTGAGATTCAAACCTGGTCCCCCAGCTCCAAAGCTGGCAGCTCTAACCGTTACCCACATCATCCTTATTAAAGCCAACTTCTCTTTTATGTGCACTTGTCAGAGTGACTGAAGGTGACAGTGATTAACAAACGATTTAGCTACATTTTGTTATACATAAGATTTACCCCTACTCCATTTGACACGTTTGAAAATTATCCAGAAGGAAATATTCTTCCCCTCTTATGTGTTCAAAAACTACCTGTAGGACTGGAAATAGACCATTAGGAATTATGATACCCTAGGGATCGAATTTCAGAGAAGCTTTCCTTTGATGATTAATGCCTGGGTGGAGTTTTTGGATCCCAAAATCTCATGGGGTCCCTCTAGGCGGGCTTAGACCACATGCACTTGTACTGAGTTGGACTGAGCATCTCTAGGGAGACATCTACAAAAGGAATAGGTCTCCTCTAGACTGACTTAATGAAATAGAAGCATCTTGAATCAGGATTCCTGCAACTGGTCCAGGGGTCTAAGAGTGATTTCAAAAGGCAGGGGTGCAGTAGTGAGACGAATATGGGTCTTTACAATAAATGCTTTCACAACGCATTCCATTACAACGCGGTTGTTACAACAATCGCGTTGTTTCTACGTGATCCATTATATTGCAAGTTGTTTCAACAACTTGCTGTAGGGGGTGCACTGGACTTAGGAATAGTATAATTTACTATTCCAACTCCAGCGCGTGCAACAGTGTGGTTCTCAAAATCCGGACCCCGTTGTTTTCCCGATATCGAGGTCCAATACCCGTGTCACAAAATCTCAACGTACCAAGACGATTTTGGTGTCTATGAACCGATAATGATTAGGACATCATTCCTATGTATTTGCGTTACAATCGAGGGTTGCCAACACCCCTAAATCACAGTTTCCGTCCCATCCCTTAAACTCCATTTTGTGAACGGCATCCATCTTGCATCTTGCCCTCATGATAAGTCAATTAAAGGTCGAGCTTGATCCAAATAGACACGTCCACCTTTCGTGACTTTCCCCTGACCTGTCCCAACTGACTCCACTGTCTTCGGCCAAACCTGTTTAGGCAGCTCCTCGTCCAGTGGCCGAATGCGATAGCATCTACGCATAACATTCCACGAACCATTCACTACATACAGACCATGCTTTCTGCAAACATGCACCTGTCCACGTTCCTTGTTTTATGGCCAGGTTTATGACTGGGTTACACCTTTCTTTATTAAGGTTTCATCGATATCTGATGGGAGTTCCAGGCCTAACTGGGTAATCTATCAACGAACTGGACATCTAAAATATGGGCTTGCTTACATGACTTCGCTCTTTGTATTATTGTAGAAATATGTATATTGCCGTACCATAAAACTCAAGAATTCTTGCTTGAAGCCATATATCTTGTATATAAGGAGACGGCTGGTTCTGTAAAAACGAACAGTCTCCCAAAACCTACTCTCCGTGTGGTGTACTTCTGGGACACGTGTTACTTGGTAGCTACCAATAAAACTTGATCTTTGACTGCGATAGAAGACTCATGGTTTCTGTGGTCCGGAACAAGGGAACTCAGAGGTCTTCGGGTGTTATCCCCTGACACCAGCGGGTTCCTAAAAACCCGTTACCTCAGTTGGCGCCCAACGTGGGGCGATATCAAGCGGTGACGGTCCAAGCCAGATGTTCGTGAGGAGCTTCGTGTGAAAATTCCGGAGGACGGCCAGCCACTTCAGCGACCCCTGTATGTCGACGTGGTTCCGAAGGTCTTTGCTGCGAGGTTCCCCGCGTCCCGACGGCTACGAAGGACTGCTGCCCTGACTATCGCCTTGTTTTGGACCCAGTGATCCTTGGTAGAGCGAAACGATAGACGAGTCTTCTAGCGACGTCACAGATCTTCAAATACTACAGTTAAGTATAAGTGGAGCGTCTCCTAGTTCTTAGTTTGTCCTTAGTTTTTGGTATCCTTGAGATACGACTTGATTTGGTACTTGCAAGCCCTAAAGCCGAAGGACTCGTGTATTCACGAGAAATATCGTAACAGATAATCCTTTGAAGTTTGAAGCTAGACTAGTGAGCGAAGATGCCTGGTTTTAGCAGACTTGGAAACTTGTTTTGTCTTGGTTGTAGTAAGGACTCCCAATTGGAAGATTCTTGTCCGGTTCCTCCAATTGGAACTCCAACGTATGAACTCTATGTAAAGCACGGCGTAGGTCCTATAACATATAACGAGGTATGGATAAAATACACCCGCAAGGATGGTGTCTTGAAATGGCCCCAATATGGTAGTTTCGACCAAGAAATATTAGATAACTTAGAAGTCAAATTGTTCAAGAGGAAAGCCCGGCCGGCGATGTTTGACTCTTTCCGCTTATGGCGCAAAGAAGCCAAACAGAAAGAAATAAGATTAGCAAAAAAGAATAAAAGAGGTATGTCAATGGTGCAAGCTGCCGTTGCATACAGAGATAATGAGGAAGAGCAGGAGAGCGAACAGATGCTTAGGAGCAAGAAACTAGCGATAGATAAATGTTACCCGATGCTGCCAAATAGAGGAAAAGGTCAAAACGAAGGATCCGAGAAAGATCCATTAATGTCCCACCTATTAAATTCTCCGCCACCCTATGCACAAAATGCCACAGCACCTCCGCAACCTTTAGTTGCACCTTTGGTAGCTGTAATACAGGCTCCTTTACCGCACCCACCGGCTACTCTTCAGCTGGCTCCTGTTTCTTTGGCGCAGCCTCCTCAAGGCTCACCGATCACGTCTACTTCTCCTACCGTTCCTTCTAAAATTTCGCCTAGCGCACCTTCTAGTCTCTCTGATACTCGTTCTACGAACATTTCTGTTTCTGCTTTGCGTGACTCTGTTCTACTACCAGTTATTCCTCCACTTTCACCTTCCGTCTGGCATAAAATGGCCAGCATTGTTACTAACTTTCCTTCACCACTTTTTCGGTCGCCTAAAACGACCCCTAACACGGAACGAAGACAATTACGAAGCCAAATGCCTGATTATCAGGAAAGGGAATCATTGAATAAGTTAGCACGAAATTGGGCTATGGATACAGCGAGATATGATGTAGAGTCTGTCATGAACGTCTTCCGTCAATGGGATGAACCAACGCAAAGATACGTCTTTGAGCAGATGTGTGTTTTCCTGTGTGAGGATTTGGAAGATAATGGTCAGAAGAGCAGCCAGCAAGAGTTGTCTAGTGTGCGATTTAAATTTGGGGAGGGTATGATAGTTGGTCCCGATGTTGAAAAAGCAGTTGAGATATTATTATCACATCGAAGTACGGGTGGTAATTCTGGGTCATCCTCTGACAGTGGTACGTCTAGTAGGAAAAGAGCGAGACAGTACCCCATAAGAGAGGTTCCTCCGGTTTGGAGGGAAGGTGATGCAAACGCAGTTCCACCGGTTCTGCCTCATTTCCAGCGTGTATGGGTACATGTCCCCTGGAAAAGATCCGAAGTTCTAGCGCTCAAACAGACACTACCCGATCCCCGTAAAAACCCGACTGGGTATTATAAGGAGTTGTCCCAAACTGCAAGCTCATGTATAATGAATTTTGCGGATATAGACATGTTGTTTGGGAACGTTGTTCCACATCCTCTATGGAGTAAGATACGTCATACGGATCATGACCAAGAATTAGGTGACTCATGGGCGAACATTGCGACTACAGATGCTAGACAAATCGGTGGTTTCAAGCCTGAGCCGTTAATAGCTGAACTTCCTGGTAGAATTATTGCATACATGAAGACAATTATGCCTGAACTACGCGTAAACTGGGACAAGCTATCCGCGTGCAAGCAGAAGAAAGACGAGAATGTGTCTGACTTCTTCACGAGATTTGAGGAAACTTTCACTGACCATAGTGGTCAGGATATGGCTACCGAGGGTGGCCAAAGACTGTTTGTAGACAAGTTTGTACACAATTTGCTTCCTGAATTGTGTGCTAAACTAAAAGACTCAGAAAGTGCTTGGGCTGTCTCTACGTCAGCGCAGATTCTAGCAACAGCCCAGTACTATGAAAATAGGCGTAAAGACGAGTTAGACAAGGCAGACAAAAAGACGAAAGATTTGAAAACTAAAGTTCTTCTCCAACAGGCCTATCCGCCTCGTATGGCTAGCCAGCCCAATTATCAACAGAATCAGCAGTACTCTAGAGACGCGCAAGGAAACGAGCTTTCCCATCAGCGTCCTACGTATGGCCCGAATCAATGTGCGTATTGCAAAGAAGAGGGTCATTTTAAAGGTAATTGTCCGGCTCTTGCACGACGTTTAAACGGTGCCCAAGGAGTAAGGGGAAGAGGTGTTCAGCATGCCTCTAGAGGTAGAGGCCGTGGAAATTTCACTCAGAATATAACTTCTTTTCCGCCTCAGAAATCCATGAATAGCTTTGATCAACAGAGTAAATCATCGTCCAAGTCAGCTCAGTACTATGCTGACGACTATTACACCGAACACGATAATGAGGGTAACGACCGCTAGGACAGCCATGGACCAAGAGAGGGAGTTGTTTCAGTTCCAGTAGATCAGGATGGACCCTATGTCGAGGTAATTACCTCAGGAGTGTCAGAGCCATTTCTGCTGGATACTGGTGCTACAAAAAGTTCTATTATGCACTCAAAAACTTCCTGGCGCACCTTTGTCTGGCGAAATGAATGTCTCAGTAGGCTTCTCTGGCGCCCCTGTTAGAAACCCGATCTCTAGTCCTGTTTCCCTTTCTGTTGGCCCCTGTGAATTAGAAGCACCCCTCATTCTTACAACAGGTTGCGGTGAAAATTTGTTAGGATTGGATTTGCTAAAGAGATTGTATGCGACTTTGTACTGTTCTCCCTCGGGAGTACAGCTTACTTTAGGGAAAAAAGTCATTTCTCCAATGTACTTGTCAAAAGAAGGTATCCCAACCGAATTGTCATCACTTCCGGATATACTGTGGGCTAATGGTTCCAACGATGTAGGTCGTTTAGAGATAGCACCGTATGTCATAACTTTGAAAGCCAACGTCAGATTGCCACGTATTCCCCAATACAAAATATCTAACGAATGCGAGAAGGCATTATTAACGATCATTTATGATTTGATCGATAAAGATGTTATCGAAGAAACAACAGGAAACATTTGTAATAGTCCAGTTTTACCGGTCTTAAAACGTACTGATCCTTCACAGCCCCCTGTGTATAGGTTTGTGATTGACCTCCGAGAAGTAAATAAGGTAGTTATACCGCAGTTTCCAGTTGTCCCCGACATTACTGCTTTATTGACAATGGTTCCAGCTTCAGCAGCTTGGTTCTCTGTGATTGACCTGAAGAACGCTTTCTTCAGCGTCCCGATCGCTGAAGAGAGTAGAGACCTTTTCGGCTTCAATTTAGGAGGACGAAGCTTCCGCTTCAAATGCGCTCCTCAAGGCTACTGCGAAAGCCCATCAATATTCAGTCAGGCTCTGAAAACACAACTAGACACAATTGTACTGCCAGATGGGTCAACATTGATTCAGTACGTAGACGATCTACTGATCGCTGCAGACACTGAAGAGATTTGCAAGGAAGCTACGTTGTCGCTATTACGTCACCTGTGTGACATGAAGCACAAAGTCTCCCTTTCAAAACTACAATTTTGCCGACAAGAAGTAACCTACTTAGGTCACATCTTGTCGAAGGAGGGAAGGAGACTGACACCAGAAAGAATACAGGCAATTGCAGAACTGAGTGCCCCAAGGACACAGCGAGAAGTTCGAGCCTTTTTGGGCATTACGTCGTACTGTAGACAATGGATACCGAATTTCTCACTACTAGCCAAACCCTTACTGTCACTACTCCGCAAAGACACGCCTAAACCCATGCCTTGGTCTGAAGATTGTCAGACGAGTTTCCGCGAGTTGCGCGATGCATTGTGTTCGGCTCCTGTGTTGGGAAACCCCAACTACAGTAAGCCTTTTACATTGTATGTCCACGAAAAAGAAGGTTGTGCATTATCAGTCTTAATGCAACTCTTTGGGGACAAACAGCGCCCATGCGCGTATTTTTCGGTAACTCTGGATCCAGTGGCTAAGGCACTGCCAAGTTGTCTAAGAGCAACAGCCGCAGCAGCTGTCTGCATTCGACAGTCTGCTGGATTAGTCATGAATAACACTCTGATTGTTATGGTTCCGCATGCAGTTGACATTTTGCTAAATAGGACCAAGACACAACACCTTACTAGCGCTCGACTATCCAGTTACGAACTTACCCTGCTAGCAAGTCACATCCATATAAAGAGGTGTGATACACTCAACCCCGCTACGTTATTACCCATCCCGACAGAGACAGACAAGATTGACAAACATGACTGTTGTTTCAGGACAGAGGAAGAGACAAAAGGGAGAGTAGACTTACAAGACACTCCCCTTCCCGAATGCAATGATACTCTATGGGTTGATGGTTCATGTTTCAAGTTGCCGAATGGTGATACGACTACAGCATATGCCATAACGACATTACACACCATTGTAGAGACTGCACGCATTTCCCACGGTTCTGCACAAGCCGCCTAACTTTCAGCGCTTACTAGAGCATGTGTGCTGGCGAAAGGGAAGCGAGTGAATGTGTACACTGACAGCCAATATGCCTTTGGTGTGGCTCACAGTTTTGGGAGATTATGGCGTGAACGTGGGTTCCTTACGTCCCATGGTGCAAAGATACAACATGGCCAGCTAGTTAATGAGCTCCTTGAGTCACTCACCTTGCCCCTACAAGTCGCCATTATAAAATGCAGTGCACACAGAAAGATTCAGGATGATGTTGGCCGCGGAAATGCATTTGCAGATGAGGTTGCGAAAGGAACTGCAAGGAACACAATGAGTCGGATGTATGTCATGGGTCCCGCTAGATGGATTGCTGATGTGGGAATGTGTGAGGACACCATTGAAAGCGTAAAATCGATACAAGCCGAGGCCACTGAGAACGAAGTGAATGAATGGAGAGGAAGCACAGGTAGAATGGATGCGAATGATTGTTGGGTCGAATTATCGGAACACCAGCGATGGTTATTACCTAACGCATACGTACTTGCAGTAGTAACGATGGCTCACGGAATGGCACACATCAGTTCGAGAGGAATATGTAAACTCTTGGCCCCAGTATGGCAGAATAGCAATATCCCAAAATGTGCAAAGAATGTGGTCGAAAAGTGTATGGTATGTTTGAAGTACAATCCCGGTAGGGGAACCCCAACTCCAGCTGGTCATTTTGCGCCTCCAACGTACCCGTTCGAGGTTTTACAGCTCGATTTCATCCACATGGAGAGGTGCAACAATCTGAAATACGTTCTCGTTGTTGTTTGCGCCTTTTCAAGGTGGGTGGAAGCGTACCCCCTTAAGGACAATACCGCCTTATCAACTGCCAAAGCCCTTGTCAAAGAGTTCTTCCCTAGGTTCGGTATGCCTAGAATCGTCTGGAGTGATAACGGAAGTGAATTCGTAGGATGCGTGATGAAGAGAGTGTGTGAGTGTTTAGGCATCCACCAAAAATTCCACTCTGCAAATCACCCCCAATCAGCTGGATTAGTAGAGTGCTACAATGGCACTCTAAAACTCAAACTAGCCAAGATCCAAGCCGGGACAGGTCTTAAATGGCCTGACGCCCTGCCTCTAGCACTTTTGTCAACCAGGACGACTGTCCACTCCAGGTTAGGACTTAGCCCCCATGAGATCGTGTTTGGCCGCCCAGCCAACGTCTGGGGCGTGCCAAGACCCAAGAAACTAAGCGAGATAGAACACCCCGTACTGCTTGACTATTTGTGCGAATTGACAACTAAATTGCGTGTTTTACACCAACAGGTTCACAGTTCGTCTCCACCAGCCTCTGACGATCCAGGTCACCTCATCGAACCCGGTTCGTGGGTTTTGGTGCGGAATTTCAGCGCACCAACAACGGACAGCCGAGGTGGACCGGACCATACCTGGTGTTGCTTTCAACGAGATCTGCTGTTCGGGTTGAAGGCAAGAAGAACTGGGTACATGGGACCCACTGCAAACGAGTCCCTCTACCCCTTCCATACGACCGGTGGGTCAACAAAGGACTTGCCGACTCTGAGACAGAATCCGTACCTCGCTTCATCCCTTTCAGCGATGCCCGTTTGAAAGAAACTAGTACCGAAAAGGAGAGTGATCATATTTTGCAAGGACTTGTGTCACCATCTATGCAATTGGACACTACTGAACCTGAAACGCTGTTTGAAGATCACACCGTACCTGGGAAACGACGATACAACCTGCGGTCTAGACAAAAGAACTAATAAAAGTTTGATCTAATGTAATTTCCTTTTTCCCCTAAGGACTATTTTTGGATTTTCAGCTCTCTCGTCCCAAGGGAACTAGCTCATTTTTGATTTTTCGAACCGTCATCCCGTTCTGCTGCTAGGGTCGCGGTTGAAGTCTGGGGAGTGCAACTGGGAAGTTCTAGGTCCACGGTTCTGATTGGTCCACGGGAGTTACCCCGGACTGAGCAGAGCGCGCTCCCTGGGAGAATCAATCAACCACCGCGGGCAGCAACTAGAGGATGGAGTTTCCAAGGGTAGAGAGACCTGTCAGGCTCACGAACTTCGAAAAACAGTTATGCATGATACTGTCCAGAAGAAGATTCCTGATACTATGTGTTTTAATGTTATGTAGCATACTTGTGTTTTTTACTAGTTATACACTATTCGTTTTTAAAGTTACCTTTTCGAATGACACCCAGACACCACCTCCTCCCACTATTTCTCCACACTACTTTCACCCTTTACCTGAACACGAGTCTGCCCAAAGACTCGAATTTGTAAACAACTCTTTCATCCAGCTTCTACACCAACACCAGTCCATAATGAACACGTCAAACTGTTGGATATGCGGACTTATGCCACACACAACCGATAAGGGGGTCCCATACTTCATTTTGCCATTCAGCTACTATGGTTCTCTGTGGGCATTCCAGACCTTGTTCTTATTCGCCCTAGAACCATACCCGACCCGTTCCGCTGCGAGCGATTCCAGTAACAAGGCACTAATCGCAGGGATACGAATACGAATTTTTTACAACGCACTACCATTACATCGCAACTTTTACCACGCAAACCATTACAACGCAATGCGCTGGGGGGCGCTCTAGGATAGGGAATGTATTTAATATACTATCCAACACCTTCCCTGCTATCCACAGGGACTGGAGTTGGAATAGTAAATTAAATAATTCACTATCCAGCGCCTAAAAGCATTATGCGTTGTAATGGACTGCGTGGTAAAAACCGCGTTGTAAAGGCATGCGTGGTAAAAGCATGCGTTGTAGTGACACCAATCCCATATCTGACAATGCCCAAAGATGAACTGAGTCCCTACACCCGTTGGAATGTGACTAAACATGGGGTTTACCTGGTCAAGAGCCAGGCAGCACAGAAATCTCGCCCAGTTTGGATAGTTCCCCACCGAGGACAGTTGGGAAAGAGCGTTTGCACGGAAACATATGTATTTACTTACCGAACTTCCCCTATACTCTTGGCAGCCAAAGGCACGTATTTCGTTTGCCACGACCAAGCCTACACGTGGTTGCCCCCTGATTTCTCAGGTACATGTTTTATTTCATTTCTGCTGCCTCCTACCTACACGGCCCGAGCAGATTACCATCGGACAAGGACAGCTAGAGGTGTCGTGAGTAAAGACAACACCGCGGGTCAGGAATTCGCTGACTTCGCAAAGGGTTTTCTGCCATTTTGGGGGCCTATGGTGAACAGCAGAAATATTCGACAGTTAGCGAGGATAGTTGAATCCGCCGTGACTACGACGGCCGGAGCACTTGGCAATTTGACAACAGAGCTTCAGTCGGATCGACTTATGACCCTTCAGAACCGAATTGCCTTAGACATCATACTCGCCGATCGTGGTGGTGTGTGTAGAGTCATCCAATCCAGTTGCTGCATTTTCATCCCTGATAACGCACCGACAGTATACCAGGCCATCTCCAAATTACACGAAATATCTGGTTCCCTTCACATTGAGAAAGGGGATTGGTCACTGCTGGGGTGGTTCTGGGAGCTGATCACTGCCTGGGGATGGAAAACCTTGATCTTCATTGGGATGATCTTGGCACTTCTGTTCATGTTTTGCTTGTGTATACAGTGTGCTCCTGCACTATGTGGCCTCTGTGCTACCTCGTGTGTACGGAAGCCTGTGTCGCAGGACGAGCTAAGTAACAGAATGATGCTACAGCAACATCTCCACGAATTTCTTCATACCGATTTGGACTCAGATTAGCATGAGTTATTGCCTTATATGAGGGCAAAAGGAGGGTCTGTGGTTCTCAAAATCCGGACCCCGTTGTTTTCCCGATATCGAGGTCCAATACCCGTGTCACAAAATTTCAACGTACCAAGATAATTTTGGTGTCTATGAACCGATAATGATTAGGACATCATTCCTATGTATTTGCGTTACAATCGAGGGTTGCCAACACCCCTAAATCACAGTTTCCGTCCTATCCCTTAAACTCCATTTTGTGAACGGCATCCATCTTGCATCTTGCCCTCATGATAAGTCAATTAAAGGTCGAGCTTGATCCAAATAGACACGTCCACCTTTCGTGACTTTCCCCTGACCTGTCCCAACTGACTCCACTGTCTTCGGCCAAACCTGTTTAGGCAGCTCCTCGCCCAGTGGCCGAATGCGATAGCATCTACGCATAACATTCCATGAACCATTCACTACATACAGACCATGCTTTCTGCAAACATGCACCTGTCCACGTTCCTTGTTTTATGGCCAGGTTTATGACTGGGTTACACCTTTCTTTATTAAGGTTTCATCGATATCTGATGGGAGTTCCAGGCCTAACTGGGTAATCTATCAACGAACTGGACATCTAAAATATGGGCTTGCTTACATGACTTCGCTCTTTGTATTATTGTAGAAATATGTATATTGCCGTACCATAAAACTCAAGAATTCTTGCTTGAAGCCATATATCTTGTATATAAGGAGACGGCTGGTTCTGTAAAAACGAACAGTCTCCCAAAACCTACTCTCCGTGTGGTGTACTTCTGGGACACGTGTTACTTGGTAGCTACCAATAAAACTTGATCTTTGACTGCGATAGAAGACTCATGGTTTCTGTGGTCCGGAACAAGGGAACTCAGAGGTCTTCGGGTGTTATCCCCTGACACCAGCGGGTTCCTAAAAACCCGTTACCTCAACAGTAGGGAAGGTTTTGGAATAGTAAATTATACTATTCCTTAGGTTAGCGCGCCCCCTACAGCAAGTCGTTGAAACAACTTGCGATGTAATGGACGCGTAGAAACAACGCGGTCCTTTAATGACCAAGTTATAATGGAAGCGTGTTATGGAAACAGCGTTGTAAACACTGTTTCCCAGTGAGATGCGCCCCTTTGGTCCCCTGCTGCAGGGCTTGCTGCTATACAGTATTATCTTTCTCTCTGAGTTATCGCTCTGAGCATCTATTGTGTTGTAGGGTTGGATGAAGAAACCCTGAATAAAACGGTCGCCAAAGCCCTCAGAATAATCTTCAAGCTTCCAAAATATACCTCCCCTACCCAAGTAAGACTTGAATTCGGAATAGCAAATCAGACAATAAGTAGGAAGGCCGCATACGTAAAAAGCTGGTATAAAATAAAGAACGCAGCGGCGGGATCATTGAACTCATTTCTATGGAAGGAAATATCAAGAAAAAATGTCTCCCCTGCCAAGGCCTACCTTCAGTCAGGGATTAGGATGTTAGCCTTGGAAGACGTTTGGGAGTCAGGACTTCCATTTAAAAATGTTAAAGACCTGGTAAACAAGTCGGCAAAGCTTGTCTCTCTTGAAAACGACAAAGAAAGCTTAACTAAGAGGACCCACAGCTGGTTTGTGATACAAAGCTACCTAAAATGCACGCCACAACCATATCTCGGAACCAGCTTCTCAGGCTCACTAAAGGAAGGCTTCTTAACCTTGAGGATGGGCATTTTACCTGTCAAACCCCACATGCCCCCCTGGAAACGTTCATTTGCAACCACATCATGCAGATTATGTGGCGAAACCAAAGAAGATATGCTGCATCTTCTGTGTATATGCAAGTCTCTAGACCGGGAAAGGAGAGAGCTGTTAAAACCGCACATAAACGAAATGCATATCCGGTCTTGCAGACAGGCAGTTAAGGCATGTTTTAATGGGGTCAACACCAGACTAACCTGCAGTTTTGTCCGCTTTTTGAAAATTGCACAAACAAAACTTTGCGCTGCACCCTGAGCACAGTCGCCCTTGCCTATGACTCTCAAGTCGGTAACTTCTCGACCCGCTGTTCACCGACACAAAGTCTAGTAGATCATGATTAAATAATCGACCATTAGATCTACGGACACACGTGTTGCCTTCAATCCGGGACTCTCCCACAGCCTTCATTCGAATTTTACACCTTTACTTAATTATAATTTATGGATTTTAATTAACCAACTGTTCGTTTTTTTACATTGACACCATGTTTTTAATGAAATTCTATATTTATGTTATATATGTATTTTATACTGCTGTGTGAGTTGCTAAGATTTTAATTAATCAAGCAATAAAGATTACTTACTTACTATTGTGTTGTAGAGAGATTTTACATGGATTGGGTCAGAGTGTCTTTGTGTGAAGTTTGAACCTTACAAAACTGAGGCGGAGTAGCACTTTGTTGCTCAAGTACTATTATTTGTCCCAATATTTGATTTGTTTGATGATGTCAGGAGGTTATCTGTACTAGGTACAAATTGAGCATTGCTCATTTGAATACCTCATCGGGTCTCTGATAGATCCTGAGGACAATGCTTGACTCTACAAGGGCCTCGAGGGATTGAAACGAATGAACTACCATGGTGATTACACTGCAGTGAAGCAACTCATTGCAATAGGGTTGACACCACTGGGTTGACAGATGATATTTGGGTGAGAGGCAGCACTGGGAAAAATGCAGCCACCCTACAGGTTCTAGGGTCAGCACCATCAGTCTTCCAGTCAAAATGTCTGGTCTTGGGTTTCCACACTTAGGCAAATGGTCTAATAATAAATATCAGCACACTGTCTGGACACAGATATCACAGATCTATTGTAATAGAGCTTGGCGACTTATTATGTTACTCATTATATCTTACACTGGTAGAAACTAGGATGGAGATTGTGGACAGCAAGCTATTGACAGTCTTCGCCCAGCCCTATTCCCTGAGAATTATGAGCCAGATATACTAACATTCAATTTTCAAAAATGGAACGCAAATTTCACACTAAATTTATGAGAATCAAATCAGATTTTGTGAACCAACCTTTGTACTAATAGGTCGGTTCGCAAAAACGAGATTCGGAGTGGGTTGCTATTCAACCTACCTCATTAACATGCATGAGGTAGGATGCAAATCGAGACTCACTCTGACTGGAAGCCATCACAGGGTTGGTGGGCTTCTAGGGTCACGAGACAACCATATCTACGATTGTCTTTAATAAAGTAAATGTTTTCTTTTTTTAAATGTAGCCCATTTTCCTTACAGGAAACAAGTCTGCATTTAAAAATAATAATTACTTTTATATTTAAAAATGTGTTTAAGGGTTGACAGTGGTCACCTGGTCCATAGCTTACTCTCAAACAATCACTTTCCTACATTCACAAAGGAATGTTGGCCCATGCGAATGCGTACCACCGCCTCCTTTGAAGAGTCTGTAGCTTTTCAATGGTTTGCAACAGGAAACTGTGGTTGTAAACCATTGATACACTACATACCAAATCGCAATTTTGATTGCACGTCCTAAACACGCCCCTTTCAAATTGCAATTCTGTGTCCATTTCTAAATCCATCATGTGATTTGGTAACTGCTTATTGAATCACAAAATATGTTTCATGAACACCAAAAAGCAAACGCTTGGACCCAAAGACTGGGATTTTGCAGTTCACAGGGTTAGTGATCTCAACATTGCTCAGTACAAACAGCACCACAAGTGTAGCCATCCGCTGCAAGGCCAATTGAAAGCCCTCTCTTCTCTTCCTATGACTTCCAGATGGGTTATGTGCGACTTTCATGTGAGACACTGCCACGTTTAGGAGAGCATAAGAATAATAACAGCTTATTTTTGTATTGTGCTTCACACTGCACTTCTGCTGTCAAAAAAAGATACCACCACTACCCATTTCAATGGTACTCAATTTAATCAACTCGGAAGGAAAGAGCCCTTGAAAAGCTCACCTCATGTTTTAGCGAAAAGCCTCCAATTGGGCCATTCCCACAGAGGGTGTGGCTAAGGAGACTCCAATTTTAGATCGATTATTCCAAACCTGTTTAGTGGAAAAGCCCAGTCAAGATCAGGGCCCTGGCTTTCCTCTGTGGATTCTCAAGCTACACAAGGTACGACAAGACTGAAACACATCCTCTGGCTGCTTGCTTCTTGTATAAAGTGGATGTGGCCCAGCAGTTCGGGTCAGACCACTCCTAATGAGGCATCGCCATATTGATTCCACATTGTAGGTCTCCTTTTTGTAATGGTACAAAAAATGGAATATATGACCAGAGTTTGCAAGTGTTATGTTAGGCACCCCCATCTCATGTAACATTCCTATGATGACTTTTTAAAGAGCCTGGGCCTGCACCCGGATGCTGACAAAAGGCGCGGGGTTTTATCATTTATGTCCACCTAAATCAGACAGGACTGGGTGTGATTTGACACCTGAATACACCAATAAGAAGGCCATAGAAAGACGTTCAACCTGCACTTAAACTATTTAAGACGATTATGCATGGACTGCATAGGCCCAGTTGTCACAGGTAAGGGGCAAATGGACTGACACGCTGCCTTCAGTGACGTATGAGCTGTGGTAGCCCCCACCTATTGCTTACACCCAGGCCAGGCATCAGGGGAATAGACGGCAGCCTGGCAGGATGTCGCTCAGAGGGTGGATGAAGCTGTTCTGCTGATGGCAGCCACCAGTTTCCATGGTAACTGGCGTTCTGCAAATAAAATAGGTCATGGGGAAAATATTACCAATCTCATTACTGAGAAAAACAGAAGCGAAGCATCTTTCAACTGGGGATGAACAGAGGATGCCCTGCAATCTCTGTAGTGAGAAAAGCAGCACTGGGTGCTTTAGCTATGATGCTTCTGCACTGAGAAGTTGCTTTTTAGCCCCTGGAAAGTAGAAGTTTCATCCTCATCAACTGTTGTTAATCAGTTATCCCACTCTGTTGATTATGCACTCTTCATTCCCTCTCTCCACCCAGAGATGTTGCTCCCTCAAGAATACTTCCCTGCACTTCTCTGCACGCAATCTCCCAGAGTATCCCCATCATATAGCATACCCTTCTAGATCACACACGCCACCAGATCCCTTCTCTGTGTGTGTACAACCTTACAGACCACTTCTGTATGCGCCTCCCCCATCATACACAACTGCTCTGCCAGTTGCTTCCAAGAATCTCATCTGCTTGGGTATTCCCAGGAGATGGTGAAAGCTGGGAATATCCGATCCGAAATATCAACAAGTCACAATATCGCAATCACAATATCGAGAGACAAAATATTGAAAGGTAAGTTTGTGTACATTTTCTATACCAAACTCCACATATGCATGGCTTGGTGAAATATATAACTTCAAGGTATGTAGACCTGGATTTGAAAATAGTAAATCCTTACCTCCTTTGTCTAGTTACCTATTTGATATTTTGTCCCTCGATATTGTGGTCCCGATATTGCGACTATTGATATTTCGGACTCGATATTTCCCACTACAGTCCAGATGACAGTACCCCCCTGTCTGTACCACACATCTAATCCCTTTTCCTAGTGTGGCCCATCACCCACTTCTCCTTTTGAGTCCTGTGCAACAGATCCCAACTCCAAGGATATTTCCCATTAGACCTGAGCAGTCTGTTGGTTCTTCCAATCAAATGTCAGCTTCCTGCCCACCGCCATTGGATTAGATGCTTCCTTCCATGAACACAAGTTTCCATCTCATTGCCGTGCCCTTTCCTTTAAGATTCCATCACCTTAGCCAGGGCGTTTTCCTTTTCATGTGCATAGTGATTCCTTCCATTTCCCAGTCCCTGCTCATCAGATCTTAGCTCATCCCAATCAGACCTCTTCTCCCTAATCTGATGACATCTCTCTGCCCTGAACCTTGGGACCCTATCTATCCTTATTTTCCTCTGATGCCACCCCACCCAATTACAAATGGACCCTTCCCTCTGTCGATCACCCACCGGATTCTGTTTGCCTGTCCAACTCTATGCTTCCCATCTTAGTCGCTGGCCATCAGTTTGTGGCATCAGAACCAATCGTTACTGGTACGCTATCACCTAAAGAACCATTTTGATAAGAAGAAGCTCATGCCTCATGAACGATAAATTGACTCTGTTCTTGGAGATCAGTGCAAACTGAGCAACATAAATAACATGCCAATCACAAGTACACATACTCACCAGCTGGAGGTTGGCAGGAGTGGCACGGCTTGATTTGAGAGTGGCGGCAGCTGGAACAGCTTCTTTAAGATAATAGAAGTGGGCACAAGTGTTTCAAGAAGACAGCAGCCGGCAAGGGATCCTTAGAATGGCAAGAGCGGGCACATCAGCTGCCATATAACAGTAAAAGAGTATGAAAAACTGGAAAAGGGCCTTAAAGGCTGCAGTGGTTGGCACAGGTCAGATGAGGCAAGTGTACTTTTAGTCATTTAGTGAGAAAAATGTGGGCACATGAATTTAGAAGCTGGTACAGTAGTCAAAAGATGAATTTGAAAGGCAGCAGCGGGCACAATATCCTTCAAAAGGACCTCGGAAGTTGGCACAGGGCCTTTGGAGATGCAGTAGCGGGGATGCAGTGTCCTCTGGAGTGGCAGCAGTGGTCAGTGTTTCTTTGAGGTGGCAGAGGTGGCACTGAGCATTAGAAAAAGTCAACAGCAGCGGGAACAGTGTTCTTTAGGGTAGCAGCAGCGGGCTCAAGACCATGGCAGAGGGACTACAAAGACGGCATGAACGAGGACAGCTTCTTTTGTGATGACTACTTTGATGTACCAGTCGTGGGCTCGGTATCCTTTACAGTAGTGGCACCGTGTCCTTTAAGTTGGCAGCAGTAGGCACGGGGATCCTAAGGTTGACAGTGATAGGCTGAGGCTCTAGGACGTTGGCAGAGTTGAGGGCAGCTGTGCTTAGAATGGCAGGAGGCAGCACAACCATGCACCATGGACGCAATGAGCACTTATTCCATTAGGATGGCACCGCGGCAGAGTCCTTCAGGGTGGCAGCTGTAGGCTCAGTGCGTCGTAGAGTGGAGTCCTTTAAGCTAGTAGCAGTAAACACAGTGCCCTGTTAAGTCCATGGGGTGACAGAGATGGGCAGAGAGTCCAGGAGTGTCACGGCATCTGGCACAACTTCCGTTAAGATGCCAGGGATTTGGCAGAGTCTTTCAGGTTGGTAGTCAAGTAAAGAGAGTTCACGAAGACAGCTGCGACGGGTGTAGGCTCTTCTCTGCAGGAAGTGGGTGGTAGATACGGAGTCCGGGTGGGTGGAAGCCCTGGGCTCGAGGCACCTTACGATTGCAGAATCAACATGTGCCCCGGGTGGTGCACTGATATCCGGCTCCTTCGGAATGGCAGCGCCACGCGCGACCAATGCAACTGTCTCTCCTCCCGGACAGTCTTTCCTTTTCGTCGTGTACGTTCCAGGTTATCTGTTCCCTTCTCTCGCTCTCTCGTTGTTCTTCCTGGCTCTTCCTTCGTCGCTCCAGTCTCACTGTCTCCTCTCGTAATTCCTTGCCTGTCTCTCCTCTCCATATCCCTTACCCTCCATCACACTCTCTCTGTTTCTCACACGATATCTCCCAGCCTTTCTCTCCCTGTACCCCACTCTCTCCTTCCCTTGTCTCTCGGCTTCTCATCTGCCGGTACCACCCTTCTTCCAGACCCCTCTCTCCTCAGGGTCTACCCTCCTCTCGTTTCCTCTTATCTCTGCCGCATCTGCGCACCTCTATTTTTTTTCTCCCTTATGCCTGTAGGTGTCTCTTCTTTTCGGCTTATCTTCTTCGCTATCCCCCAACAGCTCCGTCACGTCCTTTCTTTCATCCCCCTCTCTCTCGCGCTCATCGCTCCGCCCGTACCGCCCTCTCCTTTTCTCGCCTACAGAACCCTTTCCCTCCACTCCTTCCCCCTCTCATGCTTTTTGTCTCTCCCTGCCTCTTCTCTCTCGGCTGCCTCTCCTCTGAAAGAGAGGGGGGTGGTCGGGGGCAGGTGTTATTTCGTATCTCACAATGTTCTGATTATTCGGTATGTTTTTTTTTTATTCTCGCTGCTCACGCCTCCACGCACCCCACGCGCCTCAGACAGATGGAGGTGTCGGTGAACGTGCTCAGTGGAATGCGCGCGCTTCCCGCCTTCTCGCGTTAAACCCTCTTTATCTCACAATCTACCCGACGCTGCAGCGATCAGCCATTTTCATCATAACCCCCGATGCGAAGTACCGAGCAAAGCTCAATATCATAAACCCATGGCAGCTGGTAATCTGCTTAACATTTTCCTTCTCCAGATGTCAGTGCTCTCCTGGCACCATATCGTCATCCCTGGATGGGGTTTTCCCCGCCCCGCATCTGAAACACAGGTAGAGGGAAACAGGTCGCCGAGGGTATATACAAAGTTACCCACTGGGGCAACTGGAACAGTTTTGTACAACAGTTTCAAAAGTTTTCCACACAAGGACTCCAATGCCTCCCGCAATATCCTTATTCTCGCCCAGTCCGTTCATAATATCCTTAACTTGCAGGGGCGTTTCCGGGCTACATATATAATGTTGCTAGGGGCAACACCAAGAAGCCCCTTCTGAACCTATGCAGAGCTAGGAGATAGAAAAGCCATACATGAGCATTCAAACGAGCCGAATACTATTACCCTTTTTGGAGAACTCCAAAATGGCTGTTATGGCTGTTGATATTCAAATATAGAGTACCGACGTCTCACCTAGGGTGACCAACTGGCATGGGTGCAAATTCAGGACAGTGAGTGTAAAAATTCAGGGCAGGAGGTCAAAATTCAGGACAAAAATTCAGGACAGGAGGTCAAAATTCAGGACAAAAGGTAAGTTTTACAGATACATCTGAGGAGGTTGCACAATAGTATATAAGTAAGTAAATAGACAACCACTTAAGTACAAGAGAAAATACGTTTATATTAGGTTAAATCAATTGTGCACTTCATGTTTTTTCAGTATGTGCACAGCTTTAAGCAAATGTGCAGGTCTTTTTGTGGTAACAAAACCGCTGTCCCCACCCCCACCTTTCCAGCTCCCAGAGAAAACACCTGATGCCCGGTCCGGCCAGTCTGGCCTTGCTACCACCATCCAATGGCGCCCTCATCTTCACATAGACCCTCTCTCATGTGTATTTAATTTACTTTATTTTATAGTGCTACTCATCCCAAGTATGTAGGGTAGAGTGTCGGAGTGTGTTACAACACACACATATTATATATAGACAATGACTCATATAAATGTGAAAGTCAATGTATAGGAAATGTTGCTTAAGATAATGGTATAAATAACAACAAGAGGTGCCAGTGCTGATAAACATAACTTAGGACTATAATTAATCCTCCACAAACAGAAGATCAAATTCCAGAAAGGGATTGCTTATTAATCGCAATTTTATTTATGAAAAATCAACAATGTTTTATAAAATTCATATTTACATTTAAGGAAAAAACAGTCGGAGAAATCAATAAGAGAACGGACACAAAAGATTACAGTCACTTGAAATGATCCACCATTCACAACTACAATCATATCACATTCGCCTCACATTCGACACATGCAAACTTAACTCAAACATACCATATGTTCATTATCTACAAGGGAAAGGAACAAAACTGGAACTGCCTTAGTTAAACAAAACGTTTGGAGTAATTGGTTGAAAATTAGTATAAAACCAGAGATTATACAATTTCAAACAATGATTGCAAATAAATATAAATCAGTAATGCACAACAGATGACAAAAATTCTGTAAATAGACGTGACTCCTAGGCACAGGGGCAGACCAGTAAACAGATGGGCCTACGCGTTTCGAATCCCCTTTAATTCTTCGGAGATTCTCATCAGGGCCTCAGGCAACACCAAGGTCGCTTCAGCAGAAACTAGTGGTGGTCGAAAACCGGGGGATATTGCACGGAAACAAATCAGTCTTAAATGGTCAGCGTGTCCGCCCGGCAGGAAGAAGGGTCCACAGAAGGAATCGGGGGTGGAATGGGCCACAGCCCATGCGCGAGTGACTAGTGCTCATCGCGACGCCGACCGGTGAAATTGCCCCGAAGAAGAACTCGTTTATCCGCACACGCGATTGGTGCCTGCTTGTGCTGATGCTGCCACCCTTCTCGGATCCACTCGATTGAAACGAGCCGAAGTGCGAACATTGAACCCCTTCACACAGGACCCGGAGACTGCATTGTTATATTAATAAGACACGCCGACACGTAAAGTCCCCGGCCCCTCTGGTCCTTCCGGATGTGGCCGATTCCACCCCCGATTCCTTCTGTGGACCCTTCTTCCTGCCGGGCGGACACGCTGACCATTTAAGACTGATTTGTTTCCGTGCAATATCCCCCGGTTTTCGACCACCACTAGTTTCTGCTGAAGCGACCTTGGTGTCGCCTGAGGCCCTGATGAGAATCTCCGAAGAATTAAAGGGGATTCGAAACGCGTAGGCCCATCTGTTTACTGGTCTGCCCCTGTGCCTAGGAGTCACGTCTATTTACAGAATTTTTGTCATCTGTTGTGCATTACTGATTTATATTTATTTGCAATCATTGTTTGAAATTGTATAATCTCTGGTTTTATACTAATTTTCAACCAATTACTCCGAACGTTTTGTTTAACTAAGGCAGTTCCAGTTTTGTTCCTTTCCCTTGTAGATAATGAACATATAGTATGTTTGAGTTAAGTTTGCATGTGTCGAATGTGAGGCGAATGTGATATGATTGTAGTTGTGAATGGTGGATCATTTCAAGTGACTGTAATCTTTTGTGTCCGTTCTCTTATTGATTTCTCCGACAGTTTTTTCCTTAAATGTAAATATGAATTTTATAAAACATTGTTGATTTTTCATAAATAAAATCATACTTTCATCCATCATTCAGTCTTTCACCATTCATTCTGTCCTTCCATCTGTGTGCCCACCCATGTCCATATTTAACCATTTACAAACCTATCCATCACGTATCCTTCAATCCATTATTTCACTCATCCATCCTTTATGCATCCATCCATCCACCCTTTCACCCTATCCATCCTTACACTCATCCATCCACTCTTCCACCCATCCACCCATTCACTCATCCATCCAGCCATTTACCTATCCAGCCATCCTTTCACTTACTCATTTATCCACCTAGTCCAGAGGTCTTCAAACTTGTTGGCTCAGAGCCCCCCCTAAGCAAAATGTTTTGAGGTCGGGCCCCCCTCCAAAATTTATTGCAAGGATTGGGGGAGCAGGAGGGGCAAGGCTGTGCGCAGTAGGCAGGGCTTATGAGATGATTTCAAGAGAACTTTTTCTATAGCTTATAAACCGGACTACCTATGAGATTTATAAAACAGCAAATGCATCAAACAAAAACATATATTATCCCAAACATACTTATTCCCATAATTGGGGTGTTAAACTAGAACTAATGAGGTGAAATATTTCCCTTGACAGTATTGCCATGAGTTAAAATGACAAAATAATGAAGTAATGCTAACCGCATAATGTGCCACATTGTTCCGCATAATTTACCTGTTCCTGCTGCATAATTTAGTCAAACCTGCGGCATGATGTGGTCCTCTCCTGATAAGTTATTGCAGCAGCTCTGCTCAAAAATTCATGGTTGCAAAGATTTGAATTTCACACATTACTAAACAAATTCTCTCCCCCCCCCCCTCCCACCCCCCTTGCTACCTTACTCTCAGCAGGAAACAAGCAGAAGTTACCCTGGTGTGCACCCAATGTCAGTTGCAATGAAATGCACTGGAGAGTGTGGTAAAACCAAGTACAATTCACACTTGCTGAGACTGCATTGAGATGTGGCGCACTGTGAAAGGCCTAGTGTTATTGACATTTGTAGAAGAGCACCCATGAAAGGCAGTATTTAATTTTACAGAACACTGATTATAATATTGCTCTGTTTTGGTCATAAACGTAAAAAAAAGAACGAAACAATTCCATGAATATAGCTACATACATAATTGCTTTTTCAGAGGTGTATAAAGAAAGCACTGAAGCAAGGCAGAATTGCACACAAACTGTCCATATATATAGCAGAGTGGACATTTTACAGCTACATAGGCGCCTGCATGCATTTAGAGCACAAGGTGTGGTGTTTCATAGATGAAGGGCATCAACAGAATTTTCAAGAGTCTGTTGATGCCCCAAGATCTTGAGTAGACGGACTAGTTTCATGCTTTGGTGTCTGCCTGAATAGAGTTTAAAAAGATTGTGCTTTCACGTACGAGCAGCTTGCAGCTCTAACACTCAATGAGAAAGCTTCTCCTGCATGTTATTTCACACCACCTGAAGGAATACTCATGGCTGCAGCTTACAGTGATTTTTTTTTATAGATTCGGGGCAGAGAGATGTAATAATCTATTCAAGGCAGCACAGCTCCTAATATAGAGTTAAAGCAGAGGGGCTCCAAACCGTTGAATATTTCTCCTGTTTTTAAACAGGCCTTTTTTCACGTCACCCTAAGACTGAATCTAGAAGACCTCATGTCACCAAATCTTCAAAAATCAAAATAAGTTGAAGTAGAGAGAGTGGGCCTTGGGCCGTCACTCTTAAGCCGTTCTCTTTCATTTGGAGTCTAGATCGGGCATTTTTTATTTTTTTTAGCAAATTCTTTGACCCTGCCAGCACACTCCCTGACCCCCACCCCCACGCCACTGATCACAGTTCACACTTCTCGTCTCCGAGTAAATGAAGACAGCCTGGAATGCAGCAAATTAACATCGCTGCACTTCCAGGCCATCTTCATTTACATGTACTTTCAGAGGCATTCGCGCCCCCCTGGGAACCCATCGGCGCCCCCCCAGGGGGGCGCGCCCCACAGTTTGAAGACCTCTGACCTAGTCACTCATCCTTCCACCCATTCAGCCATTTAGTCATCTATTATCCCGTCCTCCCTTTCTCTCTCCATCCCCCTTTCACTTAGCCATCCATCCTTCCATCCACCCACCCATCCATCTACTCATCCACTCATGAATCCATCCATTGAACCTATCACTCATCCTTCCTTTCGCTAATCCATCCATCCTTTCTCTTATTATCCACCCTTTTACTCCTTCACTCATCTATCCATCCTTTTGTCCATCTACCCGCTCTTTCACTCACTCATCCAGCCTTACATCCACCTTTCACTCATCCGTCCATCCATTCACCCTTTCACTTATCAATTCATCAATCTATCCATCATTTCACTTAGCCATCCACACATTCACTCACCCACCAGCCACCCTTTCACTCACCCATCCATCCATCATTTCATTCATCCATCCAGCCATCAATCCATCCATCCCTTCACTTACTTACTCACTCACCTTTTCACATTAATTATGAGCTGAGCCTTTGTCTGCAGAGTTGCAGACAGAAGAGACCCATCAAGAAAGCCACCCTCGCTGTAGTTCCTAAAGCAAGGGGTGGGGTGGGGCAGGGTTCACTATTCCCCTGCACTTAGGCAATCTGAAAAAGTGGAAGGCATGAGTCATGCATAATGCACAGTGCCTGGACGTGAGGTGACTGTGACAAGGTGTTGTTTCTAGAGCTTTAAGTGAGATGAAAAAACTAGGGGGGTCTCTCCAAAAGGGTGTTCGATGTAATTAAGGAAGTGGCTTAAAACACCTAAGCTAAAAATCTGTGGACAACTGACGTGAGGGCCAATTTACGGACGGTCCGTGAAATTTACGGACGGTTGGTCACCCTAGTCTCACCTGGAATTTTAAATGATCCTAGAATCTGACTCAGTTTTGACAATTTGATTTCTGTAGTAGAACAGTTGACATGCAATGCATTGGAACCCGCAGAAGTACCCATTGGTTGAATGGCAGAATGCTTTGATTACTTACCGGTATTTGTATTACTCGGATTCCATTATCGTGTCCCAGTACTTAGGAAGCCGCGGCAGCTCCTCCATTATGGTGGAGTAACATGTCCCGCATGCTGCGAGTGCAGCAGGCAAACACATTAACAAAATGGTAATAAATACCATTGTATTAAAGTGTCACAGGCTTGCGCTGTTACCTACGCTGGACTCCCATAGCTGACACCGAGTGTTTCCGCGGTGGGCTGCAAGAGTGGGGGCCGGTTTTGGAACCCTAGGTGGAGCGTTTTAGTTACCAGGGGCCAGTTTTGCAGCAATAGCTGCGATATCAGCCCCTGTAACACAAAGTGCAGCGGTGATACAGGAGTGGTGCTTCCAACTAGCACCCCTCCAACCGGGGGCCGGCCAAGCTCTTTTGCCAGGGCGGGTTTTGGTTCCCAGTCCGGCGGTGGCTATTATAGAGCGATCGCAGGGGGTGGGGCTGATAAATGCGATTGCACTAGTAATGTAGCCTGCCAGTGTGCAGGTCAGATTAGCTGGCTACCTAGAGCTGCCAAATCTGACCTGCGCACTTCAGATCCTGTAATCCCAAGGCTGAGAAACAGCGAGGGATTGCAGCCGCAGGCCCCCAGCCTCAAAATGAGCGCTGGGTTAGCCTGCTCTAGCCAATCAGCTTTTTTTCACGGTGTACTAGGACGGAAGACCGTTCCTTTCTGCATGAGTCAGCCATCGAGAGTGCCGGGAGGAAGAAAGAGACTGCAACCAGAGCCTGAGCGGCAGCGAGGACACAGAAAAGAGCGTCGGGCAGCAGGCAAGTTCTTTGTTTTATTTTAATGCGTATTGTTGTCTGTTTTCCTTCCCACCTCGCCACTCCGCCCCCACATGAGCCGCTGCTGCAAGGCAGTGAGTAACATGCACCTCTGCAACAAAAAATGCAGCTGCCCATCTGATTCCAAAAACTGCATGGGGGTTGTATTATATAAAGTGCCCCAGGGCACCCAGCACGTCCCGGGGCACTTTGGTATTACAGAAAGGGCCGCAGACCCTTGTGCGTCCCTTTCTGTAATACAGATAGCGCTGGTGCACATATAGCACCAGTGCTATCACTAGAAGGTGTTCCCTCATTTGCATAGGGGCGTGCCCCGTGCAAATGAAGGAATCCCTTGCACTCTCCGTATTAAAGATGCAGGAGCAGAGGCAAGGAAGCTGTCAGGGGTCACACTGACAGTGTGCCTTTCAGTGCTCCCCCGAGAGCAGCCCTCTGGTGGGGGGGAAAGGGAGTCCTATGGACCCACTAGACATCCCCTTCAGGTGAGTGCAGTCACTCACTGCACCCGCCTGCAAGGGGAGCTCTAATCCCCTCTAAAATTGCAGGCGGGTTGCTACCTGAACACTGAAACATGGAGCGGCTGCTTCAAGGCCGCTTCCTATTTCACTTGAATGAGCTGCCCCCAGGGCTGTGCAACTTTGCAGCTGCCCCAGAGGCAGTGCATTCAACATAATACGGCACACTCTCCTTGTGAGCGCCGAGCGCACCTTTTGAAAGGTGCGCTTGGTGCTATCAAGGAGAATGTGCCATACTCTATTATCAAGCATTACTTCCTCATTCACTTCCTCGTCCCAGTACTAGTGGCGTAACACAGGCTCCGCAGTCCCCAAAGTGCAGGGGGCCCCGAAGCTCCAGGGGGCCCCACAGCACAATACTCTGGCTGGCAAGCTCCAGATTGAGTCCGAAGGGGGCCCCTCCACGTACCTTGCAGGGGGGGACCCCCTTCAAGTTTGTTACACCAGTGCCCAGTCCTTATGGATCTGGCAGTTTTTAGGTTTAAAGCATTTTTTTGGTGCAACACAAAGAAACAAACATACAGAGCGTATAAGGCGTCAAGTCACTGCGGCCAGGGCCGTGCTCTCGGCGTTAGCATCTCAAAAGGACATCTTAAACGCAGACTAGTCCGCAGCGACATTTAAAGACAGGCAGTGTTGCAGTAATATAACAACCCTCCCCACCCGAACTTTCCCCCCAAAGCCCCAACTCCCGGATCCCCTTTCCCCCATCCCCCCTGCGTCCAGTGCGCAGGCCTATCTCTTGCTGTCCACCCTGGTCGCTCTTTAGCGAAAGAAACTGGCCCAGCTTCCATTCAAGTGGTCGAGTCTGCAGGTGCCGTGAGCCTCAAGAGGCGGAGGTATTTGGGGCAAGTGAGTTCCCTGAATTCAGTGAGCAACAGAGACTGGAACGGTTGCCAAAGATCGTCAAATTGTTCTATATCCCCTGCCACTGTAAGCGACAGTTTCCCCATTCCCAAAACATGCCACAGTCTATGGAGCCAGCCCGTGATAGAGGGAAGCCTGGTGGTGCGCCAGTGTAGTAGGATGTTCTGTACTGCGGAGCCTAATGCAATAGCTATCTGTCTGCCTCTGCGAGATCTAAGGGGATACATTAACCTGTTTGGGAGTCCCAACAATATGTATGCTGGGAAGCGTGGCAGTTCGGTGTCGAAATGGGAGTCTATCTCATCTAACACTTCTTTCCAGTAAGAGTCTAGGAGCGGACATTCCCATAGAATGTGTGTCAGTGTGCCCACGAGCCCGCATCCTCTCCAACAAGCGCTGTCCTTACTATGGTCCATTTCATGTACTCGTTCCGGGGTATAGTACCAGTAGGTGGAGACCTTAGTCAGTGTTTCAATGAGTCCCATGTGGTATGCTGAGTGTCTTGCTCTGTATGATATCTGCTCCCATTCCTTATGGCTCAGTGTCCTGCCCAATTCCCGTTCCCAGCGCTCCCTCCCCGGGTTGTAGAGGTGTGAAGAAGATGGTTGCAGTAGTTTATAGAGGTCTGTAATCAGTTTCGCATCCGACGTGCGAGTCATGAGCCATCTTTCATAAGGGTCATAAGGGAGGAGTTGCCTATCTGGCGCTGCCCGTACCTGTGGGTGTAGTGCTCAGTGGCGAACCTGCATGTAGCGGAGTCTTTCGGACTCTGGGAGTGAGTGTACCTGTCGGAAGCGCGGGAAGGGGATGACCCCCTCTGGGCCGTACATATGACACAGGGCCCGACACCCGGCTGCTTGCCAGTGGGTAAAGGCCCTCCTTTCCATCCCCGGAGTAAAGTCCGGAATGTCTACCAGCGGTGTGAGTGGCGACGGGAATGTGGTAAGATTGTGAACGATGTTGGTGGCATCCCAGACCCGTAGGGGCACCCTGGTGACAAAGGAGGCATATAAATTTGCGGGGCGATGAGTCCGGCGCAGGAATGGCACCTCCTGTAGGGGCCGGCCCACCACCGCCTGGTCCTGGTAGAGCCAGTGCTTGTCCGATTCCCACCTACTCCATTCTACGAGATAACGCAGCTGTGCCGCTTGGAAGTATTTGCGGAGATCCGGTATCACTAGTCCTCCAGCCTCAGGGGCCAACATAGAAAGTGTCCTCTGCATTCTGGGCTTTCTGCCTTTCCAAATAAAACGCGAGAGATCTGCCTGCGTCTGTTGGATCCACCCAGCGGGTGGTTGGAGCGGTAAGGCTCTGAACAGGTACAGAACCTGGGGTAAGACCGTCATTTTTACTGCAGCTATTCTGCCCAACCAGGAAAGGGTGCTGCGATTCCATCGTCCGAGTTCCTCCTGGATCTTCCTGCCCAAGGTGGCGTAGTTAGCTGTCACCATAGCCGGCAAGGTGGGAGCCAGCTGGATCCCCAGGTAAGGCACCAGATCCGACGAGCATTGGGAACAGGCCTTGTAGGTAAGATCTAGTGGCTGGCGCAAGGGATACATCCAGGGCCACCGATTTCCCCATATTCATTCTGAAGCCTGCAACAGCAGCAAAGGAGTCCAGCTCCTCAATGCACACCGGAAGGGCAGACCGGGGTTCATCTAATGACAGTATAATGTCGTCCGCATAGAGGCTTATGGTGTGAGTAGAGCCCCCGAACCGCACCCCCGTTGCCGCCGGGTTCGTACGTATCTGTTGGGCGAAGGGCTCCATATAAAGGGCGAAGAGCAGGGGCGAGAGCGGGAACCCCTGCCTAGTTCCCCTCTCAATGTCAAAGCTCCGTGAACTGTAACCATTCACCCGTACTACTGCTGTTGGGAATTTATAGCAATTAAGGATCACGGACCGAAATTTCTCTCCTATACCTACCCTCCGCAGGACTTGTTCTAGATAGGGCCAATGTACCCGGTCAAACGCTTTTTCAGCGTCCACCGCCAACATCATTCTCTCTCCAGGAATTCGGGAGGCCTTCTCTATAAGGTGGACAATCCTCTTGGTGTTGTCCACCGTCTGCCGCCCGGGAACGAATCCCGCCTGGTCCGGGTCTAGAAGCCCCGGTAGATGGGGGGCTAGTCGGGCCGCGAGGATCCCGGTATACAGCTTAAGATCCACATTTAGGAGAGATATCGGTCTGTAGGAGCCGCATTGTGACCAGTCCTTTCCTGGCTTGGGGATGACCGTGAGAGAGGCACGTAGGAGGTCAGGCGGGATGGGTCCCGGAGCAGCGAACGAGTTAAATAGGCGGGTGAGGAGCGGAGCCAACAACGTGCAAAACATTTTATAAAAGAGAGATGTATATCCGTCCGGCCCCGGAGCCTTACCGTGCTTAAGTTTGGCGATGGCGGAGATCACCTCCTCGATTCGAATTTCTCTGTCTAGGTACTCTGCCTGCGAGGGGGCCAGGGAAGGGAGGGTGACCGAGTCCAAGTACGCCGTTGTCGCAGAGTCATCCGGGGGATCCCCGGCGTAGAGATCTGCGTAAAACCTGTGGAAGGTTTCAGCAATATCGGCGTCCTCTGTGACCATCGACCCTGTGGGGTCAGAGATCTCCTTCACCATCTGTCGCTGGTGCATCACTCGGAGCCTATTAGCCAGCAATCGGCCACAGCGGTCCCCCCCCGGTGTAGTAGGTATGACGCAAACGAAGCGCAGCGTACTCCGCGCGGTCCATGTCCAGGGCCGTCAGGAGTTTCCTCACCTCTTTAAGCTGCTTCCAGATCCGGGGGGCCCCCGTCTGGCGGTGTATCTGTTCGAGCTCGCAGGCCCGAGTCGAAGACCATATTGAAGTCTCCTCCGATGATAATGTCCCTGTCCTGCGAGGCAGTGACGTCTATCAGTGCCGATCGTAAGAAGCGCTCCTGCTGGTCATTAGGGCTATACAGGGACCCAACCGTAATGGCAACACCCCGATCCTCAACCTGTAGGCTAACAGCCTGCCTTTGTGTTCTGCATGTTTGTGAAGGACTTCCCCCCTGAAATGCCGGGCCACTAGGATCGCTATCCCCGCAGTCTTAGTGTTGCGGGAAGAAAAGAATTGCGTCGGGAACTTATGGGAGTCACGGGGCAGCAAGTGGGTTTCTTGAAGAAGACAGATATCCGCTTGGGTGCTCTCTAGTAGAGACAACACCGCCCGTCTCTTGACCGGGTTGTTTAGGCCCCTGACATTAAGAGTCACTATCTTAAGAGTCGTTGATGGCATGTAAGATGACGGAAGTAAAAGCGTAAAACCACCGCCTGAGCGGGACAAGGTGCATGAATGCTGCGAGGGCGGCTAAGACCTGCATAGTGCACCGGACGACCCACCCTCCCCCCCGGGTTCCCTACCCCCAACCAATACTCCCCCGTCCCACCCCCCCGGCCCCTTCCCCCCTGACCCCAACTTAGAACAACCCCAACACCCCCTTCTCCAACCTCCCTGCGCCCTCGCTGAATTCCAGAACCACATAGTCCCAGTCTAGTCCTCAGTGGACAAGTCTGTGGAAAGTTACTGAAGTGGACGTCCAGCCACTACACTCCCGCCCGCCACCCCTCCCCCCAGAACCCCCAAACCTGCGCTGCAAGGACTGCTGTGTCGATCTCCCCCCGGAGTCATCTTAGGCTGTCAGCGCGATGTCACTCGGGCCCGTATCCCTGGTCACCTCCCGCACTGCATTGTCCATTTCTGCTCGGATAGTAGGCGTGTCCGGTCGAGCAGAGGATTCAGAGGACCGGCGTCCAGAGACCCGTTGCCAGCCGTCCCTGGTGATGCGTCGCCGCCTTGGAGTAGGTGCATCTCCGTCCGTCGCGGTAATTCCCAGTACCTCGCAGGTATCCTGGAGGGAGCGAAGTTGGTGCAGGGTGCTGTTCCATCGGAAGATGAGGCGGAAAGGGTGGCCCCAGGAGTATTGTGTCCCATGTTCTCTCAAAAAGTCCGTTGCTATTTTAAACGCTTTGCGCTTCTGGAGCGTGATTGCCGATAGATCCTAGAAGAGAGCAACCGGGTGTCCTCGGAAGTGTAGCGACTGCAGCTTCCGTGCTTCACGGAGGATCCGTTCCTTAAGTGGGAAGTCAGGCAGGAAGGCCAGGATATCCGGTGGTGGAGCCGAAGCCCGACGTGTTAGGCCCACTCTATGCACCCTATCAATACTAATAGGGAAGTCCTCCTGCTCACCCAGTACCTCCCTAAACAAGGCCTGCAGGTACCCAGCAATGTCCTCACCCTCTTCTTTAGGAGGTACCCCCCGGACCCGGATGTTGTTCCGGCGGGACCGGTTTTCAAGGTCTTCATTGTGCGCCTGAAGGTCAAGTTGTTGATCCCTCAAGCGTATCACCTCCTGCTGCAGCTGCACGATCTCCTCATCCCTCGTGTGTCCTGCATATTCCATGGTAGCCACCCTTTCGCCAAGGCAATCGACTTTTCTCCGTACCTCCCAAACCTCTCCGGCCACCTCCTGCTTCAGCGTCTGGAAGTCATCCCGAAGAGAGCTGAAAAGATATTCCAGGAAGGATCTGGTGACTGGTGGTTCTCCACCGCTCACCTCTGGCGAGCCCCTCGAGGGGCCTGGCGAGTGCTGCCCCTTGTCCTGTTTCGCTGGACCCCTGTTCAGCATTTCCGGCAGCGCCGTTCCCCCTTCTTGCCCCCTCTGTTGCCGGCCATCTTATAAGCGGGAACCTCTTGGTCAGGGTCCTGTCGTGCTGTCGGCCAGCTCCAATGGTCAGCAAAGTTCAGGGACAGCTACCCATCCGGGTGGTCCACCCCTTATGTTGCTGAGGCTCGGCCTACCTCCTTCGATGGGCACAACGGTCCATCCACCTCTGCCTCAGGTCCTTCAGTTCGCTTCTCGTTCCCAGTCACATGTCGGCGGCCATCACCAGCCTCAGGGCGGACGCGGTAGGGTTCGTCCAAGTAGTGCGACTGCGCCTCACCACTGCCTCCCTAACAAGTACCGGTGTCGCTGTTTCCTCGGGTACCGGGTACACTGGGTGTCTGCACTGTCGGGCAAGTTACGTTTCTGGCTCCCCAGGACTCACCGAACCATCCGCGATCTCTCTCCGGTCATCCCTGCGGCCAATAGATCTATAGGCCTCCCCGGTCGGATCCAGGCCGCTGCTTCTCGGACGGCAATATCCGGTATGCTCTCTCACCCAGGCTCCAGGCTACTTCGGCAGACCGCCACCGCGCACCGTCTCCACCAGGGGTTCTGGTCGGCTTTGTGGGGGCTCGGCCCACACCCGGGCCCTCTGCTGTGAAGACCGATCGCCCCCCGGGCCGTTCGCTGAAGAAGCAGTGTTCACCCGGCAAGGCCAATCTGGGCCCAATACCTCTTTCCGGCGGTGTAGCGGTGCTTTCCCAGGGACCTTGCCCTCCGCTGTTGTCTCCCTCGTCGATGGCTATTTGCCTTCACTGCTGCCCTCAGCGAGGTCCGCTGCTGCTAAGCCTCCCGCAGATGTTCCTCCCGCAGGTGTTTGGGCCGGCCCGCCAGTAGGCCGTGTCCCCGGCCTTGCGTAGGGGCTCAACGCCAAGTCACATGCTCCGGCACCGCCGCCTCCCGTCTCCGGGTGCCCCCTCACTGCTGGGCACCGCCGGGGATTCCGGCAGGGCCTCACTCCCACCGCTGGGCGGTCTGCACCGCGCTGTTCTGCCCCGGATCCTGGCCTCACCTCAGCGCCGCCTCGCCTTCGGCCGCTTTCCCGGAGCTCCGCCGCTGTGTATTCGGGGATCGCTCAGTGCTCCAGGGTGGTACGCCGGATGCTCCCCCACCTCCGATGCAGATCGCCAGTAGGCCGGGGGGAGATCCGCTTAAATTTATGGGTCAGGGGTCCGTCGGTAGGCCGCGTCCCCGGCCTTGCGTAGGGGCACAGTGCCGGGTCACGTGCTCCGGCACCTTCGCCTCCCATCTCTGGGTGCCCCCTCACTGCTGGGCTCCGCCGGGGATTCCGGCAGGGCCGCACTCCACTGCTGGGCGATCTGCCCTGCACTGGTCCGCCCCAGGCCCGGACTCTATGTCTCCGTCTCCTTTGCGAGCCTCGGTGCCCGGCCTCTCTGCGGCGCCGCCTCTGCCGTCGGCCGCCTCCCTGGGGGCTCCGTCGTTGCGTACTCCGGGATCGTTCAGTGCCCCGGGGTGGTCCGCCGAATGCTCCCCTACCCCCAATGTAAATCTCAAGCAGGCCGGGGGGAGATCTGCAAAGATTTATGGTTCAGGGGCCTAGGTTCGTGGGAGCTCGCGGAGAGTGCGACCGCTCACCTCGCCATCTTGACCACGCCCCCGATCTGGCAGTTTTTGTCCAAAAGTCAAACTACAGAACATAGCAAGGCCAGTGGTGACTCAAATATTCAATCAACAAATAGTAAGGCCTTCCTGAATATCATCTAGCAGAATGGACGATAACACATTTGAACCAAAGGATTTCCTCTCACCCGAGCTGCCTACATTGGGTAATGGGAAACAAAAGTGGAAAGAGAGGATTAGGAAGAAGCAGCACAGATGTTTTACAAGGATGTACCTATAGCCTCTACCCAGTAAGAGGCTATACATTTAGTGGAATAAATCACCACCTCCTCAGGGTAATTATAGGTCATAATAAACCATGCAAATACCTGATCTCTTGGGGGCCTGGCTTGGAGAGGAATGGAACCGGTCATGAGTTCGGAGCTCCGGTATCCCTGGCCCACATAGCTATTTCTCCAGCAATTGAGAATAGAAATGGAAGGTTTAGTCCATGCCTAGCATGCCTAAAGTTAACAAACAAGGAATTGCACTGTCTAATGGTGGAGCTGCTGTCTAAATAGAACACTAATACCACCACTGGGTCTGGGCACCCAACAGCACAGCTTGCCACAAGCTACTGATAAACAAAACAATGTGCACGTGCTGCTATAATTTCTCTTTTGCCTGAACTCTTTTGGCTAAAACATCTGACTTTAAACCAATGTTTCTTGTGCAAATAATCACTTTTTATTTTGGTTTTCTTTGAGTCAATTATTCAATTTAGACTGCAAAAGCCAAAAAATCCAGAGCGACAAAAAATTGTACAAATTATCATCACTGTGTATAATTTTTATATGGCTTTGTTGCAACATTTCATTTGTTTCAACCGAAAATAATTGATATATTTTCTTCTGTGTTTGTTTGTTTTTTATTTGTTTTTTAAGTGTTGTATATAGTGCATTGTATGAAAGAGGTATGCTTGTTGTTTGAATGGTGAAAAGTTGTTATATAACATTGTAAATATATTTTTTTGTGTTGTACATAAGGTCTAAAAATGAAAATGTTGGTTTAAATAATTTTCCAAAAAAAGTCTAAATTGAATAATTGACTCAAAGAAAACCAAAATAAAAAGTGATTATTTGCACAAGAAACATTGGTTTAAAGTCAGATGTTTTAGCCAAAAGAGTTCAGTCTAAATAGAAGACCAAGGCACACTGATCATCTAGGGATTGCAGCCAAATCTCAGAAGGAGTAGTAGGATCAGAAAATAAAAAAAGAAAAGATAATGTCTCAGTGTCAGAGTGTGTGCTTATGGAAATAAAATGGAGCTAACCAACTTAAAATCACTTCTGTTTGTGTTAGAATACATACTAAGTTGTTCCATTTTTGTAGGTGCTACAAGGTAAGAGTGATGTTCGACCAGATGGAAATATCAAAACCTTGATGGGAGGTGGGAAAACTGTCACAGTCATCTGTAAACATAAATATGATAAAACGCACAAAACATAAACAAATTGTAGTTAAAATATAACTTCCAATGTCAAGGGGAGCAAGGAACAGGGGCGAACTGGCTGCGGCGGGCACCGGGAGTTTCCCCTGTTGGCCAGAGGGGCGGGGCCGTTTTTTGTTACTGGGGGCCGGTTTTGCAGCAAAACTGGCCTTGCTTAACAAAAGACAGCAGTGTTCCCGCCAGTACGACCCCCCCCCATCAACGAATTCAGCCCCCAGCTCAGCAGCATTCCAAACTGCCCGGTAGCCAGTCCGGCCCTTTTTGTCAGTCAGGTCACTTCAGCATAAATATTGCGGCACACCCTGCCGCCCAAGCTGATGGTATGCGTGCTTTATTTAGACCATCTTGTTTCTGGAGGTGCTGCCTCCGTTGACGCCTCCGACAGAAACCTTATAGCGATGGCATGACTGATTTGGGGCAATCAGTGTAAAAATACATTGCAAAGTCATCAACCCCCTAAATTAAAAGGTACACCCAGAAATATTTCTCTAGCCCAAAGGGGATTATGTTTATCTCACCTTATTCGAAGAAAAGGAAAAAGGACAGGTTATTTCACTTCTCTCTATGACGAGTTCAGCTCATCAAGATCCAGTGTTATGAATTAGACAACCCTGTCAGAGATACTCTTATCTGCAGTGCCCAATTGTAAATGCTTGGACACTAAACCTGACCCCCGAAAAAAGTAGACATACACATCTGTGTTTTTTTTTTTTATGATTATAGGTTAATATTATGTATAATGCACACACACCTTCTGTATGCACACACACCTAGTATATGAGGCTGATCGAAATTATTATAGTAATATCAGCAGTCACAATTAAGGGGTTTATTATGATATCCAGTGGGCGCACACTGTCGCGGATACGGGCCTGACCGACCTCCGGTCGGCAGTCCTGACCGTCTAATTACAATGTGACTGCACATGGTCCGGTTGCATACTCGCATTTCAATATGGGAGCATATAAACCGGCAGTGGCACAAGCTCCCATGGGGAAAAGGGAGGTTGTGCTCATCCCTGCACTGCTTGAGGGTTCAACAACGGGGCACCATAGGGGCCACCTCTGCCCCCAACAGGAGGCCGCAAACAGAAGGGGGCCGTGGTAGGGACCCCCAAACTCGCTTTACAACAGGCTTTCCATGTCAGAAACCCAGCATGGAAAGCCTGCCGGAAACTGAGCATCGTAATGCGGATGGCGTAAAATGCCACTTTTTGCCATTTTACCATTTCCTCTCCTACCTATATGCATCTTTCTTTCTAGCTATATCATCTTTTTCTCTTTACCTTATGTCTCCCTGTAACCCACCTGTCTCTCTACCTTACCGGTACATATTTTACCTATCTTTCCACACCATTCTATTTACCCATCCTGTCGCCCACATCTTTTCATTTCTCTTACTCTATGTAGCTGGAGGCCACTATCTAGGCAAAGAGGTGTGGCCAAAGAAAGGAAAGGAGTGGAGAGACAAGGTAGGGTACTAGAATTAAAGAGCAAATCATCAGATTTAACTATATTAAATGGTGGAAAGTCCTGTGAGCAGTGCTTTGATTTTTACTATTGCAGCGAGTCTGCCAGGTTTAAAAGGGGATTTAACTGTGATTATGAATGTTCGCTAATTAAAGCTTCAATTTCAAGCTACTATGTCTTATTTGTCTTGAATATTTCTTTGTTAATATTTTTAAGAATACTGAGTGATTATGTAACCTAAGAAATACTCCAATAATGTTATGATAAAGGAACAAAACCAACAGTTTACATGTAACATTGAAACTGATTATCATATTGGAACAAAATCAGACATAAAAATGTGACAACACTTTATGGTACAACAACAACATATACGTAGCCTACAGGGTGAAAATGCACTTGAAGAGAGATGGGTAAGATGAGGAAAAGGGGGAAAGGGGGTAAGGAGTGCCGTGATTCTCATCCATAATAATAAAAAATAAGTATGGTACAATTCAAAGCTGCCCATTCTTTCTGTGCCATTTCAGGAATTTGCAAGTAAGGAAGGAGGCTGGGGCTATCGGAGGGCACGCCTGTGCCCTAGAAGGAATTATATTTCATAGCCTCTTTAAAGAGAGGTTTCAATGATTTCAAATAGTTAATAATTTCATTTCAATTTACACCAATCTTCCACTTTACCAACTCATGAGAAAGTCAAAACCATGGCCTTATTCGACATGGCCCATCTTCGAGCAAATGCTAAATACCAACAGACATTGAGTAGTCGGATCAGTCTCGGATTCACTTTTCTATCCAACTCAAAGTAATCCTAGCAAGCACATTCTCACCTCTGCAAATTATATCTACAAAATATCATTCAATTCAGTTCCTGAGGAGGAATGGACAAAATTAATCTAAGACAATACTTTTTCAAGCCAATTTTTCAATTTGGTGAAAGCAAATTCCTCCCAATTATTCATAATAACTTTATTGCGACTATTGCAGTCATAAAAGCACAGAAGTCAATACAAATCGACTAGACATTTTCATACAAGCTAAAAGCTAACAGCTAAAAACCAATTACAACAAGGACCATGGTTTGGCACACAGACTACCAGTGGTTTTCAAATGGTAAGGCAGTTTTAGAATTATGTCCAATTTTTAGAAATATAAATTAAGATAAAAATATTAAAAACGTTATTAACATTGTAGAAAATGGTTAAGAAGCGCTCCAAGTGTTAACAGATAAATAATACAAACAGAGCTCACTAAATATAAATTTTCATAAGGTGCCTTCTTTTCAGCCACATTGCCTGTAAAAATTTAGAAATTGCAACCACATACACCAAGTCCATATCAGATTTTAGAATTCTAAAAAAGACATGATAATCCCTAATGCCCAAGTTCCTACACAATTGTATTGTCCATTTAGACCTAGCCTGCTTATATGCCGGGCAGAAAAAAAAACGTGAATTTCTGTTTCTTCTGCCACTCGACATCCGGGGCAAAGGTAACAGGCCTCATCTGACCACTTATTAGTTGTTGCAAATAGTGGCAGGGTCCCGTATCTAAATTGGAGGAATAACCTCCTCATGGACAAAGGGTTTATAGAGTCTAAGACCTGTTCAAATTGATATTGAGTTTTAAAATTCAAGAACTCATGGGTCATACTCGATCCACTGGTTGCTCGGATTAGGCGATCCAGATTGTGATATCTGATTTCTTTGGATAACATTTTTTTTTGAAGTGGCTGGACACGACTCCTCTGGACAATCCCAGAGGTCCTCCCTGCCGATGGCACAAAGCGAGTCCTTCACAAAAGACAACCAAGGAATACTACCCACAGCCCCATATAAGACTAATATAGCTTTGAGTTCCTCCCGGTAGTGGCTCAACTCAGCTGTACTCCAAAGCCGACGCCAGTATAACAGAGGACGGCTCGAGATTAAGTCCGGTACCGGTAGGATTCCCAGGTCCATCCTAAGGGGGACCAGTGGGGTATTTGTTGGAAGGGCAGTAATACTTCTAAGAAATTTATTTTCAATGAGGATCAGTTTGGTTAATTTGCTGTGTCCCCAAAGTTCTGCGCCATACATAGAGGCAGAGCATGCTTGAACCGTATACATTTCCAGGGGAGGGCTGATTGCTTTTAAAACACAGCCTTTCTGGACTTTCCATAGTCCCCCTGTTGCCTGCGTAAGCTTCAGATTTGCCCTATCAATTTGTGAGGCCCAGGCCATTTTATCATTCAATGTTATGTAAAGATATTAAAAAATGTGGACTCTCTCTAGCGGAACACCGTCCATTAGAAGGATGCGGATAAGTGGTTGGTTGGCATTGAAAACCATGTATTTGGTTTTACTAATATTGACTAGCAGTTTTCTCCTTTTACAAAACTGAGAGAACTCCCTCAGGACTCTCTGCATCCCCATGGGTGACTTAGAGAGGAGCAGAGTATCATCCGCAAACATCAGTGCAGGAAATCTGCGGGATGATATTTTCGGGGAGTCCAGGTCTTTCGCGAGGAGTAAGTCATCTATTAGTCCATTAAGAAAAAGTGAGAAAAGGGTCGGCGCGAGCAGGCAGCCCTGCCTGACCCCCTTATCAACGGGGAAAGGATTTGTTAATTGAGCATCTTTGCCATATCTCACTCTGGCATAGGTACCATTGTGGAGGCTTTGCAGTTGGAAACAAAGATGCGGTAGTACCCCCATGGTTAATAGAATGGACCATAACTGTTCCCTATCAACCATGTCGAACGCAGATTTCAAGTCCACAAATGTAAGATAAAGGCTCCCCTGTTCTAAAACCACATGCTTCCAATGTATCATCTTCAGCCTAAACAACTGATCAACTGTTGACATCTTGGCTCTAAAACCAGCCTGGAGTGGAGTAAGAATATCACAGCCCTCCATCCAGTCCTGTAGTCTCCCTAGTAACAGCCCCCCATAGAGTTTCTGAGAGACATCAATAAGGCTAATTGGCCTGTAGTTAGAGGGTTCCAATGGGGAACCCTTTTTATATATTGGGACAATCTCTGCGCCTGCCCACGTTGGCGGTGCAGGGAGGCCATATTGGATAGCATTAAATAATGATAAAAGATATGGGGCCCAAATAGTCTGCTTGCTTTTGTACAGGTCACCTGGAATTCTGTCCAGTCCTGGGGCTTTGTTGGACTAGAGTTTGTTTAAAGCAGACATCAATTCGGCCATAGAGAATGGGGGGCCTCGCAAAGAATTTGGAGGTTAAAATTACACACTGGAGCATATTTGAAGCTTGCATCTGAGTGGGAACTTGAGTATAATTCCTTAAAATTTGAGAACCAAGCATCCTCATTAATATTGGGGTCAAGTGAAGTTCTACCTTCAACATCCCCAAAATGAACCAAGTTCCAAAAGCTTTTACTATCTTCTTGGTCCAAAGCATTCTTGATCTCCAACCATCTTTCTGTCTCCCTCTCAGTCTTCGCATCTACAATTGTTTTCTTATAGGTCGCCATTGCCTCCTTAATACGGGTGCGATCAGCGCCCTTTAAGGCGGCCAATAAACGTAGTTTTGCTGCCTTACACTTTTTCGAGTACCACGATTTCCTAGTGCCACCTGGTTTATGATTAGGAGTACAGCTCTTAAAAAAAAGCCAGCCAAAACGAGGGTCAATTCTTGGTGTAAAATACCTATTTCACCATGAAAACTGGGGTGTGTTGTGTTTGCCGCGACCGCTATGGATCTCTCCAGAACAGGTATAATACTAGCATAGATGTTTGCCATCGTTTCCTCTGAATGATTTAGCTTAGCCCATCTGACCCTTCTCCCTCCTTCTACAATAACCAAATTGTTTTGGTGAGGCTCAATATTACCTCCTCTCGAACTGCCCCACTGATATTGTAGCTCAATGACTAGGGGGTTATGGTCGCTTTCGCATCGTTCTACTACCCTAAAGTCACCAGCAAGATGCCATAACTCTGCACTAATCAAAATATAATCTATAACCGTGGCATGACCAGCCCTTTTGAAGGTGGGCCGGCCTGGATTATCACCGGAAAATCGGCTATTACAGGCCCTTAGTGAAAAACGCAGTGTTAGGGAAGTTAGCTGCATAATTAAAGGGGTCCATCGTTTGATTGGATAATTATTAGGGGCAGGTATTGCCCAGATGGAATCCTCCTCGCTGGTGACTGGGTGCATGATACCATTCAGTGGTTCAAAATGGCAATTAAAATCTCCACAGATTATGAGATTTGGATTACCTACTAAATTATTCAAAAGGGTTACCAAGCTATCTATAGTTGGCGAAGTCCCACCATACTGAACCGGTCGGGAGTAGATATTAATGATGACCAGTTTGACTGAATTTTTATGAGACAGGAGAATACACGTTAGGTCTGGGGAATTTGTCTCAATTCTTTTGACCTTATATCCTATGTGTAAAGCCTTCCATAAACATAGGCCCCCAGATGGTCTACCCTTGGGTCCCTTCACAGCCCCCTTACAATATGTTGCAAAGCCAGCCCTGTGTTGTGGCTCCACCGCCCACGTTTCCTGGAACAAGCATATCTCATGGGAGTCAATATATTCCCCCAATCTTCCTGTTCCAGTTTAGAGGCGAGACCAGCAATATTCCACAATAGGATTCTAAGGCCGTCCATTCCCTGTACCTGGGTTCTATCAGTGGACCCATGGTAGGTATAGTCGGGAGCAATCCCAGGGTCACCAGCCTCGGGAGTAGTCCCACAATTACTGTGTTCTGCGTCGGGCGGCCCAGTTTCTTGGTTGTGAAAAACTGCTTCTCCGCTGTCGTGGGCGCCCAACCTCAGACAGGTATCATCCGTGGCATCACCCCCTTTTTCCTCCGGCCTCAGTATTCCCGATTTATTGGGATCCCCTGTCCCCAGTAATCCAGGGGTTTGCCATAAATCTCCACACAATGCTACCCCTCCAGTAGTCAATTCAACCAGAGGTACGGGTTAGTCAGCATCGACCAGAGTCAGTCAATCCACTGAATCGAGCTGAGCAAATCTATTATGTAGAGGTAATAAGAATTGTTGGCAACTATTTTCTCCATTTAAATACATTCTCCTCCTAGGTGGGTGCCCCCTCCTACCCCTCAGAAACTCAACATTCCCTACGTTATGCATAAGGTCTGGTGGGCTATAAAAGAAACTCAAATCCCTAGCCTGTATAAGTGTTTGTGCAATTGGCTGTTCACCCCAACAGACATGTTCAACGGCCCTTGGATCATTAAAATTAACCACAATACAATCCCCTCGGGGGTTTCTCTGGTTTGGTCCTACCCAACCCGCCCTTCTTACAAATACATTTTTTGACTGTACATCACGGGGGAGTGGTCTGTTGACATTTAACCAATGGATTGTCTTGTTCTTTAATTGTTCATAGGTTTCAAATTGCCCTTGCTTAAGTGCTGGGACGCCAGTCAAAACAGAAACATAAGGCGAGCACTCAGGGGGGAGATCTAAATCATGGTTCAGGTTTTCTGTCTCCTTTTCATTCTGGTATTCACTCTGAGTGGGACCCTTTGACTGGGGCTGAATCTGAGGTTCTCCATTGACAATACTGGGGCCACCCTGGGGCTCTGTAGCCAGAGATATAACTGTGGTGGGTTTTTCCAGCCTGGTGTTTTTTGGGGCATTTGGACGGAGACCCACACCAACAGTTGTTGCTACTTTAGGATTCGCCAATACCACAGACTGACTCCCCCCATCCCTCTGGGTGTCTCCGCCTAAACTGTTACCCACTGCATGGCTTTCCAGAGAGCTCACAACAAGGGTTAATGAGGACTCCAGTTCCACAAGCCTTGTCTCCATGGACGATAATCTCCTTAATAACGGTTCTAAGGCCTTATTCATTACAATACCCAGTTTTAGCCAATATTCATCATTGGGCTTTGGCAGGCCAGTAACACTTTCAGCTGAGGTCTCCTCATTTACTACTTCGGGGGTCTGGGTTGGCACTTCAGTTGATACCAGGTCCATCTTTTGGGTTTCCTCCGGTTTACTCAGCTAAGGTACTTTCGGGTTCTTTCCCTTCTGCTGCGTTCCTCCTCGCTTCCTCTTAGGAATTGCCCCCTGCGCATGATCCTTCGGCTTACTGGGCTGGTTATGGACAGGGGCAGTACATGATACAGTATTGTCAGGAGAGTTTTGTAGTGCGTCACCTGCCAACACTGAGCTGTGCGGTGGGTGATCCTCCTTGGAACTTACTGAACTATTATCCTGCTGCAAACCTGTACTCGGCATACATGGGATTAGAGATGGAGAGGGAAGGTAATTTCCCTGGGGGGAACGGACATTCATTATTTCTCCCAAAGACGACCTTTCAGCAAAAAGGGGATCCATAGATAGTCTCCGCTCAGTAATAGCGATCTCATGGGCCAAGACTGATGAGCCCCGTGTGATAAATTGGTCTAAAGTTCCTGCCACATAGCCCACCCCAGTGGCTTTTCTGCCACGCCCATCCCGTGTTGCCATTTCTTGACTCAACTTAGTAGTGCTAACAGTTTTCCCATACAACAAAACAAATGTTCACTTACTGAGGAGTCGGGTCGACCAGTTTGAATGTAGAGTTAAGAGAGAGGGCCCAGCCCAGCCTCTCTCAGTCTCGAACGGGCTCAAACGGGCCCGACCTTGGCCCAGGCTTAGCCCTGCGCGCGCCCGCGCGCGTCCTGCGGGACGTCAGTGGAGGTCTGATTAAATCCACCTGTGGGACGAGGGGGGTGGCGACAATGCGGCTCTCATCCCCGCTGCCTGCTGGGGCGCGTAGTCCTCCCTTGTCAATCGGACCTCTGTTGCTGCTTTTCAGATCCTCCAAGGTGCGAGTGTCTCCCGCGAAGCGGGAGACGCAAGAAGTATGTCCTTGGTGCCTCTAGTGATGCGGCGTTCGCAATTGCCCCCTGGTGCTGCTGTGAGCAATGTCCACAGTATCCTCAAAATGGCGAGCGTCTCCTGGCGCCAGACCAGGGACAGGACGGCAGGAACCGGAGTAACCCACCGCGTGTCCAACGGAGGATAACAATGACGTGGCAACTCGGTGCGACCAAACAGCGTCAGGGCAGCAAAAGAAAGAGCAATCAGCACCTCATATACCTGATAACCATTAGAAATGCAAAGACTTTCTAGACTCCTTGGCCACAAAGATTTTGAAAACCAGAAACTCAGGGGCATATTATCAAAGAGGGCGATAAGAGATTATCGCCGCTTTAGCGGTCGTTTTCGGCCGCTAAGCGGCGATAATTCTATTGCCCTATTAGCAAGCTGTCGCTAACAGCAGTTAGCGACAGCTTGTAGGCGATAGCGAGCGGTTTGGGGTCCGCTTTGCATGTCAGTGATATTTATCGCTAATGACATGCAAAGTGGGCGTACCCAACCTGTTAGCGACTAAAAACAGTCGCTAACATCGCTATCGCCTATCAGCAACGCAGGCGTAGCGATGGAAATATTCGCTCTAAGGTGAATATCTCCAAAAGCTAACGCCTGCTCAGACCATTTCTTAGCCATTATATCCAATGGGAGGTGGATATTATGGCTAAGACCCTATTGGTGTTAATGCATGAATATTGATGTATTCTCAGCGATATTCACGCATTTCGCCGCTATCGCCGGATATTTTATCGCTTTAGAGATTAACGTTGCTAACAGTACATTATCTTTGCGATAATATCCGGCGATGCTTGACGATAAAAAAACTTGCTAAGCCCATTTAGCGATAAATATCGCTAGTTGTTGGTAATATGCCCCTCAATTCCTGCTAATGAGCTGAAACCTTCACTTATGCCTCCACTCAAATTTCATACAAAGCTTTGAGGTATTTTCTCAACTATTTCGAATGCTCATCAACAAAAGGTTATCAAAAATCCAAAGCCAACATTCTATCATAATGATATACTCACCAAGATTCCAAAAGCTAATTTCCATCTTTTCTTCAATTTATGATGTAAATTAACCACCGCAACTGAGGGAACTCTTCCTGAAAACAGATCAGATCAATCTTCTCTTTAAAAAACAACTCAACCCAAACCATCTTGTAAACTAGGTCCATCGAATAGCCTTTCTTGGCTAGGAGAGGACCTTTAAAAAAATGTGTGCCCACTTACCTCAACAAATATATTGAAGGCAACAAGCCTTTCGTATCATACCAATCAGTCTTGAGAAATGAAAACTGCCACCCTTGAAATCCACATTGATATCCATTTAGTTCTAGACAATGGTGCTGCCTGCTTACTAGTTCTGCTGCACTTATCAGCAGCATTCAATGCGATCAATCATAACCAGCTCATACAGAGTTAAGTATCACATGCATGTTGGAGGTGCGTTATTGAGATGGTTCACTTCCTTATTAACAAACTAATTTAAACTGTTGGGGATGGGAAGCCATGCATCAAAGTCTTCCCCCACTTCTGAAGTTCCACATGGTTCCATTGTAGCTCGAGTACTATTCAGTCTGTAAATGGAGCCCCTGGTGATACTAATTCAGATGGCATCCAGTTATACATGAAGATTTCCTCAACAAAAGTTCTGCACATCGTGAAGACATGTCTACATTAAAAGCGGGATGTAGTCCAATTTATTCAAACTGCATCCAATAAAAATAGAACACCTCCTTATCAAAGGCTAACAGATTCAAAGACGAATGAAGCATGGCTATCTGAACTCATGCGTAAAAACCTTTCATTGGCACATGATGTGATTTTAATCTCCCCATAGTACATCACACGCAGAAAAAAGCCTGTCACGCCCTGCATTCATGTTAGATATTATGAAACTGAAACTCTTTCATCAGCTCCATGATCTATGATCGTTGTCCAATCACTAGTTGCTTCCAGAATCGATTATGGAAATGTGATCCTAGCCTCTATTCCACATGCTTACTTAACCCCATCAAAGCAGTACTCCATTGGGTGCTTAGACTTTTGTTCAGAGCAATTGATCACATCACCAGGGTACTTAGTGAACAACATTTGCTCCCAATTGAACTAAGAATAAAAATCAGAATTTTCTGTATCACCTACAAGGCGTTACTTCCAAACACATCTGAATGCATACTATGATCGAAGAAGTTATCTAGCTGCAGCACATGTCTAAGAATGCTACAGAATCACACAGTTGAGTTAAATAAATTCAGATTCCAGCAAGAAGCAGCTAAAGACTTCTTTGGTGCTGCACTAACAATTTGGACTTCTCTTCATTCAATATCAGCCAGTTTGACTCCTTCAGTACCATTCAAAAAAGCTAGAAACTTTGCTGTGTGACCAACATCTATACAACTTTCCATGATTCCCTCTCACTTTTATCACTGCATCCCCCTTTCCCTTTTATCAGGTAAAACCTTTTTATACTTCCATTCTATTCCTACCTTAGTTCATGTGTGGTTGATGACATCATCAGTGAGTGATGTAGTGCAGCGTTTCCCAAACATGGGTCGGGACCCACTGGTGGGTTGCGAGCTGATTTTTGGTGGGTCACGAAAGTCCTGGTCTATATGTAACTAATATTTAAAATTATTAGATGTTTGTGCACCATTGCGAAGTTGCTGCACAATGCCCTTAAGTTGAGTTTTAAAACAAACCCTTGTCACGTGGTAATGATAGGCCCCGTTAGAAACCTCACCCTTTTACATGCTTGTGTTCCTTAAGATGCCTTCTTTCTTTGGCTTTGGCATTTGACATACATTTGCTTGCATGTCTGTGCAGGATAATATTATCTGAAAGTGCATTGCCTACATTTCCACTTTGTAGGTACACTATCACAACACCATGAACATTACATACAAGGAATAAAGTTCATGGCAGAAAAATTATTGCTAATTGTTGTCCAGTAGGCAATAGGCTATCATAATAGGATAAACTATAACGGTCTGAAAGGGGCTTTGGGATTGCAGCATGGGTATTGTTATTATATAAACAGCATTGATTCCTTGTTTATATATTGGCATCAGTGGGAGGGAACAATACAACAAAAGCGTGCCAAAGATAAGCAATTTTTAAATGCATAGCGGCATGTGACATGATAAACCATCCTAAAACAAAGTTTAAATATTATAAATATTTGAATGAATTTTATAAACATGCAAACATCAATCTCCAAATAATTCCACTCTACTGTAGAAAAATTCAGTGACCTCAAAACTCTTTCAAATCAAGACCCTGAATGCAGCACGCTAACAGCAAATCATTCACTAATGTGTCCCACTGGCGTCCTTCTAGCATATATACTTTAACTCTATGCTTGCTGCATGGCTAAACAAGCACTGGCAAAGCAAATAGGTCTCACCAATGCAAGAGTTATTGGCTTTGCCAATATGTTTTTTGCCATGTTGTGCACCAGAGCTGTGGCTGATCAGCATGGCTGAAAGTTAGTGGGGTAAAGGAGAGTGGAGTGTGGTTAAGTGCAGTAGAGCAGAGTGTTATGGAGTGGCATATAGAGTCGTGGAGTGGCGTAGAGAGTCGTGGAGTGGCGTAGAGTAGAGTTGAGTAGCATGGAGTGGAGAGAAGAGGCGTGTCATTGATTGGCATAGAGTGGAGTGATGTAGAGTGTTGTGGAATGTCATGGATGGAGTAGAGTGTCATAGAATTGAAGGGCCTAAAGTGGAGTAGAGTTGAGTGGAATACAGTGGAGCACAGTGTCAGAGTGGAGTACATATGAAACCGGTCCCAGGATGCTTGTTTCCGGTCCAGGGAAGACATGGCTTGGCAGTTCGGGCTGGACTGTTCCCACAAGGCACAGGGTCAGACTGATTTGCACATAGCCATGTCTGAACTGGGGTGGCTGAGTGAACTAAAGAATGGTGACGGATTAAACCCAGATCAGTTGACTGGGGGTGAGTGTTTGATTTGTTCAAACGCTCCGTCCATCATCCCCTTTTGTATCGCTTTGTTCGCCCTAAGTGTGGCAGGGTATGCTCAGACGTGAGTCCCTTGTTCACTTGGCCACTGGATTCAAGATAGCCTGGCTGATGAGGATTATGAATCCGAAACCGGTCCCAGGATGCTTGTTTCCGGTCCAGGGAAGACATGGCTTGGCAGTTCGGGCTGGACTGTTCCCACAAGGCACAGGGTCAGACTGATTTGCATATAGCCATGTCTGAACTGGGGTGGCTGAGTGAACTAAAGAATGGTGATGGATTAAACCCAGTTCAGTTGACTGGGGGTGAGTGTTTGATTTGTTCAAACGCTCCGTCCATCATCCCCTTTTGTATTGCTTTGTTCGCCCTAAGTGTGGCAGGGTATGCTCAGACGTGAGTCCCCTGTTCACTTGGCCACTGGATTCAAGATAGCCTGGCTGATGAGGATTATGAATCCGAAACCGGCCCCAGGATGCTTGTTTCCGGTCCAGGGAAGACATGGCTTGGCAGTTCGGGCTGGACTGTTCCCACAAGGCACAGGGTCAGACTGATTTGCATATAGCCATGTCTGAACTGGGGTGGCTGAGTGAACTAAAGAATGGTGATGGATTAAACCCAGATCAGTTGACTGGGGGTGAGTGTTTGATTTGTTCAAACGCTCCGTCCATCATCCCCTTTTGTATCGCTTTGTTCGCCCTAAGTGTGGCAGGGTATGCTCAGACGTGAGTCCCTTGTTCACTTGGCCACTGGATTCAAGATAGCCTGGCTGATGAGGATTATGAATCCGAAACCGGTCCCAGGATGCTTGTTTCCGGTCCAGGGAAGACATGGCTTGGCAGTTCGGGCTGGACTGTTCCCACAAGGCACAGGGTCAGACTGATTTGCATATAGCCATGTCTGAACTGGGGTGGCTGAGTGAACTAAAAAATAGCGATGGATTAAACCCAGATCAGTTGACTGGGGGTGAGTGTTTGATTTGTTCAAACGCTCCGTCCATCATCCCCTTTTGTATCACAAAGAAAGACAGCCAAGGAACCCATGGAAGTGGGAAACCTCCCCAAGATGGTTCTCTACTAAGCTGAACTAGGAGGAGCATACCATGTAAGTGTAAGGGTGAATTTGAAAATGATCAAGGCCCTCCTTGATTCGGGGTGTAAGCAGTCAGTGATACAAGGGGCATTCTTTAAACCCAGTCAAGTGATTCCGAACTCCTTGGTATACATTATATGCGTCCATGGAGATGTAAAAGCTTATCCAGTGGCTAACGTACCCTTAGACCTGTCCAGGGGTAAGGTATGTGTCATAAGGGTGGGGGTTCTAGAGGCACTTCTGGAAGAAATAATCATTGGGACAGACAACCCCAACTTCCTTGAAATGTTCACCCACACGTTAAAGCTTTCTGTTCCCAAAGAACTACTTAAAGCCAAAGACAACCTTTCTGTCTCTGCTTTACTCTCCCCCGAACCCTGGGCGTCCGACAGGAGTTTTAAATTCGCCCGAGCCAACGATGCCACCTTGTTCAACGCATGGGAGCAAGCACATGTCACACAAGACACCCTGACACCCGGTTTCCCCGATTCATTATTAAGGAAGGGCTCCTCTATAGGCAGGGAGATAAGGAAAAACCCCTCAAGCTCCTAGTCCCCATGTCTTTTAGAGAACAAATTATGTTCTATTCACATACCCACCTATTAGCGGGTCACATAGGAAGCGAAAAAACCAAGCAAAATGTGTTGAGGCACTTCTATTGGCCTGGGATATATAAGGATATAAAGAGTCATTGTCAAGCATGCGATGTATGTGAAAAGAAAAACACACACCGTCCTCCAGCCATTCCCCTGCAGCCGCTCCCGATAATAGGCACCCCTTTTGAAAGAGTGGGGATGGATTTCATAGGGCCCCTCCCAGGGACCAGTCGAGGAAACCTATACTCTCTCGTCATTGTGGACTATGCCACTAGATTCCCCGAGGCCTTTCCTCTGAAAACCCCTACCTCCCGTGTCATAGCAGAGAAATTTATCGAGTTGTTCTCCCGAGTAGGTTTCCCCAAGGAGATCTTAACGGATCAAGGTACACCTTTTGTAGCCCAGCTTATGCGGGAAGTGTGTATAATGTTGGACCTCCGTCACATTAAAACATCAGTGTACCACCCGCAGACGGACGGGCTAGTGGAGCGCTATAATGGAACCCTCAAGGCAACCCTCAAGAAGATGCTTTCTGTAAATGGGAAGGAATGGGCTCTTATACTCCCTTTGGCTCTATATGTGATAAGAGGACAGACCCAAAGCAGCCTTGGATGTTCATCCTTTGAAATGTTATATGGGCGCCAACCCAGAACGCTCCTTGAGATGACCAAAGAAGCATGGGAAACAGAAAAAACGGAGAGGAACGCAGTATCCTGGAGTATAGCCAGTCCCTAAAAAACAAACTAGGAAAAATAAGGGAGTTGCCATATTTCAACCTGGAGAAGAGTCAGGAAAAACAAGAAACGTATTATGATAAGGGAAAACGGTGGAGAAGACTAGAGGTGGATGATTGGGCACTGGTCTTGCTTCCCTCCGCCACACAAAAATTCCAGGCAGAATGGATGGCACCCTATAAAGTGACTGGAACCGTCAGAAGAACAAGCTATAAGATCCAGATCTCTCCCCACAAGACCCAGATCTACCATATCAATGCATTTAAAAAATGGATTGGACCTTCCACAAAGAGTGCCCACCTCACATTACCCACAAGTTCTTCCTTTACGTCAACGTTAGAACAACTGGTGGTAAACGACGAACTCAGACAACAAGAGCAAGAAAGCCTACACGAGGCTCTGGTTCCTTTCTCTTCACTGTTTTCGGACCTCCCAGGGAAGACCTCTGTGATCGAACACCGAATTGAGACACCAGTGGGAGCGGTTGTCAAACAACTACCCTATCGAATTCCAACCGCCAAAAGACTGGACATGCGAAAGGAAGTCCAGGAAATGTTGCGCCTCAGGATAATCAGGCCGTCCCGGAGTGAATGGTCCACACCAATTGTAATGGAGCCAAAACCATATGGGAGTACAAGGTTTTGTATGGACTTCCGCGCATTGAACAACCTTTCCTCCTTTTATACCTACCCTATACCCCGAATCGACGAGCTCATTGAAAAGCTTGGGGAGGCCAAATACATCAGTAACTTGGACTTGACCAAAGGCTATTGGCAAGTGCCCCTACGGGAAGAGGACCGGAAAAAGACGGCTTTTGTAACACCAGACGGTCTGTACGAGTTTAATGTTCTCCCCTTTGGCCTGCATGGCGCTCCAGCAACTTTTCAGCGCCTGATGAACGAAGTCATACGAAAACACCAAGCCTTCAGCTCCGCCTCCCTACACGACATCATAATTTTCAGTCCCTTGTGGGAAAGCCACCTTGAGCACTTGCAAACAATATTGGGAGCCCTACAGAAAGCCAGCCTACATGTATACTCCCCTTGGATGACGCTGAAGACCCCGAATGGGTAACACCAGGAAGTGAACAGACGACGGTGTGCTCTACACCCGAAGGAGGAGGAAGCGAGTGCGGAGAGAGTACGGAGACTGACGAAAGAAGAGGAATCCAAGGAGCAGCGAGCGAGGAGCCAAACCGACGTCTACCGGAGCCAGGAAGCCAACGACATGGCGTATCGCCCAGCCACGCTTCGGGGGAAGCGTGGCTCACACAGGCACGTTCGCATATCTCGGGTTGGGTGGGAAGTAAGGGTTTTAAACCACCTTAGAATACGATTCAGAGAAACCCCGTCACTTCCCCTCCTGAGCACAGCCGACACCTCGTAACAGTGTTTTTTTTGTGTGCACCGAGTGACTCCTCGCTATACTTCCCTGGACACCGTGTAAATATTGGGCACCCGACTGAAACCAGTCTGTCTTTACTTTTGCTCCCTCATACTCCGGACCGGTGGGCGACCTCCCGATCATCCTGGAGTGGAGAAAATGAGGAAAAGGCTTCCTGAAAGGGCATGTTTCCCTGGAGAAGGAATCAGAAGCATCACTTCCCTACTATAGACTTACTACCCGCAGAAAACGTCTGTTAAGACCAATAAAACCCAGTTTAACCCCCTATAGTGTCATTGCGATTTCCTCTAGTCCGCCACAGTGTCCAAGGTCATAAACTTCACCCTTCACATCTGCCAATTCATGTCTCCTTGGAAAGTGGATGTAGCAGTCCTTGTAGGTCCATAATCCGGACAGGATATCATGCAGCACCATGCTGAACATTGGTTGAGACATCCCATCGGCGATGGCCACCGTGTACTGAAACGAACCAGGGGCAAAGAAATGCAGTGCAGCCATCACCTTTACAGATGGTGTCAAAGCTGTCGTATAGGTTCTGTGAGGCCTCAAATGGGGCTTCAACTGAGCACATAGCTCTTACACGGTACGGCGATTCAGATGGAATTTCCTTATGATGTCCTCTTCCTCCATGTTCCCCAGCACTGGGAAAGGCTGACACACATTTGGTTGTCTCCTAAGTATTCTGAAAAAGGACACATGTAAATGTAATTCACAGATGAGATGTGGCAAACATCTTACATAATGAGTAACACGTCACCAAGATTTACAGGACTGTAACACCAGCTTAATGCACAAGTCACTTGCACAGAAACCTTGATATCATGTAGTCATTCATGTGGTCAGTAAGTACATACTAACTACTCCCAAATCAGAATCAGACTATGTGAATGGTAAATTGTACACTCCTACATCTTGTGTCATCAGCCCTAGGTGTAGCTGACACAGCACATGTGGCAAACAGCAACACTGCTGAGTAGTACGTAGCTGCTGTCCCTGCACAATCTTCTTGCTTTAGTCGCACTAAGCACATAATCATTGCACAATGAGCTTGGGGTGTGTAAGCTGGACAACTATCAAGATAAATGCAGCCCTATATACAGTGATTAGGCACATTATGTGGTCAGTCCATCATGACTGTGGGATGAGTTGCCATTTCACACACTGGCATGTTCACAAAAATGAGACTCCATTACACATCAGATCTGTATACATGCACACAAATATCAAATCTGACATGCGAGTAAGTACATACCAATGCATGCACTCATGTGTACTGACATGACATGTGTGGGTATAATTGAGTTAAATGTCATACTCTCATTTCACTTTACAACCAGATGCAACAATATAGTGTAAATGTATGTTGATCAGTGATGAAATTTGCCAGGTGGCAATGCAATAGCATAATGTGTTCATAGGGGCGGTAGGCGTGCTTCGCCACTGCGGTCGCAGGCATTGGATACAGTTGAAAGATGTGGGATTGCGGTAGAAACCACCTGGCCTTAGCAGTGTGACACCGCCTACGCCAATGTCATTGCATCCAATGGGAACCGCCATCGTGGGAGTGCAATACATATTTGAAACTTGCGGTAGGCATGCACCGCCACTGCGGTCACAGGCATTGGCCACAATTGAAAGATTCGGGATTGCAGCAGAGACCACCTGGCCCCCGCGGTGTGACATCGCCTATGCCAATGTTATTGCAGCCAATTAGAGCCGCCATCCCGGTACTGCAATACATATTTGAAACTCGCAGTAGGTGTGCACCACCACTGTGGTCACAGGCATTGGCCACAATTGAAAGATGCTGGATTGCGGTAGAGACCACCTGGCCCACGCGTTGTGACACCACCTATGCCAATGTCATTGCAGCCAATGGGACCGCCATTGCGTTAGTGCAATACAATTTTGAAAAATGCAGTAGGCGTGCTCCGCCCCTGCGGTCCCAGGCATTGGATACATTTGAAAGATGCAAACCAGGTTGACCAATTGGTTCAGCACAGTACCACTGAAACAACCCTAGGGGCCTATAAATGTCTGTGAGAGAGCCACACATGTCACTTGCATTCAGACACTGCTGCCTGCCATTCATCACCACCAACTGCTGCTGTACCTCTACTCTGGACCCAGTCATGGCTCGAACAGAGAACATCAGGGGCGATCCCTTCACCACAGAGGAGCTGGAGGTCCTCGTGGATGAGGTCCTTGCACAGTATGGGTGGCTATATGGTGCTCCAGAGGTACTGGTAGTGTATGAGTAAAAGTTTGAGACTGTACAGTAGTATGTGCCTGTGAGTGCAAGCCAATGGTCATGCATCAATATTTTGCCAACAGCATGGTCCATACATGACCTAGCACCTATCGTGCTTGAGTATGTGGGGAGGATGGCAACATAGACACTGGTACAGCTCATTTGAAGCCAAAAAACACACATGTTGTTCAGAGACTGGGTAATGTATATGTGTGAGACACTGCCTAGCATGCTGACTTCACGTCAATGGGTTGTATAGCCTTATTTCCACAGATCCCTAATTGCATTTAATGATGGAAAGGACATACTGTGGTTTAGCAGCTATACAGTTACAATGCTGATTTGAGACAACCGAACTCTGAACACATATTCCCTGTGTCATGTAATGTCATAGTTCATTAAATGTTCATAGGCTCATTTGTGACATTTCAAATAAAGATTGGCCATATGGTACAGAATAATGTGTGTTCTGCTTTCAAAATCACCCCTTGGAGATGTGTTCATTCTGCACAGGAGTACAGTGCCTGGATCTATCACTATTGGCGGTAAATCACCTCTGACACATCTGCTAAATGTAAGGTGGACATGTCATCCTTCTATTGATTCCATGATGTGTATAGTCTCACATGTGTATGCACTGTTTCACCATTTTCATTGTACAAGCATGTGATTTCTGTGATTGACCACGTTTATCCTCAGTGTAAAGCCCTCTGGCCTGCCCAGTAACTGCACACTGTTACAAGGACCCATCTCTAGAAGGACTTAGAAAAACATATGTGTTGTCCACCATCCTATTTTTGAAGGAGATATCATAGGCCTGAGGAGTACACAAGACAGGCCTATACATTGTGACAAGAGTGTGAGAATGTAAGATCAGGGACCTAAATGTTACCACCATGACACATGTAGCTATGCAATGGTCAAGGATATTAGGGGTGTGTCGTGTAAGACACAGTCAGTCTGACCACTACACATCATTTCCAGTGCATTGTATGTCATGCTCACTCACATTGTGCATCACAGATGAGGCCTATTATCACATTGGTTTCTGTGCTGGCACTTTGTATGTGTATGAGATGGGCATGTAGTGTATCCATCATCATAGATGGATACATTGCAATGATATGGGTATATCCAAGTGTACTATGTGACATGGTATATGGGCTCTGCTCTACATTGATGTATTAGTGTGTTATGTATTTTTATTCTCCTGTACTGGAACACAGTGGTACACAAAACAGTGTTATAAAAACTTCCTCTTATTGTCTCCCATGCCTGCAGCTCAAGGTCCATCAGCGTAAGGCCATATGGAGGGCCATTGCCCGCAAGGTGTGGTCCCTGGGTGTCTCAAACAGATGACATACACACTGCCACAAGAGATGGGATGACATCTATTGGCTCAGCAAAACCGTTGCTGAGATGACACTGGGGTTGGTCCCTCGAAGTGGCAGGTTGGCGAGCAGGACCATGACACCACTAATGGCCCGCATCCTGGCAGTGACACAGCCAGAGCTGAATGGACGCTTGAGGGCCCAACAGCAACAATTTGGGGGTGAGTATTGTGCAAAGTGTGACTTTGCATATGAGTGACTGCATGAATCCCATCCCTGAGCAAGTGCGGACCTCTGTGATGTCTCTAGTGTGATGCAATGGGCTCTGCTCTACATTCTAAGTAGCCTCAGTGTTGAGAGCAGAGGTTCTGCATTTGTACAACACTGTGTTTCTCATGTGAAAAATCTATGGACGTTGTCATAGCAAATCATCTTGCCATGTTTTTATTTCACATTTTGTGAATGTTGTCTGAACTGAGACCTTCCTATACAGGAAACTTCATTGAGTGAAGTGTGTAGCACAGTACACTTGTCAGGCTTGTGTTTGCTGTGTGTCTACCACACTAGTGTGCTTCTGTGATGATGTGTACGTGGCTAGAGACATGCACAGATGTGGACTCAGGGAGCAGTGAGTTGGTAGAGATCCGACCTGTCCCATGAGTCCTTTTTCACAATGATAGAGATGACAGCACCATTGCAAAACATATTGGCCTAATATCAGCAGGATGGCATAACATGATGTAATTTCCTGCCACAGCAAGTGCACACAGGTGCTGATGGGGTACATTGTGATGATTGCAGTGATGCATTGGCTGATTCGAATTTGCCATTTGTGCACATGGCATCATGACTGGGATGGTTAGACTCTGGGATTTAAATGCACTGTAGCTGAACCTGGCTATTCTGAAATTGGATGCAAATGTTACTCAGAGTGTCAGTCCTCAGTATGTGTGCATTGTGGAGGGGTTTCCATGTGCATCAGTGCATGGGCAAGATGTGACTAATGCTTTTTAATCAGTGAGTGAATTTTTGGCACATTGATGTGTCCTCAATGTCATCAGTCAGCACAACGTATGGATATCATATGCCAGACCCTAGGTATTCCCACACATTAGCGGTCCTAATGGAGGCCACTGACTTCCTCATCTACAGAAGACATGATCATGCCTTGGATCAATGAGGGCCTGTCAGGCACTTGTGGGGATGTTGCTTCAATGCCCAACATTGTGGATTTCAGGAGATGATCTCCCTTGCAAAAGGATATATTTGACTTTGCATTGGTGGTGTTCCATGGAATACACTTCAATTGTGACTGAGACAACATGTTTGAATGTGTAGCTACCTTACCTATAGGCACGTAGGTGTGCCTACAGATAATTGTATATGTGGTTACATGAAGGCACATGCCCAGCTATTTGGCTGTATCAACGCAACATGGAGCATGACTATCAACTATGCATGTTTTCATGCATCCGCTGATGATTGCATAAATGTGGCATATGCTGAAAGTACATGGAGTAGTTAAACATTGGAGTTTCATTTGAAGTATTAGAGTTTGTATTGCATATGATGTTTGCGAGTATGGCAATATACTGAACCTCTGTCTCTGTCTCTGGCAGCATGTACCGAGGGCAGGGAAGGTCAGGGGCCTGACACCGTTGGTAAAGCCACTGGCACAACGGCTACACAGGAGTTCAGTGACACTGAGGAGACCAGCGCATTGGAGGGGGACAGGAGTGCCTTGGAGGATTCCTGATCGGAAACACCAACCTCCACATCGTCACAGTCCAGTGGTGACTCCTCGATGTTGGCGGGCGCAGGAAGTTCAAGATCTGCATCTTCTTCTGCCACACCTCATCCAGTGTCCACCTTCCAGGATGCTCCCCCAAGTGCTGACCGTGCCCACAGCCCTAGAAAGGGTAGAGTCTCCTTCCCCCAGTCACCACTGCCCCTGCCCCTGCCTCCCCTGCTGCCCTCAGTGTGGAGGCCTTAGACATTTTGCGGCAGATGTGTGTGGGTCAGACTGCTCTCTTGAATGCCCTCCAGGATCATGGCAACAAGTTGCCACAGGTTGTTGCGATCATGGAGGGCATTCATTTGGACATGGGTGGCCTACACTGAACTGTCCAGTCACAAGCTCCAAGTCTAGCTCCTGTTCCTTCGCCAACCACCCTGCCAGTGCCCCGACCTGACCAGAGTACACACACACCAGAGCCCTCAGGCACCTAGTCATCCACACACAGCACACAACAGCAGCACTCTAAGCGTACCAGACACCATGCACCATCACCACAGCAAAAAAAGAGCACACATGACCACCAGACAAAAAGCCCATCATAGGACACTCAGGGACATAAGGTAAAAATGCATGCACCGACATTACATTCCTCTGAATCACCACCATCCAAAGGAACTCCCATCCCCACACCTGATCACAAAGAAACACAAACATTTGCCTTGTCTGCAGTGAACCTGGTGCCTGCCACAACTAAGTCCAAACACATTTCGAAGGTGGTTTCACCCAAAACATCGACTCCCACACACACCCCTGTGAAGCATGGACAAGAGAGCAGAGTGGGGAGTGTAACGCCACAACAGGTGATGCAGGGGAAAAGGCAACCCCGCCCCCCGCGTACTACAAGGCCGAGGAAATCCCCACGGGAAGAGCCACCAGCACCTGCTACACCTTTGGGGAAGAGTGAGGCTGCTGTGCCCACCTCCCTTCTCACTCCTGCCAAGACACTTGTGGGATATTGGATCCCAAAACAATTGAGACCCAGCCCTTAACATTCACCATCAGCCACTGAGCCTCCACACAGCATGTCTCCACCTCTCCGTGCCACCATTCCACCCGGTCCAAGCAGCCCTCAGGCTCCCACATCCATGGATCCCTCTACCTCAGCCAGTTCTCTCCCTCCCAGGTCCAGTCCTCCAACTTGCAGTGACAATCAGCCCCCACCCAGTTCAACTTCGACCCAAATGTTGGAAATGGCCCTTTTTGCAGGGTTATCCCCAAACTTTTTGCTTCTTCCTCCTATTTTTTCCTGACTTCTTTGTGTTGGTTTTAGGTCTCTGAGCACTTTACCACTGGTAATCAGTGCTAAAGTGCATATGCTCTCTGTGTAAATTGTGCTATGGATTGGTGTTTCCATGATTGGGTATTTGATTTACTTATCTGAAAGAGACACGTTAGTATTAGATTCCTTACCTTAGAATATCCCCAGGCGTCAGACTGGATCTGGAAATTTTTGCGTAGCAGTACCCTTGCGCATCGGTAGGCGTCGTCACCGGCTCCGCGTCCGTCGTCGGCGTCGTGGGCGCCGTGATGACGTCGTCGGAGTACTTAGACGCCGCCTCCGCGTGCTGACGTCAGTTCTTCTTTTTTCCGCGCCAGCAAGCGCAGATCTGGAAAAAGCAGTAACCCTAGTCATTTTTTGACTAACTTTTTTGATCGCTTTTGATTGTTTCTCGAAGTCTTTCGACTCCGAACGGTGCCGTAGGGATGCCCGGCTTTAAGCACTGCGATGATTGCGACCGCTTGATGTCGGTCACGGATCCTCACCGCGTGTGTTTATCTTGTCTCGGCGTCGACCACGACGACAATGCCTGCTCCGACTGCCGGGCCCTCTCTTCGAAAGCCAGGCGGGAGCGGTCCCGCAGGCGACTCGAACTCCGGCAGTCGGTCCCGCGCCGCGAGAGGTCCCGATCCCATGGGAGGTCGAGGGACAGTTCGCGGGCTCGGAGCCACCACAGTTCCGAGAGTAGGCCGCACTCCTCCGGGTCGAAGTCGTCGTCAGGTAAGAGGCACAAGAAGTCCAAGCGGCGTCATCGCTCTTCGGACTCCCCCCGACGCTCGCGCGATGTGGCCGGGGGTTCGGGTGACACCACCCACGCGGCTCCGTCGGAGTCGCAGGCGCCGCGTCCAGCCCCATACCCTATGGTCCCTGGGCTTAACGCGACGCCGGAGGAGATCCAGCGCTTCCTCATGGCCATGAGGAACCTCTCTCCTCCGACGAGCTCCGCGGCGCCTTTGGGCCCAGCGGACCCGTCTGGGGCCTCTAGCGGGTCGGGGGCTTCGGCCCCGACACCGTCGGGTGCTTCGGCCCCGACGCCGCGGGGTTCAGCGGCCCCGGCACCGTCGGCGCCTTCGGGCCCGGCGCCGCTAGGCCCCACTCTCCCGACGCCGCCGGCGCCTTCGGGCCCGGCGCCACAGGGTTCAGCGGCCGTCGGCACCTTCGGGCCCGGCGCCGCAGGACGCCGCTGGCCCTCCTTCGGGATCTGGTTCGTCGCCGGTGAACCTTACGACCTTCCCGGCGTCGGACCCTCAGGTGTCGCCTCCGGCGCCGTCCTCTGGCGGCGCCGTCCCCGGTTCCACCTTCGTTCCTGTGCAGACGTCGGGACGGTCCCGATGGGCGCCGCTCCAGACGTCGTTTGGTGAGTTTCACTTTTATGAATAGGCCCCATTAGTTGAGAACCCTGAGTTTCAGGAGATGGGTGATGAAGAGAACTGGGAGGGGTCTGAGGACCCTCTGACCAGGGAGTGTCAGTCTCATGAGGACTGGGCAGGAGACCTTGGGAGGCCAGTGGTCTGGACACCTCTCCAGACACTGGTTTTGTCTCCCCTCCTACCGTGGCTTCGGAGGAGGGGGCAACATATAGTGTGGTGTTGATGAGGGCTGCCGAGGCCTTGGGCCTTGAGCTCCCCGTCGCGGCCGTGAGGACTAACCTCCTCACTGAGGTCCTTAAACCGCAGTCAAGCTCGGCCGAGCCTCTGCTGCCTTTTAATGAGACCTTGACCGACGTTCTTCTGGGCACTTGGTCCAAGCCCGCTACGGGTTCGCCCGTACATAGGAACGTGGCCAGACGCCACCGCCCAGCCCCGGGCGACCCATGTTTTCTGTCCACCCACCCTACCCCCGAGAGCCTGGTTATCCAGGCCTCTAATTCCCAGACCGCGTTCCCGTCGGCTCCGCCGGACAGGGAATCCAAGAGGTATGAGCAGTATAGTAAAAAGATCTTCTCATCCCTTAGTCTGGGCCTGCGGTCTTCTAACACCGCGTGCCTCTTGGGCCGTTACACCCACTCTCTGTGGGATACGGTCGCGGAAGTGCTGCCAGAGTATCCGTTGGAGGTACGGGCCAAACTCGGCCAAGCCCTTGTGGAGGGCCGGGATGCAGCCAAGTATTCCATCCGGTGTGGGCTGGATACCACCGACTCGCTAGGTAGAGTGATGGCAACGACGGTGGTGGTCAGACGCCACGCCTGGCTGAGGTCCGCCAACTTTTCGGCAGATGTCCAGAACACACTCATGGACATGCCGTTCGATGGCCGTCGCCTCTTTGGCGACAAAGCAGACCATGCGCTCGAGCGCTTTAAGGACTCCAGGGCTACTGCCAAGTCCTTGGGCCTCTAGGCCCCGCGCCAGCAATCAGCTGCTTTTCACTCCTTTCGTGGCCACGGAAGGGGTGCACCCACACGTGCCGCTAGCCACGCTCCGCAGGGCAATACCCATCGCGGTGGCGGCCGTGGGAACCGCCGTCCGGGCGGTAGGGGTCAATGGCGAGGTCGGTCCACACCTTCCCCCGCAGCATCCGCCTCAAAACCCTCCTAGTCCGTGCTTTCAGGCCCATGTGACGCCAGTAGGGGGCAGGGTTCGCCATCACCACCTCCACTGGTGCACTGTCACTTCGGACAGGTGGGTGCTGCAGATCGTCCGAAGGGGCTACTCCCTCCCCTTCGAGGCGACTCCTCCAGCCATGCCACCGCAGAACCACCGTGTATCGGGGGATCACTTGCAACTTCTGCAGGAGGAAGTTACGGCCCTCTTGGCCAAGGGGGCCATCGAGCGCGTTCCTGGGCCAGAAGTAGGGTGTGGTTGCTACTCCCAGTACTTTCTGGTACCCAAGAAGGGCAAGGGGGGCCTCCGCCCTATCTTGGATCTACGGAACGTCAACGGCTTCCTCCGGAAGGAGAAGTTCAAGATGCTGACACTGGCTCAGGTCTTAGCTGCCCTGGACCCAGGAGACTGGATGGTACCGTTGGACTTACAGGACCTTATTTCCACAACCCCGTCCTGCCGGCCCACCGGGGCTACCTGTGGTTCACGGTTGGCCACAAGCACTTTCAGTTTACCGTGCTCCCCTTCGGCCTTACCAGCGCCCCACGGGTGTTCACAAAGGTGATGGCGGTGGTCGCAGCTCATCTGCGCAGGTTAGGGGTTTCAGTCTTCCCCTACCTCGACGACTGGTTGTTGAAGGCGGGCTCGCCCCAGACAGTCATCAGTCACCTCCAGGCTACGGCAGATCTCCTGCACCAGCTGGGGTTCTCCATCAATGTGCCAAAGTCACACCTGTGCCCCTCTCAGAAGCTCCTCTTCATCGGAGCGGTTCTGGACTTGGCGCAGTTTCGGGTTTATCCACCCGAACAGCGGGTCCGGGATATTCAGGCTCTGATTCCCATCTTTCAGCCGTTATCCCGGGTCTCGGTCAGGTTGACGCTGCGGCTTCTGGGGCTGATGGCCTCCTGCATCCTTCTGGTGCATCACGCCAGGTGGCGGATGCGGGCTCTGCAGTAGGACCTGAAGTTTCAGTGGGCCCAGCATCAGGGCAACCTGTCCGACCACGTCCTGATCTCGGAGGGCACTACGAGACAGCTGCAGTGGTGGCTCATGGACCGCGATTGGGTCAGCGGCAGATCCCTCTCCCTTCCCCAACCGGAGCACGTAGTTGTGATGGACGCTTCCCTCCAGGGCTGGGGAGGCCACATGGAAGAGGCGGAGATCAGAGGCCTCTGGTCTCCGGCGGAGGCCCGGCTCCACATCAACCTGTTGGAGTTGCGGGCGATTCGTCTAACACTGAAGGCATTCCTCCCCTCTGTCCGGGGGAGTGTAGTGCAGGTGTTCACGGACAACACCACTGCCATGTGGTACTGCAACAAACAGGGCGGGGTGGGGTCATGGACCCTTTGCCAGGAGGCTCTGCGCCTTTGGCAATGGCTGGAACGCCAGGGCCTGACCCTGGTGGCTCAACACCTGGCAGGTTCTCTGAACGCCAGGACGGACGAGCTCAGCCGTCGGTGCATGATGGATCACGAATGGCGTTTGAACTCGGACGTGGCGCAAGGCCTCTTTCAGCGATCGGGAGAGCCTTGGTTAGATCTATTCGCCACCGAAGAGAACGCGCAATGTCATCTGTTCTGCGTGTTGGAATTTCCAAGGCGGCACTCGCTCGGAGGCGCTTTTCGTCGCGAGTGGAGTTGCGGTCTGTTGTACGCCTTTCCGCCTATACCACTTCTGCCCAGAGTGCTGAAGAAGATCAAGCGCGACCGGGCCCAAGTCATCCTTGTGGCTCCAGACTGGGCACGAAGGTACTGGTATCCAGAGCTACTCAGTATGTCAGTCGATCCCCCGGTTCGTCTGCCTCTTCAGGAGGACCTTCTGTCGCTGCAGCAGGGGACGGTCCTCCACCCGAACCTGTCCAGTCTCCACCTCCATGCTTGGAGATTGAGCGGCGACAGTTGAGGCCATTTGACTTGCCTCCTGAAGTCTGTAACGTCATTCTGGCAGCCAGGCGTCCCTCCACAAAGTCGGTATACGCCTGCAGGTGGAACAGATTTGTGGCATGGTGCACAGCAAAGGCTGTGGATCCTCTTGCTGCCCCTCTTTCTGAGGTTCTTCTCTTCCTTCTTTCTCTTGCCCAGCAGGGCTCCGCTCTGGGCACTATCAAGGGCTACCTTTCTGCCCTTTCAGCCTTTCTCAGGCTGCCTGATCAACCTTCTTTGTTCAAGTCCCCTATTGTGAATAGATTTCTTAAGGGCATCACACACACGTTTCCTCCTGTTCCGTTGGTGATGCCTCAGTGGGACTTGAACCTGGTTCTTACGTTTCTCATGTGCGCTCCCTTTGAGCCACTTCACTACTGTCCTCTTCGCCTTCTGACTTTGAAGACTGCTTTCCTGGTTGCCATCACCTCTGCCAGGAGAGTGAGTGAGCTCCAGGCCCTTTCTTGTACTCCACCTTTCCTTTCTGTCCATCCGGACAAAGTGGTGCTGCGTGCCAAACCTTCTTTCCTGCCCAAGGTTGTCACGGCCTTACACATCGGGCAGTCTATCACCTTGCCTACCTTCTTTCCGCCACCGCATCCCTCTAAAGAGGAAGAGCGGCTCCACCGTCTGGACCCAAAACGTGCGCTCTCATTTTACTTGGACCGCACACGCCAGTTCCGGGTGGATGACCAACTCTTTGTTGGTTATGTGGGCGCTAAGAAGGGGAAAGCGGTGCACAAGAGGACCATTTCCCGGTGGATCATCTTGTGTATCCAGGCATGCTACTCCTTGGCTAGAAAGGAGCCTCCTGCTGGATTGCGGGCTCATTCTACCCGAGCCACGGCGACTACCACTGCCCTGGGCAGGGGAGTGCTCTTACAAGACATCTGTCAGGCAGCTACGTGGGCATCGCTGCACACGTTTGCAAGACACTACTGCCTGGACAGCCAAGTCCGGAGGGATGGCTTCTTTGGCCGTTCCGTCCTCCAGGACTTTCTGGTGTGATTATTGGTTCGCAGACCCACCACCGGGGTTGGTATTGCTGGGGTATCTATTCTAAGGTAAGGAATCTAATACTAACGTGTATCTTTCAGATGCACAAGTTACTACTTGTGTAACGATATATCTGTAAGAGACATTAGTTAGTATTAGTTTCCTTACCGACCCACCCATCCTCCCCGTTCTGCGAACCGATATCTAGGGTTAGGGTTATCCCCTTTCAGGGCCCTAGTTTCAATGGCACCAGTGTTGGTTTTTAACATGGCTCTGCGTTTCTGGCGCGGAAAAGCTGTGTCTAAGAACTGATGTCAGCACGCGGAGGCGGCGTCTAAGTACTCCGACGACGTCATCACGGCGCCCACGACGCCGACGACAGACGCGGAGCCGCAGACGACGCCTACCGACGCGCAAGGGTACTGCTACGCAAAAATTTCCGGATCCAGTCGGACGCCTGGGGATATTCTAAGGTAAGGAATCTAATACTAACTAATGTCTCTTACAGATATATCGTTACACAAGAAGTAACTTGTGCGTTAGTCCCTAGTATAGTGCACTGAGTATGCCAGGGCCTGTAAATCAAATGCTACTAGTGGTATTGCAGCACTGATTGTGCCATCCACATGAGTAGCCCTAAAAAGGTAACTCAGACCTGCCATTGCAGAGTTTGTGCTCAGTTTGTAACTGCCATGTCAACTTGGCCAGTGCAAACACTTGCCAGTCCCTAAACCTTCCCTTTTCTACATGTTAGTCACCCATAAGGTATGCCCAAGGTTCCCCTGTGGGCAGGGTGTAGTGTATGTGAAAGGTAGGACATGCCCTGGTGTGTGTGGCATGTCCTGATAGTGAAAAACAAAATAGGCTGTAATTCACTATTGCAAGGCTACCTGTTCCCCATAGGACAGAATGGGAAGTTTATTATAACATTGTGATCTGACCCGCTTACCTGCCTCGCAACATCGCCATTCCCCGGGGCCGGACTCGGAAGCATCCACAGTAAGAGAAGCCCCGCCCCCCTTTCCTCTGTCATTCCAGAGACCAATACCCTTCCGAGGAGAAACTGAAGCGATCCCAGCCTACCCGGAAGTCCAACCCTCCGGGAATTGAAATCAGGAAGCCGCGAACCAGAAGACGGAAGAACTGCAGCAGGAGAGACGGAGTTGCAGGAGTTCCAGACTGACGGAGGAAGAGATCGAGAAGCGGAGACTGAAGGCGGAGAAGAAGAGTGGAGCGAAGAGTGGTGGTGTCCCACGGAGGTGGCTGGGGAGCGGCCGTAGCTCAGGAGAGCTACGGCGGAGTAGGTGATTACACGCACCCAGGGGAAGCATTGTAGCAGGGCACCAGAAGGGGGTGGGGAGCACGATATATGTAAATAAACTGCCACCCGTAGAGAACCTCACCAGACACTGTATTTATTGTATAGCACTTCCTCAGCCCCATTACCTTTCCTGTTTTCCCATCGTACACACGCCATAATACCGAGCACGATTAGCACACAAGGAGAAATGTCTATCTCTTCCTTTTCTCTGAATTCCCTTCCCGTTCTATCGTCCCCCTTACCCGATCCCAGACCCTCACGTTCCGCTTTCTTATATCCGTCACCTTCCCGGGTTTTGGTGAACGGTACTCTGTTCGGACCGTCAACAGGACTAACAACTCCTTCCTTTGCCTCCCACACGCCCTCCATGGACTCGCCGGAATCGTTGCACAAGAAAGGAGACGTGGCCATGCCGAACCCCAGAAGAACGAAAGACGGAGGAAGAAGACCTAAAGTGTGGACTGTTTTGTTGCTCTCCTCGAACTGTCTCTGTGAACCTCAATAAACATTGATAACATTTCCCACCTGATACGGCCTCCATGCCAGTTTTTCCGGCCTGCACTCCCCCCACGTTCACAGGTGGTGTCAGAAGTGGGATCTGCCGGAAGCATGGAGGCCGCCCTCAAACAGATGGCGGATACCCAAGCACAACTGGGACGAGTTATGAAACGGTTCCTTAAAACGGCGGAGGAGGATCGGGGACAATTACAAGAAGTTATCAAGGACCAAGGGGAATCGCATGATCAGGCTCTTGGTAAACTCTCGGATGCCATGGGACAACATAGACCTGTTCCCTTCCTCCCCTCAGTGGTAATGCAAAAATACGTACCCGGAGAGGACCCGGACTATATTTTCACCAACTTCGAGCGAATGGCCCAAGCCGCCTTCTGGCCAATGGAACGTTGGGGTCAGTATCTGGGGCCCCTATTAACTGGCGAACTCCAGTCCACCTATCAACAGGCGAATGTACAAGGTACCACCCCTTATGAAGACATCAAATGTTGTATCCTTCAGAGGTTAGGGATCGATGATGAAACTTACAGGATAAGGTTAAGACAAGCGAAAGAAGGACCCCAAGAGACCCCTAGGGCGCTATCCTTCCACATCAGGGACTTGACAGATCGATGGCTCCGTCCTGCCACTTCCACCAAAGAGGAGATATTGTCTAAGATCTACCTAGAGCAGTTCTTAACCTCCCTACATCCACCCGCCCAGAGATGGGTTCGGCAGCATCCCCACCTCACGCTAGACTCAGCTGTTCACATTGCGAGTGCCTTCAGCCGGGCCCAAGAAGTCCAGAAAGGAAAAGAAGATCACCCCTTCGGCCAGGTAACCCAAGTGGCCACCTACTCCATCATGGCCCCTTCCCAGGAAACCAGAGCCGCTACCCTTGTTGCCAACACCTATTATCGTCAGACCCCCTACTCCTGGACCACAATGCTACAATTGTGGGGTCTATGGGCACATCGCCAGGATGTGTCCCCAAAAGGACGAGCCCATGGAGGTGGGCCTAGCAAGAAACTATGTGTGTGTCAATCCAAACACACGTCCGCCACCCTACCGGTGTGAGGTAACCATCAACGGACAATAGAGGTTAGCCCTAGCTGACACAGGATGCAGACAAAGTGTGCTCCGGCCCCAAAACTCAGGCATACCGGTCGGTCCCCTCACCGGTACTGTCGCCATACAATGTGTCCACGGTGACACCAAACATTATCCCACTACGAAGGTACATATCCAGCATCCCTCAGATCCAGGGACCGATTTGACGGTAGGCCTGATCCCCAGGCTACCAGAACAGGTCATTCTGGGAAGTGACTATCCTGGCCTCCCTAATCTTCTGAAAGACACAACCAACACCCTGTCTCGCTGGTGGACTGAGACCCCATTTTCCCAGGATAAAAATCCCCCGGAGCAGTCCTCCAAAGAACGGAAGTCCCGTAATCAAAAGAGAAAAGAGAAACAGCAATAAGTCACAGCCTGTCCAGTTAGGACGGAAGACCATCCCTGGGAAACAGACCGAGAGTTCCGAGCGAGCAAGAGGGAAGATCCTGTGCTACAAGAGGCTTGGGGAAAAGCCCTGGACCACGAAGACCCCTTACAAGTAGGTCCCTACTTCTTTAGGAGAAACGGAATGCTTTATAGAAAAAGCGGACGACACCAACAGCCCTAACTACTAATTCCAGGACCCTTCCGCGATAAAGTACTGTTCTTGGCTCACAGTCACCTGTTAGGAGGGCACTTTAGTAACGAAAAGACAGAACAGGCCATAATAGATACATTCTATTGGCCTGGGGTGTACCAACAGGTACGGACCTATTGCGGCAAATGCCCAGTATGCCAACGTAATAGCAGGTATCGTCCCTCAAAGGTACCTCTCCAGCCCTTGCCAGTAATAGACGTCCCCTTTAGCCGGGTGGACATGGATATCATTGGCCCCCTGTTACCCTCTCGGAGCGGGTGTTGTTATGCTTTAGTATTGGTCGATTATGTCACCCGCTTTCCGGAGGCAGTAGCCCTACGTCACCCTACCTCCCAAAATATAGCCAAAGCCATGAACTCCATATTTGCAAGAGTGGGGTTCCCTAGAGAGATCCTAACGGATCAAGGGACCCCCTTCATTTCAGCCCTCATGCAACAGGTTTGTTCCCAACTGGGGATCAAACAGATTCGTACGTCCGCCTACCACCCGCAAACGGACGGGTTGGTAGAGCGGTACAATGCTACATTAAAGACGACCCTGAAAAAGTTGCTGGCCCTGGAGTCCAAACGGTGGGAGGAGATGTTACCTCTAGCCCTCTTTGCTATTAGGTGCAAGGTTTAGAGCAGCACAGGCTATTCCCCTTTTGAACTCCTATATGGGCACCCACCCCGAACCCTACTGGACATGGCCAAAGTGCCTGGGAGGCAGAACTAGACCGTACCCGCACCCTCCTGCAGTATGTTGATAACCTCAAGACCCATTTAGGTCAAATAAGGGATATCGTGAGGCAGAACCTAGAGACGGCCCAAACCACTCAAAAGATACAATATGATAAGGGCACCAAACCCAGAAGCTTCTCCGTAGGTGATCTGGTACTCCTAATGATGCCCTCTTCCGACCAAAAGCTTCTGGGTCAATGGCAAGCTCCTTATGCCATCCTCAAGAGAGTGACTCCGGTTACATATAAACTAGAATTGGATCGTAACCGAGGGACAACCCAAATATACCACATCAATCACATCAAACAGTGGGAGGGACCCCGTCCCGTATGCCTAGGGGAATCCCTACCTCCTAAATATGTCCCCTGTTTTGATACAGAGTTGACTGAATCACCAAGACATGATCTCCAAGAAGCTCTTCTACCCCTACAACATGTCTTTTCCGACCTGCCAGGACATTCTAGCGTTGTAGAGCATGTTATCCATACAGACCGCGTAAAGACAGTGCGGCTCCGGCCCTACCGGATACCGGAAGCCCGGAGACCAGTTATAAAAAGAGAAATAGAGCAGATGCTCAACCTGGGAATCATCGAGCCATCCTCTAGCGACTGGAATTCACCCATTGTGTTTGTTCCAAAACCCGATGGCTCAATACGCTTCTGCATAGACTTTCGCGAAGTGAATAAAATCTCTAACTTTGACACGTATCATCTTCCCCGGGTCAACAAGATGATAGAACGGATAGGAAAGGCCAAATACATCTCCTCTCTCGACCTGTGTAAGGGATACTGGCAGATCCCGCTAAGAGAACAAGATAAGAAAAAGACTGCTTTCTCCACCCCCGAGGGTTTGTTCCAGTTTAAAGTGTTGCCCTTTGGACTCCACGGGGCGCCAGCAACATTTCAAAGGGCCATGAACTTTGTCCTCCGACCCCACGCTCAATACACTGGGGCCTACCTGGATGATATAATCATATACAGCGATACGTGGGAAGAACATCTTTCCCATTTGTACCAGGTTGTACAGTCCTTAGGCTCATTCCACTTTACAATCAATCCGGCTAAAATCACCCTAGCCGCCCAAACAGTAAAGTATCTGGACTTTCTCCTGGGTGAAGGTGTTATTCGCCCTCAGAATAATAAAATTGTTGCTATACAAGCCCTTCCCTTCCCAAAATCCCGAAAAGACCTCCGTGCCTTCCTAGGTCTTTTGGGATACTATCGTAGATTCATCCCCAACTTCTCCCAAAGAGCAGTGCCCCTTACAGACCTCCTGAGAAAGTCAGTGAAAACCGAGGAAATCTTGAAAACCCCCACAGCCCAGTTATGGCAAGCTTTTGAGGGACTCAAGTCCTCTCTCACCTCTAAACCCGTTCTGGCCAGCCCGACTATAACCGACCCTTTGTACTCCAGACTGACGCCTCGGATCAGGGCTTAGGAGCTATTCTCTCCCAGCTTGACACCAACGGTGATGAGAGGCCTATTTTATACCATAGTCGGAAACTGTTTCCACGAGAAAAGAACTATGCAGTGATAGAGAAGGAGGCCCTTGCCATTAAATGGGCTATAGAAAGCCTTGGCTACTATCTAGAGGGTCGTGAATTTACCCTCTTCATGGACCATGCCCCTCTGGAATGGATGGCTCGCAACAAAGGACACAATGATAGGGTCCTCCATTGGTTCTTGGTCTTACAGCCTTATAGGTTTCGGACTATCCACAGAAAAGGAATCGAACAAGGGAACGTGGATTTTCTGCCCCGCTATCCCTTCTCCCCATCCCGTACAAGAAAGACAGCTAGGGGAAAGGGATGTGATCTGAACCGCTTACCTGCCTCGCAACATCGCCATTCCCCGGGGCCGGACTCGGAAGCATCCACAGTAACAGAAGCCCCGCCCCCCTTTCCTCTGTCATTCCAGAGACCAATACCCTTCCGAGGAGAAACTGAAGTTTCCCCGGAAGTCCAACCCTCCGGGAATTGAAATCAGGAAGCAGCGAACCAGAAGACGGAAGAACTGCAGGAGGAGAGACAGTGTTGCAGGAGTTCCAGACTGACAGATGAAGAGATCGAGAAGCGGAGACTGAAGACGGAGAAGAAGAGTGGAGCGAAGAGTGGTGGTGTCCCACGGAGGTGGCTGGGGAGCGGCCGTAGCTCAGGAGAGCTACTGCGGAGTCGGTGAGTACACGCACCCAGGGGAAGCACTGTAGCAGGGCACCAGAAGGGGGTTAGGAGCACGATATATGTAAATAAACGGCCACCCGTAGAGAACCTCACCGGACACTGTATTTATTGTATAGCACTTCCTCAGCTCCACTACCTTTCCTGTTTTCCCATCCTACACACGCCATAATACCCGATCACGGTTAGCACGCCACGAGAAACGGCTATCTCTTCCTTTTCTCTGAATTCCCTTCCCGTTTTATCGTCCCCCTTACCCGATCCCGGACCCTCACGTTCCGCTTTCTTATATCCATCACCTTCCTGGGTTTTGGTGAACGGTACTCAGTTCGGACCGTCCGACAGGACTAACGACTCCTTTCTTTGCCTCCCACACGCCCTCCACGGACTGGCCGGAGTCGTTGCACAAGAACGGAGACGTGGCCACGCCGAACCCCAGAACAACGAAAGACGGAGGAAGACGACCTAAAGTGTGGACTGTTTTGTTGCTCTCCTCGAACTGTCTCTGTGAACCTCAATAAACATTGATAACATTTCCCACCTGATAAGGCCTCCACGCCTGTTTTTCCGGCCTGCACTCCCCCCACGTTCACAAACATCTTATAAACATAACTGGCCCTGGCAACTAGGCAGGAAAATAACATTTAGTGTGCCTGAACTCAGAATCTAAAGATGCATCTTTTATTGAAGGTGATTTTTACATTCTGTGTTTGAAAATACCACTTTTAGAAAGTGGTATTTTCTTGCTCAGTCATCCTGTGTGCCTCTTCTGGAATGTGGATTGCCTGTCTGGGTTTTGGATGACAGAAGACTGGGGAGCAGGAGTGGTTCCAGATAGTCTAGGTGGGTCAGGAAAGGGCTGAATAGCCCTGGGCTGCGATGGGGAAGGGGGAGGAGATTTCCTTGCACCTCAAAGGGCCTGGTCTGCCTCTGACAATGCCGTCTCCACCGCCTGCCAGGAATTCACACTAGAGAAGGCAGAACTGGCTCTGGCTGGGCACAGACACTCTCTGCCTAAGAGATCAAAGGATTTTGGGATATAAATATTGGGGCACAGACCCCTAAACTTTAGAACTCTTTTGGATCAAGAAGACTGCCAAGAAGAAGATCTGGAGAAGCTGTGTGTTTTGCTGTATTGGCCTGCAGCGGCTGCTTCTGTCTTGGGCAGTGAAAGGACTGGACTGAACTTTCTGCAATCTACGTTTTTGAGTTTCTGCAAGGGCTTGAGGTAGAGCTTGCCCCTGTTCAAGAAGTCTCAGGAACAGCAAAGACTTCAAGCTCTTCTGCCCTCAGCACTAGGGACTGTGGGCCAGATGTAGGTGGCAAATACCGGTCGGAAACGGCCGAATTCGGCCGTTTCCGACCGGTATTTGGCATCTTGAGATGTAGGGGGCCAGATTTTACAGATTCTGTATATTTACCGAATCGGTAAATTTACAGAATCTGTAAAATACCGAATCGGTATTTTTACCGATTCGGTACCTTCCAGATGTAGGTGGGACTCTTCTGAGTCCCAAAGGCCCTACAAATTCGGTATTTTAACACACAATCCAATTGGGTGTTAAAATACCGAATTCAGGTGTGCATGCACATGTGTGCATGCACACCTAGCCATGTGACAGACAGACATGCCCTTAGGGCATGTCTGTGTGCCACATGGCCCACATGCCTATTTTTGGGGTGCCAGAGGGTGTCAAAGTGACACCCCCTGCACCCTTGCCAAATTCGGTATTTACCGATTCTGTAATTACAGAATCGGTATTGCCCATTGATTCCTATGGGCTTCAAGGCCCATAGGAATCAATGGGCAATAACGATTCGGTATTTACAGATTCGGTAAATACCGAATCTTAACGATTCGGTATTTACAGAATCTGTAATACCTACATCTCCCCCCTTCATATTTACCGACTCTTAAATACCGAATCGGTAAAATTCGGTATTTAAGAGTCGGTAAATATGAATTACCTACATCTGGCCCTGTGTGTTTTGTGCTGCAACAGAAGAAAAGCAACCCGGCGACATCTACGATGCCGCTGCCAACTCCATGTCCTGAAGGCACCGCAGAGGGTACCACCGCAATGGCGCACCGACAACGCCTGCTGACGCTGCCACCGAGCCGCTGCACGCTCTGCGACCTGTGAGCACCGCCTAGCTTCACGGCGATGCCTTGGTACCGCATAGGGCACCACTGCCATGCCGCACCATGACCCTGGTCTCACCGACGACGCCTGCTGACGCCGCCACCAAGCTGCTGCTTGCACCATGGACTGTGGGCACCGCACACCGCACCGCCTCGCGACGACACCTTGGCCTCCCCAACGATGCCGCTCCACGCCGAAATCGATGCCGCTGCTTGCACCGTGGTTCGAGGGCACCGCTCATAAAGTTACATGATGCACCGCCCTCATCCCGCACTGCAGCCTCGGCCTACCGACGCCAGCGCCTTCGACTCCAGTTTGTCAGCCGACGACAGCGCTTCAGCAACGACAATGCTGCTGCTTGCACCGTGACCTGCCTGCACTGTGACGAGCTCCGCCTTCATCTCGCACCGTGACCCTGGTCTCACCGACGCCACCATCTGACGCCGTCACCGAGCAGCTGCTCGCACTGCGACCTGAGCGCACCGCACGCCGCACCGCTTCACTTTGCACCGCAGCACACAACTCCTGCCGACGTCAGCGCTCCTGACTCCAACAGAGAGGAGATTGACCTGCAACGCATGTGACTTCGAGGGCTCCGACGACTCCTGCACCGATCTCCGGAACCGATGCCTGCGGACGCTGTGTTTTTGGAAGCTCAACGAGAGGTCGCCGACCACTGCATTTCTAAAAGGTACTGTTTGCAGGTCTTCCCAACACTGTAGCTAGCCCGCGACGCCGCAGTCAGCCAGAACTGTTTGGATTTGTTTGTTCATGATGCCGTGATAGCCCCGGACGGAACTATCGATATCAAGGAACCGTTTTTAAAGCATATTTTGATAACTGTGGATTTTTAAGTACTGTAATGTGGATTTTTATCATTTTTGGCCTTGTCTTAAATATATAAATATATTGGATATTTTTCTAAACTGGTGTGGTGTCCTTTTGTAGTGCTTACACTGTATTACTGTTGGTTATGCGCAAATGCTTTACACACTGCCTCTAAGATAAGCCAGACTGCTTGTGCCAAGCTACCAAGGGGGTGAACAGGGGTTATTTTAGGAGTGTAACTCCCTTGTCCTGACTAGAGTGGTGGTTTCTGCCTGGCTTTGGCACATGCCCTAGCCTGCCAAAAATCCAAAACACCAAAGTTAAAGCCAAGTTCCCCTTCCCACACCATTTCTCCATGAGCAGTGCCTCGACTGCCCATTTGAAGCCCCTATCTTGTGGTGATTCCCATGGCAGTGGACTGTGTTACCTATTTGATGTGCAAGTTTTCATGCACACATGTGCAGACTTTAAATTTGGACTGGCCAATGGCCTTGATGTTTTGCACTTTTGATGCCTATACAGAGTTTATGTAATAAAGACTGTTACTCATGTTCTGACCTTTGTCGCTGCCCTTGCTAATGATGCAGTGCAATGTATGTGTATATGTTCATCTGATACATACTCTGTATGACATATTCACATTGGCATATACTTAATTTTCTTTTGCAGAGGTTCAAGCCACTTTTGTGCTTCTTGACTCAGAGGCTTGAGGGTGCAATCATTCTATTGTCAGGTCTCCAATTTTGTACACGTCATGTGTGGATGCTGTACCACAACAGAAGAGAATTATATTCCCATGATAACTTGCGGGGTGGGCACGGTCCATCATATCTGTGGGATCTAGCTTGATGTGTACCCAGCAGTGTAGATGTGTAGTCATCTTGTGTAGGCCTGGATTCATCGTCACATGGGTACATTTGAATGTGTGCACTCAAGTAGTCATACAGTGTGATTGGCCTGTCATTGGCTGAAGTGTTGATGTGTATGTGCCCCTGGACATTACACATACACACCTGTATGATCCAGGTAATGAGTGCCTGTTTGTTTACATTATCAGACACCTGCTTTAGATTGTGGGCACATTTAGGAGTTGTTGGTTGAGCAATGTGCAGTGTGTCGGTATGACCGTGTAGTCCTGGGGTACACCTACTTGTTGTAGCTGTCATTTGTGAGTATGCAAAGTGTGTCACTGCAATGTCTGTGTTGTGGTTTGATGATCAGCCATGGCTCTTGCTTACGTTTGTGCTCACTGTGCTGACCTGCTCAGGCAAACTAACATTATAAGTGACTTTTAACATACATTGATGTTATTTTACATTTTGTTTTACCACTATGTGGTATTAAGAGTCATACCAGCCCCAAGAGGGAGCTTTTGGTGCCTACACATTGTGAGTTACTCCTCTCTGTGTTTTTGTGCTCTGTAAACGCCTCACCTGTCCAATACTAATATACACACCACTTCAGTCTAATATCTTCCACCCCATGCCTTGCTAGTTTGTGACCCTCCCCACCATGTCATAGTGTGACACTATACTGTGTGAGGATGATCTGTGTCCAGGACCAATGTTACATTCAGGACTATTTCACAATTTGTCATGTGCTATTTGTTTGTAGTTGATTGAAGTCATGGTTGCTCATGTACAGTGCAGATGTTTTTCCAGCACAGTGCTCTAGACATGGTCCATGCCTCTGTGTTTTCCAGACTTGTGCAGCAGTAGGTGGTAGCTAAAGTGTATGTCTGTTTGCTGATGTAATGCTACACATCCTGAGTGTGATGTGATATGTGCCCTATGATGATTTGTGATGTTGAAGTTCATGGTGGAGCACTCAGATATGTGTGATACAGGTCTTGGTGGTGTTCACACACTGCTTACTGTGCATGCACTGCTGTCAGTGTATGTTGCATTGTCCTTGCCTGGTGTGAGGTCCCCCTGATGTCCAGCTGATTGTGCTATGTAATGATTTTGTATGTGCGTATGTTGTGTATTTGTTGTTCAGGGATGCAGTATTTGGCCTGTGTTGGCTCTTTCTACTGACAGGCCCATGTGTGTGTAATGTTATTTTTGCATGACATTATGTGTGAGGAGTTTGTGTATTGGAATACATTCAGATATGTGTTGAATTTGTAGTGTGCGTTTCTTGTGTGAATGTCACGTGCAGCTATGTGGAGTCTTGTTCATTAGCTTGTTTTGAGTGCATAATTGTGCTAAGGCCTCCTATATTTATACAATCACTTGTCAGGATTGTGCATGTGCATGTTTGTGCTACACATTGACACCATGCTCACTTTGTAACTGGTGGAGTGTCTATAGCTGTGTTTGCAGATTTGTCTTATTGCACACTGTTAGTGTTCGTGATTGGCATTTTATCATGTATTTTTTGATTGGTTTGGATGATGGTGTCTGTGCAGTTGGCCAGATTAGAAATGTTATTGTTAGACTTGGCAACTTTTGGCGTGTTTCCCCTGCCTTTTTTTTTGCTGGTATAATGATTCTGCGCACTTTCCTCACTGCGGTCCAGTGGTAAAGTGCAAGTGCTCCTGTATAAAATGTGTCATGGATTGGTGTTTCCATGATTGGTATATTTGATTTATGTGTCAGTCCCTAGTAAAGTGCACTGCGTGTGCCATAGCCTATAAGTCAAATGCTGTTGGTGGGCTGCAGCATTAGATTGTGCCACTCACGCAAACAACCTGTAAAGTGTAACTCTGGCCTGCCATTGCAAAGCCTGTGCGCAGCCTGGGACTGCCATGTCGACTTGGCGAGTGCACACACTCTCAAGTCCTTAAACCTTCCCTTTGCTACATGTGAGTCGGCCCTAAGGTAGGCCCAAGGTACCCTCCTTGGGCAGGGTGCATTGTATGTAAAAGGTAGGACATGCCCTGGTGTGTGTGGCATGTCCTGATAGTGAATTACAGCCTACTTTGTTTTTCACTATTGCAAGGCTACCAGTTCTCCATAGGCCAGAATGGGCAGTTTGATAATTACATCCTTTGATCCTAACTGACTCAGGGAACATGGTAGAAATTCGAGTTTAGTATGCCTGAACTCAGAATGATGAAATACATCTTTTAGTGAAGTTGGTTTTAACATTCTGTGTTTGAAAATACCACTTTTAAAAAGTAGGTATTTTCTGACCTAACCATCCAGCCTGCCTCTGCTGATGTGTGTATTGTCCGTCTGGTTTGTGAGTAACAAGAGCTGGGGGGAGACAGGGTGACTCCGCCAGGCTGAATAGGCACATCTACCCCTAGATGGGTTGGAGGAGTAGTGCCTAGGTTTGAATAGGGCTGAGCTCACCTTCCACAATGCTGGTTCCACCTCCTATGGTGCGTCTGAGTACCCTGGCCCACACTGACAAAGAAAGAAGGTGCACCCTGGCAGAATGCACCCCGAACTGGTTTGAACTAGGTCCAGGCCCCTCTGCCTTCAGAGGACAAAGGATTTGCTGGTATAAATATTGGGGCCCAGACCCCAAGACTTTAGATCTCGCTGGAATCAAGGAACCAGCCAAGAAGAAGAGCTGGAAGAGCTGCCAGGAGGAGTACTGCCCCTTTGCTGTGTTGTTGTTTTGTTGGGTTGGCCTGCAGCTGCTGCTTCTGCCTTGGGCAGGGAAAGGACTGGACTGAACTTTCTCTACTTGCGCTGAGTATTTCCAAGGGCTTGAGGTAGAGCTTGCCCCCTTTTCACGAAGTCTCAGGAACATCAAAGACTTCAAGCCTGATGCCGTCTACGACGCCGCTGCAGACACCATGTACTGAAGGCACCACAGAGAGCAACGCCGCACCGCAACCCTGGTCTCACTGACGATGCCTGCTGACCCGCCACCGAGCCGCTGCTCGCACCGCGACCTGTGGGCACCGCACTCCGCACTGCCTCGCTTCACGACGACGCCTTATTATCCCTGATGACGACGCTCCACACCAGACTCAATGCCGCTGCTTGCACCGTGGCTCGGGGGCACCTCTCGTAAAGTTATACGACGCTCCGCCCTCATCCTGCACCGCAGCCTTGGCCTACCGATGCCAGTATCATAGACTCCAGTTGTCAGTCGACGACAGCGACGCCCCTGCTGCACCGTGACCTGCCAGCACCGTAACGAGCACCGCCTACATCTCACACCTCTTGACCCAGTCGAAGGGCCGGTTGCTCCATGCACCACACGGCTCCTCGTGAGTGCGTTCAGGCTATCACCGCTGCTGCCGCGAGTTCGCGTCCTCTGCTGACTAGTATTTTTTGCTTTCCTGTATTTTGTGCCCTGTAACTGTGTTGTTGCCCCGTGACTGCTATTTCTGCCACTTTTACTGGAATTGTATTTTTCCTCTCCTTTGCCGCCCCTTGGGACCGTTTTTTTCCCGCCTGTGCACCCCCCCCCGCTCCCCGATCCCCGCCGCTGCTCCCCTGGGGCCCAGCCCCCTTTCTTCTCTGTATCCTCTCCTCCCCTCCCATTCGCCGCCCCGCTCCCGCCTCCCAGCTGCTCCTCCCTCCCACTTGGCCATTTATTGCGGAGTCCGCGCGGTAGTGAGCTGTGACCTTGACCCTGTCGAAGGGACGGTCGCTCCACGCACCGCACGGCTCCTCGAGAGCGCGCTCAGGCTATCACCGCTGCTGCCGTGAGTTCGCGTCCTCTGCTGACTAGTATTTTGTGCTTTCCTGTATTTTGTGCCCTGTAACTGTGTTGTTGCCCCGTGACTGCTATTTCTGCCACTTTTACTGGAATTGTGTTTTTCCTCTCCCTCGCCGCCCCTTGGGACAGTTTTTTTCCCTCCTGTGCACCCCCCCGCTCCCCGATCCCCGCCGCTGCTCCCCTGCGGCCCGCCCCCTTTCTTCTCTGTATCCTCTCCTCCCCTCCCATTCGCCGCCCCGCTCCCCCCTCCCAGCTGCTCCTCCCTCCCACTTGGCCATTTGTTGCGGAGTCCGCGCGGTAGTGAGCTGTGAGCTTGACCCTGTCGAAGGGCCAGTCGCTCCACGCACCGCACAGCTCCTCGTGAGCGCGCTCAGGCTATCACCGCTGCTGCCGCGAGTTCGCGTTCTCTGCTGACTAGTATTTTGTGCTTTCCTGTATTTTGTGCCCTGTAACTGTGTTGTTGCCCCGTGACTGCTATTTCTGCCACTTTTACGGGAATTGTGTTTTTCCTCTCCCTCGCCGCCACTTGGGACCGTTTTTTTCCCGCCTCTGCACCCCCCTGCTCCCCGATCCCCGCCGCTGCTCCCCTGCGGCCCCGCCCCCTTTCTTCTCTGTAACCTCTCCTCCCCTCCCATTCGCCGCCCGCTCCCGCCTCCCAGCTCCTCCTCCCTCCCACTTGGCCATTTATTGCGGAGTCCGCGCGGTAGTGAGATGTGACCTTGACCCTGTCGAAGGGCCGGTCGCTCCACGCACCGCACGGCTCCTCGTGAGTGCGCTCAGGCTATCACCGCTGCTGCTGCGAGTTCGCATCCTCTGCTGACTAGTAGTTTGTGCTTTCCTGGATTTTGTGCCCTGTAACTGTGTTGTTGCCCCATGACTGCTATTTCTGCCACTTTTACTGGAATTGGGTTTTTTCTCTCCCTCGCCGCCCCTTGGGATCGTTTTTTTCCCTCCTGTGCACCCCCCCGCTCCCCGATCCCCGCCGCTGCTCCCCTGCTGCCCCCCCTTTCTTCTCTGTATCCTCTCCTCCCCTCCCATTCGCCGCCCCGCTCCCGCCTCCCAGCTGCTCCTACCTCCTACTTTGCCATTTAGGGCGGAGTCCACGCGAACGCGCAGCGGTCACGCGCAGCGGGTGCGCGCAGCGGGTGCGCTGATTGCGTGCCGACGGCAAGCCCGTCTACGCCCGTCCGCGCCTGGACCGCGCCCAGCGCCAGAACCTCTGGCCCCCGCCGAAGCCAGACTACCCGACTGAGATACGACTCCGCCGCTCTCAACGCACTCAACACCGGACGCCCGCCCGCCTGCTATGGAGCCACCCCGAAACGCACCCACGGACCCTTCACCTGCAAAGTCTGCCAATTCACCTGCCTCCGACCCTGCCCCCCCCCGCCAGACCAAGCAACAACCACAATCACCTCAAGTGCATCCTCCTCAACACACGCTCCGTCCACAAGCACGCCATCGAACTCTGGGACCTCCTCGACTCAACACCACTAGACGTCGCCTTCGTTACGGAGACCTGGATGAACGCGTCCTCGGCCCCAGACATCGCCATAGCCATTCCGGACGGCTACAAGATCACCCAGAAGGACCGCACCAACCAAACCGGAGGAGGAATCGCCATCATCTACAAAAACACCATCAACGTCACGACCAACGCCGAAGACACACTCTCCACCGCCGAACACCTACACTTCCAAATACACACCGACCCCAAGACCAACCTGAGAGGAACGCTCATCTAGAGACCCCCGGGCCCGCGTACACAATTCAGCGAATCCATTGCTGACTTCATCAGCCTGCACGCCCTAGCCTCACCAGAATACATCCTCCTAGGGGACCTGAACTTCCACCTGGAGAAAAACAACGACAACAACACCACCACCCTGCTCGACAACATGGCCAACCTCGGACTGAAGCAGCTGGTGGACACACCCACCCACCTCGCCGGCCACTCGCTCGATCCCATCTTCTCTGCCAGCAACCACGTCTCCTTCAGCCACTCCACAGAACTGCACTGGACCGACCACAGATGCATCCACTTCAACTTCAAAAAGAATGCATCCCACCACCGCACACAACAAATCCCCCGCAGATACTGGAGCAAAATCACCACAGACCAGCTCATCTCATCACTGAGCCAGAACCCGCCAGCCGACACCGCCGACCCCAACAACGCAGCCCACAACCTCGCACAATGGATAACCAACTGCGCCGACAAACTCGCTCCACTGAAGAACCCCCCAGGCAAGACCAGCAACAGGAAAACATCATGGTTCACAGACACCCCCAAAGAATCAAAGAAATCATGCCGGACCCTGGAAAAAAACTGGCACCACCATCGGACTTCGGAAAACATGACAGCCCTCATAAACGCGACCCGCAAACACCACCAGCTGATCCGCACCACCAAAAGAACATCGTTCAAAGAGCGACTAGACAAGAACACCCACAACAGCAAGGAACTCTTCAGCATTGTCAAAGAGCTCTCCAACCCCAGTGCCAGCAACAACGACATCACACCATCACAGGAACTCTGCAACTCCCTCGCCACGTTCTTCCACCGAAAGATTGCAGACATACACCACAGCTTCGGACCCCAGACCCCGCCTCCAGTCACAGAACCAACGTCCACCACCACCACCCTCAGCGCCTGGACACCCATCAGCACTGAAGACACCACCAACGTCATGAACTCCATCCACTCCGGCTCCCCCTCGGACCCATGCCCCCATCATATCTTCAACAAAGCCGACACCATCATCGCACCCCATCTCCGGAACATCATAAACAGCTCGTTCGCATCAGCCGCCTTCCCCGAGAGCTGGAAGCACGCAGAAATCAACGCCCTTCTGAAGAAACCCACAGCGGACCTAAAGGTCTCAAGAACTTCCGCCCCATCTCTCTGCTCCCCTTCCCGGCCAAAGTCATCGAGAAGACCGTCAATAAACAGCTGACTGCTTTCCTCGAGACAAACAGCTCGCTCGACCCATCCCAGTCTGGATTCCGAGCCAACCACAGTGTCAGGACTCCTCAATTACAAGTCGGGGCGACAGAGCAGGGAGAACGTAGCAATGACCAGACTGGCAGCATTCAATTGACCTGGTCCGATCTGACTCGAAAATGGCGCCTGAATAGGCCGCCAGAGTCAGGTCGGGGTTAGCGTTCTAGTCTGCTGCCGCTCTACTGTACTCTAGGTGAGGCGCGCGCAGCTGACAAGCCGCGCACTTCACCGAGAGCCTGACCCAGTACAGTAGTGCTCGCCGAGTTCCTGTCATCCCAGTCAGAATTTATAGTCAGGGCGATTATAGTTTTAATGCTAGGAGGAAACGTGAAGAGTAGTGTAGTTATACATTAGACACAACCGTTCGTGAAGAAGAAACGAAGCGGAATTTTCTGAGGAGTTTTGAAGTCCATGTGAAGACGCGTCTGCTGACGGTCATTCGTGAGGAAGAGGAGCAGAACACTAAGCTAAGTGTCACTCTGAGAATTTAAAGGAAGAAACTGTATAATTGAAGAAACGTGATAAGTGAGAGCTAACAGAAAACGATGTATGAAATGTAATTCTAGTCAGAGTCTGTGAAGGATAATAAACAACGCAAGTCAACAGGTGTAATAAATCTCAGTCAGAGTCCGCATAGGTAATCCCACGACGTTCAAGGAGGATAACAGTATCGTGCTTACCTAAGGTAGACAAGTCGAAGCTTAGAGAAAGATTAATGAACTAGGAAAAAGTAAACTTACCTAGTAAGGGTCTTCTTCAGCTAGGCATTCAGAATAGCACCCACTAGTCAACCTAAAAGAAAAGGACAAGAACGCACATATTAAAAGACAGCGCAATAAGAGGAAAGAAAACGCATCAAGCACATCAGACAAAACACAGCAAGAAATAAACAGGAAATATCAATAAAAGAAATATTCGCAAGAACATGAGAATGTAAGTGTAATAAATAGGGAGGGGTTAGGGAAACCCAATAATAAGATCCTGTGCCTAAAAGATATTTCTAACTTTACAGACAGACATCTCAACCTAAAACTTATGCCATAGAAGATGTCCTAAACGAAGAACAACGTTAAGAGAAAGAATAGAAGAGAAGCAGAGTACTGAAGGCTTAGGGTAAGCGAAGGTACAGATTAAGCTCTAGAAAACAGGTAGTGTAGTGTAGTAAGGAACTCATGATATTCTAACTCATTTCCCCACAGGTTATCTCAAGTAAATAGAAGTCTGCTGGACGGACTGACGAGGAACCCATCAGGACGGCCTCTTCTCTCTTTCTCTCTTTTATTATTTTATCCAATATCCCCCTTCCCTTAGAATAGCCTCACTAGAGACTTGTGACCTCAAGCTCTGGGTTGCTGTTTTGAGTGGAGTTGGGAATTAGCATCTCTGTTCCTGTGTAACCCGAAGTGATACAGGATCTGACAGAGTGAAGTGCCCAAGTTGCAATTTACACCCGAACAGAGATGGCAGGGGAATTAGACTTGCAAGGTTTAGGAACTATACTGGATACCATACAAAAGGAGTTGAGCGCAGTTAGGGAGGAGAATCAGAACCTTAGAATGGAAATAGTGAATTCGAGAAAAGAGACCGCGGAATTGGCACAAAGGGTTAGACAACCTTTTGGGTCAAGTCCAGGTACTCCAACCCCATTGGTAGAAGGGACAAGTAGAACAACAACTCAAGTAATCCACTCATTATCACCCGTCATTCCTTTAGCTGCTCCCGAACGCTTTAGTGGCGATCCACAAAAGGCCCAGATATTTATCACCCAATGCTCGTTACATTTCCTGTGCCGTCCATCTATTTTCCCTGACGCGCAGTCTCGAGTAGCATTTGTTTTGTCGTATTTGAGTGGAGATGCAGCTTCTTGGTCTTTGCCTTTAATAACGAAGAATGATCCAATACTGAGAGATTACGAGAACTTTAAGGAAGAGTTCCTTCGTATATTTGACAGACGGCGAATATCTCAAGCAGTTGACAATGAGTTATTAGATCTGAGACAGGGGAATCGTGATGTGGTCTCGTATCTAGCCCAATTCAACAAGCTCGTGGTGGAGACGAACTGGCCAGAGAGCAAGAGGGCAGCAGTCTTTTATCGTGGTTTGAAGGACGAACTGAAAGACGTTCTGGCAGGAATACCAAACCGACCTACGGAGATCTCTGCGTTAGTAGACTTGGTTTTAGAAATCGACTTTCGTCAAGGGGAAAGAAAAGGAGAAAAGAAGAAAGATTACAGAGTAGTGGCGCCAAGGTTTGACCGAGTAAGATCGGAAGGAGGTCGGAGTTATGAAACACCACAGGGCGTCGAACCAATGCAGATTGGAACTATCCGTGGTCCTCTCACTAAGGAGGAAAAGGAAAAACGAAGAACACGCAATCTTTGTATGTATTGCGGATCTGGAGGCCATTTTGTACGAAATTGTCCGAAGAAACCCAAGATAAACTTCAAGCCGAAGGAAAACTAGCAGCACCATCTGTTGGAGGAGTTGGACAGGTGGATGCAGTTTTAGATCAAACTCCAAGAGAGCACAGAGTGGCAAATACTCTACAATCAGCGTCTCCCCATTTAATTTTGTCCACGGAAATCAGGTTTCGACAAGTAACATTGATAGAGGTCTCAGTAATGATTGACTCAGGAGCCACCGGAAACTTTTGCGATCTGAAATTTGCGAACAGAGTGGGAATCAAAGCCATCCAGAAATCGAGAAGTGAACCTGTCAGAGCAGTGGATGGCACCAATTTATCTTCAGGTCCGATAGTCAGTCACACGGAGTTAATACAGTTGATTTCAAATGAGGGGCATGAGGAGAAAATTCAGTTCAATTTAATTGACGCCCCCCAATTTCAATTAATTTTAGGACTCCCATGGCTCACCGAACATAACCCGAGTATTGACTGGAGTACAAGAACTGTGGAGATGGAGTCGAGTTACTGCTTAGAGAATTGTTTCGGAAAATCAAAGACCGAACCAGAGGAAAATCCTGCTCATTTGTTATGCCAAATCGAAAGATCAATCTGTTCTATCCAAGTACAAGAAATACCAGAGGAATACCAAGAGTTTGAGGATGTCTTCAATGAAGTAGAAGCGGAACAGCTACCACCGCACCGCCCTTATGATTGTAAGATAGAGTTGGAACCAGGTTCAAATCTGCCCTGTAGTCGAGTATATGCGCTTACAGAAAAGGAGCATCGCCATCTAAGAGAGTACTTGGATAAGTACTTAGCGAATGGTTTCATCCGTCCTTCGCAGTCCCCTGTCTCCTCGCCTCTGTTCTTCGTGCCAAAGAAGGAGGGAGACCTGAGGACTTGCATTGACTACAGAGCGATTAATAAGATCACGAAGAAAAACCGTTATCCTCTACCATTGATATCAGTCCTGCTAGATCAAGTAAAGGGAGCAAGGATCTACACAAAATTGGATTTGAGAGGGGCCTATCATCTGGTGAGGATGAAAGAAGGAGACGAATGGAAAACGGCTTTTCGGACGAGATTCGGCCTGTTTGAATATCAGGTTATGCCCTATGGTTTATGCAACGCTCCAGCTGCCTTTCAGCACTTCATAAACGATGTGCTGAAGGAGTTCATCGATCAGTGTGCCATCGTGTACATCGACGACATCCTTATTTACTCAGGGGATGAAGAGAGCCATCAGGATCAGGTCAGAGGGGTCTTGCAAAAACTAAGAGAAAACAGACTGTTTGTCAAGCTAGAAAAATGTGCCTTCGGTGTATCCCAAGTTGAATTCCTAGGTTTTGTAATTTCTCCTACGGGGATACTAATGGACCAGAAGAAAATCGAAGCAGTAACCAACTGGAAATCTCCAGAGAGTGTTAAAGAGGTGCAAAGTTTTATCGGATTCGCAAATTTCTATCGGAGATTCATTAGTGAGTTTTCACATAAGATCTTACCACTCACTCGGCTGTTAAAGAAAGGAATTAAATTCGAATGGACCACTGTGGCGGAAGAGGCCTTTCAATCCTTGAAGGAAAGTTTCACGTCAGCACCAATTCTACAACATGCAGACCCGGCTGAACCTTTCTACGTGGAGACAGATGCATCAGACCAGGCTGTTGGAGGGGTCCTATCACAGAGAAGTAAAATAACCGGGCAACTACATCCAGTGGCTTATAGATCCAGGAAATTGAACCCGGCCGAAGTCAACTATACGATCACGGAAAAGGAGTTATTGGCGATAAAGGATGCATTTAAAGATTGGAGACATCACCTGATGGGTGCACAACACCAAGTCACGGTGTATACAGACCATAGAAATTTGAAATTCTTGAAAACAGCTAGAACTCTAACCCCCAGACAATTACGATGGTCACTGTATTTTGCTGAATACGATTTCATCATCACCTATCGACCAGGAGCCCAGAATGGAAAAGCAGATGCACTCTCCAGAATTGACACCGAGAATCATAAGACACCGATAAGAGACCAATCAATAATTCCAAAAGAAAGAATCATCGGAGCTACCACTTCAATACATTTGGAGAATGGTATTTTGGAGGCAATGAATGACAGGGCCATGGAGGATTGGGCGAAAAAAGAAGGAGGAGAAATTCATCATCGATTGCCGTATTATCAAGGGGCTCTGTATATTCCAACCAAAGAACTACAAGAACAGATTATGAAGGAATGTCATGATGCGAAATTGGCTGGACATAAAGGTGAGGCAAAGACCAAGGACTTGATCCAGCGTCATTATTGGTGGCCAGAAATGTCAAAAGACATAGAGCAGTACGTCAAAACTTGCGAGATATGCGCTCAGGGAAAATCAGAAAGACAGGCTCCAAAAGGGCTACTTATGCCTTTGCCAACTCCACCCTATCCCTGGCACACAGTTACACTAGACCTCATCACGGATTTACCTCTCAGTCAGGGTTTTAACACTATATTAGTAGTGGTGGATTCTTTTTCAAAGATGGTTCATTTTACCGCTCTGAAAGGAGTGCCAACGGCGAAGCAGTTGGCGGCTCATTTCAGCGCTCAGATTGTAAAGATCCACGGGATTCCAAGGGTGGTAATAACTGACAGGGGCCCGCAGTTCATTTCCCATTTTTGGAAGTCATTCATGAAAGGTTTGGGCACAGAAGTCCGTTTTTCCACCAGCTATCACCCAGAAACTGATGGTCAGACAGAGAGGGTGAACCAAGAACTTGAACAGTATTTGAGATTGTTTCTTTTGAAACAAGAAGGAAATTGGTCAGATTATTTGTGGGCTGCAGAGTTTGCTCACAATAATGCAAAAAATGTATCAACTGGATTTTCCCCGTTTTTTATGAATTACGGAAGACATCCAAATTCAACTCTAGGTCAAGTTGATATCTCAGTCCCAGCAGTCGAGGAAATAGTTACACAATTAGAACAGGTGCATCAGAGTGCAATAGAAAATCTCCAAAAGGCCAAAGAAAAGTATAAGGTTTATGCAGACAGAAAGAGACGTGTAGGGCCTCTGTTAGAAATAGGGGACAAGGTCTGGTTAAATACTAAGAATTTGAGACTCAAAGGCAATCGGAAATTTCAACCAAGGTTTATAGGGCCATACAGAGTAGAAGGAAAAGTGAACCCAGTTACTTATCGACTCCAGCTGCCATCAAGGCTGAAGATCCATCCAGTTTTTCACATATCCCTACTAAAGAAGGCCCCAGAAGGTTTGCGAAAAGAGTTGCCACCAAGACCTCAGCAATTCGAGACAGGTACTGAGTTCGAAGTCAAAGAAATTCTTGATTCAAAAAGACTAAAAGGAAAACTATATTATCTCGTGGACTGGAAAGGTTATGGACCTGAAGAGAGATCTTGGGAACGAGAAGAAGATGTGCATGCTCCAAGACTGACCAAAATCTTTCATAGACGATTCCCAACGAAGCCTCGGAAGGGAGAGTCTACCTTGTTGGAGGGTACTGTCAGGACTCCTCAATTACAAGTCGGGGCGACAGAGCAGGGAGAACGTAGCAATGACCAGACTGGCAGCATTCAATTGACCTGGTCCGATCTGACTCGAAAATGGCGCCTGAATAGGCCGCCAGAGTCAGGTCGGGGTTAGCGTTCTAGTCTGCTGCCGCTCTACTGTACTCTAGGTGAGGCGCGCGCAGCTGACAAGCCGCGCACTTCACCGAGAGCCTGACCGAGTACAGTAGTGCTCGCCGAGTTCCTGTCATCCCAGTCAGAATTTATAGTCAGGGCGATTATAGTTTTAATGCTAGGAGGAAACGTGAAGAGTAGTGTAGTTATACATTAGACACAACCGTTCGTGAAGAAGAAACGAAGCGGAATTTTCTGAGGAGTTTTGAAGTCCATGTGAAGACGCGTCTGCTGACGGTCATTCGTGAGGAAGAGGAGCAGAACACTAAGCTAAGTGTCACTCTGAGAATTTAAAGGAAGAAACTGTATAATTGAAGAAACGTGATAAGTGAGAGCTAACAGAAAACGATGTATGAAATGTAATTCTAGTCAGAGTCTGTGAAGGATAATAAACAACGCAAGTCAACAGGTGTAATAAATCTCAGTCAGAGTCCGCATAGGTAATCCCACGACGTTCAAGGAGGATAACAGTATCGTGCTTACCTAAGGTAGACAAGTCGAAGCTTAGAGAAAGATTAATGAACTAGGAAAAAGTAAACTTACCTAGTAAGGGTCTTCTTCAGCTAGGCATTCAGAATAGCACCCACTAGTCAACCTAAAAGAAAAGGACAAGAACGCACATATTAAAAGACAGCGCAATAAGAGGAAAGAAAACGCATCAAGCACATCAGACAAAACACAGCAAGAAATAAACAGGAAATATCAATAAAAGAAATATTCGCAAGAACATGAGAATGTAAGTGTAATAAATAGGGAGGGGTTAGGGAAACCCAATAATAAGATCCTGTGCCTAAAAGATATTTCTAACTTTACAGACAGACATCTCAACCTAAAACTTATGCCATAGAAGATGTCCTAAACGAAGAACAACGTTAAGAGAAAGAATAGAAGAGAAGCAGAGTACTGAAGGCTTAGGGTAAGCGAAGGTACAGATTAAGCTCTAGAAAACAGGTAGTGTAGTGTAGTAAGGAACTCATGATATTCTAACTCATTTCCCCACAGGTTATCTCAAGTAAATAGAAGTCTGCTGGACGGACTGACGAGGAACCCATCAGGACGGCCTCTTCTCTCTTTCTCTCTTTTATTATTTTATCCAATATCCCCCTTCCCTTAGAATAGCCTCACTAGAGACTTGTGACCTCAAGCTCTGGGTTGCTGTTTTGAGTGGAGTTGGGAATTAGCATCTCTGTTCCTGTGTAACCCGAAGTAATACAGGATCTGACACACAGAACCGAGACTGCCCTCATCGCAGCCACCGACGACATCAGGACCCTAATGGACAACGGAGAAACAGCCGCCCTCATCCTACTGGACCTCTCGGCAGCCTTCGACACCGTATACCATCGCACCCTAATTACCCGCCTCTTCAACACAGGAATCCAAGGAAAGGCCCTGGACTGGATCACCTCATTCCTCTGCAACAGAACCCAGAGAGTCCGCCTCCCTCCCTTTCGCTCAGAAGCCACTGAGATCATCTGCGGCGTACCCCAAGGCTCCTCGCTCAGCCCAACCCTCTTCAACATCTACATGAGCCCCCTCGCCGCCATCGCACGCAAACACAGCATCAACATCCTCTCCTACACCGACGACACCCAGCTGATACTTTCGCTCACCAAAGACCCAGCTACCGCCAAAACCAACCTACAGGAAGGAATGAAAGACGTCGCAGAATGGATGAAGCTCAGCTGCCTGAAACTGAACTCAGACAAAACGGAAGTCCTCATCCTCGGCCAATCCCCCTCCGCCTGGGACGAATCTAGGTGGCCCTCAGCACTGGGCTCCGCACCGACACCCTCGGACCACGCACGCAACCTGAGATTCATCCTGGACTCCTCCCTCACGATGACCAAGCAAGTCAACGCCGTCTCGTCATCATGTTTCAACACCCTACGCATGCTCCGAAAGATCTTCCGGTGGATCCCCAACGAAACCAGAAAGACGGTCACCAAGGCCCTCGTCACCAGCCGACTGGACTACGGAAACGCCCTATACGCAGGAACCACCTCCAAACTTCAGAAACGACTACAACGCATACAGAATGCCTCCGCACGACTCATCCTCGACATCCCTCACCACAGCCACATATCCACCCACCTGAGAACCCTGCACTGGCTCCCCATCAACAAGAGGATCACATTCAGGCTCCTCACCCACGCACACAAAGCGCTCCACGACATGGGCCCGAATACCTCAACAACCGCCTCTCATTCTATACTCCCACCCGCCAGCTCCGCTCCGCCAGCCTCGCCCTCGTCACTGTTCCACGGATACATAGAACCACCACCAGAGGAAGATCGTTCTCCTACCTGGCAGCGAAGACATGGAACTCCCTCCCCGCACACCTACGAATGACCCAGGACCATCTCACCTTCAGGAAATACCTCAAGACCTGGCTTTTCGAGCAGTAGCGGTACCCCCCCCCCTCAGCACCTCGAGACCCTCACGGGTGAGTAGCGCGCTCTACAAATGACTGATTGATTGATTGACACCGCGACCCTGGTCTCACCACAACGCAATTCGATGCTGCCACTGAGCCGCGACCTGAGGGCACCGCATGCCACACCACTGCACTTTGCACCACAGCACCCGACACCTGGCATAACCAGCGCTCCTGATTCCATCAGAGAGGAGATCGACCTGCAACGGGCGTGACAACGAGAGGTCATCGACGACCTGCATCTCTGAAAGGTACTGTTGGCGGGTCTTCACGACACCGCAGCTGACCCGCGATGCCGCGGCCAGCCAGAACTGTTTCAACTTGCTTGTTCACAACACCGTGATAGCCCGGACGGAGCTATCGACATCAAGGAACTGTGTTTTCAAGACATCTTGCAACACAACTATTTTTAAAGTACTGTACTGTGGAATTTTTATCGTAATTGGCCTTGTTTGAGTATATAAAAATATTGGATATTTTTCTAAACTCGTGTGGTATCCGTTTGTAGTGCTTACACTGTATTACTGTTGGTTATGTGCAAATGCTTTACACACTGCCTCTGAGATAAGCCTGACTGCTCGTGCCAAGCTACCAAGTAGGTGAGCAGGTGTTATTTTAGGAGTGTAACTTCCTTATCCTGACTAGAGTGGTGGTTTCTGCCTGGCTTTGGTGCAAACCTCAGCCAACCAGAAATCCCATTTCTAACAGTTATCTATTCCATTGCTTTCTAGGATCACATTGCCTAATCACACTTTGGCTGCACATGGCTGAACTTGTTGGACTTCTTTTGATGTGGTTTGTGATACATGGGTTTGTCAATTGTTTTGGGGTCAGCATTGTTTCAGACATCCCTGAGTAGGATTCTGATATTTGTAGATTCACTCCCGGGTGTGGCATTGGTTATCAGGAAAGTCACAGTACCTTATTTTCACCTTTATCTGTGCTTATCACAGGTGTTGAGTAGTGAAGATGGGAGATGGGTAGATGAGGGGTATGTGTGAAAGTCATACTTGGGTTTGACAGTCTGGGAGTGTCACAATGAGCCATGAGTGTTGTGCTGGTGGCATACACATGTCAAGATAGTTGACACGAAGGAGGGACTGGTCACTGTATGGCTTATGACAGATCCTATCATCCTGGGCCATTGCATTGTTTGCATTGCTGTATCACAGGGATATTTCACAAATGTTACTTTAGTTCAATTTCAATCACTGTGCTACCTATGTATGATTTGATGGGCTAGGTGTAGTGTGATATGTGGTACCTCTTGCATGTCATGTACAAATGGTATCTGAAATTTCTCCATGCTTTTTCTGCACTATGCACTCCACTTTAGGCTAGTTTAGTTATTATCACACAGTGCTGCTGACTTATGGTATGTGTATGAAGCTAAGTTGTAGTGTGTGCGCTGTCTAAAGGACTTGACATGCAGTGTGAACAGTTCCAAGGCAGTTAATCTGCACAGTGACTCTTCATTTTTTGAATTAGTCACTTTAATTCACATGAGTGGAAGGCAGGTGTGAGGAGGAGGGTTGTCATGAGTCTCAGGTCAGAGTTTTCTGCTGTCAAGATGGACTCTTCCTGACACTTTGGCATTCATTCACTACTTTGTAGTTGGTGCACCCTTTGTTGAGGTGGAGTAATGGTGTGTAGGTGTTCTGTGAGGTGGCAGTGTAGTCAGTGTTGTTGGTGTACTGGACATACTCACATGGTGACATTTATTGCAGCTGTACACTTGTGAGTCAAATGCACAGTGGGGCTTACTTTGAGTTTTCTGTTTTAGCCAGGAATTTCTTACTGTGCTCCATGGTATGGGCTGTCATTGTGTGATATGGTTTGCCATTGAATGTTATGGGCCTATCAATCTCTGCTTGCGGACTGTGGTGATCTGTGATTGTGTGGCAGTGGTATCTAATATGATGCACCAACTACCTGGGCTCACTGTCTCATTTCAAAACCTTGTTGGACCACTGTGAAATACACATAAACACCCTGCTTGGTCTGCCCTCCACTGTTCCACATAATATTTGGACTGACCCTTATTTGTGTACAATGATGACTATTGTCATTTTGGATGGACTCTTGCCTCACCCCACACTCATGTTATTATACAATTGGTAATGGATAGGAGATATCACTATAGACAGTGTCCCTGCACCTGACTTCTTGCTGCAGATATGTTGTGCTGAGTGGTGCTTCCTTTATGATACATGTGGTGTAGATGTTGTGTTGTTGGTCTTGCTTGTCTGGGACAATGTAGTGGACTCCTACTACATTATGGGCAGGTTTTCCCGCAGTTTCACTGCTGCAGTGACATGACCGGCACGACCGGGCTAGTTGCAATCATTTCTATGGGGATGGGTGCCCCAGATGCAGAGGTGACAATTTGTGATGTGCAAGACATGTGTACTCAGACTAGGGTATATGTTCCTGTCTCCCCCCAGGGTGTCTGATGTAGACAGGACACGTATTTCTGCTCGACAGTTGTGTGTTGTTGTTGTACAGGGGTTGTATGCAGGGATGTGTTATTGACTTACCTGCTGTGTTGATCTCAACGGCGTCTTATCTGCTGGTAGTCGATGAGGTACAGCAGCGGAATTGCATGTAGAGCAGGATCCATGGTGGCCAGGAACGTGTGGAGGTGTCTCGGACTCGAGTTTCTATCTCCGCAGTTGTGCTTCCACCATCTCCGAGGGGCTGGTTTCTCCACTGCTTTCTGATGGGCTGGTTGAGGCATCGTGATTTGTCCGACGGTCGTAGCTTCATTCCGCACTCCGGTCTTTCTCTATTGGCTCCCTCCAGCACCGTTGCGGAACCAAAAATCTGGCGGATCCGGAAACTCTGCGGCGGACGGGAAATGGGCTATCTTTGACCATTGTAATATGGCGGTCGCAAGGACCATGGAGGTGCCTACGACCGCCATCGTAAGGAGCCCCTATGTTAGGTGGCGATTTTCATCCCACTATTATGCACACTCGGTCTCTAGGAGATTGTACGGCGCAGTTGGCTGAACTGAAGGCTTTGCTTCTCGCCCATGAACATACGAATCCTGAGTTCCTCACACTTGTAGTGTGTGATTCATTTTATTGGGTAGAATTATTTAATGATAATTTGCATTTTTGGCATAAAATTACTTTAAGAATTGCAAAGGTAGCACAATCTACCATAAGATGCTTTGGGTTAAGGTTGCTGATTTCAAGCATAAGTTGCCGCAAGCTCGTGTAATTCATACATTAGTTCATCAACGTGTGGGAGCACATGTAGTAGGAAATTCTTTGGCTGATGAGGCAGCCAAATCTGCAGTCGCCACATGTGAAATAGCAGCAGTTTAGCATTCTAAAACATGTGTTAATAAGAATATATGATGTTACAAAGCAAACAATTACATTGTATGCTTTTACAACACAGTTTTTACATCGCAACTACCATTACATCGCATTATTTTACAAGTATGCCATTACAACTCATTTTTAAAAACTACCATTACAAAGCATTCCATTACAATGCATCCCTTTACAACGCATACCATTACAGCGCATAATACTTTTAGGGCAACAGTAGGGTAAGTGTTGGAGAGTGTAGGGGTAAAATTACTACTACCACTCCAGTGAGTGCAACGGTAGGGTAAGTGTTGTATAGTGTAGGGGTAACAATGACTAATCCCACTCCAGTGAGTGCACAAGTAGAGAAAGTGTTGGATAGTGTAGGGGTAAACATTTCTATTCCCATCTACCCCAAAACCCATACCCACCCTAAAACAAAAAAAATCTCAATTACTTACCTTATAATGCGTTGTAATGGCATGCGTTATAATGGTATGCGTTGTAATGGCATGCGTTCGAGTGACATGCATTGTAATGGCATGCATTGTAATGGTATGCAATGTAAAGGCAGTTGCGTTGTAACAGCTGCCTTTTAAAAGCAGTGCGATGTAATGACTGCGTTGTAATGGATGTTTCCCGTTAATAATGACATCTTAGCTGCCGTCCCTGCTTTTTAAGCCGGCACTGCTTTACCTAAATGTTTTCCTTCCAAATATTCATATTACCTGAATGAGCATCAGGTTCCTTTGTAAATATACCTGGGGTTGGTAACTGCATGATACCCAACCTTGACCGCAGACATTCTGTAATAGTTGACGCACATGAAGAAGTCACTTCAGCACATGCGGGAGTGGATGCCACAATTTTACTTTTACAAAAACGGTATTGGTTGCAGAGTTTGTAAAATACGTATTGGGTTGTGACATTTGCCAAAAATTTAAAGTTCTATTGTGTCGAGACCACCACAGACACATTTGTTTATCTCTATTCAACCTTTTGGCTGTATTTATCTCGATCATTGCAGTCCTTTATTTCCAATACTACATTTAAGTTCATTTTGGTTGCAGTTGATTCTTGCTCCAATTTCCTCTGAGTTTGGCCCCAGCCCACAGCTGATGCTCAAACTATTATTAAAGATTTGCAAGTCTTTTATTGGGACGTATGCCTGTTGCCCGTTCCACTTGGACCAAGGTCTGGCTTTCGCCTCAAAGTCGTACAATTATTCAATGAAGTCCATGGGTGTGCGAGTGCATTTTTCTTCTCAGGGCAATTCTGTTGTGGAGAGAATGAACCGTGACTTAAACCAATCCTTAATGGCTAGAGTATTAGGTATAGGGTGTAGTAGGTTGAATCATCTCTGTGAGATTCAACAAGCATTAAATAATCTTCCTAAAATATCTCTGGCTGGGGGGACCCCGTACAAAATGCTCTTTGGCATCAAGATGAATATTCCATACCTTGATGACACAGGCATTGTGGCAGCAGCCGCAACCTTTGACTTAGATAACCACTGTACTGTCTTACAGGATCTACAAAAGTGCCATGACATCCTCGCTCGCACGCATTTGCCTGCATCTCTCTCTTCAAGTCCGGCTACTCAAATCCATTTAGCTGACTGTCTTTCCAAAGGTGGAGACCCTGTTTGTGAAAAGGTGGCCTTCAGGAAGGAATTTGGTCAAATGTACCCTGCTCCTGTTCCACTCATTGGTATCCAGGATACACAAACTGTGATTTTGCTACAGCTCCCAGGACATAAAGGAAATAGCTTTGTCTCAATTAAACATGTCACACTATACCATATGGCCCACTCTCCACAGTATGCCAAGGAGTGGTCCTCCACAAGACTTTCCTTTGCAGCCAGTGAGCTCCAACTTTGCTGCTTCTGCCCGGCTGCTGGAGGGGGGGGGGGAGTCAAAACCTCTGTTGATTTAGTACCAGTTTCTACTTCTCCACCTTCTACAATGGATGTTGTTTATACTGATCCAACATTGGATATCACTTCTGAGTTACATTTTTCAAATCCGACTGCAGAATCGCAGCCTCATCTTTTCCATCTGAGTTCCTCCGGGTACTATATGGATCAAGACCATTTCTAGTCTGGCAATTCTTTATTGTCTCTGGTTATGCATCCACCACCTGCATGGATTTGTGTTTTTAATTCCTGGTGTACACACACTTATCTAGTCCCTCCTTGGATTTATATTCTGATAGTATTTTCCTTGGTTCTTTTGTTCATGTGTATTGGATTTGTGGCTGTTGTTTGTTCCTTCGGACCATTACCTTCCATAACAATCTGCTACAGAATTGGTTGACGGGATGCTGGCTTTACATTCCTCTTCACATAAAATGAAAAGAGACTTGGCCCTTGTCAACATTTCAGCTATTCCAGTGAATGATGGAATTGTTTGGTATAAGATTTCTTTCAATATATTTGGTCCTATGGAGACCCCGCAGATTCCATATGTGTTCGAAGTTTGTATGGGTGGTGTAAAAGTACCAGGGTTACACTTGGAATATTGGGATGAGCCGCTGTGAATTCAATGCTTTCTGAACTAAAATATTATACTGTGTTTGAATCAGAAGATTTATATCTTAATTCTGCTAATTACACTGAGATGTTCTACTACCACCATTATGGACATCATTTTTTGTATAGGGCAGGTGGACAGCATCTCCAATATAATTATACACAGTGGGAACATTGTCCAACTTTGCCATAGGGAAGTTCAGAAACATAGACAGACAAATATACATATTTTACAAGTCATGACATTTCAGACCCAACGTAATACTATTATAAATTGGTTCCAACCCAGTCGAAAAAGTATATGCTTACTCAGACCAAGATTGTCATGATCCTGTCAAGAGAACAAACACTAAATCAGTGATATGGTTGAAGATTTTCCAAAACCTGTTTATTTTCTTAGTAGCATGTTTATTTTCTTCATAGCATATTTTTATAGTTAACTCATATTTGTTCTTGCCAAGGTGTAATGAATAATAATAGTAGTACACCTTTGCCTTTATCACTGCTTGTTAATGGATCTGCTTGTTACTGGGTGAGAGTCACAGACTTTTTGTCCCCTCGCAGCTCCAGTAGTTTTCACTGAGAGCTGTCACCTAGAATATTCCTGAAGCTTCCTGGAGCCTTTAAATATCAACCACACCCTGTTCTCAGTGCAGATTATTGAAAACTTGGGGCACGAGTCACAGTTGTCTGATGCCTTCCAGATTCTGTTTTCTCTGCCTGGGGAAGATGCAGGTAGGATAATTTTTATATTATTAGGTTCCGGAGTGGATTTCCGTTAAATTCAAAGTGCCGGTTCTTGTAATTGACATTCCTCTGTGGCAAAAGTAAGAGCATGTGATTATCTAGCATTCTTGCTCCTTAACCAAAGATTATTTGACATGTTTATAGCTTCCTGGAAATTCAAGTGGAGAGGCCCCTGGGCATTTTCCTATGTGAAGTTTGTAATTGAAATGAAAGAAGAATACAAACTGAAAACAGGTGTTTAGTAGAAATGATCATGCTTAGTGAAAAGCAAGAGAATTGCTATTTCTAAAACATTATTTTCCTAAAGGTAAATAAAACTCATTGGCAGTAACTCAGGAAATGAAAATAGACGCTTGCTGTAAAGCAAGAGAATTACTATTGAGAAGAACATTTATGTTAAAGGTTAAATACACTTGTTCACAAAAGCGCATTATTAATGTTGAAGCTAGTTCTTGATTCAGTGCTAAATTAATATAAAACAGAAAGACATTTGATGACACAAACTGCTATGATTGTGCACGCTTTTGCAGCTATCTTTGTGGTGAACTTTATTTTTGTGGTGAACTTTATTCTGTGGTGAACTTTATTTGTGGTGAACTTTGGAACAGAAAGTCATATCTAATTATAGAAATAAGAGACCAACATAATACAGATGAATACAAAGATATAACCACAATCCACTCCAAGTGCACGATACTTTTGTCTTTTACAGGTATGTTAATAATGTACTTTACTGAGCAATATAGTTAAAGAGTATTAAGTGGATACTGGTGAAGCAGCACAATACTAATTGAAGATAAACGTCCTGTTCCAGGTCTCCCTACCCGCAGTACCCTCTCTAATTACCTTCCCCTGTCTAGCCACTTTGATACTCTGTGCAATAAAGCCTGAGTCAGAGCTGCTGGAAGGTGGGTTTCTTGAGGGTACTGCTTCTGAGGAACCCAACACGGCATTACGAGTTCTTACAAAGATGATATATGTGGCTTCATTTGTAGACCAGCTGGCCCTTAAAGGCTATGATTATTGGAAGGACTATATTGACCTGAAATCAATTTGGGGTACAAAATCTTGGCAAGTCCAGGGCACTGAATCTTTATTTGAAGCATGTTTGATTCTCACACAAATAATTTTCCTGAACGAAACGATCCAACAGACTACTTGTTTGGGATTGAGAAAAATTAAAGAAATGAATGCCCCGACCATTCCTTCAATTGCCCGTTTTGATTATTGGCAATCCTACACAAAGTATATTAAATAGTATGATTCATAATGGTACATTTAACTCATTTTTTAATCCTGGTGGGTGGTTATTGTGGCCAGAATACAGAAATTGTTGTCATGCTTGTTTTCTTAACTCCACCCCCAGTTTCAAATCAAGGAGACTAGATCCACGGTACACACATTCAATCCATTCTAACATTATTACCACCTATTCAGTGGGAAAGTTATGCTAGCAATGGTTGAAACATTCTACACTATATGCAGTGAAACAACGTCTTTCTCTTCTGCACGAGCACATTAATCTATCTGATTTTTTATTAGGTCCCAAGTCCCCTCATTCTAAAATATTCCTATATGCAGCTTACAATGAAGTCTGGAAATTATCAAAAATTGAAGCTGCTATGTGCTTGAGACAAACTGATCAGGACAATTTGGATAAAGTACTTTCTGCAGTACACAACAGTATTAAAACATTATCATCCTTATTTATAATTTCAATAGCACTGTGTTGTCTGGGGGAACAGCGTTTACAACGCAACTTTTACAACGCAGTACCTTTACCACGCAACTTTTACAACGCAAGTCGTTACAACGACTTGCGCTGGGGGGCGCTCTAGGATAGGGAATTGATAATTTACTATCCAAAACCTTCCCTACTATCCACGGGGACTGGAGTTGGAATTGTAAATTAAACTATTCACTATCCAGCACCCCCCAACGCAAGTCGTTGTAACGACTTGCGTTGACAAAGTTGCGTGGTAAAGGCATGCGTTGTAAAAGCATGCGTGGTAATGACATACATCCGTTGTCTGTTATTGCTATTGAATGGAATATGTCGACATTGTATCACAACAGAGTCAGCTCAGATCTATTATGCAATTTAGTTGGATGCTTCAAACACTCAAAAATGAACGTGTTGCTTGGCATTACCTGAACCATACTGCTTTGTTTATGCTTTTTAATCTAACACACAAACGACAATCAATGGCTATGAAAGATGCAACATATACCATGCTACATTTAGAGAAATTAGAAAAACTCCCATTCACTGTTGCTGAAACATCTTCAGTGTTATGGTCAATACACTGGGTTAATTCATAGCCCATATCAACATTTCAGTTTACAGCTTACATGAAATGTTTTCCAATAGGTAGATATGAACCCCATGGGAGCAGCTACATCCATGAGTTATGGTCCCTACCATTTACCTCTTGCTGTGAATGTGCTGATAGAGAGTTTTTTCTCACAGGAGAGGAGTGTGACTGCCGGCCATTCACTTGTTTGTCAAAACTTTAAAATCCACAGTGCTTGTAATGTTTTGTTGCATAATTTGGCTTGTTATTTAAAAGGAACTCCAGTCCCCGCAATTCTTCCCTTCATTACTGTACTTACAAATAGAAGCTATCTCATGCTTAATAATTGAGACTGCTACGGTATGTGGGTGGGAGTCGCGTATATTGTATCTGTTTCCCAGTGAGTCACTTGTTGCAACAACGCCCTGTTTCGCACACCCACATGAGATAGTTGATAGCTCATTAAGGCCTTCCATTCCAACTTTGAAAGCAGATTTCAACAAGCTAAGCAGACTGAAAGCATTATTGTTCCAACAAGAAGTGGCTCTCACATCTGCCTGATAGACCTTCGAATTGCAGGTGGCTAGAACTACTGCGGAAATACAGTCATTATTAAATGGAAATCTTCCCCTGTATTTCGGTAAATTGATACATCAAATATTTCATGCTTCCGATACCGTGGGTGTAACCCATTTTTTTAAACTTGTAGGCTCTGGCCTTGTCACTTATTTCCAAACTATCTTTGGAGTAATTCCGGCTTTCATACACTGTATTTTTGCCAGCGTGTTAGGTGGGTTCCCAGTACTGCTGTTCCTTATTTGTGGCATACTCATTCTGTTACTGCTGTTCCATAATGGATGTTCCTTCTGCAGCCGCCCCAGACCTGGAATCGCTCCAATTCTACCATGAGAGTATGCTTCATCTCTGTGGCATGCTTCTGCTGCTGGTGTTGCATGTGGATTGGTGTTTAACCTTCCGCCATGCTTACTTCACTTGCGTGCAACCTGTATTTCACTGCATCTGGTGCCCTTTTCAATGAGCACTAGACATATGCCGGCTTTACAGAAGCCCGTTGACCTAGATCTCGAACTACTGATAAGTCCCATAGTGGGCCATCATCAGGACTGTTCCTTGGGTTTGTTATTGTTACAAAATCTGAGTCTGGAGCAAATGGCCAATGGGAGTTCCTGTGCATCGGCACAGCGATTGCTAGATCAGACTTTCATTGAAGTCTATGCAGGTTGCCCAGTAATCTCGTATTTGACATCAGCTGTGGGGGTGATACGAAAAGAAATTGCAATCGCGGAAAAAGAGCTGGGCATGCCTCCCTCGGTGGCTGAGGGGGCTGAACTAGTCCCGGAAGGAGAAAATGAAGATATTTTGCCCTCACAGCCAGTACCCTCAGCTGACTTAAGCCCCTCTATACTTGTAGTACCTGAGCCAAGTGTGGGCATCCAAGCATCGCCGCCCTCCCTTGAGAACGTACCCAGTATATACACGCAACAGGCAAAGAGGGGCAGACCCACAAAGAAGTGCCAGAGAAAGACTAAACATATGAACAATCAATCGACCGACTGGGAGGATGTTATAGTAGGTAGACTCAGTGCAAAAATAGAAGAAGTAATTAGCTCACATTTAGAGCCGGTTCTCATAAGTATTGGCAAGGATATTGTGGACACATTAAATACCTGTGTTGCGGGACTACTTAGGAGATGTGATGCCCTAGAAACTTTTGTACAAGAATATCGGGGGTTATACGGTCCGGTGATTGCCCCGCAGACGCCGCCTTCTACCAGGGTAGAGCTAAACACGTCCATGGTAAATATTAGTCCTAGTATCACTAAACCCAGTACAAATGTATCCAATGCCAAAATAGTTCCAGATGTACTTTCTAGGGTTCTCCCTCCTTTGGGTAAGGCACCAGAAAAGGAAAACAAGCAAAAATTATCTGAACTGAATCAGACAGGAAATAGGCCCACACCTGCCCACTGTCAAACGAAGTTACATCTTCCACCCGAAGCAGTCCCCTTAGTGGCAGTATTAACAGGGGTTCCTCCACTGGGGATGAACACTGATGAAAGTACTCAGGAACTTATGAGAAAAACTAGAAGTTGGTGCAATCATTATTCTACCGGTGACACAGACATATCTGCAAGCATATGTATGGTTAGAAGAGTGGGGTGGGTTGGCCCACGCCAGAAGTCCATAGAAGGGGACTGCATTGTCATACATTTTAATACACAAAACATTGCAGATCGCCTATTTTCGGATGGTTCAGAATTATTAAACTCTGGTATTAGGCCACTTCTACTGAGTTTTTTCTATCCTCCTCCGCCTGAAAGGTCATGGCATCCAGCTGCCCGACAAAGCAAAATCTCTGTCTTACACTAGAATGCAGTGCACCGCCCACAGACAGCTCTAGCAGCTCGAATCTTGCCCCGGTCATCTGCAACCCCGATGGATATAGGTTTACCTTTGGCCAATCGTTTCTCTCCATTGTCTGGAATGGAGATGAACGACTGACTAAATGATAATTCGGAGCTACCAGGTCGGATCCAAGTCCCCACATGCAAAATTGTTAGCTGGAATGTAGCAGGAATACGAGCAAAAAGGGGTAATGAAGACTGGGAGAGGCTCCTAAAAACGTTTGATGTAATAGCTCTTCAAGAGACTTGGGACCCTCTAAATAGTTTTTCCCTTGATGGCTATAGCCACTTTTGTATCCCGGCTAAACGCAGTAATATGGGCAGAGCCAAGGGGGGTTTACTTACTATGTTCACCCTAGAGCTGAAGGGCTCACTAACACAACTTGTATCAGGTTGTCACAACTGCTTAATAGCGGAACTGACAGTATCCGACACACATACAACGTTATTTATTAACTTTTATAATTCTAATGACACTGAACATAATGATTTAGCCTTATTAGAGAAATTTTTGTCCACATATAGTCTAAATTTAAATACTTTTGAGATCATAATGATGGGGGACTTTAATACTCATCCCTGCGATAAATCCTGTGTAATTACGGATTATGAGGGGCCTTTATATTCCATCCCTATCCATTTCGAGCACTCTAAGCAGGGTGAGGAACTGGAACATTTTCTGGCCATCTGGAACCTCTATGAGTCAAGCTGTGGGGAGGATGGCCATAGGGCCCCAACGTTCAAGGGGAAAGAGACAGGTACAAATATTGATTATATTTTTTTAACTTCCTTTATTTTAACTAGGGTTTTGGTCTCTGTTTTTAGCGACCACAACCCTGTAACATTGGAGTTGGTAACAGGGGACCTCCTGGGCTTTAAGGACGTGTCACACAGGGGAGGGAAGGATATGATTGTTACAGACCAGGGTAGAAGATTAAAGTGGGCCAAGGTAGTCCCAGAAACATTCATGCAGGAAGTTTTATCTAAGTCTGATATAGAGGTTGACATATGCCTAAACAACAAGACGCAGGGCCCTCAGATGATTGCTGCTTTTGACACCATCTGTACTCAAATAAACCAAAGTTTACAGATAGGGAGGACTCAGAATACACATTCTGGAAAAAGGTGGTTTAATAACAGCTGTAGTAAGGCACACGCCGCCCTCCTTAAAGCCTTGAAGGCTAGCCCTAAAGATAGGGGGCTTATAGTAACTTTAAGGACAGCCTACAAAAAAGCAATACAAACCAGAAAACTGGAATTAAAGGAGGAAGCGTGGTCTAAACTTTCATCATCTGAGGTCTTGAGAGACAGCGGAAAATTTTGGGCGACCATAAATCAACCCCTATTCTCTAATGAAGTGAACTTATCCCTCGATTGTAACATACCAGATGATGATTGGATAGCTCACTTTGAGAAAATATATAGTTTGCCAGATAAGGAGAACGATATAGATCCTATCCTACCCGAGAATGTAGTTCCCATGGTGGTATTTGAGACTGCTGAAGTCGAAAGGGCGATAGAGGAGATGACAAAGAACAAGGCCCCTGGCCCTGATGGGGTTCCTGCTGATTTGTTTAAGGCAGCCCCAAAATTTTGGTCAAGAATATTGACAAACATGTTTAATGTCCTGGGCCCAAATAGTCTCCCGGCCTCCTGGCTCAAATCTATAATTGTCCCGGTCTTTAAAAGGGGGGATAGGCAGGACCCCTCCTGTTATAGGCCTATCTCCCTGATAGATTCCTCTGTAAAAATTTTGGGTCGTGTCATCTTACATAAATTGACGGAGTGGCTGGAGGACAGAGGGGTCCTGTCTAACGCACAATATGGATTTAGAGCAAAAAGGAGCACACTAGATCAATGCCTCAATCTCCAACTTTTAATTGATAAATACACCAAAGTTAAGGAGGGGTCATTGTACATGGGGTTTATGGACCTCTCCTCTGCCTTTGACCTGGTCAACAGGTCAAAGCTGTGGCAGATTTTATTAAATATGGGCTTTGAGCCACCCCTAGTACATTTTTTAGCTGACCTTCATACTGGTCTTTTAGCCTCAGTGAGGGTTAACAATGAAGGGCGCTGCACTAGTCACTTTAGTTCAGAAATGGGGGTCAGACAAGGGTGCATACTGCCCCCCCTTCTCTTTACACTGTATATTAATGCTTTAGAGCCAGCCTTAGGGGCAGCGTCACAGGACGTACCGCGTATAGGAGATCTGGCTATACCAGTTCTCCTGTACGCCGATGACGCTGTTCTTCTGGCGCGTACGGGGGTAGGTCTCCAAAGGCTGTTAGATGCCTTTGGGAGCTTCATGGAGACTCTGGATTTAAAAATAAATACAAAAAAGTCCCACGTTATGCTGTCAGGGAAGTGCTCCAGGAAAAACAGAGCCAAAACCTTTATTTGTGGTGCTGAGGTAATTGATAGGGTGCCCACGTTCCCCTACCTGGGGGTACAATTCGATGAGAGAGGGACCTGGGCCCCGCAATGTAAGAGCAGAAGCATTGCATTTGCTAGAACGACCTCAGCTCTTTTGGGTTTTGTAAAAAAGCTGGGGGCAAGACCAGTAGAGGCAATAATGAAAGTATACAAAGCAAAATGTCTTGCGGTTGCCACGTATGGCTGTTCGATATGGGGATATTCCCCCAAGACAGAATTCAGGTGATCGAAAACAAATTCTTGAGATCGGTTGTGGTAAATAAATAATTAATTACCGGTACTATTTTTGAATACATTAATAAAACAGATAGCTCAATAAATAAGAGGCAAGATCCGATGTATCTGAGTCGAACGGGCTTTATTCAGGCATAAGGGAAGGGACAGGATCGGGACAGCCTGAAATAGAATGGCATAGAAGGCAGCTGCAACGTTTCATCAACAGTACATGATATATATAGTAAAACATCACAATTACATTACATACAGTAGGCGTAACTAGTGACAAGCGTACGATAAGAACACATGGGCGTGAAAAGAAGGCGTGCACAGGGCGTGCATGTAGACATGTGATGAAAACGTCACAGAAGTGTCATAAAGTGGGTGGATACATAGAGGGGGCTACCTGAGCAGCTGGAACCTTTAACCTAGTGGTGCGCGCAAACGGGCCATGACGTGTTACCGGGGAGAACTGGGGGCTATGACTTCTGCACTAGAAGAGGAGACGAAAGTCTGCGATGTCAGGACGACATGTACCTATAGCATATCTGGTATCTGGTGTTTTGGAGTACATGTTGATAGAATCTAAAAGTTATCAGGGCAAAGGCTACTTGACACTAAGGCTGGTGCATGCATATATTCTTCGTGTATTGCGTGTGCTATGAATCTTCTATGAATATTAATACAGTAATTCACTTGCATGGAGACAGAAAGACTAGACCATAGCTGAAGCTGTTTATGTGGTTCAGTAGCTTAGGAATGTGAAGACGGAGAGCCGAACTGATAACTAGAGGCATAACATATTCTTGGCAGACAGGCAGGCAGAGCCAGGCCGGGCACCGCGCTGCGCGGCAGGAAGTAAGTGAAGGGTCAGGGATGCAGGTGGGGGCTGCATCGCTCCTCGGAGTGGGTTCAGGAGACTGGAGCTTGAATCTGGTGTCCGGGCCCTTTTGAGGCCTAGAAACGGGGACAATTCAATGAATTAACGTGCATAATGTAAAACGTGGGCAACATAGGCCTAATACTCGTTGCTTTCACAGGAACTGGAAACTGGCATACTAACGTTGGACACAACTATAATTGCGTCTTTAATCGATCATAGGGGGATATATGCATATCGATCATGCACATATATCATAGGATGGGGAACACGTAGGCACACATGACAAGGCAAAATTCAATTTTCCTCATTCCCTCCTTGTGCCCTACGTTTCCATCAGGAAACATCAATATTCATGATACCATCTATCTGTTCATATAGCATCATTTGCTCGTCTCGAATTGTCTTGGAACGGGACTTAGGACTATGAATACAAGAGGTAGCACACAAGCCGCAAATCGCAGGGCCACATTGAAAACAGAGACAGCAACTGAATATGATCATTACTGCTATACCCAGGAATGACAATACTTTCCATCCCCAGGCAGATATGATACTCCAGAGCCAACCGGACCATGTCCAGGTGCCTGGATTCTGGTGTAACTGATGGGCTATTTTATGAAGTCTGGTTATAGCTGAATAAACAGACGGTGCGTTACTAGGAATGAAAATGCAGCAACTAGATCCGATGACTCTACAAGCTCCTGCCCTATCGGCCAGTATGACGTCAAGGACGAGACGATTTTGGAGCACGACAAATCTCATAGCAGATTGCTCTTCAGTTAAGTTACCTAGAGCGGAAGTAGTCTCATTCACTACTGCTTCAAGGGTTCTGGTTAGCCTACGTATTAACTTACTATTCTGAACAGGACCTATGAAGAAAAAGAAACCTTTATTGAAGTCTTGATACTGTTCTAAGGTAGTTTCAGTTTGATCGACAATTGGGGACTCAGTCTCCCTTCTATGTCTAACGTGTACTAGATGTGTGTTTCTGTGATAATCGGATGGGGCTAGAAAAACGGGTGGCAGTAGGAAGGCAATGTAACATGTTCCATCCCAATCGAGGGGCAGACGAACATATGCGGTCTGGCCACATACAAAATAAGAATGACGTGAGGCTTTGAAAATAGATTTCCCACTGTCACTATACTCGACCACAGTAGTACAATCACTATGACCTACATGTGCGGAACCATTCTTTCTGACACATAATTCACCTTTAACGGGTAGAACTGAAATAGCAGGCAAATCTGGAGTAGTCTCGGACTGAACATTCAAAACCATGAAATTCGAGGAATAATTACCTAGATCATATACTTCATTTTCTAGATCTAACCCTGTTCTATGGGAAGGACCTTCCTTGTCTGGGAAACATGTCTGATTCAGGAGAAACATATCATTTGAGGATGACGTTAACGTGGACCATGCTCCACACGAACCATTATGTGAAAATGTGTGCTCTACTGTAACATTAGAAAACATATGTACATGTGAATTAATAGGAAAACATAAATGTAAGGCATAACTTATGCAGGTAACCATAAGACTCAGAAATAGCATAAAAATAAAGTAACAATACATCTACTTCGAAGATTCTTTTGATAACGTATTCTCTTAGAGTTTTGACTAACTCTCTCACTGTGTGGGTCTATCTCATACATGTCAGGAACCTGTCTAACCGTTTCACCCGAGAGGGACTTAGACAATTAAACTGGTTGACTTACTAGACCGAAGCTTATCTTTATACTCCTGCTGCGGAGTTTTCTCTAACAGGGGAAGTTTAGATTCAGTGTCTGGGCAGTCCTTGAGAACGGGGCAGTCCTTGAAAACAGTCTTTGGTTTGAGTCCATGGAATCTCTTTACATGACTGGAGTGCAACCACCCCTTCCTGCCTTCGATCTTCACGGCGGTCCTTGTTGTTAGTAGGACAAGTCGGGGCTCCGTCCAGCGGGGCTCCAGCGGACTTGAACGATCAAAATTACGAATCAAAACGAGGTCGCCTGGTATGACCTCATGCGGTTTCACTTCGGTGTTGTCTGGAAAAGCAGCGGCAACCTGTGAACGACAAGAGTGTAGTGCAGACATCAAGGAGGCCAGGTAATCTGTCAGCATATTACTGTCAACATCTGTAATTGTACGTGGTCTAGGTGTACCCCACATGTTTGGGGGACGACCGAACACTACCTCGAAAGGGGACAGACCTGAACGGGAGTGAGCGACTATTCTCATATAGAAAAGGGCGACTGGCAGTGCTACTATCCAATCTACGCCTTTCTCTGCGCATACTTTGGCAATGCGGATTTTCAGAGTCTGATTATGTCTCTCTACGAGACCGGCTGCTTCAGGATGTCGTACACAATGGAACTTCCACTGGTACCCTAACAGAAGGGATACTTGTTTCATGAGTTCGGATGAGAATGGCTGGCCGTTATCTGAATACACGGCCCTAGGCAATCCATAGCGGGGGAAAAACTCACGAACCAACTGCCTGGCAGTGGTCGCAGCTGTGTAATCTGGGACTGGATATGCTTCTGTCCACCTGGACAAAGCGCATACAACTACGAGGACATACTTGAAACCTCGACATCGCTCCATCTGAATATAATCCATCTGGAGGACTTCAAAAGGGTGGTCAGGAGGATGGAATCCACCTTGTTCCACCGGGACACCTTTACCTGGATTGAACTGACAACAGATCATGCAGGTACGCACTTTCTGCTTGGCTGCTGCTCGTAAATGCTTGTTAAACCAAAGGTTCTGAATACTGTCTAACATGGCCTTTCTCCTAAGTGTGCTGGACTATGTGCGGTGTTAATAATGACTTGAACCATAGAGTCGGGGAGAAACCATGTGGCTTTTCCCTTCGTCAACCATCCTTGATCTGTCTGGACCCCTCCTTGTTCGGACCATTTCTTGATTTCATCTGGGGTAGCATGTAACTGTATATCTAGTACGTCTTGTGTAGGGTCCTTAACTGTCATACAAGTAGTCTGATCTGGAATGTCTGTCTGTGTCATGTTAACTGGAATGTCTGGAGTCTGAGCTGTAAGCTTGGCTGTTCGATCTGCCAGGTCGTTACCCTGGGAAATGATGTCAGTGACTTTCGTATGTGCTTTGCACTTCATGATAGTGTGGTAAATAAATAAATAATACCTCTATTTTTGACTGGACATAACAATAACAGATAGCTCAATAAATAAGAGTCAAGATTCGAGGTAGTAGGAGTTTGCAGGTTTAATACAGCATAAGGACAGGAACAGGACAACCTGCACGGACAAGATCTGGGATGGCTAGCAACTTTTAATAACAGTGCACAAGCATATATACTAAAACAATTGCATTACAGTGCATACAGTAGGCGTAGCAGTGGGTGGGGTTAATAGCAGTCGCGAAAGATAAGGGTGAAAGTAGGTGTAACAGGAGGCGTGTTCATAGACATGTGACGTAAACGTAACAGAATATGTCATAAATGGGGCGGAAACATGGAGGGGGCTACCTGAGGAGCCGGGACCTCTAACCTAGTGGTGCGCGCAAACTGACAATGACGTGTGACTAGGGAGAAGCTGGGGGCTATGACTTCTGCGCTAAGAGCAGAGACTGAAGTCTGGAGAGTCAGAGCGACATGTACCTAAACACTATCTAGTATCTGATGTTTAGAGAACATGTTGATAGAATCCAAAAGTTATCAGGGCAAAGGCTAACAGATTCTAAGACTGGTGCATGAATTATTCTACATGTAGTGTGTGTTGAGGAATACTAAATGACCATTAATACAGTATTTCTCTTACATGGAGACGTAAAGGCTAGACTGTGACGGAAACTATTGATGCGATTCAGTAGCTTAGGAATGCAGAGAAGGAGGGCTGGACTGATAACTAGAATCATAACATACTCTTGGCAGACTGGCAGGCAGAGCCAGGCCGAGCCGGGCACTGTGAGGCAGGAAGTAAGTGAAGGGTCAGGGATACAGGTGGGGGCTGTATCGCTCCTCAGCGAGGGTTCAGAAGACAGGAGCTGAATCTGATGTCCGGGCCCTTTTGAGGCCTAGAAACGGGGACTTTACAATGAAATAACGTGCACACTGTGAAACGTGGCAACGTAGCTTTACATAGGCCTGATATTCGTAGTTTTCACGAGGACTGGAAACTGGCATACTAGAGTTGGACACAACTGTAATTGCGTCTTTAATCGATCGATCATGGGGAATACATATGCATATTAATCATGCACACATAACATAGGATGGGGAACACGTAGGGACACAGAACATGGCAAAATTTACTTTTCCACATTCCCTCCTTGTCACTACGTTTCCATCAGGAAACATCAATATTCATGATATCATCTATCATTTCATACAGTATCATTTGCTCGTCTCGAATTTTCTTGGAACGGGATTTAGGACGGGACTTGGGACTAGGAATACAAGAGGTAGCACAAATGCCGCAAATCGCCGGGCCACATTGTATACAGAGGCAGCAACTGAATATGATCGCTACTGCAATACCTAGAAATGACAATATTTTCCATCCCCAGGCAGAAATTATACTCCAGAACCAACCGGACCATGTCCAGGTACCTGGATTCTGGTGTAACTGATGGGCAATTTTATGAAGTCTGGTTATAGCTGAATAAACAGACGGCGCGTTATTAGGAATAAAAATGCAGCAACTAGATCCGATGACTCTACATGCTCCTCCTCTATCGGCCAGTATGACGTCAAGAACGAGACGATTTTGGAGCACGACAAATCTCATAGCAGATTGCTCTTCCGTTAAGTTACCTAGGGCAGAGGCAGTCTCATTCACTACTGCTTCAAGGGTTCTGGTTAACCTACGTATTAACTTACTATTCTGGATAGGGCCTATAAAGAAGAAGAATCCTCTATTGAAATCTGTATATTGTTCTAGAGCAGTTTCAGTTTGATCGACAATCGGGGACTCGATCTCCCTTTTATGTCTAATAATGTGTACTAGATGTGTGTTTCTGTGATAATCAGATGGGGCTAGGAAAACTGGTGGCAGTAGGAAGGCAATGTAACAGGTTCCCTCCCAATCGAGGGGCAGACGAACATATGCGGTCTGTCCACAAACAAAATAAGAATGACGTGAAGCTTTGAAAATAGATTTCCCACTGTCACTATACTTGACAATAGTAGTACAATCACTGTGTCCTACATGTACGGAACCATTATTTCTGACACATAATTCGCCTTTGACTGGTAGTACTGAAATTGCAGGTAAGTCTGGAGTAGGATCAGACTGAACATTCAGGACCATGAAATTCGAAGAATAATTACCCAAATTATAAACTTCATTTTCTAGATCTAACCCTGTTCTGTGGGGAAGACCTTGCTTGTCTGGAAAACATGTACTGTTCAGAAAGGACATATCTGTTGAGGATGACGTTAACGTGGACCAGGCTCCACATGAGCCATTATGTGAAAATGGATAAGGAAACAGTGGCAGAACTCCCTTCGGTGTCTGGAAAGGGGGGAGTCGACCACACACCCAACAATTAGTGGCATTGCTGGTCTGGTGTGAATAATGTAACATTCTAATAAATGTATTGTTTCGCATAGCAAGACGATAAGATAGTTCATGAGGAGGCAGATCACTAAACGTGTGCTCTACTGTAGCATTAGAAGACTTATTTACATGAGAAATTGGAAAACATAAATGAAATGCATAACTCGTGCAGGTAACCATCAGGCTTAAAAATAATATGAAACTTAGAAAAACGATACATCGGATTGAGTTTTGACTAACTCTCTCACTATGGGGGTCTATTTCATACATGTCAGATACCTGTCTAACCGTTTCACCTAGGGGAGGACTTAGACAATTAAACTGGCTGACTTATTTTACTAGACCGAAGCATCTTTTTATACTCCTGCTGCGGAGTTTCCTCTAACAGGGGAGGCTTGGTATCAATGTCATTTGCGGGACAGTCCTTAAGAATAATATCTTGGCAGTCTTTAGGTAAAATGCAATCCTTGGCAAAAGTTTTAGGTTTTAGTCCATGAAATTTCTTGACGTGAGACAGATGGACCCACCCCTTACGGCCCTCCAACTTCACGGCCGTACGGGTGGTCAGAAGGACTTGCTTCGGTTCCTTCCAGCGAGGCTCCAGCGGACTTGAACGATCAAAATTGCGGACGAGGACCAAGCTTCCTGGAACGATTTCATGCGGTTTCACCTCGGTATTGTCTGGAAATGCGGCGGAAACCTGTGAACGACAAGAGTGGAGGGCAGACATCAAGGAAGCTAGGTAATCTGTCAGCATATTACTGGAAACATCTGTAATACTTCGGGGTCTGGGTGTACCCCACATATTTGGGGGGCGGCCGAATACGACCTCATACGGGGACAGACCTGATCTGGAATGTGCGACCATGCGCATATAAAATAAGGCGACTGGCAGAGCTACTAGCCAGTCCACACCTTTCTCTTGACAGATTTTAGCAATACGTATTTTCAAGGTTTGATTATGTCTCTCTACGAGATCGGCTGCTTCAGGATGGCGTACACAATGAAACTTCCACTGGTACCCTAACAAAAGGGAAACGTGCTTCATTAGTTCGGATGAGAATGGCTGGCCGTTATCAGAATACACGACCCTAGGGAGTCCGTAGCGGGGGAAGAATTCACAAACCAGCTGCTTGGCAGTGGTCGCGGCTGTATAATCTGGAACTGGATATGCTTCTGTCCACCTGGACAAGGCACACACAACTACAAAGACATACTTGAAACCTCGACATCGCTCCATCTGAATATAATCCATCTGGAGGACTTCAAAAGGGTGGTCAGGGGGCTGGAATCCACCTTGTTCCACCGGGACACTTTTACCTGGATTGAACTGACAACATATCATACAGGTACGGACTTTCTGTTTGGCTGCAGCTCGTAAATGCTTGTTGAACCAAATGTTCTGGATACTGTCTAACATGGCTTTTTCTCCTAAATGTGCAGGACTATGTGCGGTATTGATAATGACTTGAACCATTGAGTCGGGGAGAAACCATGTGGCTTTTCCCTTCGTCAACCATCCTTGATCTGTCTGGACCCCTCCTTGTTCGGACCATTTCTTGATTTCATCGGGAGTAGCATGTAACTGGATATCTATGATATCTTGAGTAGGGTCCTTAACTGTCATACAAGTAGTCTGTTCTAGAGTGGATGTCGGTGTCTTGTTACCTGGTATGTCTGGTGTCTGTGCTGTAAGCTTGGCTGTTCGATCTGCTAGATCATTACCTTGGGGAATAATGTCAGTAACTTTCGTATGTGCCTTGCACTTCATGATAGCGATAGATGTCGGTAAATGTATTGCATCTAACAGAGCTTGAATAAGGAGACCATGCTGAATCTTGGTTCCATGAGAAGTCATAAAACCTCTCTCCTGCCAGAGCACTCCGAAGTCGTGTACAACTCCGAATGTGTAACGTGAATCTGTGTAAATATTAACTTTCAGGTTCTTGGCGTGTATGCAGGCTTGTGTCAGAGCGACTAGCTCTGCGGCTTGAGCAGACAGAGTGTCAATACGGTGTGTTTCAATAACTTTAGTGTCAGTGGTCACTGCATACGCGGCTACTAGTTCTCCTGTACTTGTTCTCATACATGAACCATCCACATAAAGTGTCAGGTCAGGATCTGGTAATGGAATATCTGTCAGGTCTTCGCTTGGCTTGGTCATGGTGTTAACTACTTCCACACAATCATGTGTGGCAGGACTTGAAATAACTGACGGTAACAGTGTAGCAGGATTTAGAACGTTGCAGCGTCTGATTTCTATGTGTGGCTGGAACAGTGTCAGTTCATAACCTGTTAAACGTGCAATTGTCAAGTGCTGAGTCTGTGTTCGGTTTAAAAGAACTTCCACGGAGTGTGGAACTTGTACTGTCAAGGAATGTCCTAATACTATGGAATCACTTTGTCTGATAGCTAGTGCTGTGGCTGCAACTGACTTGAGGCACGCAGGCAGAGCCTGGGCTACTGGATCTAGTGTGCTCGAAAAATAAGCACAGGGCTTGTATTGTCCTGCTTGATCTTGTGTAAGAACAGATAATGCTGTACCATTACGTTCTGTGACAAAAAGTGTAAAAGACTTACTGTAGTTCGGTGTAGCTAGAACGGGAGCTTGGCATAAAGCTTTCTTTAGCTCATTAAAACTAAGTGTATGTTCAGATGTCCAAGGGAGGATAGTCGATACGGCTGCCTCCTGTGTCGTTAACTGTATCAGTGGCTTGGCTAGAAATGCATACTGAGGAATCCATTGTCTGCAATAAGAAGTGAGGCCAATAAAAGCACGTACCTCCTTCTGGGTCTTGGGCTGAGGAAGACTCGCTATTAACTGGATACGATCGGGTGTCAACTGCCTACCCCACTTGGACAGTAAGTGGCCTAAGTAGATCACTTGCTGGACACAGAATTGAAGCTTCGAAGGGGACACCTTGTGCCCCATCTCGGCTAGGAAATACAGGACTGTAAGTGACGCCCGCTCGCAAGCACGTTCAGATCCTGTATCAGTAGATCATCGACATATTGGAGCAGGGCAGTGTCAGTTGGCATGTGAATATTGACTAGTTGTCTCTTAAGTGCTTGACTGTAAATACTAGGACTTTCTGTGAAACCTTGAGGAGCCCATGTGAATTTATAGCTCCTTCCATTTAAACAAAAACCGAAAAGGTACTGGCTGTCTGGATGAATGGGGACACTGAAAAATGCGTTCTTGAGGTCTATAACTGTGAAAAATGTGGCTTCAGAATCAATGGCTGTCAATAGGGAGGAGATATCTGGAACAACTGGATACTGGGGAATAATACATTTATTGAGTTCTCGAAGGTCAATCACTAATCGATATACTGGGGGTGCATTTGGATCAGTACGTTTCATGACTGGAATGATAGGAGAATTACATACATTGGAGTCAGTTTCTACAACTACTCCTTGAGCCGGTACATCTGCTGTGTAACATGTTGTGTTGCAGCGATAGGCTGCGGTACTGGAACTGTCTGTTGTGCATTCTGTGGCTGAGAAGTCTGTGAAACTTGTTCTTGTCTAGGCGGACGTGGTCTTTCTTTAGCCTCACCGGTAGCTATGTTGTGTTTCAGAACTGCACACTCGTTTATAAAATGACCTGGCTGTTTACAATAATTGCATGTCCCTTTAACGGGAGCTGCAGGATGACTGGCTTGATTCGGACCCCTCTTCTGACTGTCTTGAGGAACAGATTGTGCAACTAGTACTTTCATTTTCGTGTCTTTCATACGTCTTCTCTCGTGTTCTTGCTCTTCTCTGATTCTATTCTGGTGATACTGGAGCATCTGGAGCATTTGGGACGGGGTACTAGCTTGCCAGGTACTTTCGACTTTCAAAACTCGATTTTTAACTTGTGGACTTGAATTCTCGACTAATTTAGTAACAAAAAGATGAGGGTATGACTCACTACTCGTCTTGATACCACTGTTTATTATAAAGCATTTCTCAAATCTAGAATAAAAATCACTAGTATCTTCGTCTTGTTTCTGTTTACAGGCTGAGATTGCATCCCAGTCTTCCTTTTTAGTGGCTAATAATCTTGGCAAAACTTGTATTAATAGTTCAGGTAATTCTTTACATTTACCTCCTAGACCGGTACCTGGTACACGTGTATTTTCTTCAGCTTCTAGAGCTGTCCAATCTATCTTTTTCTCTCCCACCTCCCAATCTTTTTCCTTGAGTTTTTCGTATATGCCCGCAGGCAACAGGACTTTTAGCATTTTAATGATATCTGGATACGTGTATTCTCCCATACGGAGCATGTCTTTTAATTCTCGGTGGAACCCTGCTGGATCTTTGTCGTGACAGGGAATTAATTTCTTCATTTCTAAGAGTTCCATCTTGGTAACTGGGGTGTAAACAAATACTCGTTGCATTTCACCACCCGCTGTCCTAACTGGGTGTACTTCTCGTAACGGATTCTGTCTGTCTATATAAAACGGTTTACTTTCTGGAGGTGAGACATGAACTAAATGCGGGTTCAGAAACGTTCTATATTTATGGCGCTGTTCTAGAATGACACTAATTAAATCGGTACCTAAACCTTTCCATCTATACTGGAGTAACTCGTTCAGGATATCATGTAACGGACCTGGATCAGAATGTTGACCCTCATACAGTGTAATGAGGTGCTGGATCATATACATACCCACCAGTCGCTGCTCGGCTGGGGGCAATTTCAGAAACATTTGTGCCACTATTTCGTCTGGAAAAGTGGTAGAATCAGTAATCCATCGGACTGCTGATCGGGCTAGTTCTTGTTCATGCATAGTACTTAACTCACTATAACCGATTCGTGATTTCAGAATTTGATCGGTAGCTTGAAATACTTGTTCTAGAGAGCCTTGTTCCGGTGCTGGAAGACGGAAGACTTTCTTGTGTTCTAGGCGTGACCGTCGGTCTGGAAATCTAGATTTACCTACATACGCTATTCTGGCGGTATTCTCGTCGTCTACCTCTTCAGTAGAAGAGTCATTTTCTTTCTCGCTTACTTGTGCTTCTCTGCGTTGTTCGTGTAACCTTATTATTTCTTTACGTATTTTCTTGTACATACTCTCTATACTATTGAGGGTCTTGTGCTTACCCTCAGCTATATTATCACTCCACCTTGTCAGAACTTTCATTTCGACCGGATCTTTAGTCGGGGAATCTTGTTCCCGTATTAAACAATTGATCAGAAACTTTAATAACATCAACTGGATCTCAGCTTTTCTGAGAGACATGACTTCACCAATACTTTCTGGATCTTGTCCTGTACGAATGAAACGATACATTCTGTCTAGATCTTCTTTCATATTCGGTAGGGTGACCAAATACTCGGACACCTGCCTTATACGTATGGAATATAGAACCATACTATCCTCGCCTGGAACTGGATCATAACCGCATTCAGTAAGAGCTCGCCTGATTTCTGCAACGGACTTATATTTGGGCGTACGCTGTAACGCACGTTCATGTAACTCGACTGGTCCTAAACGTCTACTTGGCGGCGGGGTACCAGGATCCCTCCTCCTGCGGCCCCTATACTGGAATCATCAACTGATACTCTTCGTGCTGGCAGAGTGACTGATGTGGCGGGGATTTGTACTACGGGCTGGACCGGGGGTACCGTAACAGGTACTGCAAAAGGTGCCCCGGTGTCTGGAGGAGCAGGAATTACATGATTTACAGGGACTGGCGGAACAGGATTTGCATATTCTGGGACTGTGTCGTCCAAATAGGACGAGATAAAAATATCAGCTGCGGTCGGTTTGTGACGTAGCTTGGTCGGAACTAAGGGTGGCGGAAAATTACTGGATGCTTCCGGGGTTGCTTTTGGCAAGCCCTCGGCAAGAAGAGGATACATACCCTTATTAAGGGCATTTCTCTGTCTGTCTGACTGTTCGGTTTTAACTCGTTCACCTATCTCGATTAGTTCCCTTTCTTGGGCTCTTTCTAAGGATTCCCTACTTAATTCTGACTTCCTGATTTCTTTTTCGGTTCTTTTATGAGATTCTTTGCGCCATAACTCGATGGCATCTTTCTGTGACTGTCTGGCTTTCTTTTTCCATAATACTTCTTCTACTCGCATGATGCACTCGGCATCCCACGTACCTGATACGGGCCATCTATACTTTTCCTCTAAGTTCTTGGTGTACTCCACCCATAAATCTAGATATAATATGGCGCTTATGCCATGCTTCTGATACATAAAATGACCTGGACTGTCCCTAGGCGGGACAGGAACTGCTTCTTCTAACAGACCTTTCCTAGTTCTTAACTGACGTAATTTGGAAAACAAAGGCATGACTGGGCTGGAGCCTAGTCACAATACAATACACAATGAACACGATAATTACACCACTTTCATACCACGACATTGAAATACATGAATGACATTTAAAATAACAGTTCTGACAAAATACCACCTGGAATACTGAGAACAGAAATACATGAATTTCTCGAGAACAGAACGGACTAGAACAGAAACTAGATGCACTGCTAAAACAGTACGAAACTTACCGGTCTCATAAAGAGACACGTCAGGACCCGCATCCACCTAAGTGGACACTTCGTGTTGGATCTGTGTACCCCAAACCCACGGACCAGAGACAATGCAATTGACCCTGTCTAGATACTACCCCAGCAACGGTACTCACCGGGCAGCAAGAACGGAAGGCCTCGGACTGGACTGGACTGCTACGACGCCGGACGGACGAACTTCGGACTTCAGTTACGGGTGGGCCTCCGGATACCTCGGACCTTGGACTCTCGGCTTGGGCTCTGGTCGGGACTCGCCGCGTTCCTCCACCGCCTCGTCTGGACGCTGGACCGCAACCTCCGTTTCCTCCGTGGGCCTGAGGGATACTTGAAGCAGAAATATCTGCCACTGCGCAGAATGGTTCCGTCACGACTGCAGAGGATCAGGGGGCTTGCGTGGCTTCTCCGGCGCGTGGGGAAAGGGCAAGTCCCTATTCGGGCGCCATTATGTGGTAAATAAATAAATAATACCTCTATTTTTGACTGGACATAACAATAACAGATAGCTCAATAAATAAGAGTCAAGATTCGAGGTAGTAGGAGTTTGCAGGTTTAATACAGCATAAGGACAGGAACAGGACAACCTGCACGGACAAGATCTGGGATGGCTAGCAACTTTTAATAACAGTGCACAAGCATATATACTAAAACAATTGCATTACAGTGCATACAGTAGGCGTAGCAGTGGGTGGGGTTAATAGCAGTCGCGAAAGATAAGGGTGAAAGTAGGTGTAACAGGAGGCGTGTACATAGACATGTGATGTAAACGTAACAGAATATGTCATAAATGGGGCGGAAACATGGAGGGGGCTACCTGAGGAGCCGGGACCTCTAACCTAGTGGTGCGCGCAAACTGACAATGACGTGTGACTAGGGAGAAGCTGGGGGCTATGACTTCTGCGCTAAGAGCAGAGACTGAAGTCTGGAGAGTCAGAGCGACATGTACCTAAACACTATCTAGTATCTGATGTTTAGAGAACATGTTGATAGAATCCAAAAGTTATCAGGGCAAAGGCTAACAGATTCTAAGACTGGTGCATGAATTATTCTACATGTAGTGTGTGTTGAGGAATACTAAATGACCATTAATACAGTATTTCTCTTACATGGAGACGTAAAGGCTAGACTGTGACGGAAACTATTGATGCGATTCAGTAGCTTAGGAATGCAGAGAAGGAGGGCTGGACTGATAACTAGAATCATAACATACTCTTGGCAGACTGGCAGGCAGAGCCAGGCCGAGCCGGGCACTGTGAGGCAGGAAGTAAGTGAAGGGTCAGGGATACAGGTGGGGGCTGTATCGCTCCTCAGCGAGGGTTCAGAAGACAGGAGCTGAATCTGATGTCCGGGCCCTTTTGAGGCCTAGAAACGGGGACTTTACAATGAAATAACGTGCACACTGTGAAACGTGGCAACGTAGCTTTACATAGGCCTGATATTCGTAGTTTTCACGAGGACTGGAAACTGGCATACTAGAGTTGGACACAACTGTAATTGCGTCTTTAATCGATCGATCATGGGGAATACATATGCATATTATTCATGCACACATAACATAGGATGGGGAACACGTGGGGACACAGAACATGGCAAAATTTACTTTTCCACAATAGCGATAGCTGTCGGTAAATGTATTGCATCTAACAGAGCTTGAATGAGGGGGCCATGCTGAATCTTGGTTCCATGAGAAGTCATAAAACCTCTTTCTTGCCAGAGCACTCCAAAGTCGTGTACGACTCCGAATGCATAACGTGAATCTGTGTATATGTTTACTTTCAGGTTCTTCGCTCGTATGCAGGCTTGGGTCAGAGCGACAAGCTCTGCTGCTTGAGCAGACAGGGTGTCAATACGATGTGTTTCTATAACTTCAGTTTCAGTAGTCACTGCATACGCGGCTACTAGTTCTCCTGTACTTGTTCTCATACATGAACCATCCACATAAAGTGTCAGGTCGGGATTAGGTAATGCAATGTCTGTCAAGTCTTGTCTTGGTTTTGTCATGGTGTTAACAACTTCCACACAGTCATGTGTGGCAGGATTTGGGGTAACTGACGGTAACAGTGTGGCTGGATTTAAAATGTTGCAGCGTCTGATTTCTATATATGTGGCTGAAACAGTGTCAGTTCATAACCTGTTAAACGTGCAATTGTCAAGTGCTGAGTCTGTGTTCGGTTTAAAAGAACTTCCACGGAGTGTGGAACTTGTACTGTCAGGGAATGTCCTAACACTATGGAATCACTTTGTCTGATAGCTAGAGCTGTGGCTGCAACTGACTTGAGGCACGCAGGCAGCGCCTGGGCCACTGGATCTAATGTGCTAGAGAAATAAGCACAGGGCTTGTATTGTCCTGCTTGATCTTGTGTGAGAACAGATAATGCAGTACCATCACGTTCAGTGACAAAAAGTGTAAAAGGCTTACTGTAGTTCGGTGTTGCTAGAACAGGTGCTTGGCATAAAACCTTTTTTAACTCATTAAAAACAAGTGTGTGTTCCTGGGTCCAAGGGAGGACAGTCGATACGGCTGCCTCCTGTGTCGTTAACTGTATCAGTGGCTTAGCTAGAAATGCATACTGAGGAATCCATTGTCTGCAATAAGAAGTGAGGCCGATAAAAGCTCGTACCTCCTTCTGAGTCTTGGGCTGTGGAAGATGTGCTATTAACTGGATACGGTCAGGTGTCAACTGCCTACCCCTCTTGGACAGTAAGTGTCCTAGGTAGACCACTTGCTGGACACAGAATTGCAATTTAGACGGGGACACCTTGTGCCCCATCTCGGCCAGGGAATACAAGACTGTAAGTGACGCACGCTCGCAGTCACGTTCAGAACGGGCTGTGATCAATAGATCATCGACATACTGGAGCAGGGCAGTGTCAGTTGGCATGTGAATATTGTCTAGTTGTCTTTTAAGCGCTTGACTGTAAATACTAGGACTTTCTGTGAAACCTTGAGGAGCTCGTGTGAATTTATAGCTCCTTCCATTTAAACAGAATCCGAAAAGGAATTGGCTGTCTGGATGAATGGGGACACTAAAGAATGCGTTCTTGAGATCAATAACAGTGAAGAACGTAGCTTCTGAATCAATAGCAGTTAATAGGGAAGAAATATCTGGAACCACTGGGTACTGGGGTATGATACATTTATTAAGTTCTCGAAGGTCAATCACTAATCGATAAACTGGAGGTGCATTTGGATCAGTACGTTTCAGAATCGGAATGATAGGAGAATTACATACATTGGAGTCAGTTTCTACAACTACTCCTTGAGCAATAAGCTTGTCAATAATTTTGGATAAGGCTGCTACAGCCTCAGGTGGCAATTTGTACTGTCGGATTCGTGGTAATACAACACCTTTCTTCAGAGTAACACAATGGGGTGTGATGTGCATACAGCCTACATCAGTTGGACCTTGCGCCCATAAATGCTGTGGTACATTCAATAATCTTGGATCAAAATCACGTAATACATAATGACCTTTAAAATCTCGCAGAAACAGTCGCACCCCTTCTGGGGAGCAGCATATAACTGCTCCTAATTCTTTCAGAGTCTTTATACCAAGTAAGTTCTCTGGACAGGATTTCGTTAGTAACAAGTCTGTAGTTCGGGACAATGGACCAACTTCTAGAGTAACTGGTTTCGATATTTCATTAACAATAGGCTTTCCTGAAAATCCAAGGGAAACATTTCTAGAGCCTGAGAGCGGAGCCCCTGGAACCTCGTCATGACTGATGGTAGTCCTACTTGCCCCTGTATCAATCAGAAACTTTCTGTCTTTCCCTAATACTTGACTATGCACATAGGGACCCTCTTGAACTACAGGAATCTCGATGAGAGGCAAGCCAACCTCCCTCTCTAGGCTGTTTCATGAATACGGCTGATAATCTGGATACTCTGACTGTGCGTACTGGTACATCTGCTGTGTAACGTGCTGTGTGGCAGCTATAGGCTGCGGTACTGTAACTGTCTGTTGTGCATTCTGCGGTGGCTGGGAAGTCTGTGAAACTTGTTCTTGTCTAGGAGGACGTGGTCTCTCTTTTGTCTTACCAGTAGCTATGTTGTGTTTCAGAACTGCACATTCGTTTATATAATGACCTGGCTGTTTACAGTAATTGCATGTCCCTTTAACGGGAGCTGCAGGATGACTAGCTTGATTCGTACCCCTCTTCTGACTGTCTTGCGGAACAGACTGTGCAACTAGTACTTTCATTTTCGTGTCTTTCATACGTCTCCTTTCATGTTCCTGCTCCTCCCTAATTCTGTTCTGGTGATACTGTAACATCTGGAGCATCTGTGACGGAGTATTAGCTTGCCAGGTACTTTCGACTTTCAGTACTCGATTTTTAACTTGTGGACTTGAATTCTCGACTAGCTTGGTAACAAAAAGATGTGGATACGATTCACTACTTGTTTTCAGACCACTATTAATAATGAAACATTTCTCAAATCTAGAATAAAAATCACTAGTGTCTTCATCTTGTTTCTGTTTACAGGCTGAGATGGCATCCCAGTCTTCCTTTTTCGTGGCTAGTAATCTTGGCAAGACTTGTATCAATAACTCGGGCAATGCTTTAGCTTTTTCCCCAAGACCGGTACCTGGAACTCGTGTATTATCTTCAGTCTCTAATGCGGTCCAATCTATCTTTTTCTCTCCCACCTCCCATTCTTTTTCTTTAAGTTTTTCATATATGCCCGCAGGCAACAGGACCTTTAACATTTTAATGATATCAGGATACGTGTATTCTCCCATACGGAGAATGTCCTTTAATTCACGGTGGAACCCTGCTGGATCTTTATCGTGACAAGGTATTAACTTTTTCATTTCCAGAAGTTCTATTTTCGTGATAGGGGTGTAAACAAATACTCGTTCTAGACCACCCCCCTCTCCCTTAACTGGATGTACTTCTCGTAACGGATTCTGTCTGTCTATGTAGAATGATTTTCTTACTGGAGGTGGGACAGGAACAAAATGTGGATTCAAGAACGTTCTGTATTTGTGGCGCTGTTCTAGTATGACACTAATTAAATCGGTACCTAGACCTTTCCATCTGTATTGGAGTAACTCGTTCAGCACATCATGTAAAGGACCTGGATCAGAATGCTGACCCTCAAACAATGTAATGAGGTGTTGGATCATATACGTACCCACCAGACGCTGCTCGGCTGGGGGCAGTTTCAGAAACATTTGGGCCACTATTTCATCTGGAAACGTGGTGGAATCACTAGTCCATCGTACTGCTGATCGGGCTAGTTCTTGTTCATGCATGGTACTAAGCTCGCTATAACCTATTCGTGATTTCAGAATTTGATTGGTGGCCTGGAATACTTGTTCAAGAGAACACTGTTCTGGTACTGGAGGAGGAAAAACTTTCTTGTAATCTAGACATGAATGTCGGTCGGAAAGTCTAGTTCTACCTACATACGCTATTCTGGAGGGATTCTCGCTGTCTACCTCTTCACTGGAAGAGTCATTCTCTTTCTCGGTTGCTCTTTTTGCTTCCTCCTTCTGGTGTATACTTATAATTTCCTTACGAATTTTCTTGTACATACTTTCTATACTACCTAGTGTCTTGTGTTTTCCCTCGGCTATATTGTCACTCCACCTAGTTAGGCCTTTCATCTCGTCTTGATCTTTATCAGGATAATCTTGTTCTCTTATTAAACAGTTAATCAAGAACTGTAAAATCATATGTTGAATCTCGGCTTTTCTGTGTGCCATAGCTTCGTGAATACTTCCTGGATTCTCTCCTGTACGGACAAAACGATATATTCTGTCTAGATGATCCTTCATGTCGGGCAGGGTGACCAAAAAGTTGGCAACCCGTCTTAAACGTACTGAATATAATACCATGTGATCTTCGCCTGGGACTGGATCATATATACAGTCGGTAAGAAGTCTCTTGAGGTCTGCGTATGTAGCCACTTTTGGCGTACGCTGTAACGCTGCGTCTCGCGGCGTCAGTCGTCTTACTTGAGGCGGGGTGATAGGAGCACCTCCCCCCGCACCTCCTGAACTGGAATCGTCAGTTAATACTGTACGTGCTGGTAGAGTGGCTGGCAAAACGGGTACACCTAATGTGGGCTGGTCCGGGGGCACTGGCACATTAATAGAGTCCCCGGGACCAGTGGCTGGAGGAACAGGAATTACATTATTTACAGGATGCTGAGCGTGAGCAGGCGGAATACGATTTACATATTCCGGGACTGTGTCGTCCAAATAGGACGAAAGAAAAATTTCAGCTGCGGTCGGTTTATGACGTAGCTTAATCGGGACCAATGGTGGCGGTAGATTACAGGGTGCTTCCGGGGTTGCCTTCGGCAAGCCCTCGGCAAGAAGAGGATACATGCCTTTAATAAGGGCATTTCTCTGTCTGTCTGACTGTTCTGCTCTAACTCGTTCACCTTCTTCAATTAATTCCCTTTCTTGGGCTTTTTCTGCGGATTCCCTACTTAACTCTGCTTTTCTGAATTCTTTTTCGGTTCTTTTATGAGATTCTTTGCGCCATAACTCGATGGCATCTTTCTGGGACTGTCTGGCTTTCTTTTTCCATAATGCTTCTTCTACTCGCATGATGCACTCGGCATCCCATGTACCTGATACAGGCCATCTATATTTCTCTTCAAGATGTTTGGTGTAATCCACCCATAAGTCTAGATATAATATGGCATTTAAACCATGCTTGTGATACATAAAATGTCCAGGACTGTCCCTAGGAGGGACAGGAACTGATTCTTCAAGTAACCCCTTTCTGGTTCTGATCTGACGTAATTTCGAGAACAGAGGCATGGCTGAATTATACTTGCGAACACAATACACAATAATCACAGTAATGAAATGGCAAACAAATCACTCATACCACGACATAGAAATACATTAATAACAGTTCGAACAGAATTCTACCTGATACGCTGAAAACATAACACTTGAATTTTTCGAGAACGGACTTACTAGAATTACTGGATGCACTGCTAAAACAGTACAGAACATACCGGTCTCATAAAGAGACACGTCATACCGTATCCACCTAGATGGACACGTCGGACTGGATCTGTGTACCCAAACCCATCGGACCAGGAACAAACTAATGAACCTGTCTAGATACTTCCCCCGCAACGGTACTCACCGGGAAGCAGAAACTGAAGGCCTCGGACTGGACTGGACTGCTACGACGTCTGGTTACTACGCATGCGCTTCGGACCTCTGTCTTCGGTTACAGGTGGGCCTCCGGATACCTCGGACCTTGCTCTCTCGGCTTGGGCTCTGGTCGGGACGAACCGCATTCCACACCGCCTCGTCTGGATGCCGGACCGCAGTTTCCGTCTCCTCCATGGGCCTGAGGGAGACTTGAAGCAGAAATATCTGCACGTGCACGGTAGAGTTCCGTCACGGCTGTAGAAGGGTCAGGGGGCCTGCGTTACATCGCCGGCGCGTGGGGAAGGGGCTCGTTCCTGTTCGGGCGCCATTATGTGGTAAATAAATAATTAATTACCGGTACTATTTTTGAATACATTAATAAAACAGATAGCTCAATAAATAAGAGGCAAGATCCGATGTATCTGAGTCGAACGGGCTTTATTCAGGCATAAGGGAAGGGACAGGATCGGGACAGCCTGAAATAGAATGGCATAGAAGGCAGCTGCAACGTTTCATCAACAGTACATGATATATATAGTAAAACATCACAATTACATTACATACAGTAGGCGTAACTAGTGACAAGCGTACGATAAGAACACATGGGCGTGAAAAGAAGGCGTGCACAGGGCGTGCACGTAGACATGTGATGAAAACGTCACAGAAGTGTCATAAAGTGGGTGGATACATAGAGGGGGCTACCTGAGCAGCTGGAACCTTTAACCTAGTGGTGCGCGCAAACGGGCCATGACGTGTTACCGGGGAGAACTGGGGGCTATGACTTCTGCACTAGAAGAGGAGACGAAAGTCTGCGATGTCAGGACGACATGTACCTATAGCATATCTGGTATCTGGTGTTTTGGAGTACATGTTGATAGAATCTAAAAGTTATCAGGGCAAAGGCTACTTGACACTAAGGCTGGTGCATGCATATATTCTTCGTGTATTGCGTGTGCTATGAATCTTCTATGAATATTAATACAGTAATTCACTTGCATGGAGACAGAAAGACTAGACCATAGCTGAAGCTGTTTATGTGGTTCAGTAGCTTAGGAATGTGAAGACGGAGAGCTGAACTGATAACTAGAGGCATAACATATTCTTGGCAGACAGGCAGGCAGAGCCAGGCCGGGCACCGCGCTGCGCGGCAGGAAGTAAGTGAAGGGTCAGGGATGCAGGTGGGGGCTGCATCGCTCCTCGGAGTGGGTTCAGGAGACTGGAGCTTGAATCTGGTGTCCGGGCCCTTTTGAGGCCTAGAAACGGGGACAATTCAATGAATTAACGTGCATAATGTAAAACGTGGGCAACATAGGCCTAATACTCGTTGCTTTCACGAGAACTGGAAACTGGCATACTAACGTTGGACACAACTATAATTGCGTCTTTAATCGATCATAGGGGGATATATGCATATCGATCATGCACATATATCATAGGATGGGGAACACGTAGGCACACATGACAAGGCAAAATTCAATTTTCCTCAATCGGTCCTAACGGTTCCCCAATCAACCCCAACTTATTCGCTCCATACTGAGTTGGGGGTGGGATACGTCACTGATTTGATAAAAACAGCTCCATTAACATACTGGCTGAAGACTTGGCTTAACCAAGAAATCTCCCTGAACCATATTATACTTAAAGATTGCCTTCTGCTGGATAACGTTATCAAGATTCCCTGGCTCACCTATGTTAAATCTACCTTTGAAAAAATAGGGCGTCCCAAGCTTTTTCTCATACCTGATACTATAACAAGAATGGATGTCTTACAGACAAAAAACGTTATGATGAACTTGTTATCCCTGTAGAGAGAGGAGGCAGAAACCAGGAAACCAACTGTTAGAGCGAACTATGCCTTAGTTAGCTCCCCTGGACCTGAACTCTATCTCACCATAGTGAACCGTCCTTATCATCGGCATCTTTTAACTAGATTTCGTTTTAATTTGATTAATTTCTCGTTAGGTCATTTTTATAACTGGTGCACCCCAGATAAGAAATTGACACAAAGAGTCCCTATGTTTTGAAGCAGCCTTAGATTGCTGAGGGAAATAATCCCAAAAGGGTTTTCTTACAGAGAGTCTATCACGGGGCAAAAACAGCAGTGAGCCAATAGCAGTAAGCACCAAACAATAAACTGTGATGGAATGATAAGCATAAACAAAGGGATAAAAAATCAATTCAAGATTTATTTGGACCTCCCAATTGGGTTACAATCTAAAAATAATTAAAAACAACTAAAACAGCCTTTTTGTGAAAGGGTTGCGATTTCAAATTAAAATGAACAGACAATACAATAAGCAAAACAAGTCGACGCGGCGTTTCGGTGGCTTTCAATCTTTACACCTTCATCAGGACAAACATATAATTTTCATAGAATCTGCAATGTGATTCCAGATTCAAGTCTGATAAGTGTATTCAGTTTTTTCTCTCAGCGTGGACTGATTTTTGATGATTGAGTCACACTGGGAAGCTTTTGATACTGCCTCCACGTTTTCTTTTTGCACGGAGGAACCACCGTGTATTGGTAAAGTCTTAAAACACTCGGTTTTTGTTGGGTGTCCAACTACGAGTATTTGACGTTGCCGATGTGCTCTTTAAATTATGCACATCCACTCTGTGGTATTATTGTCAGGTCAGCAATGTCTCTAATTTCCTGGTCGGCCTCCCTGTTCCTCCGTTCGTCCGCCTTCGTCTGGATTCAAGATCTGTACCCCAGATAAGGCCAGACCTTGTAGATGTGATGACTTCTCGACACAGGACACTTTACATTTCCTTATGTTCTGCGATCACTACAGCGATATTAGGAAGAGGTTCTTGCTGCCTATTCTGAGGGAGGCTGGGTTTACACAGGTCAGGCCAGCCCTCCTGTATCTTCAACTATTAAATACTCATCGTATAATATTTTCTGTTGCGAGCTTTTTAGTAGCCGCTGTACGAATTAGGAATAGGAGTATTAGTACCCTACCCACCTTAGCTAACTTAGTTTAGTAGGATCTTCATTCTATCTGTTCGATCATATTACGCCGCCAATGAAGATATGGAACATAATAGTCCACGGTAGTTTTTTTATTCTGTTTTTATGAAATATATATGTATCAATATTTTTTTTTTAATGTATTATTGTCTATGGAGTATGCTGTGTAAATAATCCTTTTATAATTGTATCGTGTCTTTTTATGATATTAATTTATCGAATAAAAGTATTTTGACTGACTGACTATGCAGGTTGCCCAGTGACAGTATCCGCGTCTGTTGGAACTGAGGATCATGTTTGTTCTTTGGAAATTATAAACTGGACAGTAGACCTGTTCATCCGCCTGGAGTCGGGCCCCATTAGGGAGTCCTTTGTCTTTACAATGACTGATTACATACTGAATTCCTCCGACATGCATTAATCAAATTTATTTTACTAATAAATTGTCCTTTGTCGACTTCCAAACATTTTTAATACTTAGTGATGTCTTTCAATGTGCTTATCTTCAGAATTCTATTATCCCTTTACCTGCTACTTTTCTGACCAAGGGGAGGGTGTCATGTGTTCCGTACATGGCCCATTGTAGTTTTCCCTAGGTTAGCCTAACTGTGTATGACACAGTCCGCTTTAGCTTTGCACACATTACTATATAAAAATGTTTGCTATTGTGCCACATAATATTTGCACACAGAACCTGCTTTTGTTTTCGCAATCTGTTCTTTCTTGGGATTTAGTCTGAACACAGCCCACAAGGTCAAACAACAATGTCCCTTGTTATTGTGTTCTTGTCAGGCACTAGCACCTAGACACAACACAGAAATGCAGCTGCTGTTTATGAGCATGTAAGCCTTGTCATATAGGTATGTACAGTAAAGTAACACAAAGAGAAAGAAAAGATCACAGTTGTATCTGAGATGTAGAACGTCCATCTGTGTATGCTAAGGTATCGGGTCCGCTACTAATCCCAGAAAGCTTTGCTCGATAATCAATTAGCTTCAGTAGAAGAGGGGGGGGGGTTAAGCTAATCTGTTTTATAGTATGACAGGGCTTTTTATAGTATACGGTTTACTGACTAAGCTGATGGTATTTTTGCTAGGCAGTTGTTTTCCGATTGTAGCATGTATACTGCATTCTAGAGCACAATAGTTTAAATAAACATTTCAAACTTCCTTTGTGACTCTGTCATATCATATTGTGGATAAGTACGAGTGTGTGTCCTGTAACCGCATCCCTTAGAGGGTTGGGATTGCTGTGCTCCGGGGTGTCAATTCACTTGTCTCTCTGGATATGAGTAGGAGGGCAAGTGAGACACTATACTCAGACTCATGTTCATGGTACTGAGGTGGTATGGTGACTCAGTCCCTCTATACTAATGTTCTATGGTCCCAAGCATAGTTCTGTTCCTGTGTAGAATCCCTGCAACATGGTGCCCAATGTTTGGTCAGGTACTTATTTACGGGAACCCTGGGCAGCGCTTGTGCTAGTCCACAATACCCTTGCACCATTTTGCAGATACGTCTGTGGTGCTGGGGATCTATCCTCTACAGTTTTTAGGGAACACCTGGTTCTCATAGTACATGCCTGTGTAAGTATGCAAAACAACTGATCAAAAGAACTAGAAAAAAACAACACAAATAAAAAACATAAGGCAAATATACTGCGTAGCTGGGAAACACCTCCGGACCAAATGCAACAACATAAAACACAGGAGTGGTAGAGAATGCAAAACCCACCGAATGACAGATGAACAGGCATATACATCACCGATTGTCAGATTAAATGGTGTGCGTATCACTGAGAGAAAACGCACAAATAGTTTCCAGATTTTCTTCGCTGCTGTGCAACTGCATCATGAATGTGAAATAACACGTGCAGAAAACTGTTCGGTGCCCGAAGAGATAATAAAAATGTAATGAGAGACGTAGCACTGAACGACAACGCCGAAAGACTTCTATCACTATGGCGGCCTGACGTTGTTGGGCAACAAAGCAGCATGCGTACTGACAACCTTGTGCGGTGACTACGTTGTGAGATGATGGTGCGAAGCAGTAAGCAACAATGTCCCAACACTTCTTTCAAGATGGCGCCTGATGTAGATTGTCAACCAGCCTGCAAGCGTGCTGGGAACACAGGCAGAGACAAGATATACTCCCAAGATGGCTGTCAGCCAAACTAGACCACTGCACGATCAAGTCTATGAGTACCGCAGCTGCCAGCCCAATCACGACAAATGGATGATGCAATGGCAGCTGCACTGACCCTTTAAGAAACAAATGCCACACGTACACTAGTCTCTGAACAAACTTTGCAGAAGCACAGGAAGCTGGCAATAATGTGTGCTCACATATGACCATCGAAAGTCTCAGGTTTATGGAAGGCCCAAATAGTGTTGGGTGGGGGCATTCCCAGAAGCGAGGTGTACTCACCCCTCAGAGGAGGAAGAACACCAACAAGACGCCGAACACTATCCAGGATCGGAGTAAGGTGGTCAGCTGGTTTGCTCTGTGGATCAGATGTGTGACTAAACTCAGCTTTATGAGTGAGCAAAGGTAAGCTGGGTGGCTATCAACTGCGCCAAGCACGACCCAGTGGAAGGGTACGTACAGGGTCCGACAGTATAGTTCAACTCGTCGCCAATACTTTTGTAGTGACCACGGTGGCATATTGAAAGTTATAAGTACATGAGAGCTACACGGTAGCGGATGACAAACACGCAGGAGCTCCTCCACTGCCAACACCAGTTAAACTGTCACAAACCATAAGTACGCATTCCAAACCCCCCACATCATGACATTCCTGTAAGGAATCCCCAGATCACAGGATTCCAGAAGCAAGCTCCTCACAAAATATGCTCAGTAAGTATTACATGTAGGAGTTTGTATAGACATTGATCTACAGGTCATAATGTTTGCCAAAAGGACTCTGTACCCCATTCAGTACTTCCATAACGCAATCCATAGCCTCTCTCATTGTGTGAGTGTGAGTGTGGGGCAGAAGAGATGGCATAGTAAGTCCACAATATAACTGCTAAGTCGCTGTGTTTTGTGACAGACACATTTGGGCAGTCCTTGCCTTTTAGAAGACAAGCATTCTGAGATTTGTATTTATACCTTTCTGGGGGGTAGCCTGGCAAATAACCCTAATGAGAGATTGTCCTTTTGGTCAGCTTCTTTAAAGAGCTTTGTGTCAGTAGCGTGTTTGCTACTTGCTGTATACACATTCCTCCTCAATAGCATCACTGATTGTAAAAAATGTTAATGCTGCTTATACTTTTTGTTCTTTATTTTTCCTATGTAAATAAATGTTCGCCTTTCAAAGGCGTTTATACACCGTTCATATTGACCAGGTGCATCACTGCACAAGGAACGTAATTCCAGGGCCATTTGATTTATACAGGTCCATGTCTGCCTTTCCCTACTGTGAGATGAATTAAGGGCTGAAAGGTCAATGAAACAAGCACTGGCAAAACCAATATGGCTTGTCTATGCAAGATCTATTGGCTTTGCCAATATGTTTTAGCCATGTTGTAAATCAGTGTGGTTGCTGTTCGCCATGGCTTAAAGTTAATGGGGTAAAGGAGAGTAGCGTGCAGTGGAGTGTCATAATGTGTAGTAGAGTGGAGTGTTATAGAATGTCGTAGAGAGTCGTGGAGTGGCGTAGAATTTAGTGGAGTGGAGGGGAGTTGTGTAGAGTAGGGTAGTGTAGAGAGTTGTGGAGTGTCGTGGAGGGAGTAGAATGTCATAAAGTTAAACAGAGTTGAGTGCCCTTGAGTGTCAGAGTGGAGAAGAGGGTCGTAGATTGAAGTGGCATATAGTGTCTTGGAGTGGTGTAGAACAGAGTGGAGTGGCATAGTGTGTGTTGCGTAGAGTGGAGTACAGTGTTGTCGAGTAGAGTGGCGTTGAGCGGAGAAGATTTTCATTGAGTTGAGTGGCATTGAGTGGAGTAGTGTAGGAGAGTGAAATTGCATAGAACGGAATAAATATTTGTAGAGTCAAGTGGCGTAAAGGTGGAGTGGCATAGAGTGGAGTAGTGTGTCAAGTGGCCTGGAGTGGTATAGAGGGAGTTGTGTAGAGTAGAGTACTATCGTAGGGTGGCATAGAGTGGAGTTGAGTGTTGTAGAGGGGATTGGCATAGATTGGAGCGGAGGGGAGTAGAGTTTAATGGAGTAGAGAGTCAGAGTGCAGTTTCATAGAGTGGAGTGTTGTAGAATGGCCTAAAGTGAAGTGGCATAAAGCACAGTTGTGCATAGAAGATTGGGGCAGAGTACAAAGGCATAGAGCTGATTGGTTTTGAGTGAAGTGGTGAATACTGTAGCGATGTAGAGTAGAGATGCGTAGAGTGCAGTGGTGTAGAGTAGAGTGCAGTGGCATTGCATTCAATGGGTAGAGTGGAGAGGTGTAGAGTAGATTGTTTCAGGGTAGAGTGAAGTGGGATAGAGTGGAGTGGTGCAAGATACAGTGCTGAGGTGTAAAGCAGAGTAGCATAGAGTACAGTGACGTAGAGTAGAGTGGCATAGAGTGCATTGGTTTTGAATAAAGTTGTGTAGAGTGCATTGGGGTTAAGTGCAGCGGCATAGAATAGAGTGGCACTGAGTGGAGTGGCACAGGGTATATTGCAGTGTCATAGAGTAGCGTGTCGTAGAGTGCAGTGGTGCAGAGTAGACTAGAGTGGCTTAGAGTGGATTGGTTTACAGTGCAGTTACACAGACTGGGGCGGTGTAGAATGTAGTGGCGTACAGTGCATTGTTGTAAAGTAAAATAGAGTGGCGTAGAGCAGCAGTGTCCAGCACAGGTAAGCGCAGTGGGGCGTAGCAGGGCTTGGCAGGGGGAGAAGCCAACAGACTACAGAATAGGTATTATTTATTTACTTATACCAATTCCGTTGTCTACCGACCTCACCCCACCTTCACCGCCCCACTGAATTTACCTGTGCTTTTCACCGCTGGCATAGAGTGCAGGGGCATAGAATGCTGTGGTGCAGAGTTCACTGGCGGAGATTGTAGTGTTGCAGAGTAGAGTGGCATAGAGTGTAGTGGTGCAGGGCAGAGAGCAGTGGCGTAGAGTGCAGGATGCGGAGTAAAGTGGCGTATAGTGTAGTGGCATAGAGTGTATTGACACAGAGCAGCGCAGAGTAGAGTGGGGAAGTGTAGAGTGTAGAGACACTGAGTGCACTGTTGCAGAGCAGACTGTTGTATAGTGCAGTTGTGAATAGTAGAGTTCCGTGACGTGGAGGGCGGAGTGGTGTGGTGTGCAGTGACGCACAGTGACGTGGAGTGGTACAGAGCAGAGTGGAGTACGGTAAAGTGGAAACTACTTGACTACTTTCTGGACGTGGTACTAACCTGTTATACACTTCAACGAACATCAGACTTGGAAACAATGGGGATTATATGGATAACGTCACTTAATTTGTTATTTCAAGTTCAAAACAACTTTATTTCGATTCATGACGAATCATAAAAGGCACATAGACACAAAATGCATAATTACGGGATGTAGTTACTAAAAATAGATGTCACAGTTTAAGATAGAACAATTAAAATATTTACAATTTTTTTTTTTTAAAATACAGCAATTTTCCAATAATTCCATAGGGTGTCGCCAATACTGTTATATTATCAATTTCCAGAACGTTTTTTGAGGCGAAAAGCAGCTACCAAAAAGTTTGCGACACTGAACATTGTTACCGGTGAATCTAACTTTTTAAAAAAAAATAGAGCAGGCTTGGCTTGGACAAACCCCTTGTCTTTAAGCAACGGAACAATGTACTTTTTCCTAGGCAGGGTATAAGTACTGCAAAAGAACATAAAATGAACAGTGTCCTACAGAGAAGAACTATCACATTTGCAGACCGCTAGGTCCTCGGGCTTAGCCCACACCTTAGAGTCATTCAACAGGAAGTGGAACTGGTTAAGTCTTAGTTTGATTAATAACCAGCGATGTAACGGAATTGACACTACCGTTAAATAGGGTTCAATGGCCAGTGTGGTTTTAGAAGTATAATGTTCCCTCACAGTGTCAGTCAGAATATCTTTATTCGACTTATTACAAGTCATACAAAGAAACAAAACAATAAAAATCCTGAAAGGGCTATATACATAAATGACCCTTCAATTACCTAAAAACATCAAACTAAATACATGTTATATTATAAATACTATATACAAGAATAAATAGAGAATACATTTTACAATCCATCAAAGAAAAACAGAACAATTTTAAAAAGTTTAAGGCGACATCTAGCCTCCCCTTTTTGCCCTTACAGCTGCCACTAAGAAGTTTGCAATACAAAAAGTTGTACAGGGATTAGTCAGGAGTTGTAAATATAGCAACGCCGGACGCACCTGAGTAAAGCCTGCTTCTTTCAGGATAGGGAGCAAATATTTCCTTCTCTGCTCATGGTATAAACTACAAAACATGATGAAATGCATTGTATCCTGAACTGAAAAATGGTCGCAACTGCAAGGGGGGGCTAAATCTGGCTTCTGCCAAGATGTAAAAGAACCTAAGTAAAAATGTATCAGGTTAAACCTAAATTTAGTTAATAAAAACCTGTGGTAAGGGACTGTGACAAAAATGAGATAAGATGCAAGAGATGGTTCACTCACCAAAAAGTTATGGGCCCTAACTGCTGGCTTCTGCATTTCAGCTTCTTCACGACGCGTTTCCTTCATAGCCCTGAATGACTGTTTTATAAGGTCTATGTCCAAGACTCTAATTTTATCTGGGCTTAAGAAGAGTTCCGGGCGACCCAGATCAGTAAATGAGTTAATCAAATAGGCCAACCATGGGATGCTACTATGTTTATCAAGTAATAAAACATCCTTCAATATTATGTGGTTCAAAGGGAGATCTTCATTCAACCACATTTTCAGCCACAGAGTTAGAGGTGCTAAACTCAATGAGTCTGACAGGTAGGGTAGACCCACCTCTTTATGTATGGAAAGAGACGGAGTTGACTGGGGGATAGAGAGAAGCGATCTTATAAATCTATTTTCTGCCCTTTGAATTGGGTCGAGATTCACGTACCCCCACAAAGGGGATCCATACAGGGCGATCGCAACAGGCTTGCACTTATAGATCTTCAGAAGGGCTTCCATGGGCCTGGCACCCAACTTGCCAGCAAAGCCCAGGAGCGCTGAGGAAGATCTTATGACCGCCAGCCTCTTAGCTCTAATCTGTGGCCCCCACGTTCCATTCTGGTCAAACAAAACGCCCAGGTAGGGAAATGTGGTTACCTTGGCAACCAAAGCCCCTCTGCAGAAAAATGATTTATGTTTCTTTTTGAAACGTTCACGGCCCATGAACATAGTATGCGATTTCGAGGCATTAACCCTAAGGTCTAGGTTATCCATGAACGAACCAAAAGCGTCTAAAAGACGCTGCAGACCTACACCAGTGCGGGCGATCAACACGGCGTCATCCGCGTACAGGAGTGCCGGGATATGGACTCCTCCTGCACGTGGGACGTCCGCCTCCTGGTCTCGCAGATATTCCCCCAACCCATTGATGTAGATGGTAAAAAGCGTGGGCGCTAAAATGCAGCCTTGCCGGACCCCTTTTAATGATTTAAAAAGCGGAGTACATCTGCCGTTGTTTGACACTCGGACAGCTGCAAAAAGCTCCTGGTGCATGGTTGCCATGAACGTTACCAAGGCTTCATCAATACCCATCTCTAAAAGAATTGTCCAGAGTTTTGCCCTATTGACGAGGTCAAAGGCCGAGGATAGGTCCATAAAAGCTAAAAACACAGAACCCTCCTTGGCCACCGTATACTTTGAGATGAGTAGATGCAGATTAATACATTGTTCGACCGTCCCTTTTCTCTCCCTAAAACCATATTGTAGGTCAGACAACCCACCACAGCCCTCAACATTCTCCCTCAATCTGGATAGAAGGACTCTGCCCAGAATTTTTATCGTTGAGTCCAGGAGGGATATGGGCCTATAGAACGCGGGGTCATCCCGCTGACCTTTATTTTTAAAAATAGGGACAATGGTGGATCTGGCCCATGATGCAGGAGCTGGGTTACAATTAACTGCATTAAACACATTTGACATAACCTCAGCCCACAGTTTAGGAGAATACATAAAAAAGTCAGCAGGGACTCCGTCGGGGCCAGGTGCCTTGTGTTTGGTGGTGGCCAGGATAGCTTTCTCCACTTCTTGTGGGTTGAAGATGATGGGATGAGAATCCACATTTATTAATGGAACATCATTACAACCGACTTCGTCACCCCCATAAACATTTTTAAAGAAACACAACCATTTTTCATCTGTGATCACGCAGTCCATAGGTGCATTGCTGTCAACAGAGAATATGGGCTGTTTGACAATCTCCCAAAATCTCCTGCTGTCCTTCAGCACTGCTGCCGAGAGGAGATTGTCCCATGTTTCGCTTTTGATGGTATCTTTGCGTTTCTTGATGGCTGACTTATAATTTTTCCTTAGGCTCAGGATTACGTCTTTGTCCCTTGGAGTCTTTTTTAGGGCTGCCAGCAAATCTCTATGAGCTTTTGAGCATGCTGAATCAAACCATCGCTTGTGTCCTTGTCCAGCCTGAAATGGTTTTGCTAAAAGATCCTTGGATACCTGATTACAGATTGCCTCATAAGCCGCTACTATGTGAGAACCTTGCGTGCCCCGGTTTTTGCAAATCTCCACATTATCTTTCATTTTAGGAAAACATTTTCCATAAAAATTTTCCGGAATCACTTTAGCCCACTTCACTCGTCGATCTTGATCAGTGGTCCTCAGTGGGTGAGCCGGTTTTTGTTTCCTTGGTGGCGCACCCATCTGGGCACCCCAGGCCACTTCGAGTAAGACTGGGTTATGGTCACTATAGTGTGTAGCAACTGTACGATAAGCCAGGGTCTGATTTATGATCCCTTGTGAGACAAAAATGAAATCAATCACTGTGCCATTTTGAGCGCCGGTGAAAGTTGGCAGTCTCAAGCCACTATCCGGTTCATACAAGTCGTAATTAGCCAACAGATCCTCAAGCTCCTGGCCCTCAGCAGAATGTTCGAAATGAGGACCCTGTAAGGCTGCATCATCAAACTCAATTGTACTTCTTCCCTTACATGATAGGTTACATAGATGAATATTAAAATCGCCTAATAAAATAAACTCAAAAACTGACACGGTATTCTGTACTGCCATGTTTAAAATGTTATCCAAACTGGAGATATTGCGACCGCTATATTCGGTATTCCCTGAGTTGTAGAAATTTACATATAAAGTCCTACAAGTTTTGTTAATCACCCTTTCAATCATAAGAATATTATCGGAGTCAGTACTGATCTCCCTGTAGCTGCCCGCTAAATCTAATGCAAACAAAATCACCAAGCCACCTTTAGCTCTGCCTGCCCTGCTAGCCACTGCTGGTTTAGTAAAGCAGGTGAACCCATCCCACCAAAGATTGCTGGATGTGTCCCATGTTTCTTGTAAGGCAATTATATGGTGCTTAGTGACAAAGCTAGTCCAGGAATTATCCCGGCGTTTTGTAGCTAAGCCTGCTACGTTCCAACTAATAATCCTGCAGGAGTCAGTGGGTAACCTTGATTCATTTGTAACCTCTAAATCGCCCTCCGCTACTAGTTGCAAAGATATTCCATGGCTATTGCCAACTAGACACGGACTCTGTATGCCCTCTCCCCCCGTACTCAAGTCTGCCGTAGCCACAATACCAGAATCAGACACTTGCTGTGCAAGGGTCATTGACACTTGGGACTCTGATACTACATTGGGGGCAAGAATATTTGATTGCTCAAAAAGGTTCAAATCACCACATATTGCTATTGGGTTATTCAACACCTCCCTGTCCATATCCACTCCTGGAACGAGTCAATCACAAGTATTCAGGTCCGATAAAGGACCGAACCTATTTCCTGTGGCAAATCCCCACTCAAAAGGAGTAGCCACCTGACCCTGTCCGTATGAAGCTGGGTTCCACATAGGTTGTGGGATATATGGGCGTGTCGGGAAGTGGTCATTTCTCAACCAGTGTGAAGGCCTAAATCCCTGCACGCTATATTCATGGCCCATAAGGGCGGAACCCCAGCCATTAGGCCTAGTATCGTATGCAAGGGGTTGCCTATTAGTTGACTCTGTGTGATAATTAAATCTTCCAGGCTCACGATATACTGTACGCTTGGACCAGTCATTTAGATGTTGAGATGTGGTACCCCCCCCCCAGCTACTGGGGTTAGCGTGTCTTTTATGACTTGAAATAATGGGTATAGTAGCAAACCGGGTCGCATCATAGAAGAACTTTAGCGTAAGAGGAACTATAGAGCCACTACGGCGTTGGGGTGGGAAAACATTATTCAAAATTTTCTGGGAGGACCTCGGAATTGGCAAAGTTTAGGATTACACAGTCCCCCTGAAACTTTTTAGGCTTACTGCCAATCCAGGAGACCCTCCTAGTCATAACAATATCCCCTGCCAATTTATCAAGCCCTTGTTGTGCCATGAACATATTGTTGGAGAGCCAATGTAATGCTTTGTCTTTTAAATCTTGGTTAGACTCTTTTTTCCCTTGTGATAGGACCGGGACATTCGCCAGCACCAGCACTACTGGCGAAGCTTCCACGACAAATTGGGCCGAAACATCCTCTTGATGCATATCTACTGTTGCACCAGGGGTACTGTTTCGGCCATCTCTATTGTCTACGACAGCATCCTGACCAGGAATAGGTACAGAAGGCAACGCTGGCAAAAGCAGCGGACCTTGTTGCATGGGTTGCAAGTTGCTATCGGGTGGAATCACCTCCACAGCTGTGGGTATTAAATTTGTGACGAGAGAGGATAGATTCTCGACCTCGTCTACTAGTTTAATATGTACCCCACCCAGTTTTTTAACCTCAGATGTTATTTTGTCTAATTTCCCAATAAGGGGCTTAATTATTGTCCTAATCTTGATATCTATCATTTCTTGGATCCTATTAAAAAGATCGTCTTTGCTAGTGCATTTGGGCTCTATATCAGTGTCGGGCTCCGTGTGTCTCCCCCCCCTTCTAGTGGGTGGTGTGGCGGGTTTTTTCCTTCCTAATTGTTTCCCCCCCCTCTTAGCTTGAAGTCTCCTGCAGGCTCTAACTGCCCGTGTTGAGGGCTGCAAGGATTGTAAATCTTCCTCCGAAACAACTGGCTGATGGTTCACATCAATAAAAACACTATCTGATAGGTCTATTAAATCAGTTCTATCCATTGATATGTCAGCATCAGCATCGGCATCAGCCGCTACCTCAATACTGTTATTTTGTGGATCTTGCTCTGCGGGAACTGACGGTTGTTTTTCCATGAGTGACTCCGATGTCGCTGTGCTTAGAATACTTGTGGAGGGGCTATCTGTATGCAAGATAGGTGATTGGCTCAGCCTGAGTGATTGCCTTCTCTTGTTATTGATGCTACTAACTACTAATCAGCTTTTTCCCCATGATTGTTAAAATAGTTTGTGATAATCCTCAGGGCGCAAATATGATAAGTACAGACAATGTTGGCAACAATGTACCATGCAGGTCAGTCAACCATCCAGTAATGGAAATAGAGGCCAGTGCCTCTTAAAATAACAAAATCTATATTGAACTAAGCTGAGAACAGTACCTTATGAAATATGCAGGAGATATCAGGGGGGTGGCCTAGCCTGGCCGGTCGTGCCGATGAGGGCCGTAGAGGGCCCGCCCTTTGCCCGGGCTTAGCCCCGGGCGTCCCGCTCGCGTCCCGCGACGCGGGGGTGCTCCTCCTTTTCAGCGCCGCTGTTGGCGCTCTCTGGGCGCTGCCGCGTCACTCAGACGTGCCGCCGCGGTGCCTGCCGGGATTTGGAGTCTCCCGGAGCGGCGGCGCGGAGTCTGCTGTCCCTAGACTCTTGGCGGTGGCGGCGGCGTGGTCAATGGCTTCAGCCTTCCTTGGGCGTGTAGAGAGAGGTAAGTTATTGTGACTCTCGGCGGTGGTAGCGGATTCAAAATGTTCTCCCCCGCTCTGCCGGGGTGCTCCTCCTTTTCAGCGCCGCTGTTGGCGCTCTCTGGGCGCTGCCGCGTCACTCAGACGCGCCGCCGCGGTGCCTGCCGGGATTTGGAGTCTCCCGGAGCGGCGGCGCGGAGTCTGCTGTCCCTAGACTCTTGGCGGTGGCGGCGGCGTGGTCAATGGCTTCAGCCTTCCTTGGGCGTGTAGAGAGAGGTAAGTTATTGTGACTCTCGGCGGTGGTAGCGGATTCAAAATGTTCTCCCCCGCTCTGCCGGGGTGCTCCTCCTTTTCAGCGCCGCTGTTGGCGCTCTCTGGGCGCTGCCGCGTCACTCAGACGCGCCGCCGCGGTGCCTGCCGGGATTTGGAGTCTCCCGGAGCGGCGGCGCGGAGTCTGCTGTCCCTAGACTCTTGGCGGTGGCGGCGGCGTGGTCAATGGCTTCAGCCTTCCTTGGGCGTGTAGAGAGAGGTAAGTTATTGTGACTCTCGGCGGTGGTAGCGGATTCAAAATGTTCTCCCCCGCTCTGCCGGGGTGCTCCTCCTTTTCAGCGCCGCTGTTGGCGCTCTCTGGGCGCTGCCGCGTCACTCAGACGCGCCGCCGCGGTGCCGGCAGGGATTTGGAGTCTCCCGGAGCGGCGGCGCGGAGTCTGCTGTCCCTAGACTCTTGGCGGTGGCGGCGGCGTGGTCAATGGCTTCAGCCTTCCTTGGGCGTGTAGAGAGAGGTAAGTTATTGTGACTCTCGGCGGTGGTAGCGGATTCAAAATGTTCTCCTCACAGTGGGTTTCACAAGCTCACAACTCTCCCGATCCATTTCTCTCATTTTGAAAAAAGTCGCTTTGAACCATTCCAGGTCTTCTTTAACAATGCAGTCCGGTTTGTAGAAGAGATCTGGGCGGCCCAGAGAAGTTAGAATTTTTTTAATGTATGCCAGCCACGGGATATTTTTCATATTGTCCAAGAGTAAGCAGTCCCTCATAATTGTGTGGTTCAGGGTTAAGTTAGAGTTCAGCCATATTTTTAACCACATCAGGATTGGGGACTGTTTGATGATGTCACTTATATACCCCTGGCCTAATTCCATATGAACGGAGAAAGTGGCTGTAGATTGAGGCAGGCCTAAGAGCATGCGTAAAAACTTGTTTTCTTCCACCTGTATAGCATCTACATTGTTGGTATAACCCCAGATGGAAGCCCCGTACCTTGCTACTGAGATTGATTTCGCTCTGTAAAGTGCCAGCATTGCTTCCGTGGGTTTTCCGCCCAGACGTTTTGAAAAACCAACAATGGCGGCTGCTGATCTTTTCATGGCGTTGATTTTAACAGTTATTTGAGGTGCCCACGTGCCCTTGTCATCGTAAACTACCCCCAGATAGGTAAAAGTTCTGACGCTAGAAATTGGTGTATTGGCGCAAAAAAAGGTCTTAAAATCCTTGTTTTTTCTCCTACCCACAGCCATAACGTGAGACTTGTCTGTGTTAATTTTTAAATCAAGGGAGGTCATAAAGACATCAAAGGCTGCCAGTAGTCTTTGTAGCCCAAGGGGAGTGCGTGCCACGAGCACGGCGTCATCCGCGTAAAGGAGTACCGGGGTGGACAGTCCTCCAAAGCGCGGGACGTCCAGTGTTGCCGACTCCAGTGTGGATTCAAGATGGTTAATATATAGTGTGAATAACATTGGGGCGAGGATGCACCCCTGTCGCACCCCTCTAGTGGACTTGAAGCCAGCAGTGCAGGCTCCTTCCTGTGTCATCCTGATGGAGGCTTCTAGATCCCGATGTGCCTCGGCCAGAAAGTGCACCAAAGAATGGTCCATCCCCAGGTTCAGGAGGATTTCCCACAGCCTAGACCTATTCACTAGGTCGAAGGCAGTGGACAGATCCATGAACCCTAAGTAGATTGATCCACTGGATGCCACTGTATATTTACCTAGGATCAGATGTAAGTTGAGGCACTGGTCCTCCGTCCCTCTATAACCTAAGGTATTTCTGTGAATACATGAGGAATTATTAAATTCCATGAGGGACCAAGGAGCAATCTAAGTGCAATTTAATGCTGGCATTTCCGAATTGGATTTTGAGATAGTGCTAACACAGTACGTTGCCCTGAAGAAGACGTTGCAGGGCGAAACAAGTTGGCTGTGCCTATTTGTCACTGAGGTTAACGAAATAAAAAATCTTTTTGCGTACACAAGAATACCGTGTAATGGAATATTATTGAACAGTGAAACGTCCCGTAAAGATTGTATTTATTCTCCTCTTCCTGCTGAAACTGTATTTAATTTATGACCATGTGGCAGCTGGTCGTTTGAGGTGGGCAATACAAGTGTTGTGATACATAAGTGACCATACTGGGTGGCACCGTTTTTTTACCCTTGCTGCCTTTCTCTGCCCTCATTACGGTAAAGTGGAGTATGCATGGCGGGGTAGTGTACTGCCATTACAAACAACACATTTTCAATTGAAATGACTTTTATATTTGTACAGAAATACAGTTTACTGATGAAAGTATACATCCCACAAATAATAAAGTGTGGAAATGTCATCACCTAGTATAGTGATTTGTTTTGATCATATTAAAATATTTGCTTCCACCACACTTTAGAATTACCCAAAAAATGTGGGGGCATTTCTCATGTCATTATGCAGATATATTATTAAATATCTGCACCGTTCATTAACAGACGTTTACATTTTGTTGTGTGCTAGAAAAAATATAACATCTTCCGTTCAGCAGACCATCAGTAGCCAGTCTGATTTGTCACATGTATCCTCTCACTTTGAAGTCAGAGAAAGAAAGATAAACACCAAGCAACCTTGAAGATACAGCCTGACATTTGACCTCTGTCTTTAACTGCACAGCAAATGTGACAAGATAAGAACAAGATTTAAAGAACTCCAATACTGGTGGAAGAATACATTAAATAATGTTTGGGCAAGGGAAGGGATGAACTCAAGCTAGACAGCCTAAACAAATAAAGCGAACAGACAGAAAGCCAGGAAATGTGAGTTACAAACCACAAAGCCAATAGTAAGCAATGAGCAGAATGTATTCCCTGGGAAGCTGTTCAGATGCCCCAAGATGTAATTAGCAAACCATAGGCTTCAACATAAACAACCATTGGCACAAAAAACACAACTGACTGGGAGTGTCACAAGTGGATCTACTTGGTGCCTATGAGTGACATATAGTGACTGATTAAGATGTTGCGCAGACTCACGTTCATCTGACATCGCTAGGGTCTCGGGACCGACCGACCTCCAGTCGGTGGTCCCGATTCTGCCATTGCAATGCGACCGCACATGGTGCGGTTGCATACTCTCAAAATGGGAGCTTGTGCTGTGGCCGTAAACCGGCTGTAGTACAAGCCCCCATGGAGAAATGGGAGATTCTGTTAATCCCTGCACCGCATGGCAGGCATCTCAAGGTGCCTGCTATATGGTGCAGGGATCCTCTGTCCCCAACTGGAGGCCTTCTGACAGGCTTTCCATGTTAGAAAGCCCGACATGGAAAGCCTGTCGGAAATCGACATCGTAATCCCAATGGGGGAAATGCGATCCTCAGGGATTAGGTTGGGGCCTCCGACTGGCAGACAGGCTCCTTGAGCCTATCGGAGTCCAGCTGTAATAACCGTCCAGTTTCAATTCCAAAGACCTACATTGTTATAAGCAGTCGGAATTAAAACCGGAGATGTCGGTAGGAAAGCCTCCGACATGTGGTTGGAGGCTCTACGACCAACATCATTATCAGCCTCATAGCACCATAAGTGTTTCTAGGACAAGTTTACTTCTCACTTACTCACTGTTTGCACATTGGGGATTCTCTCTTCTAGTGTGAATTATGGCTCCCATGTGCTGTCAGTCTCTGATGGATGAGATGTTAGTTCTCTAGTAGGTGGCACATCAGCTTCTGACTGTCTTTGGTGGTTGGTCGCAGAGATTCCATGTGCTTTCTTTATTTGAAAACAGTGCAATTGGCTTAACAGTAGTTTCATCTGACTTGAGCATATACCTGGCATAACAAGCTTAAAAACTATAGTAGGGACCCTAGAAGACTTGTATATACATTGTTTATTTCACTGCTACAAATATTTCCAGGTGCACCCTTTAAGAATCAGAAGTTTGTGACCTTACATAAGCACTTTTGGAAAGTTGCAGCTGTTTTAAGGTCCTTTGCATTGCAAAAACGGTCTTACTTTAAATGTATCACATTGCGTGAGCATAACTGCTTTGCTCTACTTTTGGGTAGGAGTCACTCGAAGTGTGACACATAGGGTTGCCACCTTTCACAGAAAAATATAAAGGCCATTTGTTTTCTTTTTTCAATTCTGGAGGTCCAAGAACACTTAGGTGAAAATAATTTCTGTATAATCCACAGTATCCTTTTGAATCCTGGCACTAATGCCTCTATTTGCATTAATAATAATTTAAAATTAATGTTAAGAAAACTCTCAAATACTTCTTATCTGATTTGATTATGTATTTACTGTTTTAGGTTTATAATGCAAAAGGGAAAAAGTATTTGTGTTTACTGTGTTAGCACCTTTTTATCTTCTTCTCTCTAAGTGGCATCTCCCGTATTGGACATATTTGATATCCTCTTTTCAATCTCAGGTGCACTGGGCCCTCCTACAATTAGAGTGAATTCTAATGTAGTTTGATATCTCTAAACTCCTTGTCCGTAACCGGAAGACATAAATTCTTCTTTGATTAATTTTTCCTAAAGAAAGGAAGGGTGATTCTAGAAGTTCCCAAACCTCGCCATCAGTTACCAGTTTAGGACCAAATCCCACCCAATTGCACGGTTTCAATGAAGAAACATAGACACAAAAGAAATCGCAATCGAATTTAGAGTTTGAAGTTATTGTATTAAATAATCAAAATTAATTATTATAAGCAATGTCTTTAGCATTTCAGTTAGAAATCCAACAGTTTTAATAACAGCACTTAGCATTTGTGCAGAAATAGCTTAAGACCACTTACAGAGGTACAAAGTCCTGCTACCCATAAGATAGAAGAATTGGTTCTTCAACTAACAGTAATAACCTACTCGGATCTGGGACAGAAATTATTAAGAGTCTCTAGGGGCACTGTCCATAAACTTAAGAAAGGGAAAGTTGTAGTTCAAGTTCGGCAAGAAAATGTCTCAGTCCATCTTCTACCAACTGTAGCTGCGAGCCAGAAATCCAAAGGAAAAATAATTCAAATATCCTCAAAGTTTAGTCAGCATGCTATGTTATGTTATTAAATGTATTAAGCATGTGTATACCTTTTAGGTGTCTTGGTGGTCAGCTCAGAGGAACACAAATGGGGGGAGATAATGGTTTTGGAATAGCTACGTTTTGAGCTCATTCCCAAAGGATATCAACAAGGGCGAGGATATAATGAGCGGGTAAGAGTATTTCACAACTTAGCTGTTCCGGGAATCAGACTTCTTCCACCCCAGATAGATTTTTGAAATCTGGAAGTAACCATTAGTTTGGCCCCAGCAAAACATAGTAATCTGGTGGACTGGTACCAGTTAAAAAGATGTCTGAGAAAATCAGGGCCAGAATTATTAAAGGCTTTATAGGCAATGCATAGGCTCTTAAACTTAATACAATATTTAACTGGAAGCCAATGCAGTGTCTGAATTTTTTTTGAGACAGAATGAACTTTGGGTAAACCTAACAATACTCTGGCGGCTGCATAGGAAATAAAAGAAATAAATAGAGGGTGCTATGAATCCCATAGAAGAAAGAAAATCAATTGTGTGCAAGTGTGCCAAAAGAAAAAATAATTTGAGTGCATTGCTCCGCTTCCAGGGTGTTTTCTTTTATAAGTTCATAATGAAATGTCTCTGTCATGTGATGTTACACAACCATTGAAATACCATCACCGGTCCAGGATGCACATTGAGTCATCTAAAGATTAGAAACATCAGCAAAGTTTCCCGTGTTCGCCATGAGACCGGAAAGATTAACAAGTCCACATCGGCTGTCAAAAGGAAACATAAAAGCAACATACAGCGTCTTAGATAACTCAGTTCGCGATTTTACCATTCCCATGGTAATGGAATTATGCAGAGAACACGGAATGTGCAGTTGTAATAGGCAACATTATTTATAGTCACTAAGCCACTACACATGTCCTAACACGAAACCTTTAACTTGACTTCACATTTAATTCATTTGATAGATTTGCGATTATTAATAAATTATATAAATGCATAATAATTCTCATATATCTGCATTAATATTCAACTACTATCATCTTAACACATTACTTATGCTTAGGTATGCTTGATTACTGCAAAATTCATCAATTCTATGAAAAGTCAAGTTTTTCTACTTTGAAGATTAGTTTTCGTAAAAAACATCACTTCTAATTTAATTCTCTAAAACTTTAAGGTTCAAGCCCGTAGTTTAATTCCAACCCCACCATATTTTCTACACCATGTTATTTCCCCATAGCACTCTTCAGTGACACTAGTCCATGTTTTTCTCTTCCACATATTAAATGTAAATGTGTCAATTTGCATGAATACTTATCTATTATGTTTTAAAGTATTACTCTAAATTCTCATTTTCATTTAATTTTCTATCTAATGTGTACAACGTGTAATTTCCAAATTTGTGTTTTCATTTTGCTTGCTCATGTATATATTTTCATGATTCATGCTCTATCAACTGTTTTTGCTGACTTTTTTATTGGCATAGACCTAAATCTACAGAGAGGCCTGACCGGTATAATTCCAGTCTGTGGCAACCCTCATCATTATGAATGTCGAAACTATACATTTGGAAAACAAAGTCTTCCAAAGACACTTCCATCAATAATTCCCCACATCGCAGGCTGTGACCCTGACACGAGAATTCAATCTTGCAAATTCGTATTCTGTACTTGTATAACCCTAATCTTGCCACCTTTCCGTATTTTGTCATTCTGAATGTATCTGTAACTTGTTAATATGTCACTTTTACTACAAGTACCTGTAAGTAGTTTTCTATCCTTCCGTGCAACTCTCGTTCCTTATGTAATTTCATGAGAGAGGGTGGGGGAGGATCAGGATGGGGAAAAGGAAAGGAAAAACAAGGAAATGGAAATATGTTTGAAATATGGGGTGAATTCATAAAATGAAACGTATGTTTGGTTTTGGTCAAAACAGTTACAAGCGAATACAATTTTGAAATGAAAATATAAGGTTTTGGTTTAAATTTCAAAAATTGTACGGTTTCGAAGAGAAGTATAAAACATGGAGTTAATAATCTGATATTAGAAAATTGCCTGATCTTATGAATAAAGTGGCCTTTTATGCTACGGTGATGTTGTCTTTGTGTTCTGTTGTGGTCTGGGCTGTTTTGGACGATGGGGTCCTCGGGGGGAGCGATCGCTAAGCGGTCTCCCCCCGGGGACTTTCGCCCGAATGGTACAGACCAATCAACGCTGATTGGACAGGAAGCAGGGAGCAGCGCGAGACAGGCATAGACGTCAGGTAGGCGAGGTGTGAGCGCCGTAATTGCGCAGTTTTGTGAGGAGAATAAGAGGGCTTTTTCTGCGAGGCCCACCCACCCACTGAAATTTTTTTTAATATATATATATATATATATATATATATATATATATCACCATTCCACACTATATCCAAAGATCCAGTGAAGAGACCAACAGCAGGGTAAACATGGAAAACAGCTTTAATCCACTTGCATAGGCGAGTAACAGTCCCAAATAGGCGAATGCATTTCGGCACGTTGTCTGCCTTCTTCAGCGCCAGGGAAATGAAAAGTTCAGGGAGGGTCGTACTTCTTAGGTAAAATACCTGCCCCCGCCCGATAAATTGCTTTGAGCCCCGCTCCTTAAAGGTGTATACCTAGTGCATACAGCCTTAGGTAGGTTGTGTATAGAACGAACGCCTACCAGTCCCAGCATGCCTTATTCATGTTTGTTATCTGGAAGGTTGTTGCATGGAGCGGATGAACATAATTGGGGCGTCCTTCTTAACCCATGTGTGTGGGATCGCGCCGTCTCCATTACCCCAGACTGCTTCACCCTGATGTCTCCGGGATTTACTGTGGGCGGGAGCAAGGCTGACATCAACACCTCGCCCAGAGTTAGGCTTTTTAAAGCCCCTACGCCGCCGAAGTCCCGAACAGCCAGGGGGACTCTGGTGATAACACCAGTTATAGTTAGGTGGAAATTTTACTCGCATAAAACCATTGAAATTCCCACGTTATAGTTAGTTGGACTCACTATAACTCGTGCGTGATCTCAGCGAGTGATGTCACTGACCATGTCATGAGTGATGTAATATGTGACGTCATCAGCAGTGCATTGCACGCGCAAGTTATAGTGAGTCCAACTAACTATAACGTGGGAATTTCAATGGTTTTATGCGAGTAAAATTTCCACCTAACTATAACTGGTGTGAAACCTATGGTTTTTTCAGTGAATTTAATAGGTTTTTTAAATGCTAATTCCTAACTATAACTGGTGTGAAACCTATGGTTCCCTCATTCGGCGCCAAAGTTATTCCCAATAGAATGTTGCGGATTTCCTATGGAAAACGATCCTAACTATAACTACCTACTGGCGACCGCCAGTAGGTAATATATATATATATATATATATATATATATATATATATATATATATATATATATATATATATATATATATATATATATAAATACATATTTAAATAACAAACCAAACCACTTTCACTGGATAATGGCATCAGTGATGTCATCAGTGATGTCATTTGAGATGGCATCAGTGATGTCACTGACCATGTCATGAATGATGTAATATGTGACATCATCAGCAGTCGATTGCGGGCGCGCGAGTTATAGTTAGTACAACTAACTGTAACGGGGGAATTTCAATGGTTTTATACGAGTGAAATGTGAAGCTAATTATAACACCCCTAAAACCTATGGTTTTTTCAGTGAATTTCTAAGGATTCTTAAATGCTAATTCCTAATTATCATTTATCTGAAAACTATGGGTTTTTCAGTGAATATATATATATTCACTGAAAAAAACACATATATATATATATATATATATATATATATATATATATATAAATACATATTTAAATAACGAACCAAACCACTTTCACTGGACAATGGCATCAGTGATGTCATCACTGATGACACCATCCTTGTGACAGAGTGACAGACCTCCTTTCACTGTAATGTAACCCTTGAAACACATATTCAAAAATAGAAACTAAAATTTCCAAAAAAATGGAGATACCCATACCAGTTACAACAACCAATTCAATAATTCCACCATCTATATACATATCCACTCATTCACCAACAGTTCTATATAGTCACTCATACATATACTCAGACATCATATGTAGTGATACACTTATACATCCTCTTACACACCGACAGTCATCCTAAAGATACTCTCACATATACTCACACATGCAAATAAACTATTGAACATCCATTTATTTGCATATACAGCTATACACACACTACCACTTTATTTCTAAGGAAACTTACACATACTTACTCTCTTAAACAATTACTTATAGAAACACATATTATTTAAACAGGAACTCTTACAATCTCTCACTCTCACATATACTCACTTATATACATCAATATTCACATATACTAGATTAAAACATATGTAGTTACTGAAAAAGACATTAGTGAGACAGTCATTCACTCACTAACACACACATATACACACTCATCCATCCATACAGTCCTGCACATATGCTGTCTTCAAAACACATACAAAGAGAGAGTCAGTCATTCATGCATCTATGTGCTAAGTAATACCCCCACCAAACCATACAAACACTCATACTGATACTAAGAAAAACATCTAATAACCCATATACATACACATGTAGCTACTCACCAACCCATGCAGCCACTTATACACAAAGTGAAACACTAATACATATATTTAAATATTTAAACATTACTCTCTAATATATGTATTCACTAAGATACACTTAATAAACCAGTTAACCAATCAATTTTTTTATAAAAAAACATCCATGTAAACACCTATTTAAACATTTATTCTTCCATCAACTTTTACATTTTCATATATAACACATATTTATTTTTTAAAAAGACACACATTCACTGGATGGTGTCATCAGTGATGTCATGAGTGATGTCACTGACCATGTCATGAGTGATGTAATATGTGACGTCATCAGCAGTGCATTGCACGCGCAAGTTATAGTGAGTCCAACTAACTATAACCTGGGAATTTCAATGGTTTTATGCGAGTAAAACTTCCAGCTAACTATAACTGGTGTAAAACCTATGGTTTTTTCAGTGAATTTAATAGGTTTTTTAAATGCTAATTCCTAACTATAACTGGTGTGAAACCTATGGTTTTTTCAGTGAATTTCAATGGTTTTTTAATAGCAAATCTTTATAGGTATAAAAAATAATACATTTTAAAACGAATTTTATATTGTATAATTATGTTAAAAAAATGTTTTTTATTTTTAACCCCGGTGCGCTTCCGGGGCGCGTACCGGTGAACGCACGGGTAAGCACAATGTTACGGCGCGCCCCGGGGCGCGTACCGGGGAGCTTCCCGTTAGCGCTATTCTCGCGAACGAAAACAACATCGTGACGTTTCGTGTAAACGCGTGATGCCTCATACGACGCACTGCGTAAGCGCACCCGGATGCACGTGTGCGCATACGATCGCGCAACGTCCTAACGCGCTTACGCGACGCGCCCTCGGGTGCGCCCCGGGGCAAGTAGCGTTAGCGCGTTGCGTAAGCGCGTCGGGTCATGTGACCTCAAAATAACACTTTTGATTGGTTCACAAGAGTTTTGTTTTCCAAATGATGAAAGACCCCTCCTTTTTCCTTATTCTCACTTTGTTGTTTGAGTGAAGAAGACCTGCATTCATTCTGTGAGAAATGGCTTCACTAGTAGCAGCTGCAGGTGCATCTGCACCACCACCACCTCCACCACCACCACAAGGACCACCACAAGACTACATTGGTGGTCAAGAAGAAGAGGAGGACGAAGAGGAGGAGGAGGAGAGGCACTTTCTGCGTGAGGACAATCCCCCATACAGACCCAAGGAACATTTTATTTGGCAGTTTTACAAGATGCCAAGGGGTGCAAAAAAAGTGAATGCAGCTAAGGTGACTTGCCTCATCTGTGGCGCGGAACTGTCAAGAGGGAACCCAAAGAAGAAGTACTCTTTTGGGAACCACACTATGATCAGACATATGCAGAGGAAGCACCCGATCAATTATTCGGCAGCAGAGGTCAGGGAACTGACCAGGAACACTCCCCCTCCTTCTTCTTCAAGCGCCTCCAATCAACCCACTCCATCGGGTGAAGAGGCTAGGGAGATGGTCCCTAATGTACAAATCAAGTTTGCAAAATTAAAATTTGTTTGCATATATTGCAACAAAACACTTTCATATGGTGAGCAAAGCATCACTTTACTCAATCGAGCTGCAGACAACCATCACTGCAGCAAGCAACTTTAATTTTTTTTCTATTTTTTTTTTGCTCCAGTTGAGCTGTTTGCAATTCCCTGTGTTTTTTTTGACCCCAGAAAAACTTTAAAAAAATATAAAATTGTTCAGAAAAGCCAAAAAAAAAAAACCAAAAAAAAAACTATAAAACAACAAAAATAAAAAAACAGTTCTTTTTAGAACTACCTCTAATTTATAAAAAAATACTACATTTTTTAAAACCTCTGTCATTCTTTTTTCCCCATGGTACGCTCCCCGGTACGCTCCCTGGTGCGCGTACCGAGCGCTCCCCCCGCGAAAACCGAAAAAAATTAAAAAAAATGTTTTACCCGAGGGAACCTTTTATGGCCCCCACATCAAACCTAGGGGGTCAGGGGGGGTCTACCCTGCCCCCTTTTGGTCATTTCCCCCTTTGTTTTTGCCACCTCTTGTGTCTCGATCCTACCGAGACACAAGATGGCGGCCGCTGCCGACTGTTTCGAATGTTTACAGACACCCGAGAACCAATCAGCTTTCCGTGCGCAAGTCGCGTGGCGCGCCCGGAGCGCTCCCCGGTGCACGTACCGGGGCGCGGCTATAGATATATACATTTTTTTGAACCTAAATTACTCAAAATCCTCTGGAGCACATATCTTGAGACATAGCAAAGGCACATCGGGCTACCAGTCCCTACAATTTTGCCAAGTTTGGTGAAAATCCATTCAGCCGTTCGAGCTAAAAGTGCGACTGACCGCCCCATGTAAATTAACATGGGGAAAACACGTTTTGGGACCCCCCTTTTATCTCGGCCCCCGCTTGACGAATCCCCCCAAAACTTTCAAGGAAGGAGCGGAGAGCCGCGAGGCAAAGTTGCTGAAAAATTCAGGCAGATTCCTCAACCGGCGCCAAAGTTATTCCCAATAGAATGTTGCGATTTCCCTATGGAAATCAATCCTAACTATAACTACCTACTGGCAGTAGGTAATATATATATATATATATATATATATATATATATATATATATATATATATATATATATATATATATATATATATATATATATATATATATATATATATATATATATATAAAAAAATATTTAAAAAAAGAATATATATATATATATATATATATACTAGCAGCCCGCCCCAGCGTTGCCTGGGGCAGAAAGGGGCTGGGGGCAGTACACCCGCTCCCGCCCCGACCCCCTCCCGCACCGACTCCCTCCCGCCCCGACTCACTCGCGCCCCCCTCCCGCCCCGACTCACTCGCGCCCCCCTCCCGCCCGACTCACTCGCGCTTCGACATTTTTATTTACTGCTGCCTCCTTCTTGCCTCCCCCTGCATCACACAGTCTCACTTTCCCTTTCCTTACCTGTGCCGCCGCTCCTCACTGCACAGCCGCTCGTCACTGCACCGCCCTCCTCCTTTGTCGTCATCACGCACGTCGCGTCGCGGCCAGCGCTAGGTCCCGGCCGGCGCTACTTTCAGGGGACTACTTTGTTTACAAACTTAATTTTTTTAATTTACTTTTTTTTTTATTTATATAGCCTATGTCCATCTACACACCCTGACATTTTCATAGATGTATCGGGTGTGTAGATTGGCGCTGTGGTTCCTGAGTTTACCTGGCCAAAAGGTGCAAGTTCTCTCTTTATAATAGTAGTATAGATATAAAAAATAAAAAAAATAAAAAAAGAAGAAGGGTGTTATGAGTCCAAATGCCAATATAGGACAGGCAATTTGCTCTAATTTATAGTTCACAGGCGGAATAGGGGGAGGTCAATGTCTAGAGCGGACTTGATCGTCCTTCATGAGAGAGGGTGGGGGAGGATCAGGATGGGGGAAAGGGAAGGAAAAACAAGGAAATGGAAATATGTTTGAAATATGGGGTGAATTCATAAAATGAAGCTTATGTTTGGTTTTGGTCAAAACAGTTACAAGCGAATAAAATTTCTAAGAGAAGTATAAAACATGGAGTTAATAATCTGATATTAGAAAACTGCCTGATCTTATGAATAAAGTGGCCTTTTATGCTACGGTGATGTTGTCTTTGTGTTCTGTTGTGGTCTGGGCTGTTTTGGGCAGGCAGTAAGCAACAAAGTCCCAACACTTCTTTCAAGATGGCGCCTGATGTAGATTGTCAACCAGGCTGCAAGCAAGCTGGGAACACAAGCAGAGACAAGATATACTCCCAAGATGGCTGTCAGCCAAACTAGACCACTGCCCGATCAAGTCTATGAGTAGCGCAGCTGCTAGCCCAATCACGACAAATAGATGATGCAATGGCAGCTGCACTGACCCTTTAAGAAACAAATGCCACACGTACACTAGTCTCTGAACAAACTTTGCAGAAGCACAGGAAGCTGGCAATAACGTGTGCTCACATATGACCACCGAAATTCTCAGGTTTATGCAAGGCCCAAATAGTGTTGGGTGGGGGCATTCCCAGAAGCGAGGTGTACTCACCCCTCAGAGGAGGAAGAACACCAACAAGACGCCGAACACTATCCAGGATCGGAGTAAGGTGGTCGGCTGGTTTGCGCTGTGGATCAGCTGTGTGACCAAACTCAGCTTTATGAGTGAGCAAAGGTAAGCTGGGTGGCTATCAACTGCGACAAGCACGACCCAGTGGAAGGGTACGTACAGGGTCCGACAGTATAGTTCAACTCGTCGCCAATAATTTTGTAGTGACCACGCTGGCATATTGAAGGTTATTAGTACATGAGAGCTACACGATAGCGGATGACAAACACGCAGGAGCTCCTCCGCTGCCAACACCAGTTAAACTGTCACAAACCATAAGTACGCATTCCAAACCCCCCACATCATGACATTCCTGTAAGGAATCCCCAGATCACAGGATTCCAGAAGCAAGCTCCTCACAAAATATGCACAGTAAGTATTACATGTAGGAGTTTGTATAGACATTGATCTACAGGTCGTAATGTTTGCCAAAAGGACTCTGTATCCCATTCAGTACTTCCATAACGCAATCCATAGCCTCTCTCATTGTGTGAGTGCGAGTGTGGGGCAGAAGAGATGGCATAGTAAGTCCACAATATAACTGCTAAGTCGCTGTGTTTTGTGACAGACACATTTGGGCAGTCCTTGCCTTTTAGAAGACGAGCATTCTGAGATTTGTATTTATACCTTTCTGGGGGGTAGCCTGGCAAATAACCCTAATGCGAGATTGTCCTTTTGGACAGCTTCTTTAAAGACCTTTGTGTCAGTAGCCCGTTTGCTACTTGCTGTATCCACATTCCTGCTCAATAGCATCACTGATTGTAAAAAATTTTAATGCTGCTTATACTTTTTGTTCTTTATTTTTCCTATGTAAATAAATGTTCGCCTTTCAAAGGCGTTTATACACCGTTCATATTGACCAGGTGCATCACTGCACAAGGAACGTAATTCCAGGGCCATTTGATTTATACAGGTCCATGCCTGCCTTTCCCTACTGTGAGATGAATTAACGGCTGAAAGGTCAATGAAACAAGCATTGGCAAAACCAATATGGCTTGTCTATGCAAGATCTATTGGCTTTGCCAATATGTTTTAGCCATGTTGTAAATCAGTGTGGTTGCTGTTCGCCATGGCTTAAAGTTAATGGGGTAAAGGAGAGTAGCGTGGAGTGGAGTGTCATAATGTGTAGTAGAGTGGAGTGTTATAGAATGTCGTAGAGAGTCGTGGAGTGGCGTAGAATTTAGTGGATTGGAGTGGAGTTGTGTAGAGTAGGGTAGTGTAGAGAGTTGTGGAGTGTCGTGGAGGGAGTAGAATGTCATAAAGTTAAACAGAGTTGAGTGCTCTTGAGTGTCAGAGTGGAGAAGATGGTCGTAGATTGAAGTGGCATGTAGTGTCTTGGAGGGGTGTAGAACAGAGTGGAGCGGCATAGTGTGTGTTACGTAGAGTGGAGTACAGTGTTGTCGAGTAGAGTGGCGTGGAGCGGAGAAGATTTTCATTGAGTTGAGTGGCATTGAGTGGAGTAGTGTAGGAGAGTTAGGTTGCATAGAGTGGAATAAATATTTGTAGAGTCAAGTGGCGTAAAGGTGGAGTGGCATAGAGTGGAGTAGTGTGTCAAGTGGCCTGGAGTGGTATAGAGGGAGTTGTGTAGAGTAGAGTACTGTCGTAGGGTGGCATAGAGTGGAGTAGAGTGTTGTAGAGGGGATTGGCAGAGATTGGAGCGGAGGAGAGTAGAATTTAATGGAGTAGAGAGTCAGAGTGCAGTTTCATAGAGTGGAGTGTTGTAGAATGGCCTAGAGTGAAGTGGCATAAAGCACAGTTGTGCAGAGAAGATTGGGGCAGAGTACAAAGGCATAGAGTGCATTGGTTTTGAGTGAAGTGGTGCATACTGTAGCGATGTAGAGTAGAGATGCATAGAGTGCAGTGGTGCAGAGTAGAGTGCAGTGGCATTGCATTCAATGGGTAGAGTGGAGAGGCGTAGAGTAGATTGTTTCAGAGTAGAGTGAAGTGGGATAGAGTGGAGTGGTGCAAGATACAGTGCAGAGGTGTAAAGCAGAGTAGCATAGAGTACAGTGACGTAGAGTAGAGTGGCATAGAGTGCATTGGTTTTGAATAAAGTTGTGTAGAGTGCATTGGGGTTAAGTGCAGCGGCATAGAATAGAGTGGCACTGAGTGGAGTGGCACAGGGTATATTGCAGTGTCATAGAGTAGCGTGTCGTAGAGTGCAGTGGTGCAGAGTAGACTAGAGTGGCTTAGAGTGGATTGGTTTACAGTGCAGTGACACAGACTGGGGGGGTGTAGAATGTAGTGGCGTACAGTGCATTGTTGTAAAGTAAAATAGAGTGGCGTAGAGCAGCAGTGTCCAGCACAGGTAAGCGCAGTGGGGCGTAGCAGGGTTTGGCAGGGGGAGAAGCCAACAGACTACAGAATAGGTATTATTTATTTACTTAGACCAATTCCGTTGTCTACCGACCTCACCCCACCTGCACCGCCCCACTGAATTTACCTGTGCTGGTCACCGCTGGCATAGAGTGCAGGGGCATAGAATGCAGTGGTGCAGAGTTCGCTGGCGGAGATTGTAGTGTTGCAGAGTAGAGTGGCATAGAGTGTAGTGGTGCAGGGCAGAGAGCAGTGGCGTAGAGTGCAGGATGCGGAGTAAAGTGGCGTATAGTGTAGTGGCATAGAGTGTATTGACACAGAGCAGCGCAGAGTAGAGTGGGGAAGTGTAGAGTGTAGAGACACTGAGTGCACTGTTGCAGAGCAGACTGTTGTATAGTGCAGTTGTGAATAGTAGAGTTCATTGACGTGGTGGGCGGAGTGGTGTAGTGTGCAGTGACGCACAGTGGCGTGGAGTGGTACAGAGCAGAGTGGAGTACGGTAAAGTGGAAACTACTTGACTACTTTCTGGACGTGGTACTAACCTGTTATACACTTCAACGAACATCGGACTTGGAAACAATGGGGATTATATGGATAACGTCACTTAATTTGTTATTTAACCCAATAACCTACGGTATTTCTGTGAATACATGAGGAATTATTGAATTCCATGAGGGACCAAGGAGCAATCTAAGTGCAATTTAATGCTGGCATTTCCGAATTGGTTTTTGAGATAGTGCTAACACAGTACGTTGCCCTGAAGAAGCCGTTGCAGGGCGAAACAAGTTGGCTGTGCCTATTTGTCACTGAGGTTAACGAAATAAAAAATCTTTTTGCATACACAAGAATACAGTGTAATGGAAAATTATTGAACAGTGAAACGTCCCGTAAAGATTGTATTTCTTCTCCTCTTCCTGCTGAAACTGTAATTTATGACCATGTGGCAGCTGGTCGTTTGAGGTGGGCAATACACGTGTTGTGATACATCAGTGACCATACTGGGTGGCACCGTTTTTTTACCCTTGCTGCCTTTCTCTGCCCTCATTACGGTAAAGTGGAGTATGCATGGCGGGGTAGTGTACTGCCATTACAAACAACACATTTTCAATTGAAATGACTTTTACATTTGTACAGAAATACAGTTTACTGATGAAAGTATACATCCCACAAATAATAACGTGTGGAAATGTCATCACCTAGTATAGTGATTTGTTTTGATCATATTAAAATATTTGCTTCCACCACACTTTAGAATTACCCAAAAAATGTGGGGGCATTTCTGATGTCATTATGCAGATATATTATTAAATATCTGCACCGTTCATTAACAGACGTTTACATTTTGTTGTGTGCTAGAAAAAAGTATAACATCGTCCGTTCAGCAGACCATCAGTAGCCAGTCTGATTGTCACACATATCCTCTCACTTTGAAGTCAGAGAAAGAAAGGTAAACACCAAGCTCCCTTGAAGATACAGCCTGACATTTGACCTCTGTCTTTAACTGCACAGCAAATGTGACAAGATAAGAACAAGATTTAAAGCACTCCAATACTGGTGGAAGAATACATTAAATAATGTTTGGGCAAGGGAAGGGATGAACTCAAGCTAGACAGCCTAAACAAATAAAGCGAACAGACAGAAAGCCCGGAAATGTGAGTTACAAACCACAAAGCCAATAGTAAGCAATGAGCAGAATGTATTCCCTGGGAAGCTGTTCAAATGCCCCAAGATGTCATTAGCAAACCATAGGCTTCAACATAAACAGCCATTGGCACAAAAAACACAACTGACTGGGAGTGTCACAAGTGGATCTACTTGGTGCCTATGAGTGACATATAGCGACTGATTAAGATGTCGCGCAGAATCACGTCCATCTGACATCGCTAGGGTTTCCGGACCGACCGACCTCCAGTCGGTGGTCCCGATACTGCCATTGCAATGCGACCGCACATGGTGCAGTCGCCTATTACCATTTTTCTATGGGAGCTTGTGCTATGGCCGTAAACCGGCTGTAGTACAAGCCCCCATGGAGAAATGGGAGATTCTGTTAATCCCTGCACCGCATGGCAGGCATCTCAAGGTGCCTGCTATATGGTGCAGAGATCCTCTGCCCCCAACTGGAGGCCTTCTGACAGGCTTTCCATGTTAGAAAGCCCAACATGGAAAGCCTGTCGGAAATCGACATCGTAATCCCGATGGGGGAAATGGGATCCTCAGGGATTAGGTTGGGGCCTCCGACTGGCAGACAGGCTCCTTGAGCCCATCGGAGTCCAGCTGTAATAACCGGCCAGTTTCAATTACGAACACCTACATTGTTATAAGCAGTCGGAATTAAAACCGGAGATGTCGGTAGGAAAGCCTCCGACATGTAGTTGGAGGCTCCACGGCCAACATCATAATCAGCCTCATAGCACCATAAGTGTTTCGAGGACAATTTTACTTCTCACTTACTCACTGTTTGCACATTGGGGATTCTCTCCTCTAGTGTGAATTATGGCTCCCATGTGCTGTCAGTCTCTGATGGATGAGATGGTAGTTCTCTAGTAGGTGGCACATCCGCTTCTGACTGTCTTTGGTGGTTGGTTGCAGAGATTCCATGTGCTTTATTTATTTGAAAACAGTGCAATTGTCTTAACAGTGGTTTAATCTGACTTGAGCATATACCTGGCATAACAAGCTTAATAAACTATAGTAGGGACCCTAGAAGACTTGTATATACATTGTTTATTTTACTGCTACAAATATTTCCAGGTGCACCCTTTAAGAATCAGAAGTTTGGGACCTTACATAAGCACTTTTGGAAAGTTGCAGCTGTTTTAAGATCCTTTGCATTGCAAAAACGGTCTTACTTTAAATGTATCACATTGCGTGAGCATAACTGCTTTGCTCTACTTTTGGGTAGGAGTCACTCGAAGTGTGACACATAGGGTTGCCACCTTTCACAAAAAAATAGAAAGGCCATTTGTTTTCTTTTTTCAATTCTGGAGGTCCAAGAACACTTAGGTGAAAATAATTTCTGTATAATCCACAGTATCCTTTTGAATCCTGGCACTAATGCCTCTATTTGCATTAATAATAATTTAAAATTAATGTTAAGAAAACTCTCAAATACTTCTTATCTGATTTGATTATGTATTTACTGTTTAGGTTTATAATGCAAAAGGGAAAAAGTATTGGTGTTCACTGTGTTAGCACCTTTTTATTTTCTTCTCTCTAAGTGGCATCCCCCATATTGGAAATATTTAATCTCCTCTTTTCACTCTCAGGTGCACTGGGCCCTCCTACAATTAGAGTGAATTCTAATGTAGTTTGATATCTCTAAACTCCTTGTCCGTAACCCGAAGACATAAATTCTTCTTTGATTAATTTTTTCTAAAGATAGGAAGGGTGATTCTAGAAGTTCCCAAACCTCGCCATCAGTTACCAGTTTATGACCAAATCCCACCCAATTTCACGGTTTCAATGAAGAAACATAGACACAAAAGAAATCGCAATCGAATTTAGAGTTTGAAGTTATTGTATTAAAGAATCAAAATTAATTATTATAAGCAATGTCTTTAGCATTTCTGTTAGAAATCTAACAGTTTTAATAACAGCACTTAGCATTTGTGCAGAAATAGCTTAAGACCACTTACAGAGGTACAAAGTCCTGCTACCCATAAGATAGAAGAATTGGTTCTTCAACTAACAGTAATAACCTACTCGGATCTGGGACAGAAATTATTAAGAGTCTCTAGGGGCACTGTCCATAAACTTAAGAAAGGGAAAGTTGTAGTTCAAGTTCGGCAAGAAAATTTCTCAGTCCATCTTCTACCAACTGTAGCTGTGAGCCATAAATCCAAAGGAAAAATAATTCAAATATCCTCAAAGTTCAGTCAGCATGTTATGTTATGTTATTAAATGTATTAAGCATGTGTATACCTTGAGGTGTCTTGGTGCTCAGCTCAGAGGAACACAACTGGGAGGAGATAATGGTTTTGGAATAGCTACGTTTTGAGCTCATTCCCAAAGGATATCAACAAGGGCGAGGATATAATGTGCGGGTAAGAGTATTTCACAACTTAGCTGTTCCGGGAATCAGACTTCTTCCACCCCAGATAGATTTTTGAAATCTGGAAGTAACCATTAGTTTGGCCCCAGCAAAACATAGTAATCTGGTGGGCTGGTACCAGTTAAAAAGATGTCTGAGAAAATCAGGGCCAGAATTATTAAAGGCTTTATAGGCAATGCATAGGCTCTTAAACTGAATACAATATTTAACTGGAAGCCAATGCAGTGTCTGAATTTTTTTTGAGACAGACTGAAATTTGGGTAAACCTAACAATACTCTGGCGGCTGCCTAGGAAATAAAAGAAATAAATAGAGGGTGCTATGAATCCCATAGAAGAAAGAAAATCAATTGTGTGCAAGTGTGCCAAAAGAAAAAATAATTTGAGTGCATTGCTCCGCTTCCAGGGTGTCTTCTTTTATAAGTTCATAATGAAATGTCTCTGTCATGTGATGTTACACAACCATTGAAATACCATCACCGGTCCAGGATGCACATTGAGTCATCTAAAGATTAGAAACATCAGCAAAGTTTCCCGTGTTCGCCATGAGACCGGAAAGAATAACAAGTCCACATCGGCTGTCAAAAGGAAACATAAAAGCAACATACAGCGTCTAAGATAACTCAGTTCGCGATTTTACCATTCCCATGGGAATGGAATTATGCAGAGAACACAGAATGTGCAGTTGTAATAGGCAACATTATTTATAGTCACTATGCCACTACACATGTCCTGACACGAAACCTTTAACTTGACTTCACATTTAATTCATTTGATACATTTGCGATTATTAATAAATTATATAAATGCATAATAATTCTCATATATCTGCATTAATATTCAACTACTATCATCTTAACACATTACTTATGCTTAGGTATGCTTGATTACTGCAAGATTCATCAATTCTATGAAAAGTCACGTTTTTCTACTTTGAAGATTAGTTTTCGTAAAAAACATCACTTCTAATTTAATTCTCTAGAACTTTAAGGTTCAAGCCCGTAGTTTAATTCCAATACCACCATATTTTCTACACCATGTTATTTCCCCATAGCACTCTTCAGTGACACTAGTCCATGTTTTTCTCTTCCACATATGTGACGAGGAGGACCCAGACTCGGGTTCCCCGGGCCTGCCTACTCATGTGTCCCCTCTTTTTGCACAGAACACCGACTCCTGGAAAACCCCGGACGGGGACAGCTGCCAGCCCTGGACGTATTCAGAGGAACCGTGTTTCTTTAACTGGGCGGACCCGGTTCAGGGCCCCGCCCTCCATCTGACTGTAAAGCCCGGCCCTGCGAGCACACCGGTGTGTGTTACACCTGGAGGAGGCGAGTGGCGACTGGAGAGTGAAGGCGGAGCGGAGCGGAGGAAGAGTGAGGACGAAGCGGAGCGGAAGAAGAGCGAGGACGGAGAGGAGCGGAAGAAGAGCGAGGACGGAGCAGAGTCGAGGAAGAGCGAGGGACGGAGACCACTGCGGAGAGACCTGGCGGAGCAGACAGCAGAGAACCCCGGAGATAGACCAGCGGACGAGCGAGACTGCAGCGACACGCCAGGAGGCCGACGTGAAGGCGCATCGCCCAGCCACGCTTCCCGGGAAGTGTGTCTAGGACAGGTGTTGCTGACCCGCCATCCTTGCTGCCACAACGGCAGAAGCCCGGACTACATCACCCAGAAGACCCCGGGATTGAGACGGCGGGGAATCCTACGGGAGGCCACGGAAGACGCCGATAATCCACTACCATACTATAGAGTCCCTGTACAAAAAAGGAGACTGTATAAAATAATAAAACCAGCACTACCTACATCCCCGTTGTCCGTGAATCTGTTAGACGATCCCCCTGAAACCCCACAAGTGGTGGAGAATGCGGGCACTGCGAGGATAGCCATCAGGGACACAACGATGGAGGAGATGCTACAGGCACTCGTGAAAGGACAGGAGCAGTTGGGGTGGGCCGTCGAACAGCAACTAGCCGCCACCCAGTTAGATAGAGACACCTTTCGGAACACAGTGGTAGCGCAGCTCGAGGGGCTGCACCACCCAGTCGACCCCGCCGGTAATCCTGGGAGGGAGAGTCGACCCCCGGCCACCCCTGCTGGTATCTCCCTACAGAAATATGTCACAGGGGAAGATCCAGACGCCTTCCTGACAAACTTCGAGAGGGTGGCGTTGGCTTGTGGATGGCCACTAGAGAAATGGCAATTTTTTCTTGCTCCGCTATTGACCGGAGAGGCACAGGCTGCCTATCAGGTAGCCAATGGCAACGGACAGACCCCCTACGGACAAATAAAAATAATCATCCTAGGCCACTTGGGATTGGACGCGGAGGCTTATAGGGTACCTTCCGCAAGGAGAGAGGACAAGCCGGCGACAACCCGAAGACATTGTTTTTTCGCTTAAAGACAGCCGCTGACAAATGGCTCACCCCTGTGACTAGTACTAAAGAGGAAATAATGGACAAGATCTATTTGGAGCAGTTTCTGGAGGCCCTACCCTATGGGACCCAGAGGTGGCTCAGGCAACATTCTAACTTGTCAACCGCCCAAGCAATGGACATGGCGGCCACATTCGTACGAGCACAACCACGCTCACACTCAACCGAACCCGAGAAGCAGGCCAGGCCCGTAGCCAGACCTGAACCCCGACCACGAGGTCCGCCTGGGAGGCCTGTTCCAAGACCTATGACAACAGAGACGCCCCCTTTCCGTGGCCCTCAGTGCTTCGACTGCGGAATGTGGGGTCACATAGCACGCCTCTGTCCCCAAAAACGCTCCCAAGATGAACCCATGGACGTCAGCTATCTACCCAAGGCTGTCATGTATTCGGCGGAACTCGGCGGAGCCTATCACGTGAGTGTTCAGGTCAACGGTACAGAAGTCAGGGCCCTCCTGGACTCGGGCTGTAAACAGTCAGTAATACAGACTTGTTTTGTGAAGCCCCTTCAGGTAATGCCAGATGCGCTAGTGTTTATCAAATGTGTTCCTGGGGATGTCAAGGGTTATCCAGTTGCCTATATACCCATTGAGGTGGAGGGAAAGAGTACATTGGTTGTGAAGGTGGGGGTCCTGAACACCCTTCCTGAGAGTCTTATCTTAGGGACTGACAACCCCCACTTCCTTGATCTATTCGAAGGGAGGCTGCAACACGACCGAGTAGTCGACGCAACAGCTCTCCCTGCCCTGACATCTCCTGAACCCTGGGTGGGAGACAGGAGTTTTCGGTTTGCCCAGGCCAACGACGCCACCTTATTCAATGCCTGGGAACAAGCCCACAGCGAGCAGGACAATCCACAACCCCGATATCCCCGTTTTCTGATTAAAGACGACCTCCTCTATAGACAAGCAAAAGAGGAGGCCCCGATGCAGCTGATTGTGCCATCGTGTTTTCGCGACCAAATCATGTTCTACGCACATACCCACTTGCTGGCAGGACATACAGGGAGCGAGAAGACCACCCAGAACGTGCTAAGAAGCTTTTATTGGCCTGGTGTGTACCAGGACATCAAATCCCACTGTCAGACGTGTGACATATGTCAAAGGAAAAACACACAGAGACCACCAGCGGTTCCCCTACAACCGCTGCCCATAATAGGTACCCCCTTTGAGAGGGTCGGAATGGACCTCATAGGCCCCCTACCATGGACAAAGAAGGGGTACCAATACGCGTTGGTCATAGTAGATTACGCCACACGCTTTCCGGAGGCGTTCCCCCTGAAAGCCCCCACCTCCCGGAACATTGCGGATACATTCCTGGAACTATTTTCAAGGGTCGGGTTTCCCAAGGAAATTCTTACCGACCAGGGGACCCCCTTCATGTCAAGGGTCATGAAAAAAGTGTGCCTCCTGCTCGGGCTCCACCAAATTAAGACGTCAGTATACCATCCTCAAACCGACGGCCTGGTGGAGCGCTATAATGGGACCCTAAAGGCCATACTGAAGAAGATGCTGAGCGTGAATGGAAACGAGTGGGACCTCTTACTTCCGTTGGCCCTATACGTGATCCGAGGACAAAAACAAAGCAGTTTAGGCTGTTCCTCATTCGAGATGTTGTCTGGGAGACAACCCCGGAGCCTCCTAGACATGACGAAGGAAGTGTGGGAGGCCGAAACGACCGGAGAAACACGATCCTTGCTTGATTATAGCCAAAACCTGAAAAGTAAACTGGGGAAGATACGTGAGCTGGCCTTTGCTCATCTGGAGGACAGTCAAAGAAAACAACAATCCCACTACGACAAAGGGAAAAAGTGGAGACATCTCCTCCTTGGCGACTGGGCTCTCGTGCTACTACCCTCCCCCATAAAGAAACTACAGAACGAGTGGCAAGGCCCGTATAAAGTCATAGAAACGATAGGGAAAACCACTTATAGGCTACAATTAGAGGGGAGGAAGACCCAGATTTTTCATATCAACCTACTGAAGAAGTGGTTGGGAACACCCCCCTTGTCATCCCACCTTACTACGCCTGTGGGAAATGACACGGAGACCACACTGTGTGAACTGGTTGTCAACGACAAATTGTATCGGAGCGAGCAAGAGGGACTACAAAAGACCATCCGCCCATTTGAGTCGATATTTTCCAATCTGCCGGGTATTACACGGCTGGCCGAACACCGAATTGAGACCCCAGCGGGCGTCACCGTCAAGCAACGACCATACAGGATCCCGGCAGCCAAAAGGGAAGCCATAAGGAAAGAAGTAGACGAGATGATCCGGCTAGGAGTGATCCGGCCGTCCAGAAGCGAGTGGTCATCGCCCATAGTGATGGTGCCCAAACCTGACGGAAGCAGCAGGTTCTGTATGGACTTCAGGGTGTTGAATGCTGTGTCATCCTTTGACGCATATCCTATACCCCGGATTGATGAGCTCATCGAGAAATTAGGGGATGCGAAATATATCAGTACCCTGGACTTGACCAAAGGATACTGGCAGGTGCCATTAAGAGAGGAGTATCGAAGGAAAACCGCCTTCGCTACACCGGACGGTCTGTATGAATTCAACGTTCTACCGTTCGGATTACATGGTGCCCCGGCCACCTTCCAGAGGCTAATGAATGAGGTTTTATGGGGACACCAGAGATACAGTTCGGCGTATCTCGACGACATCATTATCTTCAGCCCGTCGTGGGAGGAGCACCTCCATCATCTGCAGGCCATACTCCAACAACTACGGGACGCCGGTCTTCACGTCAATGCCAAGAAGTCCAGGATTGGGTTTCAAAAAGTCAAATATCTAGGGTACTTGTTGGGACACGGAGCCATAGAACCCCAGATCGAGAAAGTGAGAGCCATCGCCGAAACCCCCTTTCCCAAGAACACGAAAGAGATGAGGGCTTTTTTGGGGCTTGTGGGCTACTATCGGAGGTTCATCCCTTCATTTTCGGATGTGGCAGCCCCATTGACTGATACATTGAAGAAGCACCCACGGCGACTCGACTTCCATACTCCAACGCCAGCCATGTGGAAGGCCTTTCAAATGTTGAAAAAAGCCATCACTACAAGCCCAGTGCTCACATCCCCGAATTTCTCGAAACCCTTTATCCTACACACTGACGCTTCCGACTTTGGCATAGGGGCTGTGTTGTCACAGGACACTGGGGTTGGGGGTGAACGGCCCATACTATACATCAGTCGCAAGTTATTCCCCAGAGAGGTAAAATACCCTACGATCGAGAAAGAGTGCCTCGCCATTCGGTGGGCTGTAGACAAGCTGCGCTACTACCTGGAGGGGCATCTGTTTGTTCTGTATACTGATCACGCCCCTCTGTTATGGATGAGCAGGAACGCATCTAACAACCCCAGGGTCATGAGGTGGTTCCTTGCCCTACAGCCCTTCAGATTTCAGGTCCGCCACAAGAAAGGGAAAGACAATGTCAACGCAGACTTCCTGTCTAGGTTTCCTCTCCCCGATCGGGAGATTCCTAGGGGGGAGGTGTGTGACGAGGAGGACCCGGACTCGGGTCCCCCGGGCCTGCCTACTCATGTGTCCCCACTTTTTGCACAGAACACCGACTCCTGGAAAACCCCGGACGGGGACAGCTGCCAGCCCTGGACGTATTCAGAGGAACCGTGTTTCTTTAACTGGGCGGACCCGGTTCAGGGCCCCGCCCTCCATCTGACTGTAAAGCCCGGCCCTGCGAGCACACCGGTGTGTGTTACACCTGGAGGAGGCGAGTGGCGACTGGAGAGTGAAGGCGGAGCGGAGCGGAGCGGAGGAAGAGTGAGGACGAAGCGGAGCGGAAGAAGAGCGAGGACGGAGCAGAGTCGAGGAAGAGCGAGGGACGGAGACCACTGCGGAGAGACCCGGCGGAACAGACAGCAGAGAACCCCGGAGATAGACCAGAGGACGAGCGAGACTGCAGCGACACGCCAGGAGGCCGACGTGAAGGCGCATCGCCCAGCCACGCTTCCCGGGAAGTGTGTCTAGGACAGGTGTTGCTGACCCGCCATCCTTGCTGCCACAACGACGGAAGCCCGGACTACATCACCCAGAAGACCCCGGGAGTTGAGACGGCGGGGAATCCTACGGGAGGCCACGGAAGACGCCGACAATCCACTACCATACTATAGAGTCCCTGTACAAAAAAGGAGACTGTATAAAATAATAAAACCAGCACTACCTACATCCCTGTTGTCCGTGAATCTGTTCGACGATCCCCCTGAAACCCCACAACATATTAAATGTAAATGTGTCAATTTGCATGAATACTTATCTATTATGTTTTAAAGCATTACTCTAAATTCTCATTTTCGTTTAATTTTCTATCTAATGTGTACAACGTGTAATTTCCAAATTTGTGTTTTCATTTTGCTTGCTCATGTATATATTTTCAAGATTCATGCTCTATCAACTGTTTTTGCTGACTTTTTTTATTGGCATAGACCTAAATCTACAGAGAGGCCTGACCGGTATAATTCCAGTCATTATGAATGTCGAAACTATACATTTGGAAAACAAAGTCTTCCAAAGACACTTCCATCAATAATTTCCCACATCGCAGGCTGTGACCCTGACACGAGAATTCAATCTTGCAAATTTGTATTCTGTACTTGTATAACCCTAATCTCGCCACCTTTCCGTATTTTGTAATTCTGAATGTATCTGTAACTTGTTAATATGTCACTTTTACTACAAGTACCTGTAAGTAGTTTTCTATCCTTCCGTGCAACTCTCGTTCCTTATGTAATTTCATGAGAGAGGGTGGGGGAGGATCAGGATGGGGAAAAGGAAAGGAAAAACAAGGAAATGGAAATATGTTTGAAATATGGGGTGAATTCATAAAATGAAGCTTATGTTTGGTTTTGGTCAAAACAGTTACAAGCGAATACAATTTAGAAATGAAAATATAAGGCTTTGGTTTAAAGTTCAAAAATTGTACGGTTTTGAAGAGAAGTATAAAACATGGAGTTAATAATCTGATATTAAAAAAGTTGCCTGATCTTATGAATAAAGTGGCCTTTTATGCTACGGTGATGTTGTCTTTGTGTTCTGTTGTGGTCTGGGCTGTTTTGGCGATGGGGTCCTCGGGGGAGGGAGCGCTAAGCGGTCTCCCCCCGGGGACTTTCGCCCGAATGGTACAGACCAATCAACGCTGATTGGACAGATAACAGGGAGCAGCGCGAGACAGGCAGGGACGTTAGGTAGGCGAGGTGTGAGCGCCGTAATTGCGCAGTTTTGTGAGGAGAATAAGAGGGCTTTTTCTGCGAGGCCCACCCACCCACCCAAAAAAAAAAATATATATATATATATATATAAAAAAATTATTAAAAATAAATATATATATATATATATATATTTAAAAAATAAAAAAAATTAAAAAAGAAGAAGGGTGTTATGAGTCCAAATGCCACTATAGGACAGGCAATTTGCTCTAATTTATAGTTCACAGGCCAAATAGGGGGAGGTCAATGTCTAGAGCGGACTTGATCGTCCTTCATGGGCGAGCAGTAAGCAACAATGTCCCAACACTTCTTTCAAGATGGCGCCTGATGTAGATTGTCAACCAGGCGGCAAGCGTGCTGGGAACACAAGCAGAGACAAGATATACTCCCAAGATGGCTGTCAGCCAAACTAGACCACTGCACGATCAAGTCTATGAGTAGCGCAGCTGCCAGCCCAATCACGACAAATGGATGATGCAATGGCAGCTGCACTGACCCTTTAAGAAACAAATGCCACACGTACACTAGTATCTGAACAAACTTTGCAGAAGCACAGGAAGCTGGCAATAACTTGTGCTCACATATGACCACCGAAATTCTCAGGTTTATGCAAGGCCCAAATAGTGTTGTGTGGGGGCATTCCCAGAAGCGAGGTGTACTCACCCCTCAGAGGAGGAAGAACACCAACAAGACGCCGAACACTATCCAGGATCGGCGTAAGGTGGTCAGCTGGTTTGCACTGTGGATCAGCTGTGTGATTAAACTCAGCTTTATGAGTGAGCAAAGGTAAGCTGGGTGGCTATCAACTGCGCCAAGCACGACCCAGTGAAAGGGTACGTACAGGGTCCGACCGTATAGTTCAACTCATCGCCAATAATTTTGTAGTGACCACGCTGGCATATTGAAGGTTATTAGTACATGAGAACTACACGGTAGCGGATGACAAACACGCAGGAGCTCCTCCACTGCCAACACCAGTTAAACTGTCACAAACCATAAATACGCATTCCAAACCCCCCACATCATGACATTTCTGTAAGGAATCCCCAGATCACAGGATTCCAGAAGCAAGCTCCACACAAAATATCCACAGTAAGTATTACATGTAGGAGTTTGTATAGACATTGATCTACAGGTCGTAATGTTTGCCAAAAGGACTCTGTACCCCATTCAGTACTTCCATAACGCGATCCATAGCCTCTCTCATTGTGTGAGTGTGAGTGTGAGTGTGGGGCAGAAGAGATGGCATAGTAAGTCCACAATATAACTGCTAAGTTGCTGTGTTTTGTGACAGACACATTTGGGCAGTCCTTGCCTTTTAGAAGACGAGCATTCTGAGATTTGTATTTATACCTTTCTGGGGGGTAGCCTGGCAAATAACCCCAATGAGAGATTGTCCTTTTGGTCAGCTTCTTTAAAGACCTTTGTGTCAGTAGCCTGTTTGCTACTTGCTGTATCCACATTCCTCCTCAATAGCATCACTGATTGTAAAAAATGTTAATGCTGCTTATACTTTTTGTTCTTTATTTTTTCTATGTAAATAAATGTTTGCCTTTCAAAGGCGTTTATACACAGTTCATATTGACCAGGTGCATCACTGCACAAGGAACGTAATTCCAGGGCCATTTGATTTATACAGGTCCATGCCTGAATTTCCCTACTGTGAGATGAATTAAGGGCTGAAAGATCAATGAAACAAGCATTGGCAAAAAACCAATATGGCTTGTCTATGCAAGATCTATTGGCTTTGCCAATATGTTTTAGCCATGTTGTAAATCAGTGTGGTTGCTGTTTGCCATGGCTTAAAGTTAATGGGGTAAAGGAGAGTAGCGTGGAGTGGAGTGTCATAATGTGTAGTAGAGTGGAGTGTTATAGAATGTCGTAGAGAGTCGTGGAGTGGCGTAGAATTTAGTGGATTGGAGTGGAGTTGTGTAGAGTAGGGGAGTGTAGAGAGTTGTGGAGTGTCGTGGAGGAAGTAGAATGTCATAAAGTTAAACAGAGTTGAGTGCCCTTGAGTGTCAGAGTGGAGAAGAGGGTCGTAGATTGAAGTGGCATATAGTGTCTTGGAGTGGTGTAGAACAGAGTGGAGTGGCATAGTGTGTGTTGCGTAGAGTGGAGTACAGTGTTGTCGAGTAGAGTGGCGTTGAGCTGAGAAGATTTTCATTGAGTTGAGTGGCATTGAGTGGAGTAGTGTAGGAGAGCGAGATTGCATAGAGTGGAATAAATATTTGTAGAGTCACGGGCGTAAAGGTGGAGTGGCATAGAGTGGAGTAGTGTGTCAAGTGGCCTGGAGTGGTATAGAGGGAGTTGTGTAGAGTAGAGTACTGTCGTAGGGTGGCATAGAGTGGAGTAGAGTGTTGTAGAGGGGATTGGCATAGATTGGAGCGGAGGGGAGTAGAGTTTAATGGAGTAGAGAGTCAGAGTGTAGTTTCATAGAGTGGAGTGTTGTAGATAGGCCTAGAGTGAAGTGGCATAAAGCACAGTTGTGCAGAGAAGATTGGGGCAGAGTACAAAGGCATAGAGTGCATTGGTTTTGAGTGAAGTGGTGCATACTGTAGTGATGTAGAGTAGAGATGCGTAGAGTGCAGTGGTGTAGAGTAGAGTGCAGTGGCATTGCATTCAATGGGTAGAGTGGAGAGGCGTAGAGTAGATTGTTTCAGAGTAGAGTGAAGTGGGATAGAGTGGAGTGGTGCAAGATACAGTGCAGAGGTGTAAAGCAGAGTAGCATAGAGTAAAGTGACGTAAAGTAGAGTGGCATAGAGTGCATTTGTTTTGAATAAAGTTGTGTAGAGTGCATTGGGGTTAAGTGCAGCGGCATAGAATAGAGTGGCATAGGGTATATTGCAGTGTCATAGAGTAGCGTGTCATAGAGTGCAGTGGTGCAGAGTAGACTAGAGTGGCTTAGAGTGGATTGGTTTACAGTGCAGTGACACAGACTGGGGCGGTGTAGAATGTAGTGGCGTACAGTGCATTGTTATAAAGTAAAATAAAGTGGCGTAGAGCAGCAGTGTCCAGCACAGGTAAGCGCAGTGGGGTGTAGCAGGGCTTGGCAGGGGGAGAAGCCAACAGACTACAGAATAGGTATTATTTATTTACTTATACCAATTCCGTTGTCTACCGACCTCACCCCACCTACACCGCCCCACTGAATTTACCTGTGCTGGTCACCGCTGGCATAGAGTGCAGGGGCATAGAATGCAGTGGTGCAGAGTTCACTGGCAGAGATTGTGGTGTTGCAGAGTAGAGTGGCATAGAGTGTAGTGGTGCAGGGCATAGAGCAGTGGCGTAGAGTGCAGGATGCGGAGTAAAGTGGCGTATAGTGTAGTGGCATAGAGTGTATTGACACAGAGCAGCGCAGAGTAGAGTGGGGAAGTGTAGAGTGTAGAGACACAGAGTGCACTGTTGCAGAGCAGACTGTTGTATAGTGCAGTTTTGAATAGTAGAGTTCATTGACATGGAGGGCGGAGTGGTGTAGTGTGCAGTGACGCAGAGTGGCGTGGAGTGGTACAGAGAAGAGTGGAGTACGGTAAAGTGGAAACTACTTGACTACTTTCTGGATGTGGGACTAACCTGTTATACACTTCAACGAACATCGGACTTGGAAACAATGAGGATTATATGGATAACGTCACTTAATTTGTTATTTGACCCAATAACCAAAGGTATTTCTGTGAATACATAAGGAATTATTAAATTCCATGAGGGACCAAGGAGCAATCTAAGTGCAATTTAATGCTGGCATTTCCGAATTGGATTTTGAGATAGTGCTAACACAGTACGTTGCCCTGAAGAAGCCGTTGCAGGGCGAAACAAGTTGGCTGTGCCTATTTGTCACTGAGGTTAACGAAATAAAAAATCTTTTTGCGTACACAAGAATACAGTGTATTGGAATATTATTGAACAGTGAAATGTCCCGTAAAGATTGTATTTCTTCTCCTCTTCCTGCTGAAACTGTATTTAATTTATGACCATGTGGCAGGTGGTCGTTTGAGGTGGGCAATACACATGTTGTGATACATAAGTGACCATACTGGGTGGCACCGTTCTTTTACCCTTGCTGCCTTTCTCTGCCCTCATTACGGTAAAGTGGAGTATGCATGGCGGGGTAGTGCACTGCCATTACAAACAACACATTTTCAATTGAAATGACTTTTACATTTGTACAGAAATACAGTTTACTGATGAAAGTATACATCCCACAAATAATAACGTGTGGAAATGTCATCACCTAGTATAGTGATTTGTTTTGATCATATTAAAATATTTGCTTCCACCACACTTTAGAATTACCCAAAAAATGTGGGGGCATTTCTGATGTCATTATGCAGATATATTATTAAATATCTGCACCGTTCATTAACAGACGTTTATATTTTGTTGTGTGCTAGAAAAAATATAACATCGTCCATTCAGCAGACCATCAGTAGCCAGTCTGATTGTCACATATATCCTCTCACTTTGAAGTCAGAGAAAGAAAGGTAAACACCAAGCTCCCTTGAAGATACAGCCTGACATTTGACCTCTGTCTTTAACTGCACAGCAAATGTGACAAGATAAGAACAAGATTCAAAGAACTCCAATACTGGTGGAAGAATACATTAAATAATGTTTGGGCAAGGGAAGGGATGAACTCAAGCTAGACAGCCTAAACAAATAAAGCGAACAGACAGAAAGCCAGGAAATGTGAGTTACAAACCACAAAGCCAATAGTAAGCAATGAGCAGCATGTATTCCCTGGGAAGCTGTTCAGATGCCCCAAGATGTCATTAGCAAACCATAGGCTTCAACATAAACAGCCATTGGCACAAAAAAACACAACTGACTTGGAGTGTCACAAGTGGATCTACTTGGTGCCTATGAGTGACATATAGCGATTGATTAAGATGTTGCGCAGACTCACGTCCATCTGACATCGCTAGGGTCTACGAACCGACCGACCTCCAGTCGGTGGTGCCGATACTGCCATTGCAATGCGACCGCACATGTAGCAGTGGCATACTCCCATTTTTCTATGGGAGCTTGTGCTGTGGCCGTAAACCGGCTGTAGTACAAGCCCCCATGGAGAAATGGGAGATTCTGTTAATCCCTGCACCGCATAGAAGGCATCTCAAGGTGCCTGCTATATGGTGCAGGGATCCTCTGCCCCCAACTGGAGGCCTTCTGACAGGCTTTCCATGTTAGAAAGCCCGACAGGGAAAGCCTGTCGGAAATCGACATCGTAATCCCGATGGGGGAAATGCGATCCTCAGGGATTAGGTTGGGGCCTCCGACTGGCAGACAGGCTCCTTGCGCCTATCGGAGTCCAGCTGTAATAACCGGCCAGTTTCAATTCCGAACACCTACATTGTTATAAGCAGTCGGAATTAAAACCGGAGATGTCGGTAGGAAAGCCTCCGACATGTGGTTGGAGGCTCTACGACCAACATCATTATCAGCCTCATAGCACCATAAGTGTTTCTAGGACAATTTTACTTCTCACTTACTCACTGTTTGCACATTGGGGATTCTCTCCTCTAGTGTGAATTATGGCTCCCATGTGCTGTCAGTCTCTGATGGATGAGATGTTAGTTCTCTAGTAGGTGGCACATCAGCTTCTGACTGTCTTTGGTAGTTGGTCGCAGAGATTCCATGTGCTTTATTTATTTGAAAACAGTGCAATTGGTTTAAGAGTGGTTTCATCTGTCTTGAGGATATACCTGGCATAACAAGCTTAATAAACTATAGTAGGGACCCTAGAAGACTTGTATATACATTGTTTATTTCACTGCTACAAATATTTCCAGGTGCACCCTTTAAGAATCAGAAGTTTGTGACCTTACATAAACACTTTTGGAAAGTTGCAGCTGTTTTAAGGTCCTTTGCATTGCAAAAACGGCCTTACTTTAAATTTATCACATTGCGTGAGCATAACTGCTTTGCTCTACTTTTGGGTAGGAGTCACTCGAAGTGTGACACATAGGGTTGCCACCTTTCACAGAAAAATATAAAGGCCATTTGTTTTCTTTTTTCAATTCTGGAGGTCCAAGAACACTTAGGTGAAAATAATTTCTGTATAATCCACAGTATCCTTTTGAATCCTGGCACCAATGCCTCTATTTGCATTAATAATAATTTAAAATTAATGTTAAGAAAACTCTCAAATACTTCTTATCTGATTTGATTATGTATTTACTGTTTAGGTTTATAATGCCAAAGGGAAAAAGTATTGGTGTTCACTGTGTTAGCATCTTTTTATTTTCTTCTCTCTAAGTGGCATCTTCCATATTGGAAATATTTAATCTCCTCTTTTCACTCTCAGGTGCACTGGGCCCTCCTACAATTAGAGTGAATTCTAATGTAGTTTGAAATCTCTAAACTCCTTGTCTGTAACCCGAAGACATAAATTCTTCTTTGATTAATTTTTTCTAAGGATAGGAAGGGGGATTCTAGAAGTTCCCAAACCTCGCCATCAGTTACCAGTTTAGGACCAAATCTCACCCAATTTCATGGTTTCAATGAAGAAACATAGACACAAAAGAAATCGCAATCGAATTTAGAGTTTGAAGTTATTGTATTAAAGAATCAAAATTAATTATTATAAGCAATGTCTTTAGCATTTCAGTTAGAAATCCAACAGTTTTAATAACAGCACTTAGCATTTGTGCAGAAATAGCTTAAGACCATTCACAGAGGTACAAAGTCCTGCTACCCATAAGATAGAAGAATTGGTTCTTCAACTAACAGTAATAACCTACTCTGATCTGGGACAGAAATTATTAAGAGTCTCTAGGGGCACTGTCCATAAACTTAAGAAAGGGAAAGTTGTAGTTCAAGTTCGGCAAGAAAATTTCTCAGTCCATCTTCTACCAACTGTAGCTGCGAGCCAGAAATCCAAAGGAAAAATAATTCAAATATCCTCAAAGTTCAGTCAGCATGTTATGTTATGTTCTTAAATGTATTAAGCATGTGTATACCTTGAGGTGTCTTGGTACTCAGCTCAGAGGAACACAACTGGGGGATGATAATGGTTTTGGAATAGCTACGTTTTGAGCTCATTCCTAAAGGAGATCAACAAGGGCGAGGATATAATGTGCGGGTAAGAGTATTTCACAACTTAGCTGTTCCAGGAATCAGACTTCTTCCACCCCAGATAGATTTTTGAAATCTGGAAGTAACCATTAGTTTGGCCCCAGCAAAACATAGTAACCTGGTGGACTGGTACCAGTTAAAAAGATGTCTGAGAAAATCAGGGCCAGAATTATTAAAGGCTTTATAGGCAATGCATAGGCTATTAAACTTAATACAATATTTAACTGGAAGCCAATGCAGTCGCTGAATTTTTTTTTAGACAGACTGAAATTTGGGTAAACCTAAAAATACTCTGGCGGCTGAAGAGGAAATAAAAGAAATAAATAGAGGGTGCTATGAATCCCATAGAAGAAAGGAAATCAGTAGTGTGCAAGTGTGCCCAAAGAAAAAATAAATTGAGTGCATTGCTCCGCTTCCAGTGTAGTGTAGTTCCTATAGTCCCAATAGGCTCTGCGCATTGGAATAATATCTTCAGTAGTGTAGACGTAGGACTGAGGTTATCTAGGTCTCTACTGACTATATTAGACTTAAGTGTTTGCCAGCTAGCTCAGAGTTCACTAGAAACTTTCTCGAATAAGCGAGGAGGAGTTTAACCTCCCTGGATAGACAAGAAGGGATTTAGTTTCTGACAACCATAAAACATGACAACTTTGCTCTCCCTGAATAAGAGTGTATCTCTAGAGTCATGTGAAAACAAAAGACAGCTATTTCACTCAGTCAATACGTGCGTACTTAGTTTCACCAGATTGCAGAGAAAAAGAGAGACAGGCGTTTTCAATAAAAGATGTTATTTATTGAGCAGTCTCTTTCCTCATACAAGAGAAATGAATTGCTACAATTGCAATACTTGTAGTAAAGTAAAGTGCATACAGTAAAAGCAGGATTATGAAATAATACTGTAAAAGCATGGATATGGTTTCTTAGCCATATGATACTTTAAAATGGATAAAATAGATACATACATATATACATTGACTAATCGTACTCAACTGGTGCTTCTAACTACGCCTACCCCGGTGTACCTGACCTAAGCCTAATACGTGGGAGGGAGTAAGTAAGTAGCAGTTTAAGTTAAGTTTGGTTTGCCAAGAATCTGACTCAAGAATTCTCTGTAAGGGTTTAGTCAGTTCAGTACCTGGGTATTAGAAGGCAGGAGGGCTGGTATCTCTCTCTCAGGACTCGGTATCCCAGTCACCCGCAAGGGTAAGCTGGAAACGCCGGAGGCTGGATTTCTCGGCAAGAGAAAAGACAGCGTCTTTCTCAGCGCGTCAAAAGGGAGGGGCAGCGTCCGTGGGCTCTCGCATCAGCTGGGCTCACGGGCAAGTAGTCGCTGCTCCAGATTCACCACCACCGTCTGTTTGCTTAAGGCAGCGTTGGTATATTTATACCTGAAAGGTGCCGGGTTTGACGTAGGGATGGACATAAGACGTCAATAAAGATGTCACTAAGAACTGGTCGTTCTTACAGTGCTTTACAGGAGTTCTCTGACGAAATCAAAACAATAGCAGGCGGGGATTTCCCAGGTTGCTGGAGGCTTGGATTTGTTTAAGAACTCGGTGTGCTTTCTAGGGGGCTGGAGGAATAGTGCTTGCTTAATGTGACAGCATGCGCTATGACTGAATTATGAAATGCGTTTCTATGCCGTTGTAGGGATATTATTGATTTATAACCGGACAAGGGCAGTGAATAGGAATATCGAATCAGGTACCTAGATAAACACACTACACCCACTCCACGAATTCATGTCCATAATTACTAAACTAAGCAATAGTAAACATATCTAACGGTGCATGTGTATACCGATCCACCCCAAAATAAATTTTTTGCATCTGAACTGGCATATGCGAAATACACGAAAAATGAGTATAGGTACTGTATGCTTTCAAGCAGTGTAATCATTCATTAAGAGGATGCATATATATATCAGCATGAATGATTTGCGAAAATTACACATGAAATGTCTCTTAATACAGAAAAGAAAAGTGCAAGATCACTCCATCACATATAAATACAGTTGTTTGTAAATATGCTAGAGGCTGAGGTAATATATTGTCTCTAGAGTTCCTAAAAATAGAAGCTCTGTTCTCTAAGAATAGTTCTACTTTAAGCAGAGGATGAGTGCCAAAAAAAGGTAAATATTTTGGAATCAGGGAAAAAATAATTTTGTTTTTCAGGGGAAGAAGAAAAAACAGTTCCAAATATTTCCAGTAGCTTTTGTTTTTCAAAGCTGAAGGCCAAATTCAGAGTTCAGGGAACGCTGTGTGCTCGTATGCTTAAAGTTATTCTTTTTGTTCGGGGGAAAACATCATTTCAGACAGACTTTCAAAAAAGCAGTTTACCGCTTCAGGTGAAAGTTCGACCAAGTTGGAAAATGTCGCTACCATGCAGTCTTGAGTATGATTGCTTTCAACGAAGTTTTGATCAGCATTGCTTACAGAAGGTCGTACCTGGTTGATGCTGCTCTCATCTTGTACTTCACTACCCTTTAATCGCAGTGGTGAAGTTTCCACGAATGCCGTCATCAGGATGGGTAACCGCTGGGGACAACACAATGCATGAGCCTTTACTGGACTTAGCAAAGTATCTGTATCCAATGGTACTTCTGATTGTAGTGTGAGACAGACGTCTAACACGCATTCTTCTCCGCACAGCATACATCTTAACACAGGTAAGATACAATTCTGCCAGATGGGTCTGAATGAAAGAAACCAGGTCATATTCAGATCCCTTAGCCGGGCTAATCCTAGGACTTTAGTTATGCGGTCCCGATAGCGTATAGCTAGGATCGTTTCTTCCATTGTTGCTGGAGTCTTGTCTGCGTTTTGGCTTGCCATAACGAAGCAGGAGAATCAAAAATAAAATGCCTGCTACGAGTCCTAACAGGAGTGGAAGGCCACCAAAAATCGAATGGACAAAATTAGGAAAAATGCCCAGGACTGCTTTGAAAGGTGTCAACAGTCCCGAAAAAATTGACTTAAATACACTCGCGATACCATTCATATCAGAAATGTTTAAGATTTCATTTAGCATTTCTGCGAAGTGTATGGGGCAATTTGTTGATAATAATGCATGTATCTCTGTCGTTGTCCTTGCAACTTGGAGATCATACGTTTCTTTCGATGACGTCAAGGGCACAGGCGTCTGTAGAAGAACAGACTTCATTCTGCTTAAAGTATCAATTCGAATAGAAGAGATTTTCAGACTGGGCCAAATTCTACCCTCCCTGTCTGGAGTGTCGTTCGGATACAATACTTGCATACAACAAGTGACCATGGACAAAACGCTTACGAGATAAGCTTTCCCTGGCACCAAGCCACAACATCTGTGGTCCACAATTAGAATGTAGCTCCCGTTAGAAAGCCGTCTAAAGAATGGCTCTATTCGAGTTGCAGGTGTGCCAAGCTGGTGACATGAAAGGTTATTTGAAGTCCCCTCACAGGCCACATGCAAATTTATACCCTGACACAGAAGTATACCACTTAGTGATTTTTCACAATTATTACCACTAAGAAATACATTCTGTCCTTTTTCACTATAACATGTGTGTGTGTAAGGTAATTGCCATGATGACTTAATGTATCCGTTACCCAACCTTTCATACTGGCCTGCCTGTATATACTCTTGGCAGTATCGAAATTGGAAAGTTGTTATCGGAATAGTTATGATTCCGTGTATTATCCATTCAATGACAGGTCGTTCTGACATTGTCAATGGTAATCTCTCAAGTTTTTCAATGCTCAGAATTGTATATTCTGCTCCTTTTTGTGCCAAGCTGATTTGTATATCAGTAAGGTTAAAGATAGAGAACAGTGACGGTTTGTTGATTAAGCGCCAAGGCACGTAGCCTGAACGCAGATTTTGTAACGTCCAGCCAAGCTGTACAATAGAACGCAATTGGGACTGACCATGTTGTAACATTAGTAAGTCCTGCTCTATTATATCGATAGCAGATGATACAATACTGTCCAGTGAATATATTCTGGAAGACAGAGTCATTAACCCATTGTCCACAACAGAAAGTGATTTTTCCAAATTAATGCGGTCAATTTCCCGTATTTTCTCTGCCGTTTCAATTTGAGTTACTTTCCAAGCTTCGTTATAAGCTGCATATATAGAGGCCGCTGCGAAACGTTTTTGACGCTGTTTGCGTGGTCCCATAATGAAATCACGCAAGTCAGCACCTTTATTTAAGTAAAGTCAAGTGTTGCTTAATTTCTGCCAGTGTGGATGTATGTAGCCATTCGAGGCAGAGTTTTCCTACACTGTATGTTGTTATTATCCCTGGATGTTGTCGCTGGGAGTATCTAGGGTCTGGCCTGGTCAATTTGAACCCCTGTATTTTGTTCAGGATTCTGTCTTGACAGTTATTTGTGTCTGTGGGCCAAATCAACCATTTTTTCCAATCAGGATGTGTTCTGTTTTGGTTTAAAATATGGGATACGTCTATCTCAACCTCTGTAGTGCTATTACTGTCAGGTGTTGGCTTTGGAATAGACCGTTTGTTTAAGTCTTTAATTTTGGCTAGGCCAAGACAGGTTGTTTGCTGAATTGTGTAATTTAAAAATATAATTTGTTCTGGGATCATGCAGGCTCTGAATAATGATTCTATACCTTGGACTTGCCAGTCTCTGGTACCCCAGATCGTTTTTGTTTCAATGTTTTTATTCCAAAAATCAAAACCAAATGTGTTCATGTTTTCTAAAAATGTTTCTGAATAGATTAATTTGTATTAGTCAGCATGGTTTTCATTCCTGTCTTATTTAACAGTTTGAAATAAAATGTTTCTGCTTCACTTGTGTTAAACCCTGAGAAGTATGAGAATTTCTCATAAAATGTTTTTGAACTACCTTTTGGTGGAGTTGCACAATGTTCCCATTGATTATAATTTAAAACTTTTCTAGGTTGAGCAGATTTATGCAAATAATGGTTAGCATAGTGGTTGTAGCAGTACATCTGTTCATAATTTGATGAACCCTGTAAATAATCATGTTCTTTAAATTTTGCTGACATAACTAAGTCTGACATCATATCATTAATACTTTCAAAGTCCCAATCATCAGAGAATGTACTCGGTTTTACAAAGTCACTTAATGAAACCTTAAATTGATGAGGATACTTCAAGAGCTTGACCGGGCCATATATATCGTAATCTGTTTTGTCCCAAGCTACCCCGCCGGGTATCGGATTGGCTGTGAAATTTACTGAAGAAAGTTCTCTTTTCTTGATGTGTGAAGACTTGTGTGGCTTTAGAACCAAGTTGATATTCTGACTGGCTGTGTCCATTGTAACATATTTTCCTTCAATGAAGTGTCCCAAGCATAGTACCATGATGAGCCAAAGCAGGAGGAAAAGTACACCTAGCACCACCCAAAATTCAATCCATGGGGAAATCAGATAGGTTTCTTGTAGTTGATGAAAGAGTTCTTTAGCTTTGTCATTAAAAGTTTTTGTTGTTGGCTGTTCTTCAGGTTCGCTCGGATCCTCAGAAAAGTCATCAAAATTGATGAAGTAGCCTGATGCAGTTCTGTCAATTGTTGGAATTGCTTCTGGATGTTTCTTTGCTTTTGGAATTTTCTTTGTTTCATTAGCATAGTCTGTGGCTACATCGTTGTAGACATGTGTTTCTTGACGAATTGTTGCAATTTGGGTTTCAAGAGGCATAAGTTCCATGGCTTTGTTGCATAGTCCTTTTTGATTCACTGTAGGTTTATCAAATGTGATTAGTCTCTCAGTTTGAACCTCTTGTATTGTAGCAAACTTTGGTGTTCTGCTATTTCTTGGGAGTCCACTTGGCCTACTACTTATTATCGGCCACATGATTGTGGTTTAACCAGGTCGATGGATACAAATCGGTTCTCCTTTTTACCAGCAAGGGGCGGTAGTACAACTGATCTTGTTCCGTTGACAGCTAAGACAGGTACTGCTTTTCTGTAAGAAGGCCCAAATTCCTTCTCCACCGCGATTTTCTCCCTGACCAGATCCCCAAGTTTTGGAATCCAGACAGGCCTTGCTGGACAGGTGGTTTCTCTTCAGTGGCTGTTGGCTGTTGTTTCAACTTTATGTTGCTCAGGTCTTTTCTTGTTTCATTTAAGTCCTGTAAAATAGCCAAACGATCTTTGATATCAAAGCATTTTCCTTCAACCACTGAAGTTTGACTATCGAGATCCTGGATATGCATTCTAGTCCCGAGCAATAGTTCGTACGGACTGAAACCTTTCAGATAATTTTTTGGCAGATTATTAAGACTACGTTGGACACTTGTTAAATGTTTGACCCACCCAACCCCCGAACCTAATACCTTTGCCGTTATAGATTGCTATATGTCTCAGTTTTTTCTTTCAACCATCCCTTTTCCCTCAGGAAGGAAGTGACAAGATTACCGCAATGCAATGCCCATTCTGGTCATGGCCTCCCTCTAAGCTCGTGAGCTAAAGGCAGGACCCTGGTCAGAGTGTAGCAAGCCAATTGCGTGTGTGCTGATATCGACTCGCAAATCTTTTTATAACAGTTCTGGCGTCAGCCGAGAGCTGGGGGTCTACATTTTAAGTGAAACTAGTCTCTATATGTTAATATGACGCATTATTCCTACTGGGTTTTGCATATAGATAGCATTGTCCTATCTAAGCGAAGAGCCATGGTAATACTCCGGCCGGTTCGCCACTGCGATCTCTGTTGCAGTCTGGGCAGTTTATTGCGAATTTATGATGTTGCAGGCTCATTCCTGGCCACCAGTATATTGATTGTAATTCTTTCAGAGATTCCTTAATTTTAAGGTGTCTAAGACCCTCACCCATGTGTGCGTCTGCTATTAACAAGTTTCTCCTGTTCGTGTTTGGAATTACCCTATCCCCCACTCCAGGGATTTCAGCAAAAGGAGCGGAGTTTGCATCGATTACGTATGTATAATTGAGTGGATAGTTGACGGGTAGCGCTGCACAGTCACCTTTTGATGACGTTTTTACTGCCAGCATCGTTTCCCCGTCTATGTATTTTTCTGAACGCTTTTTTGTAGCTACGGAAGCCGGTTTAGTTGCTTCCGCTGTGGCTGCCTCAGCCAATGAATTCCCTGAAACGTGAACGCCATCACGTTCATGACTCAATGAATGTATCACGTGAGTCTTTGGTAGTTCTTTCTGTGAGAGAACTACTTGTTCCCAAAGCGATTTTTGCTTTATTGTGGCACCTGTGTCATCTTTGTAACCGTTTTGAACCCATTTCTGCAAGTCGTTATTGTATGATTTGACGCAGTAATACGAATCGCACACTATTAGTGTTGGGAATTCGCGATCGGCATTATCTAGCGCCATTTTTAACGCTATTATTTCAGTTTGTTGTTCTGAATTGTTCTCTACAGAGTGTGATATTATTACCAGAGGTCTCAATTTACCTCCGCGCCACACGTTTTTAACAATTTCGCATGTGGCGTTATAGGCTTGTTCTCCCCAAACTGAGGGTTGTGCATATCCGTCTGTATATATTACACAGGCGTACTGTCGTATGGGCAGAATGTCGATTGGCAGAGGATATTCTCTTTCATATTCTAGATTTTTTAATCTTTTCAAGTTTGGACCAAAATAGTATTTTACTCTGTCTGTAGCAAGAGAATTTTCCCATTGTATCCATTTTGGATTTAATGCCACGGTAGTTAAATTACATGGGCTTGTTAATGCCTCAAAGGCTGATTCTGCTGTTATAACAGTAATCCGTCTGCCTTCGGCCTGGGCTCTTTCTTTTGCTACAGCTGTTTGAAACGCATGTACAATGTTTTCCTTAATACTGAATGTTTTTTCAGCTTCTGTGTACAAATGTGATTTGTATGCTATTGGTACCGTTTCTCCCTCATTAGAGGTTAGGTATGTGAATCCGCATCTTCCTGGGATGACTCGGATTACAAGGTTGCGTGTGTTATCGCGTGTTTGCAATTTTGTTTTAGCTAACGTCTGTTTGCAATGATCTCAAAATTTCTGTGTGTTTTTGAGTCCAATTGATTGTTTTAAAATCTGGTTTTATTAGTTCGTAGAGATGTTTAACCCTCTCTGCATAATTTAGAATGTAAGTTCTTCCGAAATTCAGGAAACCTAGAATTGATTGTAAGTTTTTCAGCGTTCTTGGTGCTTGGATTACAGCGCATTTCTCTAAGAAATTGTCTGCCAGGCTTTTACCTTCACTTGATAATTCATGTCCTAAAAACAGGACAGTTAGATGGGCAATTCGAGACTTTTTAAAGTTGAATTTGTAACCCTCTGCTGCGAACCCAAGTATTATGGTGTTCACTCTTTTCAAGTGAGTATCCAAGTTATCATCTGTTAGATAGATGTCATCGACATAAGATAATGCCTCATCATCATACATTTGTAGTAACTCTGTTACTCTTGCTGAGAATAATCCTGGGCTGTTCGACAGAATTTTCCTGCGAGCCCATTATTGAGAAAGCGGTCAAATACCTGCTTTCAGGTGCTATGTTTTGACAAAAGAATCCATTAGAGATGTCTAATGTTGATTTGTATTTTTTGCGCACGATGTTATTCATCAATGCTGCACTGTGTGAGTTTTGTACTGCAAATGTTTTGCAACATGAGTTAAGGTGTCTGTAGTCCAAAACTAGACAATATGACTCGTCTGGTTTGGAGACAGGAAACAAAGGATTGTTCATTTGTGAGGTGCATGTTTCAATCACCCCCTGATATTCAAGTTGATCTAAGATCTCCCTGACCTGTTTTTAGCTTCTTGCTTAATTGGATACTGCCTCTGTGCAGTTGGTTCAGATTTTAACTGGATTTTGTGAGGAGGAGAGTCCTCATCCCATCCAACATAGTTTTTATATAATGCAGGAGCTTGGGCTACTGCCCACTTTCTTGCAAGTGTATATTTTTTATGAATTGAAATGTGATTTGAGAAGCCAGGCATAATCATTTCTTCGCCATGAGGGCACTCCCTGACAAACTCCGGTGGCCAGTCTTTTTCAGCTAAAAGGATGTCATAGCCTTTGGAGAGGTTATCCCAAAATAGACCACTTATTTTCCTAGTCTTATCTCCCTCTATACGTAATGTTATTTCGTATATTTTATGAGGTTTGCTAACTCTGGTATCTGCAGTTTCCACCTGAATGTATTCATTCGTGTTCACTGTCTCCAGATGATTCATCAGGATCTTGCGAGCTATGCTCACTTCTGCTGCGCTGTCTAGCATTGTCTGAGCCCACTCTCCGTTTTTCAGCTGTGTCCTCAGTATCCTCGGCATGTTTGATTACTTTAATACTGGCTACCTTCTTTTTTGGAAATTGTAATTTTTTACTTTGATGAGCAGGTTCCTTGTCTTTGGACTTGGCGTGCTCTTCCCTGTGTTCTGACCGTCCTCTTCTTTCCGATTTCTGCGAGGAAGTCTGAAAAGATCGAGAGGGACGTGTATCAATATCTTGATATCTATCAGATTTCTTTAGATTATCCCTATTTCTAAGGTTGTATCTTTTCTCAGAGGGCTCCCTCTGGGGAGACTTGTGTCCTTGGTCCGGAGATCTTTCTCTCCGCCGAGGAGACCTTCCTCTGGACTGGAATCTTTTTTCTTTGGGAGTGGATTGTGTATTTCCATCCCAGCTCTTTTTTGGAGTGTTTAGATTATTTTTAATAAATATTTTTTCAGGATTTTCAGTTAGTTGGGGTTTTACTGGTTTCCCACCCAAACTATCTCTTCCTAGCTCTTCATAGGATTTTTCTATGATTCTGGCAAGTTCAAATGGTTGTTCTGCTATATCTGTTTCTGTCAGTTTCTGGAGGAAAGTTATGTCCTCCGTTGCCAATTGAACTAATTCTCTATAAGCCTTTGTTAATTCTTTTATTTTAACTAAAAGTTCTTCACTTGACATTTTTTCGATGTCTGGATGTGGTGTGTAGCTGGCTAGAACCGGCCACGTTGCTCCTGGTGTACCTAGTGGACCGAGTCTGGTGATGTGATTATTATGTTTTAGGGCACCTTTAAACCAGAGCAGGTGCTCTTGGTATTTTAATGGGATTTCCACCTCCTCGAAAGGAGTGTAGTCATCCGGAGGTTCCTCTATTTTGTAATAGCGGAACTCGTGTGTGACAGCGTTTGCTGCTGGAAAGTTTATCCATGAATAGAATACCTCTGTCTGCCGATATTCATGTGCCTCAATTACGAATATGACTGTACCACCTCTCGATGTCAATCAATCAATCAATCACAGACATTTATAGAGCGCACTACTTACCCGGAGGGTCTCAAGGCGCTTGGGGGGGGGGGGGGGTGCTGCTACTGCTCGAATAGCCAGGTCTTGAGCTTCTTCCTGAAGGAGAGGTGGTCTTGGGTCAGGTGCAGGTTGGGAGGGAGGGAGTTCCAGGTCTTGGCGGCCAGGTAGGAGAAGGACCTTCCTCCTGTTGTCGTTCTTCGGATGCGGGGGACGGCGGCGAGGGCGTGGCTGGCCGATCGGAGATGACGTTTGGGAGCGTAGAAGTTGATGCGGTTGTTGAGGTAGCTCGGGCCTTGATCGTGTAGGGCTTTGTGTGCGTGGGTGAGGAGGCGGAAGGTGATTCTTTTGTTGACGGGGAGCCAATGCAGGTCTCTCAGATGTCCGGAGATGTGGCTGTGTCGTGGGATGTCGAGGATGAGTCTGGCTGAGGCGTTCTGGATCCGCTGGAGTCTCTTCTGGAGCTTGGCGGTGGTTCCGGCGTAGAGGGCGTTGCCGTAGTCCAGTCGGCTGGTGACGAGGGCCTGGGTGACCGTCTTCCTGGTCTCGGTGGGGATCCACCTGAAGATCTTCCGTAACATGCGCAGGATGTTGAAGCATGACGAGGAGACGGCGTTGACTTGTCTGGTCAAGGTGAGGGAGGAGTCCAAGATGAAGCCCAGGTTGCGTGCGTGGTCTGTCGGTTTGGGTGCGCTGCCCAGGGCGGGGGGCCACCAGGAGTCGTCCCAGGCGGAGGGCGAGGAGCCCAGGATGAGGACTTCCGTCTTGTCTGAGTTCAGTTTCAGGCGGCTGGTCGTCATCCACTCGGCTACGTCTTTCATCCCTTCGTGAAGGTTGGCTCTGGCGGCGGCGGGGTCGTTGGTCAGGGAGAGGATCAGCTGGGTGTCGTCGGCGTAGGAGATGATGTTGAGGTTGTGTTGGCGTGCGATGGCCGCGAGGGGGCTCATGTAGACGTTGAAGAGGGTGGGGCTCAGCGAGGATCCTTGCGGGACGCCGCAGATGACTTCGGTGGTCTCTGACTTGTACGGTGGTAGACGGACTCTCTGTGTTCTTCCGTCGAGGAAGGAGATGACCCATTCCAGTGCCTTCTCCTGGATTCCGACGTTGCTGAGGCGCTGCACTAGGGTGCGGTGGCAGACAGTGTCGAATGCCGCGGAGAGGTCTAGGAGGATGAGGGCCGCTGTTTCTCCGTTGTCCATCAGGGCTCGGATGTCATCGGTGGCAGCGATGAGGGCGGTCTCGGTGCTGTGGTTGGCTCGGAAGCCAGACTGTGATGGGTCGAGGGATCCATTCGTCTCGAGGAAGGCGGCCAGCTGTTTGGTGACGGTCTTCTCGATGACTTTGGCCGGGAACGGGAGGAGCGAGATGAGGCGGTAATTCTTGAGTTCGGTGGGGTCCGCTGTAGGTTTCTTTAGCAGGGCGCTGAGTTCGGCGTGCTTCCAGCTCTCAGGGAAGGTGGCGGTGTCGAAGGAGGTGTTGATGATGTCCCGCAGGTGGGGTGCGATGACAGCGTCTGCCTTGTTGAAGACGTGGTGAGGGCAGGGGTCGGTCGGAGATCCGGAGTGGATGGAGTTCATCATGCGGATGGTGTCTTCGGTGCTGATCGGAGTCCAGGCGCTGAGGGTGGTGGTGGGGGGCGGTGGTTCGGTTGTGGCGTGCGTCGGTTGAGTGCTGAAGCTGTTGTGTATGTCCGCGATCTTGTTGTGGAAGTAGGAGGCGAGGGAGTTGCAGAGGTCTTGCGATGGGGTGATGTCGTTGTTTCCGGCGTTGGGGTTGGAGAGCTCTTTGACGATGTTGAAGAGTTCCTTGCAATTGTGTGCGTTGTTGTCCAGCGGTCCTTGAATGCAGTTTTCTTGGTGGCGCGGATCAGTTGGTGGTGCTTCCGGGTGGCAAGCTTGAGGGCGGTCATGTTGTCCGGTGTTGGTTCCCTTCTCCAGGCTTTCTCGAGGGCTCGGCAGTTCTTCTTGGAGCTCTTGATGTCAGTCCATTTTCTATGAGTTTAAGAGTTATAGTTTTTCTTATGCTGACCGGGATGAGTATTGCCTCCGGGTCAGTCTGCAGGAGACTATTGTCTTCCTCTAGGAGTCGATCTGCTATTCTAGCTGCCTCCCTTTCTTCTTCACTTTCCGACATTTTTACTGACAGAAGGGTTTTTGTTGCAGATCAAGTTTCAAGGAAACAAAGATTAGGAGCACAATATTTTGGAACACTGTATCCTTCAACGTTGAATAAACCAAAAACTATACATAGAAGTCTCCTCCTACTAAGTTTCGGTGGATTTTTAACCTTTGACCCACTCCAGACGTCTTTGGAGTATTTACGGGAGAAAGGGTCTGTGTGAAAAAGCAGGACTGAGTTACTCTAATGTCTTGCGTTAGATTTATCGCCTTACCAAACGTTTGGGCGCCATGTAGTGTAGTTCCTATAGTCCCAATAGGCTCTGCGCATTGGAATAATATCTTCAGTAGTGTAGACGTAGGACTGAGGTTATCTAGGTCTCTACTGACTATATTAGACTTAAGTGTTTGCCAGCTAGCTCAGAGTTCACTAGAAACTTTCTCGAATAAGCGAGGAGGAGTTTAACCTCCCTGGATAGACAAGAAGGGATTTAGTTTCTGACAACCATAAAACATGACAACTTTGCTCTCCCTGAATAAGAGTGTATCTCTAGAGTCGTGTGAAAACAAAAGACAGCTATTTCACTCAGTCAATACGTGCGTACTTAGTTTCACCAGATTGCAGAGAAAAAGAGAGACGGGCGTTTTCAATAAAAGATGTTATTTATTGAGCAGTCTCTTTCCTCATACAAGAGAAATGAATTGCTACAATTGCAATACTTGTAGTAAAGTAAAGTGCATACAGTAAAAGCAGGATTATGAAATAATACTGTAAAAGCATGGATATGGTTTCTTAGCCATATGATACTTTAAAATGGATAAAATAGATACATACATATATACATTGACTAATCGTACTCAACTGGTGCTTCTAACTACGCCTACCCCGGTGTACCTGACCTACGCCTAATACGTGGGAGGGAGTAAGTAAGTAGCAGTTTAAGTTAAGTTTGGTTTGCCAAGAATCTGACTCAAGAATTCTCTGTAAGGGTTTAGTCAGTTCAGTACTTGGGTATTAGAAGGCAGGAGGGCTGGTATCTCTCTCTCAGGACTCGGTATCCCAGTCACCCGCAAGGGTAAGCTGGAAACGCCAGAGGCTGGATTTCTCGGCAAGAGAAAAGACAGCGTCTTTCTCAGCGCATCAAAAGGGAGGGGCAGCGTCCGTGGGCTCTCGCATCAGCTGGGCTCTCGGGCAAGTAGTCGCTGCTCCAGATTCACCACCACCGTGTGTTTGCTTAAGGCAGCGTTGGTATATTTATACCTGAAAGGTGCCGGGTTTGACGTAAGGATGGACATAAGACGTCAATAAAGATGTCACTAAGAACTGGTCGTTCTTACAGTGCTTTACAGGAGTTCTCGGACGAAATCAAAACAATAGCAGGCGGGGATTAGCCAGGTTGCTGGAGGCTTGGATTTGTTTAAGCACTCGGTGTGCTTTCTAGGGGGCTGGAGGAATAGTGCTTGCTTAATGTGACAGCATGCGCTATGACTGAATTATGAAATGGGTTTCTATGCCGTTGTAGGGATATTATTGATTTATAACCGGACAAGAGCAGTGAATAGGAATATCAAATCAGGTACCTAGATAAACACACTACACCAGGGTGTCTTCTTTTATAAATTCATAATGAAATGTCTCTGTCATGTGATGTTACACAACCATTGGAATACCATCACTGGTCCAGGATGCACATTAAGTCATCTAAAGAATAGAAACATCAGCAAAGTTTCCCGTGTTCGCCATGAGACCGGAAAGATTAACAAGTCCACATCGGCTGTCAAAAGGAAACATAAAAGCAACATACAGCGTCTTAGATAACTCAGTTCGCGATTTTACCATTCCCATGGGAATGGAATTATGCAGAGAACACGGAATGTGCAGTTGTAATAGGCAACATTATTTATAGTCACTAAGCCACTACACATGTCCTAACACGAAACCTTTAACTTGACTTCACATTTATTTAATTTGATACATTTGCGATTATTAATAAATTATATAAATGCATAATAATTCTCATATATCTGCATTAATATTCAACTACTATCATCTAAACGCATTACTTATGCTTAGGTATCCTTGATTACTGCAAAATTCATCAATTCTATGAAAAGTCAAGTTTTTCTACTTTGAAGATTAGTTTTCGCAAAAAGCATAACTTCTAATTTAATTCTCTAAAACTTTAAGGTTCAAGCACGTAGTTTAATTCCAATACCACCACATTTTCTACACCATATTATTTCCCCATAGCACTCTACAGTGACACTAGTCCATGTTTTTCTCTTCCACATATTAAATGTAAATGTGTCAATTTGCATGAATACTTATCTATTATGTTTTAAAGCATTACTCTAAATTCTCATTTTCATGTAATTTTCTATCTAATGTGTACAACGTGTAACTTCCAAATTTGTGTTTTCATTTTGCTTGGTCATGTATATATTTTCAAGATTCATGCTCTAATAACTGTTTTTGCTTACTTTTCTTATTGGCATGGACCTAAATCTACAGAGAGGCTTGACCAGTATAATTCCAGTCTGTGGCAACCCTCATCATTATGAATGTCGAAACTAAACATTTGGAAAACAAAGTCTTCCAAAGACACATCAATAATTTCCCACATCGCAGGCTGTGACCCTGACACCAGAATTCAATTTTGCAAATTTTTATTCTGTACTTGTATAACCCTAATCTCGCCACCTTTCCGTATTTTGTAATCCTGAATGTATCTGTAACTTGTTAAAATGTAACTTTTACTACAAGTACCTATAATTAGATTTCCATTCTTCCGTGCTACTCTCGTTCCTTATGTAATTTACTTTGTTTTATTGTAAAGTGCTCTGAAACGTCTGGGTAAAGTTTGCCCTACATAAAAATGCAAAAATGAATAAATTAATAAATAAAGCATAATAATTGCCTTAAAATAGTGAGTCTCACTGATGTCATCCAAAAGAAGTCCGGGGGTAACCATTAGGTGAGTTTAAGTAAGAGATTTATTTAAACTTAGTTACAGGTCAGGTTTAGATGGTATGTAAAAGATATGAAGTTGAGCAGTTCAGCCCCACCAGGAGCAGCATCCTTGCTGCTCAGCCCACACACTCCAACTGTCTTTCTCTCCACTCCACCAGGCACTCCAGCATTCTACTCCCTCATCAAGCATTCTAGCATTCCACATACACATCACATTCATACTGGATGAACAGCAGGGAATGGGAAACCAGGGAAAGGATGCATTATAAGAAATCAACGTGTAACACATCCCCTTCCCTTAGGAAACAGTAAATAATGATTTCTACAACGATGGACAATAAAAATCCATTGCGAAAGAGAAAAATACAATATATAAATGATAATTGCAAATTTGAGTTATTTACAATAGAAGTTCAGTGCGAATGAAACATATGCAGTATACAAATGATAACTGCAAATTTAAAAGACCTAGGGATAGGAGGATTCTCTAGTTTCCAACAATACTGAATAAAAACAGAAATTACCTAGTGGTAATATTGTGCACGACTGGGAGAGTGGAGGACACCAGTGAGGTGTAATTCCCTCACCACTCGCCCACTTCTGCACACCACACATACCTGAGACAAAAAGTTCCAGATAAAAACACAGTACAGGGTACACGACCCCTCAACGCACGTCTAAGTATACAAATGTACAGGGTACACAACCCCTCAACTCACCCTTAGGTGAAAAACCAACTGTACAGGGTACACAACCCTTCAAAGCACACCAAGGTAAAAACAACTGCACAGGGTACACGACCCTTCAACACACACCTAGTTTAAAACAACTGCACAGAGTACACAACCCTTCAACACAAAACAACTGTGCAGGGTACATGATCCTTCAACACACACCTAGGTAAAAACAACTGCACAGGGTACACAACACTTCAACATACGTCTAGGTAAAAACAACTGCACAGGGTACACGACACTTCAACACACACCTAGATAAAAGCAACTGCACAAGGTACACAGCCTTTCAACACACACCTGGGTATAACAACGGCACAGGGTGGAGGACCCCTGTACACATATCCCCAGGTAAAACAACTACACAGGGTACACGACCCTTGTTTGAACACCTGGCTAAAACAACCAAGGTCATACAATAGCATATGGTACACTTTCACCCACTCAATAAAATTCAATTATTTTTTTTAAACAATGCCAGACACCTTACATGAAAACATGTAAGGTAAAGATTCACAACACATGGACGACACACAGAAATAAATTAAAAGTATGCCACATATTTCTCAAGATCCGAATAAATGCATAGACCTCCCAAAGCAAGCATGTCATAATACATGTGGACAGTAAATTAATGATAGTAAGCCATCACAACATTGTCCCCGGTGAGCGACGTCTCACCTGAAACACTTCACAGCATACAAGATCCTTGAAGAAATTTCCATGTGTGTCATAAAACATAGTAGACAGTCCAATCCGTGCATTGTAACTCGGAATCAAAGTACCAGAGGTTTGGTTTTCACAGATGAACCACCCGACGTGATGATCCTCAGTTTTCAGTATTCAACATGAGACGTCAATTCCTCATAGAATACGGCCCTGCGTGGTTATTCAAAAGGTGTGTGGGTAGATGCCCACAGATCCAGGAGCACTTCCTAGACTCAACAAAGCACCACAGTTCGCATTCTAGTCTTCTCCTTTCATGACATCACCAAGTATTCGTATCAATTTCAAGTGCAATCAAAAAATGTAATTGACTGACCGTTAAAAAATGTGTCCTCTTTAAAACACTTTGTTTAGTTTTCTGAGCCCTTCAAGGCACAGGCCCAGCCCATCTCAAACATCAGTTTCAGTGGTATGTGCCCAATAGTTCGTTACGCTCTTCAGGAGCGAAATTAGCAGTAGTACCACCTATAAAAAAAGTTAGATGGGAAGGCAAAAGTTTTGCCGTTGGTGCAGCTAAGGCCTGGAACAAGCTACCTTTCTATGTGAGAAATGTTCATGATCTATTGGCCTTCAGGAAGGCATTGAAAACATGGTTGTTCTAAACACCACCCAGGCAGCAATCTACGAAAGTCCGGAGGACTGCAGCAAGCGTCAGGACACCTCAGGGTAACCGTGCGCTGTATACGTTTTCCTAACATAACATAACATAACATCGCCGTCTTCCACAAGTGCTGAGTTTACATTCCTGCACTCGCGCAGAACTCGTGCCGATCTCAACAATGCAACACAGTTGGTGTATGTGCCACGCGGCCTCCAGGGGCTCGCATTCAAAGACCTGGGTTCTATCCTACTGTCGGTCCCAGATGGTCTGACAGTGGAAGGGGATCTCAACTCAGCGGTCTCCGGCACAATGGACAGACACTCTCCCCGAGAACTACGCTCCTCAAATCGCTGGCTCCCAGACTTCTTCCAGACTCTGGGACTGACCGCTGCCTGGCGAACCTATCACCCTGACACCATCCAAAACACCTACCACTCAGGTGCTCACCATAGTCAGTCGCAAATTGACTATTTACTGATCCCAGGGGCCGATATCGCTCACGTTCAGGAAGTCAGACACATGGCACGGGGAATATCGGATCATTCCCCGATGTGGGCCCAGTTTGTTATTGGACAGCATAGAATAGGAAGAGTCACCCCCATTAACCCCTGGCACCTCGGTAACCTGGAGGTTCGTAAAGCACTGCATGAAGCAATGGAGTTCTATTTTCAGTACAATAAAGGATCGGTACGCTCTCACCAGACACTGTGGGAAGCATTTAAAGTTGTAATAAGGGGACAATCACTCTCCCATATAGCGGGGTGCAGAAAGAGAAAGTAAAAGAGGAAGTTGCCTTAGAAGAAGACATCCTCCGTCTGGAGGAAGAGCTAGAGGGGGGTGCACATCTGACAGACTCCATATCCTGCAACTGAAGAGAGATAGCTACAAGGCCATAGTGACAGAAAGAGCCAAGCATTGGGAAGAGAGACACTGGGCAGAATATATGACCTTGGGGACAAGGCGGGGAAACTCATTGCATGGTTGGATAAGACAGAACTTGCGAGTAGACTGGTACCTGAGTTGACTGGCAGTGTGGGACAACTGATCACTGACCCCCAGGAGATAGCTAACACATTTGCAGCTCATTATCGGGAAATATATATTGTTTGCAGATGGCATACACATTACGCGATTCTCAAGATCTCCTCAAAGGCATTGCCCTGCCAACCCTTTCGGCTGACGACTTAAAGTTCTTAGAAGGAGATCTTACTACTGATGAGATAGCCCAAGCAATCAGAAGCCTCAGATCCGGGAAGGCCTTAGGCCCTAATGGCCATGTTTGATGAAAGTAAGGAAAAGGGGGAACTTCCATGAGACTAGAGGATCATTACGCTGGTCACTATACATGAGGAAGGACTGACTGTGCCTCATATAGGCCAATTTCTTTACTGAATGCGGAGCCTAAGATCTTAGCTAAACTCCTTGCTACTAGGCTAGTCAAGGTGATAGACAGGCTGGCCCACCCAGACCAATCGGGCTTCATGCCCCAGCGTAACACTGCATTAAACCTGCGCTGGGTGCACGGAGTAATGGGGAGGGCGGCCACTATTCGAGAGGCGGCAATATTCGTATCACTGGATGCCACAATGGCATTTGACACGGTCGAATGGCCATATCTTTTTGCAGTCCTCGCAAAAATGGGATTCGATCCCTGATTCATCCAATGGGTAAAGCTCCTCTACTCAGAACCTTTAGCCCAAGTGGTTGTGAACAACCAAAAGTCGGAAGTATTCACACTGAGTAGAGAGACTTGTCAGGGCTGCCCACTCTCCCCCCCCCCTGTTTGCGGTGGCCTAGGAGCCCTTGGCATCCTGGGTGCGTAGGGATCCAGTGATACGTGGACTGCGATGGGCGAAAACCTGGGAAGACTGCATCTCACTGTATGAGGACGACATACTCCTATTTTTGGCCTCCCCAAAGGCGTCCCTCGTGTCGGTACTTGACATATTTTCAACCTTTGGCAGATACTCCGGCTACTCGATTAACGGGAGTAAATCTATACTATATGTCCAGAATGGTCCCCAGCCTGATCTCCCCAGGGGATGCCCGGTTCAAGTCACCACAATAGGCTTTAAGTACCTAGGCATCTATATTACAGCTGATCCCATGCACAGATTTGCTCATATTCTCCTCCCGCCCCTACAGCGATTGAAGCGGAATATGGTACGCTGGAAAGCGCTTCCACTCTCACTGCTGGGCAGGGCATCACTATTTAAAATGATGTCCTTGCCTCGCTTTCTATACGTATTGCAGAATTCCTCTGACCGAGTCCCTGCAAGCTATTTTAGAGAAATCAAAAGCCTGCAGAGAAGCTTGTTGTGGAGTGGGAAACCACACATAGTGCTCACTAAACTTAACCTCAACTGATATGATGGGGAAATTGGCCTTCCTGACCTTAAAAAATATTACTGGGCAGCTCATTTGGCCGCCATCAACCACGGAACGTATTGACGTGCAGACGACCCGTGCTATGCAATGGATAGGTGGTTGCTGCCAGGAGGGAACTATAATAGGGCTCTAAATTCAAAGAATGGGAAACGTCATCTGACGGGACCGACTAAACATTCGGGGCAAGTCTGGCATGCTCCCAATAGAAGCCTGGAGTGGGAACACAAAGTAACATTGGCAACCCCCCTGTGGGACTCAGAAATACTTGGGATTTTGTGGAAGTCGAAGTGCTTTTGACAAGTGGGACCTCATAGGTATTGTTAAGATAGGTGACCTCTGGGTAAAAGTTAAAACGTTTATCTCCTTACAGTAAGATCATGACATGGCCACCACAGAACACTTTAGATACATGCAGGTTCGTCATGCACTACAAACACACCTCCAGAATGGAGTCACCTCCCCAACTCCTCGCCTCTCGAGGACAGGATATTAGACGGCTACCAAACGACGAAAGCCATTGCGCTAACCTATAAAAAGCTGGTTAATAACTCCAGTGACCCGCTCCGATGCACAAGAGAGAAATTGAAATGGATGGCATAATCCTAGATGATAAGGACTGGGTGGTGGCAGTGGCCTGCCCGTGGGAGGTAGCTATATCAGCTAGATTGCGACTGGACCAGCTTAAAATATTACACCGAATATACATAACAGGGCCATGACTAGTGGAAATGAGGAAGGGGGAAGGCTGAGACTGCAGGAGGCACTGTGGGGTTAGGGAACTTTCCTGCATATACTGTGGGAATGTGTACATATCCAACGATACTGGCGGAAAATACATGACATTCTCAGTGAGGTACTCACGCTTGCTATTCACACAGAAGCCAAACGATGTCTCCTGAATGTGTGGGAACGCACTGACCTCCACAATAAGCATATTATATGGGTTACACTGGGTCTAATGGTAGCAAAGAGGAATATCCCCCAGCTGTAGGGGGCCACACATGTACCAACCATAGCCGCCTGGATGAGGGATATGGATTGGTGTATGTTCCTGGAAAAGAAAGTGTATGTGGTGAGGGGGTGTCCCCAAAAATGGTCCCATGTCTGGAATGATTGGAATGTATTTCGAGGTAATATTTGTACCCCCCAACCATTCCGACACATGATGATCCACCATCGCTGTAAATAAGATACCAAACAGCAATCATGACTCATGTACCTACCTGACAGTAATTGTAATATATCAAGCAATTTTCATACTGTGATGTACCTTATGATGTTGATTCTCACTTGTTTAATAAAATGAATTTCAAAAACAAACAATGCAAGACATTTCTCACCGAAGGCTTGCTGAGTCAATGCTAAATCCACGAGTTGAGCATGGTAGCATCGCAGCGGATTCAGATGTCCCACGAACACCACACCAAATGGTAAGGTGGCACGCTCTCTAATGTTAAACACTTGCAGCCAAGGTTCGATTGTTACCTCCGATGGCTGGCGCTACACGGGCTCCCAGAAAATTCAAATGTACGCACAGTCAAAGTTTGTTGGGTGTGTATATAGACAGCACACGCCGCACCTTTGCCAAACAATACATCATGGAGAAAACTCACCAATATATTGACATGCGTGAAAGACACCAGGCTGTCTGTTTCTACAAAATTCACGATGCAGCTGGCTTCTCAGTGAACACAGCTGATGCACCCAAGTTCAAAGCAGGAAACCCAACATAAACATTAAGCACTGGAAAAGCTGCTAGATGGTCACCGCACAATACTTGGACTGTCCCAATGCCCCAGATCTGTCCAAACACATTGGCAGTACTTTCTCACATGAAGAATGGTACAGCACACTTATTTATTCACTGCATGCTGCAGTAGGTTGTTTGAAGACCAGCAAGTTTCAAGTCACTAAATGTCTGTTGTATCTTACCCATGCCACCCCTCCTGCAACCCAGCGCATGGTACCATCCTCTCCCCTGCGCGTGAACCTTTCCTCGTTCTCCCCTTCCCATTGGTTCCCCCACATTCCATTCCTTTCCCATCTGATAACGTTGACACCAACTGTCATTACTGATGTTCCGTTTACCTACGCACCACCACCGTGTGGGGCTGTTGTAATAAACCTATCTTTACACTTCTTCAGCTTGCAGACTACTTTGTAACAGTGGCGACGAGGTTATCAGCGGAACTACAGCCTCACACCGTGGCACAGCTGATGGACTTTCACTTTGCTGTAATCGATAATCTATCGATTCATTGGAGCAATTCTTCTCACCTGGGGAATTCCGGTGCCCTCTCTTCATAGCGGACGAAGACGTGGACCGCAAAGCTGTCGAGGGTGAAGTGGCCGTGTGTCTTCATTCGAGATTTGAGCATCTCACAACGACCGCCTGCTGCGCGACACGGAGGTAGGACCGCTACTATACTTGTGGGACTCCCCTTCGCGTGTGCCACCTTAACGTGCTCGACGCTCTTCCCTGGCGTACTTCGATTCCTGTCAGTGGTGCATGCGCTTCCCTGCGCATTCGAAACGGAAATTCCTGTCAGCTGCTTTCGCGCCTGTGATTCAACGCATCTGCGCATGCCTGGTGACGCGTGACGTCACTGGAACGCAGCGCTGGAGGCCATTTTGAAAAAAAAATACTTCATTTGAAATCGTTCGTTTTCTTCAAGTCAGTGTTCGAGCCTGGCCTATGCTCTGAATCCGTTTGACTTTGCCTGATGTGTTTATAAAAAAAAAAATAAAAAAAAGCGTCACAAAACACTGAGTAAGCAATTACTTGAGCCCAATCTTATTGATTGAAGACAACAGGTTTACCCTTCACTAGTGTAGTGTACAAAGTGACATTGGAATCCTCGCAGTGTGAATCTTGAGCACATAATTCATCTATCGTCATGTGTGCTCTCAGTTCCTTGAATCTTTCGCAACCCCAGGCATTTCTACCTCTTAAAGGTGCACCTTGCATGCCTTGGAAAGAGTGGAAAGAGTATTTTGTTAATTACATTGAGACAGTTGAGGATGATGACTTCACTGCTGTTAAGAAGAAAAAAGTACTTTTGTACTGCTTGGGTCCTGGTGGACTTAAGACCTATAATAACATAGAGAAGAAGGTAAGAACAGGTGATAATGTTTACCAACATGCCCTAGACGACCTAGACAATCACTTCTCGCCAATTGTGTGCGTTGCTGTTGATCGGTACAAATTCTCTAGAAGAAAGCAAGGAAAAGATGAAAGCGTTGAGGATTATGTTGCTGCTCTGAACAACTTGGCCTTGACCTGCAGATTCGGAGCACTGCAGGAAGAGTTTGTGCGAGATCAAATAATAATGCACGCGAGCAACCCCAACATCCAAGATAAACTTTGGGTCAATGGCGAGGCTTCCTTGAAGGAGGTTGTTGCCCTTGTCAAGAAAGCGGAACTTACTGGCAGATGTGCCAAAGCAGTAATTGATGAACCAGTGGAAATAAAAGCTATTAGGTCCTCCAATGCAAGTAAATTCAAACAGAAAGGAAACAAAAAAGAAATGAGTCATGATCATTACAAAAGAAGTGAACCAAGCAGATCAAAGCATAGCAATGATAGACGCAATACTACAAGAGACAATGATTTTCCTGAACTTAAATGTTATCGCTGTGGGTCCCCAACCCATCTAGCCGACTCTAAAAGGTGTCCAGCCCTACATCAAAAATGCTTGTCGTGCGGAATGACTGGTCACATCGCCAAGGTTTGCAACAGAAAAATGTACAAACAAAGCAAACAGGTACGACAAATTCATGAAGAAAGTGATTCAACCGAAGAAGATTCAGAGTATTCTGACTCCGACAATGTCAGCTATGTTTTCTCTATTGAATATGATGTGTTAGAACTCACGCCAACAAAGAAAAAAAAACCCATGTGTGATGTCAATTTGGGAGGCGTGACAGTCAATCTGATGGCAGACTCTGGTTCTCCCTTCACGATTATCAACGAAAACGTTTGGAAGCAATTCACGGATAAAATTGGCTCAACTCTGGAAAAACCCAAGGTCATCGCTAGAAGCTACACGGGAAACAACATAGAATTCCTAGGAACACGTGATCTGGAATTTGAATTTAAAAACCGGAAAGCATTTTGCCGACTTTATGTTGCAAAAAAAGGCCCCTCTGTCCTTGGCTGGAGTGACCAAGCTGATCTAGGCATCATGCTTGATCCCAATAGTGATGATCCCGTCTTGTCCATAAATGATTCCTGTAAATTGACAATACAAAAAGACTTTCCCGAAGTGTTCTCAGGTAAAGTTGGGCTTCTTAACAGTTTCGAACACAAAATTGAGCTCAAGGACTCAGCTGTTCCTTGCATTCACAAGGTAAGACATCTACCAGTGTCAGTGAGAAGTGATGTTCAAACTGAACTAAACAGACTTGTCAAGGAGGGCATTATAGAAGTTGTGGAATCGGCGGAGTGGGTTTCCCCCTTGGTAGTTGTTAAACGTCCCAATGGGAAAATCAGACTCTGCATCGATCTCAGGGACCTCAATAAGAACATTATTGTTGATCAATATCCCCTACCACGCATATGTGAAATGTTCAGTGCCACCAATGATATGTGTGTATTTTCCATTATCGACTTGAAATCCGCATACCACCAGACCCCTTTGCATGCAGACAGTAAAAAATTCACAACCTTTATCACACCCTTTGGTTGCTATCGGTTCACCAGGGTACCATTTGGCTTGGCCTCTGCCGCAGCACTTTTCCAAAGGGTCATGACATCCATTTTGGAAGGTGTTGAGGGTATCAGGTTTTTCCAAGATGATATCCTGGTCATGGGCAGTAACCAATCGGATCATGACACACGCCTTAGACAAGTGTTTTGCAAACTGAAAATGCATGGTTTAACATTTGAATTAGACAAATGTAAAATCTCACAGGACAAAGTGGTTTACCTTGGACACACCATCAGCCGAGAAGGGATCAAACCCAAACAAGGTTTAGTGGATGCCATCCTGAATGCCCCATGTCCCTCAAGCAAAGAAGATGTAAGAGCCTTTCTCGGCTTGACGGAGTATTACTCCAAATTCATAAGGAATTTCTCTGAAAAAACCTACAGCATAAGACAATTACTGAAAAACAAAACCAAATTTGTCTGGTCACCGGACTGTCAGGACACCTTTGTTTCCATCAAAAAGGAAATCAGCGAGGCGCCTTTCCTCAAAGGTTTTGACCCCAAGGCAGATATCTACCTAACTACAGATGCAAGCAACAAAGGTATTGGAGCTGTGCTAGCACAGAAGGACTCATCTAACCAAGAATGGGTCGTAGCCTTTGCCTCCAGGTCGCTCACCTCTGCGGAGGAAAAGTACTCTGTCATTGAGCGTGAAATGCTGGCTTGTTCATGGGCGCTCAATTACTTCAGAGCATATGTGTGGGGATACAATATCCATCTCCGCACAGACCACAAACCGTTAATCAAGATACTGACCGCCTCTGGTCTACAAAATGCTTCACCAAGACTCAGCAAAATGTCGATCAAGTTGTTGGATTACAACTACTCAGCTGAATATTGGCCAGGGGTGAAAAACAAAATTGTGGATTTCCTCAGCAGACTACCCCTGCCTCACACGGAAAGCATGATCGCCCAAGAAGACGAGGAGAAGGTAGCTCTGCTCTTCAACACTGACCTGGATGGAATATCAGCGGAAGAATGGGGCCAACACATGTCGCGCGACTCCACTCTGCAAATAGTATGCCAATTCATCAACTCCGCATGGCCAGATAAGCGCAACCTACAGGACAATGTCAAGGCGTACTGGGAAACTAGGAATGAACTCAGTTTGGAAAACGGCGTGTTGTACAGGATGGGTAAAGCCATAGCCCCAGCCACGCTCAGAGACAAAATCCTAAGTTTATGTCACGTTGGCCACCTTGGCATCACCAAAACTAAGCAGCGAGTCAGGGCAAGTTATTGGTGGCCGGGCATTGACAAGCAAATTGAGGTCCAGGTCAGGAACTGTATGGAATGCTGTGACTCGGACAAAACTCTCAAAACTTCAAAAGTCAGTCTCTCTCCGATTCAACCCCCGCAAATGGCATGGGAGAAATTGGGTTTGGACATTGTGGGGCCCATAGAAGGACATAGTGGGGAAATCAAGTACATCCTGGTGGCAATAGATCACTTCTCCAAGTGGCCAGAAATTAAGATCGTAGAGGAAATTGACAGCTCCAAATGTATAGACTTCCTGGACAAGCTCTTTCTCAGTGAAGGTTTACCCAAATCCGTCCTCACCGATAATGGCCGGCAATTCTGTTCCGAAGCATTCAAGTCATTCCTTGCTAGGAACTGTATCACCCACCACACCACTTCAATTTATCATCCAGAAGGAAATGGCCTCACAGAACGATTCAACCGTGTCTTGAAAGGACACATACAACTATCCAGAAATGCAAACTTAAACTGGGAAGAGGAAATATACAAACTTATATGGGCATTCAGGATTGCTCCTTGTGCAAGCACACGCACAGCACCATTCATTCTCATGAGAAGCAGACAGCCCATGAGCATGGATCTGGGGTGGATGTCTGAATCCAAACAAATTGAATGGTCACCTGAAAACATAAGGAATAACATCATCAAGGCACAGAAGTACTACAAAGAATGGTATGATTCTAAACACAGCGCAAAAGATCATTCATTCAAGGTTGGCGACCTTGTGAAAGTTCGTTTGGAAAAAAAAGTAAAGAAAGGAGAAAGCAGATATACCGCCCCACTTCACATTGACGAACTGTTTAACAATGCGGCAAGACTCAGTGATGGGAAAGTCTGGCACATGAGCAGACTGGCGAACTATCATCCCAGTGACAAGGCCCAGGGTCAACAGCAGCATGTTACCGTTAACAATGATTTGTGGGTAGATGTCGATAGATCTAGTGTTGATGAGAATAATAGGTCTAGAAACAACAGCACATGTGACCTCCAATCTGACTCTGACTCTGATGATGGTCAATCGACAGATCGGTCTGCAGGTGTCAATCCCAGCACTTCGACTTGTAATCGGAGTTGTCAGGATGACCCTCATTCGGATTCTGAAGTTGCGTCTGATGGTCACAGACTCAGTGGTAGGTTCGGCAGAACTAATCTTGACTCTCATTCGGATACCGAATGTGCACCACACGTACCCGTGGCCTCTGGAAGGTTTGGCAGAACCATCCGTAGACCCAAACGTTTAGAAGATTATGTGTGTGACTAATCACCCAACTGTTTATGCACCCTCCTGCTTATTGACACCGCATCCTGTGGCATTGTTGCCAAAACTCTCAAGAGAGGAAGATGTGTTGTATCTTACCCATGCCACCCCTCCTGCAACCCAGCGCATGGTACCATCCTCTCCCCTGCGCGTGAACCTTTCCTCGTTCTCCCCTTCCCATTGGTTCCCCCACATTCCATTCCTTTCCCATCTGATAACGTTGACACCAACTGTCATTACTGATGTTCCGTTTACCTACGCACCACCACCGTGTGGGGCTGTTGTAATAAACCTATCTTTACACTTCTTCAGCTTGCAGACTACTTTGTAACAATGTCATTTCTAAAGGTTGTCGATCTTTAAACCTCACTGGTTAGTGTCCAATTCATGTTCACATCCCTTGATGTAAGAAAGGTCAAACGCCCTAGGAAGGCTGTTGTAGTAACAAGGTTTCATTGTTATTGTTTGATGGGTTGGAATGTTGAACTAGGGGATGTCATCAGAATGGTATCATTGTAGTGCTCTGGAATGTATTGCCTCACTCTGAGGTCGCCCTGCTACAGTGCTTCATACACCTTGTTACCTGTGCACTTCAATAAAGAAGATTACCGACTACAGCTTTTAAGTGTGGTTACTACAGTTATTTTGGCGACGAGCTGTCTACTCTAAGAACCCTCTTTCAACCAACACTGGCCATGTTGCAAGAAGGAACGGAATTCGTTACTGGAGGTCTCAGAAAAATTCCCTGTATTTTGCCTTGTGGCTCTGTGCCGTGATTGGAAATAACTTGGATCATCGGCTTGGCGGTTGGGAGTAACATCACTAAATTTCAAGTAAGTGTAACTTTATCCTGTTACCAGTTACCAACAGTCATCTTTAAAGGTAAGCCATCTATTCAAATCCTGCATTGCTGCATGCCACTGCAACCTCTCTGCATTGTCAATTCTTGCACGCGTCTTTTGTTCTGCGCGTTCCTCAGTTGCCACGGAGGTGTGTCCTTTGAACGCATCCAGCAACCCAGGAGAAAGACTGATTCATGCAACGTTGTTACGCTAGTGGGCACGCACGGAGGCCATCTTTGAATACTGTAAGTATTTTGGATGTGAAAGGAGTGTCACTTCATTGGAGAGTCGTTGTCTCTTGATCGGAGTTCTTTTGGTTCCAGTGTTCATTTCATTCTACTTTACAAAAGTTATGGTATCGGATTATATTATTTACATTTTTATTCACCAGAAAGGTGTATGCAGAGCCATTTTGCCTTGTCCAGTCTAATTCAGTGCTTATGTGAAGCTTTACTTCTCCTGGACATTGCGTTTCTGGGAAAATACTTTATCTTTTGGCTGACTTGGTCTACATTTGCTTTAAAATTTCAAGTATTATACGCTTCATACTACACCACTTTCTCTACTGCACAAGTCATGTCTACTAGTGGAACAAGCACATCTACTAGTGGAACCAGCACAGCAGTAGGTGATTTCAATCATTCTATGTGCAAAAATTCCCGAAGAAACTTTTACCCACACCTGGAGAACAGTTGGTTGCTTGGAATGACTGAAAAGAGTATTTTCTTAACTATATTGCCAACCTGGAAGACATCAGTGGAAATTTCTCTCCTGAAGAAAAAAAAGGATTTTAATGTATTCTTTGGGTCCTGAAGGGTTACGTGTCTACAATGAATTACAAAAGCAGGAGAGAGTGGGGGGGGGGGGGGTGATATTGATGTTTTTAAAGCAGCCATGTTAGAGCTTGATGATCCTTTTTCTCCTCCAGTGTGCATTGCTGTCACAAAACACGCTTTCTTTCACAGAAAACAGGAAAAACATGAAGGAATTGAAGAGTATGTTTCTGCATTAAAATAATTAGCGAGTAAGTGTAGATTTGCACAATTGTATGATGAGTTCATCCGTGACCAAGCTGTCATGTATACAAAAAATAAAAGCATGCAAGATAGATTATGGGTGGAAGGCGAAGGGTGTTTGAAGGATATTGTTGCAATGGTAAACAAGCATTGGCATAGCCAATAGGTCTCGCTTTTTGAACCCTAAAAGTATTTAGTAATGCAGCAGAATATCCTTGGTGCAACAACACCAACTGTTGCATGGCTAAACACTTATTAGGTCCCAAATGCGAGACCTATTGGCTATGCCAATGCTTGTTTGGTTTAGGCACGGGGCAATTAAGACATTTTCTCAGATTCACAGGTTGGTCAGTGCTGCTGGGACTCAAACCTGGCTCCTCAGTCAGCTGTCCTCAATTGTAACCTCTGTGTGCCGGTTGTGGGTGCAGATTTAGAACGCCTGTGGCACTGTACATGTAATAAACAGCACAGGTTCGATCACACCATCTCCTGATCCATATGAGCATATGTTAAGGGATGCATGCAGAAACACTGCCATTGGATTAAATCTGTATGTATAATACCAAAGTCCAGCACAGCTAGCAGATTGGGCGCTCTTTGACTGAGATATGTGCTGCCCTGTGCAGCAGTGAGTATGCAGGCACACATAGAGATATTGCTGGTAATTGTACAGCCTCTATTGTGCTGTAGTAACCCTAACAGAACCGATGTGTTGTACAGCAGAGTCCTTTCATTAAGAACAATAGTGTGTAAGAGTTCAGATAGTAATCAATGGTATGTCTCACGTGTGTCTGCCACCAAGAGCCTGGTCTGCAATCTGCACTGCACAGCACTCTAAGTAACCATAGCACGTCTGTGAGTATAAAGCCTCTATGCCACATGCTGCATATCATCACGGAGTGCACACTAACAACACTTTATACAAACACGACATTTGTTTTTGGAACCCAGAGGGTTCAATTAGTACTTTGTGCAAGGTGGTATTGTGCTGTGCACAGTACAGTCGCTATCAAGTACATAGCGTGCGCTACACAGACTGTTCATCGTTTTGTGAAAAATACGATGTGCTGCCCACTGAACTGTGCATGCTGAGGCATACGACGTGCTGAATTGGCTATACAAAAAAATGCAGTGTTCCTAAGAATGTACAAAAGCCATTTCCTGCAAATATACAAAATGTATTTCCGTAGACCCCACCCGGTATTCTATGCCACATGCGATGGTAAACTGCTAAACACCAAGAACATAGGCTGGACTCAACAGACCCGTATACACGCATATTAACATACACTGTGCAGTGAGTCAGAGCAGGCACAACGCGTTTGTAAAACACTACAATAGCAGTAAAAGCACTCGCCAAAGCAGCGCCTTTCAAGCGCCACAAGCACAAAACACATGCATATTGTTGCCATGTGCTGGATTAGGTTTTAATCTTATGTTTTGCTATTTTAATTTTGCTACAGAACTTGTATGAAAACATTTTGTTTTGCCAAACACACATTTTTATTACTCGTTTGCCAGACAGACCACTAAAAGGAGCCAGTAGGGGGTTAGCAGAGGAGAATTTTGCACAGGATACATTGGGTGGTCAGGAGTAAATAAAACTAGGTGTGAGAATGCGGCCAACAAATAATTAAAATGTATTAAAATCACTGTCAGTGGCAGAGGCATACTTACACAGTGCAATGATTACCCGGAAGGCTTCTTGGCTCAAAGTAAAAAAAACATAGAAAAACCAGCAATGGCAAAGACAATAGGTCTTTCCAATGCGAGATCAAGCTGGCTTTCTCAATGTTTCTTTCACCATATTGTACAGCAGTGCTGGCTTCCAACGCTAGCTTGGTCATACAGCTTTTTTTCTTTACCTTCAGCCATGTTGCAACATGGCTAAAAACATTGGCAAAGCCAATAGATCTCACATAGGCAAAACCTATTGGCTTTGCCAATGCTTGTCGCAATTTGCACTTCAAATGATGCAACACATATTGTGGCACGAATATTGACTTAATTTCACCAAATTCCAGCAACTCCCCCCACTTGGTGATTCCAGCCCCTTTCAATGGAAGGGCTGAGTCTTTCAGACATTCTGGTGTTCCTGGGGATCACTGACCAAATATCGAGGGACAAAATCTAGACTACCCCAAATATAGATTCCAAAATATCGACAGACAGAATATCGAATTCCTATCTACAAACAGGTAAGTACTAAAATATCGAACCCAAAATATCGTTTATATATATATATACTTTGTAAAAATATTGAATTTCTTAAAAATAATGTAAAATTAAAAAAATATTAAAAATAAATAGCTAAAATATACTTAAAAATACTTAAATTACCTTAAAATTATTAAATAACTAAATTAACTTATAAAATAAATATACAATCATATCTGTTAAAACATATATATATATTAACATAATATTAATAAAAAAATACACAATAATATTACCGTAGGATAGCGTAGGGGTAAAAATTACTATTCCCACTCCAGAGAGTGCAACAGTAGGGAAAGCGTTGGATAGCGTAGGGGTAAAAATTACTATTCCCACTCCAAAGAGTGCAATAGTAGGGAAAGCGTTGGATAGCGTAGGGGTAAAAATTACTATTCCCACTCCAGAGAGTGCAACAGTAGGGAAAGCGTTGGATAGCGTAGGGGTAAAAATTACTATTCCCACTCCAGAGAGTGCAACAGTAGGGAAAGCGTTGGATAGCGAGGGGTAAAAATTACTATTCCAACTCTAGAGGGGGCAACAGTAGGGAAAGCGTTGGATAGCGTAGGGGTAAAAATTACTATTCCCACTCCAGGGAGTGCAACAGTAGGGAAAGCGTTGGATAGCGTAGGGGTAAAAATTACTATTCATACTCCAGAGAGTGCAACAGTAGGGAAAGCGTTGGATAGCGTAGGGGTAAAAATTACTATTCCCACTCCAGAGAGTGCAACAGTAGGGAAAGCATTGGATAGCGTAGGGGTACAAATTACCATTCCCACTCCAGAGAGTGCAACAGTAGGGAAAGCGTTGGATAGCGTAGGGGTAAAAATTACTACTCCCACTCCAGAGAGTGCAACAGTAGGGAAAGCGCTGGATAGCGTAGGGGTAAAAATTACTATTCCCACTCCAGAGAGTGCAACAGTAGGGAAAGCGTTGGATAGCGTAGGGGTAAAAATTACTATTCCCACTCCAGACAGTGCAACAGTAGGGAAAGCGTTGGATAGCGTAGGGGTAAAAATTACTATTCCCACTCCAGAGAGTGCAACAGTAGGGAAAGCGTTGGATAGCGTGGGGGTAAAAATTACTATTCCCACTCCAGAGAGTGCAACAGTAGGGAAAGCGTTAGATAGCATAGGGGTAAATTCTACTATTCCCACTCTAGTGAAAATAAATTAATATAATTCACATAATTATCAATTAATCAATTAATAAAAATTAATTATCAATTAAGGATTAAATATCAATTAAAAATTAATTAACAATGTATTCAAAATAAATACCAATAAATTAATTAACATATTTAATTAATTATAATTAAATTACTTCCCACCCTATTCCCCTATAAACCCACAACCCACTACAGACAATAAACTAATTTAATTAACATAATTATCAAATAATCAATTAATACAAATTAATTATCAATTAAGAATTAATTTATTACCAATTACAAATTAATTAACAATTTATTCTAAGTAAATACCAATTAATTAATTAACATATTTAATTAATTATAATTAAATTACTTCCCACCCTATTCCCCTATAAACCCACAACCCGCTACAGAAAATACATTAATTTAATTCACTTAATTATCAATTATTCAATTAATAAAAATTATCAATTAAGAATTAATTAATTACCAATTAAAAATGAATTAACAATTTATTCTAAATAAATACCAATTAATTAATTAACATATTTAATTAATTATAATTAAATTACTTCCCACCCTATTCCCCTATAAACCCACAACCTGCTACAGAATTAAATTAAGCAAAAATTAAATAACATAAATTTAATTACTTAAAATAAATTACAAAAATATATACACTTTTCACACATATACTAACATACAAAACACTTTAAAAAATTCGATATTATTAAAAAATCGATATTTTTAATAAACTATATTATGTACTTCGATATTTTGACTGTCTATATTTTTTAAATCGATATTACATTACTTACCTTCAAAACGATATTTTTGATGTCTATATTCTGTCTATTCGATATTTTGTCCATTCTATATTTTGGAGTCGATATTTAGGTTAGTCTATATTTTGGAATCGATATTTTGACCATTTACCGTTCCTGGGGAGTTCCATATCGGTGCTTGGGGACTATTATATGGATACTACCATTGTTTCCTTGTGTCTGAACATAATTTGAAAGCTGCTCTTGGCATCTTTAATCTAATTTTTTTTAAGGCTATGGAACGCGTGCACGTTTTTAGGGCAAAAGCTGCATCGATTGCTAAAGGTCTTTTTCAACAGCACTTGCGCGCTGCTAGGCGAGACCTAAAAAGGCTGAACTCTTGGTGCATTGTCCAAAATCTACGCTTTCTCATGATAAAAAGGACTCAGCTCAGAGGTTGTAGGAAAGATTTTGGCAAACAAGTCAAGGCAAAAAGTGAACCGTGACTTTGAAGTTGACAAAAAGAAAGGAGAACATTTTGAGCAAAAGAAAATTGGTAATTTTGTATGCTACAGATGTGGTATTTTCTCACACTCTGCTAGATATGAAAGATGTCCTTCTAAATCTGCAAAGTGTATGGACTGTGGTATCATTAGGCATTTTGCCAGAGTCTGCAGAAGGAAATCAAAGAAATAATTTAAAGGTAAAGTTGCTTGTGTACAAGAAGGGGAGGATGATAGTTATTCAAGCTCAAGTGAAGAAGATGTACAGGTTAAATATGTTCAAAAGAAGAATGTGGTACTAAACATTACTGATCGGTCTTCCTTGAAACCCTTATGCTTAGTTTTTCCCTGGTGGTATTACTGTTCAACTTGCAGCGGACTCAGAGTCTCTGTTCACAATTATTTCCCAAGAGGTTTGGAAAAACATTTCACAAATGGTATTGGTGAGCGGTTAGAACCTAATGACATTTCTCCTGAGAGTTTTACGGGAGAAAAAAATGACATTTTGGATTACAGGATGTTGATTTTTCGTTTCAAAGAAAGACATGCAACTGGGAAATCGCATATAGCTAAAGAGGGGCCATCAGTTTTAGGGTAGAAGGACCAGAAATCTTTGAACATAATTCTTGATCCAAACAGTAAGGAGCAAGTTATGGTGTCATGTGATGAGGAGGCTACCAGAAAGTGGGTTTTAAAAGAATTTCCTGAGGTTTTTGCTGGTGGTATAGGTAAACTCAAAGGTTTTACTCACCAAATTCAATGGAAAGAGGGTGCAGTTCCCAAGGTACACAAAGCTCGGAATATTCCTTTTATTGTCAGAGATGAGGTCAAGTGTGAGTTGGAGAAATTATTAAAATCCAATGTTATTGAACCTGTGGAAGCATCCGAATGGGTTTCTCCATTGGTCGTAGCCCGAAAATCCAATGGGAAGGTTTGTTTGTGTGTCGACTTAAGGTATCTCAATAACAATATACTGGTGGATCAGTTCCCTCTTCCCAGAATTGATGAGATGTTATCTTTAACACGGGATGCTAAGTGGTTCTCTACTTTGGACCTTTATGCTGCTTACCACCAGGTTGTTTTGGATACCGAAAGCAGACATTTGACCACTTTTTGTACACCGTTCGGGTGTTATAGATTTAAACGCATGCCTTTTGGATTTGCATCAGCCGCTGCAGTTTTTCAGTGGTTGATGTCAAAATTGTTAGGTCACATTTCTGAAATAGTGTTCTTTCAAGATGACATCTTAATAATGGGAAAGAACAGAACCCATCATGATGCCATTCTCAGGGAGGTTCTTGCTATTCTCAGGGACAATGGTTGGCGGCTGAGAGTAGCAAGTGCAAATTCGCTGAAAAATCTGTTACATATCTAGGGCATGAAATCTGTAACACAGGTATTAACCCCTTCGGTGCTTGCATCGGCCAATGGCCGACGCAAGCACTACCTCCCTGGTGCGGCACACGTCCGTAGGACATCGAAGCTCCGCCCTCTCATTGATTATCCCGCACTGCGGGCGAATTAACTTTGCGGTTAAGGGGTTAAACCTAAGAGCAAACTAGTTGATGCCATTATCAATGCTCCAGTACCCAAATCAAAGGATGAACTTAGATCTATCCTCGGCTTAGCCGAATTTTATTCGAAATTTGTTCATCACTTTTCGCAGAAAACGTATGAAATGTGTTTGCTAAAGAAGAACAAAGCTACTTTTTCATGGAATGATGCTTGTCATAAGTCTTTTGTGGACATCAAGAGGGCCATCTCTAATGCTCCTACTCTACAAGGATTTGATCCTTTTGCTAACACATTTGTCACCACTGATGCCAGTGGTACTGGTTTGGGGGGGTGTATTGTCACAGATGTCGGAGCATGGTAATGAAGTTGTTGTGGACTTTGCATCACGTTCATTGACTCCTACGGAGAAGTACTCCGTTATAGAGCAAGAAACATTGGCGTGTGTTTGGGCCATGGAACATTTCAGGAAATTCATTTGGGAGAAGAAATGTATTTTGCACTCTGATCCTAAACCCTTGACCAAATTACTTACTACAGAAGGTCTTTCAAGGGCTTCAGCAAGAATTGCTAGATTGTCAATGAGACTCCAAGACTTTGTTTATGAGGTACAATATGTTCCAGGGGTTAAAAACGTAATCACTGATTTCCTTAGTAGACTTTAGATACCTCTAAAGGAAATTGACCATTTGTGTGGCTAGTGTGTTTTCTGACATGTCTGGTTTGCATAAGAGTGAGTGGGAAGAAGAGTACAAAAAAGATGAAATTGTACTTACCGTGAAAAAATAAGATTACTAATGGTTGGTCTAGAGACTGCAAAGGCAGAACTGAGTTGAGAGCTTTCTGGGAAGTACGGGATGAATTGAGTGTGGATGGTGAGTTTGTCTGTAGAGGTGAAAAAATGATACCCCCAAAGGAATGCTGCAAAGGACTGTTTTAATTGGTCATGGAGGACATCCTGGAGTGTGTCGCACCAAAAGGAACATTAAGGCGTTGTACTGGTGGCCCTGAGTGGATTTGGAAATTTAAAGATTTGTACGTTCCTGTGTTAACTGTGAATACTCGGACAAAACTAAAAAAAAACTCAATCTCCCTATGTCTTCTCTGTGTCCTAATCTGCCGTGGGAAGATGTTGCATTAGATATTATGGGACCTGTTTTGTGGCAAGATGGTGTAACCAAGTGCGTTTTGGTTCTCATACACCTTTATTCTAGTTGGATTGAAGTAGCGGTGGTCAAGAAAGTTGACACTGAAACTGTTATTAACTTTCTGGAAAAATGCTTCCTCAACAGAGGTTTTTCCTGCGTCCATTCTAACAGACAACGGTGTCCAATTTAAATACGACATGATGAAAAGATTTATGGATTTCACTGGCATTGAACAGAGATTTACAGCCTTATATCATTCCAGAGGTAACTCTTTTGTGGAGAGAGTGAACAGGGTATTAAAAGGGTGTTTTACAATTGGCTTGTAGGGGAAACAAAAATTGGAGTGATGAACTGGATAAATGTATTTAGTCTTACAGAGTGATTGTCCATGATACGGTGGGTGAAAGTCCTTTCGTATTGATGCGTGGCAGATTCCCTCATTGTAGAATTAATCCAGGATGGATGGGTAGAAGTAAGAAGTATGAATGGGACTGTGATCAGGTAAGGGAGTGTATTACCAACTTTCAATGAAAGAACAAAAGTTATTTTGATGCCAAGCATGGATCCAAAGAAGTTTGCATTAAGGTGGGACAACTCGTCAGGGTTAAGTGTGGTAAAAAAGTTGGCACATTGAACTAAGGTGACCAAAGTCATGCGCAACACTGCTGAACTGGATGATGGTAGTGTTCACCACATGAGTCGTATTTCCATTTCTTTTGGTCCTGTTTCTGTGAATGAAAATGGTGTGAAGGTGAAAGGAACCAGTTATTGGTGGATAGATTCTTTACCTTTTGCTGAAAGGGGGAAAGACCTGGTTAGGGATCCACAGTCTGATTTGCTTGACGATTTGACATTGCTTATGCACATGAACCTGGGATTGAACGTGATAGTAAACTTGAGCCTGGGACTGAGTGTGAAGGTCGTCTGGAAGGCGCTACACCTCTTGTTTGGGATTCTCACTTGAGTGTGGAGACCAGTCTGGCTGAGAGATCCAGCAAATTTGGCAGACATATTAAAACTCCAAAGACTCTAGAGGAGTTTGTTCGTTATTAGATTACTTACTTTTTGTAAATGCTTCGTTTGTTTTATTTGTAAAGAAAGGGGATGTGTAGTAACATGGTTTCCTTGTTATTGTTTGGTGGGTTGGAATGTGGAACTAGGGGATGTCCTCAGAATGGTATCATTGTAGGGCTCTGGAATGTATTTCCTCACTCTGAGGTCGCCCTGCTACAGTGCTGCATGCACCTTGTTACCTGTGTACTTCAATAAAGAAAATTACCTACTACAGCTTCTAAGTGTGGTTACTACAGCTGTCCAGGTGGTAAAGGACACTAGTGGGGCTAGCAAAGGGTGTTCTTCAAGTTTCAAGCTTTTTTTACCTCATGTTTCCAATTAGTTTCCAGCACATTTCAATCTTCCTTCAAATTTCAAGTATCTTCACCTCAGTGTGGTAATATATGTCTTCTATTGTTATTGTAGTCTTTTAATATCTTAGTCATAGTTATTGTAGTTTTGTTACATCATATAGAATGTTTTATATGTAATATGGAATGCATTTGCTGGGGAATGTAGGTTCTAGACCAGAGAAGCGGTTGGAGCTGATCTGGCTAGACGCTTTTGCTTGAGCACCAAGGGGTCGTTTATTACCTTTTAAATAAATAAGTATTTAACTTTTATTTGCCTCCTCCGCTCTTTACACTCAGGTCTCTCAATAGCTTCAGGTAGAGGTAATCTTTCAGAACACGCAGGTTATTTTCTCCACATCATCGCCGATGATGTAATCCAAAAGACGTCCAGAGGTAGCCATAAGGTAAGTTTAAGTAAGAGGTTTATTTAAGCTTACTTACAGGTCAGGTTTAGATAGTATGTAAAAGACATGAAGTTGAGCTGTTCAGCCCCACCAGGAGCAGCATCCTCGCTGCTCAGCCCACACACTCCAACTGTCTCTTCGCTCCACCAGGCACTCCAGCATTCTACTCCCCCATCAAGCATTCTAGCATTCCACATACGCATCACATTCATACTGGATGAACAGCAGGGAATGGGTAACCAGGGAAAGGATCTGTAATGGTTACTTATTTAGTGGTTACTCATTTACTTATATTCATCGCGCGACGTATCGCGCGATGTTATCAATTAACATGTTATCTTTTGATTATACATTCTTGTGCGACATGATCGCGTGCATTGTGTTATGGTTTGATTATACATCCACGCGCGATGCGCCCGCTCGGTGGTTGACTTCAACGTGTGGTCAGTCACCGTTGAGGTTTGCCTCTGGACGGAAGCATCGCGCACCGGGTGAAGTTCACTTCATGAAGAATAAATCTACCTTATCAACTTCTCTATGGTTTCCTGTGGATTTCTTCCAACATAACAGGATCATTATAAGAAATCAAGGTATAACACTCACCTTGGGTGGTTCTTTATTTCACTGTAGCCTTCCCTGTACAAGCCACCCCTCCGATGGCAAAACCGAGACTTTTTTCAACTGTACATCAAACAAACACAGTAAAATACAAATCAAAAGAGTGTTTACTTAAGCATCATACTTAGTTTATTATTGGAACACTGAATTCCATCCACAGCTTATTTTCCAGCAGCATGGCACCCAACGTCATCCGTGATTGACTTAGAAAGTCCGCACTCTCGCTTTAAATGTAAACCTAGGCAATCGCACACTTCAAAAGTCTCAGCTACTATTTATTCTCTCTGCTTACGAAATTTATACTAGCAGAGACTAAATCATAACCTCGCAATCTTGGCAGTATCTGCACAAGCGAGAGCTGCCTCTTGCTCCTAAGATAAAGCCTTCTCGAAGAGCAGGGGGCGTGGCAGCGCACACACGGGACGTCAGTTCGAGAATGACCTTGGCGAGGCTGTGTTTGGAGGGGCGGTCTGTCGTGGGCGGGGCTTCGGTCTCTCTAAACTTGTACCTTGAACAGCAGCAGAGTCCGTTGTCTTTGTCGCTGCTCTTTTGCTCTTACAATGGCGGTGGTGTACAGATCCCTCTCCAGTGCCCTGCCGGGGACGTGGCGGAGGTTCGGAGCACGGGGTGAGGGAGTATATCTTGGCGTTACTTTGTAGGGATGAAGGCATATTTGTGGCCCGTGTTCGTGGTTGAGATGAGAGAGGTTAGGGTTTAAATATCGAAGGCATAGGTGGGTGTAACACACGTGAGCACGTTTAAATCGGGTGGTAATTAAGTTAGCGATCGAGAGCACACGAGGAGAAAATGACAATCGGAGAAAATGACAATCGGAGGTGTGTGTCCTATGCAGCCAATTCTTGCTTTTAAACAAACACAGCACAACACATTACGTAATGGAACTTGCATTTGTATTAAGCTTTGTAATGTATTGCCTCAGGCATCTAACGGCGTTAAAGTGCACCTGAGTAGAAACGTCTGTCAGATTAATGAACCTGAATTACCTTTCCAAGAGTACGGGGCCATTTTACTGAATAACTCTAAATGCTATCCATAAGGATTTAAATGCAATCCTTTCCTTTACTGGAAGCCAGTGGAGCTCTTTTAGAGCCCCGGGGAGTGATGAGAATCTTCGCTTACCTAGAGCCAGCTTTGTGGCTGCATGCTGCTTGTACTCTGGAGTCTTTAATTAAAACTTCTGGTTATCCTTATAGCTGGATGTTGCAGTAGTCCAATCTGCTTAGGATAGCACACTGTACTATCAATGCCCTTGTTGATGGGGATAAAAGAGATCAAATGTTCCGTAATTTACGGAGTAGGGCAAAACATGTTGCTGCTGTCTTATTGACCTGGCTCTCCAATGATAATTTATTTAATAAAACCACAAGATTATGAACTGTCAGTGATACTTCTAGGTTACCACTGGTTGTCAATGGCCCAAAAATTGGAAGGTAGTCCACAGGAGTTTTTTTGGCTGAGCAACAAAGAATTTCTGTTTTATCTCCATTGAACTTCAGGGAGTTGTTGCTAGCCAGTTTGTGACATTCCTCAGACAGTTATGAAATTACTCCAATGATTCTGGCCTAGCATGGTCTTTAGGAGAGTATCTGCTGTGTATCATCTGCATAATTAAAACTGATACTATGAGATATAATAAGATTCATTATAGGGGTCAGGTAGATATTCAAAAGAATAGGGCTTAGGGTTGAGCCCTGGGTACTCCAGAATCTACCGCTTTGCACTAAGAGTGGATGTAGGGGCGAGTGAAATCGTTTGAGTTCTGTTTGTTGGATACCGTTTAATCCAATCTTGTGCCTGCCCATCGACTCCAATCCTTGCTAATGTGGACAGTAATATCTTGTCAATATCCGTGTCAAAAATGGCTGATAGGTCGAATAATATGCACTACCATCTACAGTTCATCCGTGGCCATAACCAAAGCTGATTCAGTTCTATCTGCTGGCCTGATTCGGGATTGCTCTTCTTCTAAGTGATTATGGGCTCCTAGATATGTTCAGAACATTAAGCTCCGGACATGTCTATATGATTACATGCTCTAGGTTCCTTCCGTTTTGCAGAATATGCTCCAGTGAAAATCTGTTTATCCTTTGTTATCGTGTCTGATGGTGTGAGTCTTCGGTTAACGTCCTCCTAAGTTTTGGACTATGTTGGCATCGCAATCTCCTTGTGTCACGCGTAGCAGGTCGTGTGGGACAATGTCAAACGGAAGGAACTTAGAGCATGTATTCATATAGACATGTCCGGCGCTTAATGCTCTGAACAAGCCCTGTAGAAGTCTCTAGAATAGAGTCAAAACGTGTTGGCTACTCTTGAAAACATGATGTTATGAAGATTTGAATAAAATGAGTTTTAAAGCACAAACAAGAATCTGTGGATGAATAACGTGCAACCAATATGTCTGAAATTTTGAAGAACATGTATTCTACATTATTCTAAGTAGAAAAATAGTGTGTGCTGGTCCTTCTTGCTTGACTAGTGCAAAGGTCTGTGATATCCACCACAGAGGCATCTTCCCCCGAAGACTGACCCGTCATTTGTATAGTAGGTTTTATTTCTATCACTTTATTATCAAAGAAAATTGTTAAATTATCACAGAGCACTTGAAATGGCCTTATCATTTGTTTAGTACAGTCTGGTTTGGTTAATTCCAGAGCAATGCCAGTTATCTTTTTCAACCTATTTGCCGCTTCTAAGATTGCCATAGCATAATAGCTATTTTTAGCGTTACACACATCTTTTTTTAATTATATCTATGTAGCACAGCTTTTAAATGTTGCTTATCCTCCTCTAGATGAAGCTTACGCCATTTCCTCTCCAGCTTTCTACATACCTGTTTAGCGTCTTCTAATGGTTCTATGTACCAGGATAATGAAAGCTTTTAAGGGGTCTTACTTTCTTTAAATGGTATTACCTTGTCTTAAGTCTCTGTTATCTTCTCATGTAAGGTATCATAGTTATCATCGTCCATTATCCCCTTAACAGCAAAACATGTTTCCAAGTCAAATACCTTCCCATCCTCTGGTCTAGTTAGTTTATACAAAGCTCTATGTAGAGTTGTCTTGGTTGGTTCTTTATTCTGGGCTATATAATGTAGCCTCTTGTGGGAAGCAGGGATTTTGTTGCAGTTGCCCCCCCTACTTTTTGCCCCTCTTTTTAGCTTCTAGATGCTGATTTTCTACTCTGGCAGTGCACTGAGGCCTGCTAACCAGACCTCCTTACCAGTGCTCCTTCCCTAAAACTAGGTGTCGTCTAATTGTGCTACATTTGGCAAATGACTTTAGCTGCCCTGTAGATCCCTAATAGATGGTACCCCAGGTGAGGCGTAGTAAAGAAGGCCCCTAAGGGGTGCAGCATATCTTATGCCACCCTAAAGGACCCACATATGAGTACAACACAGACTGCCATTACAGGATACCTGACATGGTGCAAACCATAAGTAAAAACATGACGTGACACACTCCTGTGTGTCATGCCAAAGTCGCTGCATCTAATATATTTAAGTCACACCACAACAGGCCTTAGATATGTGAGGACATATCTGAATGAACAGATATGCCCCTGTGATGTTTAGTTCTATTACTATGTATTGCAAGTGATCAGGGAAGCCATCTTAATGTATGTACTGACCACTGGTCAAAACGAGTTTCCCTGCTACATATTGGCTTCACTGAAACGTATTGTGTTTGGTATCAAACACCTCTTATTAATAAACCTAAACTGATTTCAGTATCTGATATAGATACCTGCCACAAGAGGGTATCTTAGAGGTACCCCATAAAAACTACCACTACTAGTGTGCTGACTGACTGGTCTTAGCCAGCCTACCACCACAGATGCGTTTCTGACCCCTAGGAGTGAGGCCCTTGGCACTCAGGAGATCAGGAACAAAGTCTTCTCGAGCAGAGGGTGTTTATACCTCCTCCCACAGGATGACCTGCAAATTAACTTTCTACGGCAGGGAGCTTCAAAGAACTCACCGTCTTTGATATGCAAATCTGGCTTCCCTCAGAGATGAGGGGATGCCCACCCCCCTGTCCAGGGCCCATTTGGCGCCAGGACAGGTGGGAAAATTAGCTATGCGGGAGGTGTTGTACTGCCAGGCTGGACACACCTCTAGAGGGACCATGCCTGATGTGAATACGACTTTAGAAATTCCACCATATTGTGTGTGATGGAATTAGGAATCCTAGAACCGGGTGATGCCCACTCCCGAAAGGAAGTGGTCATCTAGGGAGTGTAGTGGCCCACGGGTAAGTAGCCGACTGGCTACTATCCCTCACTCCCCTTAACACCCTTAAATTCTGTATTTAGGTGACCTCCTGATGCCAGGACTTCAGATTTCTACACACCAAAAGAAGAAGTGGACGAAGAAGAAGACTGCTGACTCGAGAACCGAGGTGCACCACTGACTTGTCACTAACCCTGCCAGCCTGCCTGCTGCACCTGACCCTCTTGGAGCAGCTGACTTGTCCTGCCGCCGTGCAGCCCTCAAGAACCCAGTAGGGCTGCCAGTACTTCGCAAATTGACAAAGAAACCCCCTTGGAAATGAGCAACTACTCCCCTGCAGCTGCAGGCACAAAAGAAGCATGACCTGAAACACTGACCTGCTACCCACTGGGAATACCGACGCAGCAGCTGCCCAGGAAGAGGTGGCAGTGCTCCTACAGGTCCAATCTGTCCCCCCTCTAAGAGCAGGGACGCCAGGATCGACCGGAGCCGCAAAACGCCAACACCTGGTTTACCGGACCCCTTGCAGCAGCCAAGGCTTCTTGTGTCCATTTCGTACACCAAGGAAGACCGACCTGTACGTCAAGGGACTTCAGGGACAGTGAGAGTCCCTGACTCTCACTGTCCCTCACTTCGAGAGTGGCCCAGCTGTCCTGTTTACCTCCCGCTGCTGAAATCAACACAAAGAGTGAGTCTGAGACTGCCGCCACCTGATGCCTCAAAGCACTTATGCATGCATACCCCAGAGCCCGAGTCCGAAGGCAGATTACAGTGCCAATGGGGTCCCCAGACTGAGCTGAGCCCATCCTTGGGTTTGCTCAGACTGGACTTCCATTTGTTGCCTACAGCCTCTTTCTGCATGTCCTCCAATCGCATGTGACTCCAGTACTGGATCTGATGCCAAAAAACAACACTGCATCCGAGCCCCACAGCTTGAGGCGAAGTGAACCAACGGTGTCCCTAAGTGCCCGAGGAACTCACGCGTCAAGTCCCCTTCTGGGTTTCACTGGACTGCTGCTCCAGTCCCTGCTTGCAGCCTCTTTGTAACCAAACTGTTCTCCCATTGAAGTGAATTGTACACCTGACACTGTGATGCACCTCTGCACCCATACGCTCCAGAGCCTCTCACGGTGATCTGTTAGTGTGGTCTTGGACCTTGCCTCATACTCACCTTAAGTCCTGAAGAATGGTCCAGTAAGTCGCTGCTAAGTGCCCGAATGCAATACATGTTTTTCCTTCATAGGCTAACATTACTGATCCTGAAATTGCACCGCCGATTTTTGAAAACTGTAAAATTCATTAACTTAAACAGTACTAACCTGATCTGGGGAGCTTGATATCTAAATTTATATAAAAATGTGTTATTTTTATAAATTGGTGTTGTTTTTTAGGTCGAGCCTAGCGCAGCGCACACGCGCTGCTCTATGGAGAGGCCTCTTGGAATCACTCCAGACTTTCTCTAAACTCGAGAGTGTGGTTATTTATTTACCACACATTCTATTGGCCTTTTGCATGTGGCTTTCAAAAATGAAAGTGCGCAATTGGCCAAAGGCGGGTGCATGTCCCACCTTTTCTGTAAATGTTTACTCCCGCGGCATCCACCTTTCGGGAGTGAGCAGCGGCGCGCAAGGTGCCATCTGTTGTAGATCATGTTACAAATTAGCCAGGTTGCTTTCACTTTCGCGGCAGCGCTTGTCTTTCAACCAGGGTTTGCTCCCACTAATGATAGGGCAACTATTTAGAACTGAAATGCTTGCTTTTCGGTGTTACGTGCTGCCGCACAGCTCCCTCCTGATTCGTAGCTTGATCCGTCCCCTAACCCTTCCCTCATTGCTGCTTAAAGTGACAAAGGTTTCCCAGCTTTTATTTTGCTGCAACTTTGGAGTGAGTGCATAATCAGAGCTACAGACTTCTCTCAATTGGCATTTTTGCCATCGCAACATGTTCACACAACGGACGTAGTGAAATACGCCGCTACTTGTTTTGAAAAATGGATTTGCAATTGCAAATGATCGGGCACCCTTTTAGAACTGATATTCTTGCTTTCCGGTGTTGCGTGCTGTCACATAACCCCTTCCCGATTCACAGCTTGACCCATCCCCCGCCCTCATTGCTGCTTGCTTTATGCACCGAGCACTCGTGACAAATGACAAAGGTTCCCCAGCTTTCATTTCGGTTCAGCTTTGGAGTGAGTGCATAATCAGAGCTACAAACTTCTTTCAAACAATTGCCATTTTTTGCATCGCGTTCACACAATAGGAGTTTAAGAAGTATTGCTGTAGTGATAATATGTGGCTACTTGTTTTTAAGCCCAGTTTTGCTCTCGCACCGATTTAGAGCTAAAGTGATTGCTTTCCGGTGTTGAGTGCCATCGCCCAACCCCTCCCGATTTGCAGCTTGACTCCCCCCCCCATCACTGTTTAAAGTTAAACCAGAAAACCTGCATACATTCTGGCTTCCTCGCTTGAATTGTGTTATCAGGCAAATTATTTATTTCACTAAAACACTTTTTTTCTAATTATGACTTATAAAAGCGCTTTCAGATGTGCGAGTTCAAACTACCTGTTGTACAAAAAACACACTTTAAATAAGCACTTCTCAATGCAGTGCTATAATTTGCCTACTACTGTCAACGCTTCAGCCTAAAGAACAGTAGTTGTTGTAGCACACAGGATAAGGTGCTGCATGGCTAAATACTTATAAGATTTCAAACGCTAGACCTATTGGTTATGCCAATGCTTGTCTTTAAGTGTTTCTCATTTACTGCCTTCATGAGAGCAATAAATGCTTAGCGCTACCCTTTGATATGCCTAACAGCTCGCCTACACTACCACAAAAGAGAGCATTTGGGGTATCATTTGTGTCTGCAATTCCTTTGGTTTTTGTCTGGACTCTTTACACAGTCTACCCCTTTTTTGTCCACTATATAAAGAGCCAGCTTCCTGTATTGGTTGTACAGCGGTGGTGATCCAAAACTGCATTTACTGGACCACTCTGTCAGTATTGTGATTTCACTAAAGAATCCACAATTTACGTTAGTTGCCAAAAAGAATGGTCTAATTTCAAAAAATGTCCAAATTTCTAATCTGGCCTGTTAGGGCATTTGTTAAGTCCCCCAGTCCTTGATGTTTAGACATTTAAAAAGTATCCTAGACATTTAGGCCCTTTAAAAAATATAGTCTAGTAGATTTTTTCTAGCTTACTCAAAACGTCCCCACTGGTCTAAAACAAGAGGGTAGTTCCCAGGTGCTCAACCTGGGTCTTTACAAAAACCTTAAGTTGTTCAAACTTAAAGAACTCTGCAACGCATGGGGCCCTAGACGTACGAAAACTTACCTGCAGAACCTGCATGCTGAGAAAGATACGGCCATGGCCAGGGAAGAAAGTACAGGCAGTGCAGTAGAGGGAATTGTCAGTGAGGACAATGAGGAAGTCTTCAATTCACCTACTGACAATATCTCTACTGGGAGTACTTCTAATAGTACCCCAGATGAAGTAGATGAGGAAGACCTTAAAAAACCAGCTAGGAGACTGGCTCTAGAGGACAAGCTCTTGGCCAAAGAAAAAGGAAGAAATTGACTTGGGCCTGGGGCCCATCTCTGGTGGCAGGAACAACTTAAATAGGGAGAGAGAGAGAGAGAGGAGACTTTTGACCCGAATTCCCCAAGGGGATCGTCCCCAAATATGTAGAAGATGACTATATAACCAAGTGGTTCACTGTCTTTGACAGGTCTTGTTGAATGAGGAGGTTACAACGGAAACACTGGGTCTCTTTTCTCTGGCAGCTATTCAAAGGTAAGTCCAGGGATGGAGAACTGGCATTGAGTGACACAGAGGCTGAGTCCTATGACATCATGAAGGATACTCTAAATGATGGCTTTGGGCTCGCCACTAAGGAGTACAGGATTAGGTTCAGAGGTACTCAGAAAACCTCGAATCAGCCCTGGGTAGGTTTTGAAGACTTCTCAATCAAAAAACTATGTGGCTGACATGAAGGTAACAAGTGCAGTACTATGAAGGACTATATATTTGATTTCAAATCCCTTTTATTGAAATTAGTACAATGATCTACACAATAATAAGATAAAATCAATAATAAGGTGTAAGCAATGGTAAAGAAAAATACATACAAATCACAAATATACAAAGTAAATAGAAATAACCGAACATCAAATTACTCAAGTGCCTTACCATGGGAGTCGCAGTGAAGCTGTAGTGACGTGCAAGTGGGCAATCAAGCACCGTTACCTCCGAATAATAGTGGAAAATACAATGCAGTGCAGGGATGTCATGCACGTCTTGTCTCACAGTAGCAATAGTAGAAAGTACAATATATAACAGGTGTGACACTGTGGATATGGCGTTTAACAAACATTACCTTGAGGAGAGTGCGAGTCAATTTTCACGGAGAAGGCGTCAAGGGATTTCCATAGTTTCCTGTTTGATTTGCGCCATGGAGTGGCGTGAAGTGCAACGTTGTCAGCTCCTCTGAGGAAAGCTAACTATTCCTGCCCCATCCTAAAGGAGACTTCTTTTGAATTTTTCCACTTATTCAGTACAATCTTACAGGCTAAGATTCAATAAGCATCGGTCATTCACATCTTTGATCTTGGGGTCCAGAGCACCTAGTAGGATTGTTGCGGGGCAAGTGGGGCAGAAGGAACTGACGCAGAGGCGGTAGTCGTATGTTTAAGTGATGGCTTTATTTTTATAAACACTCGTCGCTTTCTGCTGGTCAGTCGTTCCCTGGCGAACGCGGCAGGGTCCGTTCTGGTCTGACGTGGGGCCTCCAGGCTCTCTGGGTATCTTCAACCAGTCTTAGCGTCTCAGGTGGCTCCGGAGGTGTTGTTGCCGAAAAGAAAAGAAACCAAGGCTCAGGACAACCGTCCTCTTACTTATTACCAGGGACCGGGAGTGAGGGAAACCGAGTGCTCTTGTGCTCCGGGGTTTCTAGTGAGGAGGGCGTTGAGGATTGGTGCTCGTGATCGGGAGAAAGAGTATTTACAATATTCACACTGTACAAGGAAGTCTGTACACAACAAGGAATTTGGTACACGAGTGGCGGGGCGCTTTACTAGGCAGGAGGGTTGCGTCTTCCCACCCAACCCGCTACCTTCCCCCGTACCTGGTCGAGCCACGCTCCTCCCGCGGGAACGTGGCAGGGTGATTCGTAGGAACGTTGGCCTCCTGGCTTGCCGTCGATGCTCCTCTGTTCCGCACCCCTCTCCTTCGCTTCGTCTTCTTCCTCCGGTCTCGTTGCTCTCCACTCCGCTCTCTCGCCTCCCACTCCTTCCACCTCCAGAGAAACGTCGCCCGTCGACTTCCTGGTTCCGCTCGTTCTTGACGGGTCCTGCGCGATGACGTCACATCCAGGAGGAGTGGCGTTAAAGGAGCCGTGTATAGTTTCGTCGTCCTGCCACCACCAAGGGGTTTGTCTGTCCTGGAGCCAATCGTCAGCAGGAGGTGGTTGCTGCATAGAGGGTACAAAGGGTGAGAGGGGGACGGCGGACCACCAGTCCCGTAATTCTTTGGACCCCTCAGTCTTCCGACCCACCCCGTCACAAGGATATAGGAATATAGGAAAATTCCCTTGGAGGGACAATTTTGAAAGTCTTGTTCATACAATCGTAGATCTTATCCCGATATGTTTGTAGGATAGGGCAATGGAAGAGAATGTGAGCAAGATTACCAACATGGGATTTACAATTCCAGCAAGTAGGGCTTTCGCTGAGATTAACTTTAAAGATCCTCTCAGGGGTCCAATATGTCCTATTTATTAACATAAGCTTGGTTTGTGATAATATTGGGGAGATTTTATTCGAGAAGGGGGTGATATGAATCCTCTCCCAGTCGAGTGGGATATTGCCAGAGTTATGCTCGGATTCCCATTTTACTTCACATCTCCTGTGAGACTTGCGGGGGTTAGGGGATAGGAGTTTATACATTTTAGAGACTGTGTGATCTGACTTTAGTAGCTGAGGCATCTTTGAGAGAATCGTAGGATCAGAAGGCTTGGTAGAGCGCATTGTGAGAAGTGATTTTAGTCTTAGGAATTTATCAAAATCTCTCGGGTGTAGTCCGTGTCTAAATAGATGGGCTAGAGAACTGACATTGAGTGAAACAGAGGCTGAGTCCTATGACATCATGAAGGATACTCTAAATGATGGCTTTGGACTCACCACTAAGGAGAACAGGATTAGGTTCAGAGGTACTCGGAAAACCTCAAGTCAGACCTGGGTAGATTTTCAGGACTTCTCAATCAAAAAACTATGTGGCTGACTTAAAGGTAACAAGGTGCAGTGCTGTCAAGGACTCTATATTTGATTATGAAGGAGCACATATTAGCAACTGTACCCCAGAAAAGTTACATCAGCATCTAGTGGACACATCACTTTCTAGTCCCAAAAGCTGATGAATGCGTTAATAAATAAAAAATAAAAAAATGCGTTAGGACTAGAATTCCCTAAAAGCCACTGGGGCGGGAGGTTCCAAGAAATAGGGGTGATGCCAACAGAAAGTTAAAGAAGGAGGTGGTAAGTCATCCAAAGAAGTTCCTTCAGAGACTCGGACCCTTATAAAGATGGATTGTACATCCCACCCCACCTCTAGTGGTAATCAGAGTAGTGGGGACCCTAAGCTTTAAAAAGTCATGGACTGTAGGCCTGCTTTGATTGTCAGCAGGTTGGGCACTACAGAGGGGGACTTAGCTTGTTCCAAGAAAAAAGTAGGCACTGGGGTTGTCAGTGTAAACTGTGAGGATTGCTCCTGAGACAAGGACATCCTTTTAGCATGTAACTGGGAAATTGGGCTAGAAGGTGAGCTGGTGGTTTCAGAAGGGAACAAACCTTTCCATCCCCTTGAGGTAAATGGAATCCCAGTCACTCCCCTGAGGGATACCTGTGCCAGCCATACCACTGTGCATGGCAGGTTGGTATCCTCAGGCCAGTGTATCTCAGGTGAGACGAGGAGAGTAAAGGTTGTCACAGGGGAGGATACTGTTAGGTCTATGACTTTAATGCCCCTAAAGATATCTGGGTCCCTTTTTTGACAGAGGGTGGTAGTCAGTTCAGACCTCCCCTTGATTGTCTCCTTGAAAATGACCTCCTAGAGGTCGGTCTGAGCCCAAAAGAGGACCTGTTCCAGTGCCAGTCCTCTCACAAGGATTCTAGAGATGCTGAACCTACTTTTAGTACAATTTGGCCCCAATGGAAGAGAAGAAGGAAAAGGTGTCGGAAAGGCGAGCAACATTTAGCCAAAGGTTCAGCAAGCCAAGGAGAATCCCCTCCTGCGGGAGAGGACTTCATAGTTGGTTCTGGGGAAGCCCTACCTGCTACAGAAGAGTTCCTGACTAGTCAGGCACCCGTTATGCATGAAAGGATGGCTCCTCTGCTAACTGAAGAGAGTGGAAGGAGCTTGTTTGCGACTGGATGTAGTAACCCCCCACCCTAAAACAGTAGTAGGACCCCCTGAACCCAAAGAAGCCTGTGTGTTAAGCCCATCCACCTATCAGTGGAGAACTAAAGGTGTGGTTCTGGGTACTGACAGTTATCAGTAGTCTCTGCTGGCTGCCAGCCTTTATGGCTGCATTGTCCTTAGCATGGTGGGCTGATCCCATGTCAAATAGCAAGTTAGTCCCCTTGACCTTGTTGTTCATGGTGGAGTTATTCCAGCTGTGGATAACCTGTTTGTGTAAGCTGGAGGTTGCCCTGGCAAAGATAGTTAGCAGAATTAGCTACCTCAATCCCCAGGGAAAGAAGCGACGGTCAAGAGATACGTGAGCTGAACAGGGACAGTGACTTGGACAGGAGGATGTGAGGCTGATAGGCCCTCCAACAGCGCAGCCTGTTTCCTTTCTCTCTTCCTCATCCGACAGACTAGAAAGACTCTCCCAGGATGTGGCTGAGTCTCCTGGCCTGTTGGTTGGGGGCCCAGTTTGTGTAGGAAACTAGGCTTTTGTTGCAGTTGCCCCCCCCCCCCAAACGTTATCCCCTGGTTTTAGCTATGAGATACTGATTTTTGACTAACAGTGCACTGAGGCCTGCTAACCAGACCTCTGTCCCAGTGCTCCATACCTGAAGCAACGTGTTGTCTAATTGTGCTACAATGGGCAAAGGACTTTAGCCCCCCTGTAAGTGCCTAGTAGATGGTATCCCAGGTACCCATAGCAGGGGTACTAAAGTAGGCCCTTAAACGGCAGCAGCATATCTTATGCCAAACCAAGTGACCCACATACAATCTACATACAGACTGCCATTGCAGGCTGCGTGACATGGTTCAAACATTAAGAAAATGTGTGCCCCTGGAATCGGGGAACGTATCCTGGTCACAGCTTACTTCCCCTCAGGGCTATAAAGTTAATACCAATACTTATTCAATATTTTGATAGATTTGTTTTTATTCATTCATTTAATATCATGTTATAGAGTTACTCTTCACTCTTTCTTGTAAATCCTTGTGATGTTCAAATGCATGTTAGTGCTTCTTTCAATGCATTTCGGCTGATTTCTGCCATCATCAGGGAAACATTAATCTACAAATCAAATATTTATGTTCAATACACGAGGATGAATAAAAAATGTAAATCACCATGATAGTGTCATAAAGGTATTCCCTTCATTACAACCAAACTTCATAATCTAGTGATGTGTGGTTTATAGTGGAAAGTGCCTGTTGACTTATAAGTGACTCATTACGATATTTTCTGTCCATACGTAGTGCCTTGCGTTGAGCCTGACCGTGAAGCTGTTTCAACGTGAATAGCGTGTGTGCATTCATCATGGAGCGCTACTAAAACAAACGCTCGGTGTTAGTGAGCATGTGGTGGTAAAACTATTACGAGTGATGTTCAAAAATGAGGTTATCTGTCCGTGTAGTGGCTAATAGAAAACTATTACAAGTGACGTGATCTGTCCGCGTTGCTAATATGCCCCTTCGGCATATAGTTCGTAGTTCGGTGCCGTGATGTACACTTAGCCGGATATTTACATTATACAAACTAGCTCACGAACGATAATATCATGCATTAAATGTGCCTTGCGTGCGCTGCAGTATCACTTACTTTGGGTAGATTTTCATGCTTGATTAGTGGTTTGGTCTCCTGCTCTACGCCGATGTTAGTTTCAGCACTGTGTTTCAAAGACGGACTCATTGCGAGAGCCGTGCAGTCATCTGCGCGGTAAACATAGAGAAAGGACTATGTACGAAGTGAGCGCCATGTTGGAATCTTATTACATCTGTAAGAGGCTGTAGATGCGTTATTCTTAAGTCACTTTTTGCTCTATTCGCGTAAGAGGTTGGCAAAAAACATTATGACAATGTTATTAACAATACATTAGAGGTGATTATTTTAAAAGAAGAAAAAACATTCGTGTTTAAATCGTAAAACATTATTCAGGGAGATAGCCCAGGGGCTTCTTGTCTAGTCCTTTTGCAAGGTGTAGATTATAAGTAACAACTGTATTCTACTCTGTCATTCATTCCAAACGGTTTGAGTGTTTCAAGTCTATGAATCCAATAATTCTCTCTTTGCAGCAATGTCTTATTATTATCTTTTCCTTCCATTTTTGGGACTGTCTCTAGTATCGTGAATCTTAATTGGCTGATATTGTGTGATGCTTCCATGAAATGGCTGGCCACTGTAGATTTGATCGTCCTGTTCTTTATATTCGATTTATGTTCATTAATTCTTGTTTTGATTTTACTTTCAGTTTTTCCCATGTAGCCTATCCTGCAGGGACATTTTAAAAGGTACACCACATTTGTGGTGTCGCATGTAGCTGTAACTTGTAATTTGATTGGGGATCCTTTCGTTGGGTGGGTAATGATTGTCCCTCTGGTCACATTGTTGCAATTACTGCAGTTATGACATAGTATTGTGCCTTTAGGTGTATTTTCAATTTGCGGCTTTTTCATTTTGAGTATTTCTCCCAGATTCCTTCCTCTTTGGTAAGCGAAAATAGGTTCATCTTTAAAGATTCCATTAAATTCATGTTCTTGTGCTAATATTGCCCATTGTTGTTTAACAATTGCTTTGAATGCTTTAACAAATCAAATATTTATGTTCAATACACGAGGATGCATAAAAAATGTAATCACCATGGTATTGTCATAAAGGGACCTTTATGACAATATCATGGTGATTTACATTTTTTATGCATCCTCGTGTATTGAACATAAATATTTGATTTGTAGATTGTTTCCCTGATGAAGGCTGAAATCAGCCAAAATGCATTGAAAGGAGCACCAACATGCATTTGAACATCACAAGGATTTACAAGAAAGAGCGAAAAATAACTCTATAACATGACGTTAAATGAATGAATAAAAACAGATCTATCAAAATATTGAATAAGGATTGGTATTAACTTTATAGCCCTGAGGGGAAGTAAGCTGTGACCAGGGGACGTTCCCCACTTCCAGGGGCACACATTTGTGCACAACGGAGTGCACGCAACAAATACCAAAACGGCTAAAATTACAGGAGTGCAAGGGTACATCCAATTTATATTATGGTTCAAACATTGACTAAAAACATGACATGACACACTCCTGTATGTCATGCCAAAGGCGCTTCATCCAATATATGTAAGTCCCTCCTACAGCAGGCATTTGAGCCCTAACACATGGTGCATTATATTTTATGTGAAGCCATATCTACATGAGCAGATATACCCCTGTGATGTCTAGTTCTATTACTAGTATTGGAAGTAAGGAGGGAAGCCATTTTAGGTATATACAGGGCACTGGCCAAAACGAGTACCCCAGCTATATAATGGCTTTACTGAACCCACACGGATTCCAGTGATGGATTTAGCAATACATGCACCCAGAGGGTACCTAAGAGGTACCGCTGAAAAACTACCACTACTAGCGTGCTGACTGGCTGGTCTTGACCAGCCTGCCAGCACAGATACGTTTTTGACCCCTTTGCTTTCGGGAGGTCAAGAACAAAGCCTGTTCGGGCAGAGAGTGTTTACACCCCATCCCACAGGATGACCTGCAAACTAGCATTCCAAGGCAGAGAGCTGCAAAGAGCCCACCATCTTTGGTATTGAAATCTAGCTTCCCTCAGAGGTGAGGGGATGCCATCCCATGTGTCTAGGGCCAATTTGACGACAGGACAGGCAGGAAAATTAGCTATGCAGGAGGCTTGTTGCACTCCCAGGCTGGGCACACCTCTAGGGTGACCAAGCCTGAAGTGAACACGACTTTAGAAATTCCACCATATTGGTTGTGTTGGAATTAGGAAATCTGGGACAGGGTGATGCCAACTCTCCAAAGGAAGTGGTCATCTGGGGGGTAGTGACCCAAGGGGTAAGTAGCCGATTGGCTACTTCTCCTCACTCCCCTTAACATCCCTAAATTGAATATATAGGGACCCCTGATACCAGGACTTCAGATTTCTACGGACCAAAAGAAGAAGTGGACAAAGAAGACTTCTAAACTGAGGAGCACGACTGACTTGGCACCAACCCTGCCAGCTGAACCCGACCCTTATGGAGCAACTGACTCATCTGCTGGGCAGACTTCCAGAAACCCAGAAGGCTGCCGGTGCTCCCTAAATTGCCAAAGAAACATCCTTGGAGTAGAGGAGCTACCACCCTACAGCCACAGGAACAAAAAAACAAGACCCAGTACACCGATCTGCCGCTTGCCGGGACTACCGACATAGCAGCCACCCCGGAAGAGGTAACAGTGCTCCTACAGGTCAGATCTGTCCTCCCTCCAAGTGTGTGGAATGCCAGGACAGACCGGAGCCAGAGCCGCACAACACCAACAACTATGGTTCCCGACCCCTTGAAGCAGCGAAGGCTTGTTGTGCCCAGACAACACATAGGAAGACCAACCTGCACGTCGTGGGACTTCATGGACAGTGAAACCCATATCGAGAGTGGCCCAGCTGTCCTGTTTGCCTCCCTCTGCAGAAATCTGATACAAAGAATGAGGCTGCAACTGCCACAACATGACGTCTCAAAGAACCTATGCATGCGTGCCCCAGAGCCCGATTACAAGTGAGATGACGGTGCTAACGGAATCCCCAGACCTACCCGAACTAAGCCCATCCTTGGGGTTGCCCAGACTGAACTTCTAGTCGCCGCCTGCAGCCTCTTAATGAAATCCCCTTCCAACCATGAGTGACACAAGCACTGAATCTGACGCCAAAAAACACCACTGCAGCCGAGTCCTACAGCCAGAGGAGAAGTGGACCACCTGTTAATGTTAATGTTAAAAAAGATTTATAAAGCGTGCGTGCACCGATTGGTTTCATGGCGCTGGGTTACGAATTGGCCGTTACCAATAGAGAGAATTATTCGTAAGGGCCTGTAGAAACAGCCAGGTTTTAAGGGTCTTCCTGAAGCTCAGTAGGTAAGTGCATGACCGGATCTCCAAGGGGAAGGAATTCCACAATCTCGGAGTGGGAGAGGCGAATCTGCAGCCTCCCTGACGTTTTAGCTTGAACGTGGGGGTAGACAGAAGCAGAAGGTGAGCTGATCGTAGGTTGCGTGAGGGAGTGTAAGTTAGTATCAGATGGTTTATAAATATGGGGCTACGACCGTGAAGAGATTTGAAAATCAATCAACCAGTTTTGAAAACGCAGCATTGAGGGATGGGGAGCCAATGCAGTTTCCTCAAAAGAGGGGAGGCCGATTGCCATCTAGGTTGCCGGAGGATCAGTCTGGAACCATCTGCAGCTGCTTGGTAAGTAAGAGTGGCATGCCCAGGTATACTGAGTTTGCATAGTCCAAGTGCGACAGCACCGTGGCTATTATGACCTGTGTCAGAGCTTCCTGTGTGAGTAATCGGCAGATCTTCTGATCTTTCGCAGCTGAAAGAGCATTTCGAAAGCACCGATCCGATTTGTGCTTTTAGTGAAAGATCATTGTTTAAGGTGACACTGAGAGTTTTGGCAGAGGAGGAGGGGATGGGAGGGAGTCCTAGCTCCGTGGGCCAGTAGTGTGGGCTCCAGAACTTGTGGCTACCCCCTGTTAGGACTAGCTCCGTCTTGCCAGGATTTAGCTTTAGGTGGGTTTATGATTCAACAGGTCTGACAAACACAAAGGGAGAGAAAAGAAAGTAGCAAATCTCTCTTTGGGACCTAATAGTGTCCTCTTTTCATACCCAGACTGCACATTTGATCTGGAGAAAGACAAGAAAAAAGAGAAGATACAAGAAAAGGAAAAGGATACCCATCAGCCCACTCATAAGTGGAATCTCGTCATCTGGGTATGTGTTGGTAAATGGTGTCCTCTAGGCTCTACCTTGGAATGGATCCATAGGACTGCCTAGCGATGGACCCAGAACATTACACCAACAGATGACAGTATATGAGCGGGAGGGGCTAAGTTTGCAGTGCTCAAAGAAAAAGAAGAAAAAAGGAATATGATCCAAGTGATTCTAAAAATACCTACAGTGATGTCATGAAACACTTTATTGGGGCTGACCATCAAAGTGGTATGGTTAAAAACAGTGTGCTGATAGCATGTAAAGAATTGCTACCCACCAGTGTTGTTATTGGTCAACATGTTTCAGCCGAAAACGGCTTTCGTCAGGACCTATGGTGCTACTGCAACACTTACTTAATAGATGTGAAGTTGAATCTACACCCGCTTTCCAAAGTAAAAATAGTGTATCTTCTCCTGTATAGACAAAATACAAAAAAAAGAGACACAGACACATAATGTCAACAGAACAAGTTCAAAGACTTCAAGCTCATGTTACTGTGCTCTTTAAGATATGACTATAAACACTAATAAGACACTCACCCTTATTGTGGGGAGAAAGAACCTCACCTCACCTGGCCACTGCTCAGGATAAAAGGAGGCCACGCACTGGAAATAGACAAAACACTATTAAAGTTATCACCAGTGGTGGTAGATAGAAAATAAGCAAAAGAGAAAAAGGATTCAAAACACATAAATAGGAAATACACATGGTAAAACAGTATGGCCAGAATGGTTTCTTAGCATCAGGAGAGTATGCCCAAAACATCACTTACTGCACTTGCTTACACAGAACTGTAACCTACAGAATAGAAAAGGCACAGCTAGCAAGCTGCAGTCGCTGCGAATTGAGGCGCCTACTCCTGTGCTCTCAAGTTTGTACTCTAAAACCAAAAGAGTCCTGCTAACTATCCCACCGCCACTGACCTCTCCGTCGTTGCCTCGGAGTAAAGACTGAGCCGAGGGGGAGGCAATGACTGATGGTCACACGTGGTGTTAAATACACACTGAGGCGGACCTGAGAGGAAACTCATTATTCCCTGGTTCGATTGGTTGTCGGCCTCTTTAGGTGTTGGCCAATAGAAAATAGGCTCGCAGACAGCCAAAAAGTCAAACGCGGTGTTGAATAGACACTGCGGCGGACCTGAGAGGGAACTCTTTATTCCCTGGTTCGATTGGTTGAAGAGAGGTGTTACCTCGAAACCGGGCCGGTCCTCGGATGCTTGTTTCCGTTCTGGGAAGGACATGGCTTTTGTAGTTCGGACTGGACTGTTCCCATGGGGCACAGGGTCAGCGCTGATTTGCATATCGCCATTGTCTAACCCAGGGTGGTGTGGAGTGGAAAAACGATGGATTTGGGCCCAGATCTTTGGACTGGGGTGAATGTGTGATATTGATCCACATTCTGTCCATCATTGTTGTGTTTGCAGTTACCGCTCTAAGTGTACTGGGGATGCTCAGACGTGAGTCCCAGGCACTCCACACCACTGGAATCAAGCTAGCCGGGCTGAAGAGAGGTGTTACCTCGAAACCGGGCCGGTCCTCGGATGCTTGTTTCCGTTCTGGGAAGGACATGGCTTTTGTAGTTCGGACTGGACTGTTCCCATGGGGCACAGGGTCAGCGCTGATTTGCATATCGCCATTGTCTAACCCAGGGTGGTGTGGAGTGGAAAAACGATGGATTTGGGCCCAGATCTTTGGACTGGGGTGAATGTGTGATATTGATCCACATTCTGTCCATCATTGTTGTGTTTGCAGCTACAGAATAGAAAAGGCACAGCTAGCAAGCTGCAGTCGCTGCGAATTGAGGCGCCTACTCCTGTGCTCTCAAGTTTGTACTCTAAAACCAAAAGAGTCCTGCTAACTATCCCACCGCCACTGACCTCTCCGTCGTTGCCTCGGAGTAAAGACTGAGCCGAGGGGGAGGCAATGACTGATGGTCACACGTGGTGTTAAATACACACTGAGGCGGACCTGAGAGGAAACTCATTATTCCCTGGTTCGATTGGTTGTCGGCCTCTTTAGGTGTTGGCCAATAGAAAATAGGCTCGCAGACAGCCAAAAAGTCAAACGCGGTGTTGAATAGACACTGCGGCGGACCTGAGAGGGAACTCTTTATTCCCTGGTTCGATTGGTTGTCGGCCTCTTAAGGTGTTGGCCAATAGGAAAAGGGCTCGCAGTTAGCCAGAAAGAACCACCACGGAAAAACACGGCCGCATTGGCAGGCGGACCCGTGAGACGTGAAAATAGTGTATATTTTGTCTTTAATCCACCCTGAGTTTAAAACAAACCCCGGAAGTAGCAGCTGTCAACCGCGCCACTCTAAAAAACGCTGTCGGACCTTTATGGAAACTGTCAAAACGGACACCGCTGCAGGCCCGCGCATTGGTTGCAGCGGAGCCAATCAGCGGTGTCCATGTGTAATCACACTCGGGTAGCCCGGCCTCGCATGGTGTCACGCAGCAAGCATGTTGTAATGCAAGCCCATATGTCTGAACCTAATGGTTTACGGACTTAATGACAAGCATGGAAAATATCCACACGCACCAAGTAGGTAGCGAAACTAAGTGTGTAGCAAACCTCAGTGTGTATTCGTCGTAGGGGCAATGCTAGGAGGTCGCGCATTGGTTAATGCTTAGCCAATCCGCAGCGTCCGTCTGTCAAATACCAGACGGACCGTATTACTGACCCAGACTCGTGTAAACACTCTACCCAGTCTGTCCCGATATTCCCAACAGATGAAGAGGAATGAACCGACATAGATAGTAGATAGAGAGGCAGGCCCATCCCAGTGACGATGCTGAAAACACTGGAGGCTCCCCCGTTTCTTAGAGACAGGGCCCAGCAGCCACTGTTCAACAAGGGAAAGCACTCGTATAAAAGGGCTCTAGCTCTGTGTGTATGAAAAGTGTATTATCGGTATCTAAATAAATGAATTGTGTGTTAAATTCATGATAGCAGAAGAAAATTATTGGAACCCTCTCAAATCAGGTGGGTAGACCCGACACATAACGAACACTATAAACACCCAGAGAAATTGGAATAGTCGGGTGTCCTCGAGGCAGGAGGGCGTGCTGAAAAAGCAAGGTGTCTCCAGTGCCTCCAATGCCTGTTAGTGACTCTGTAATAGGCAGAACCCAAGGAAGAACTCAATGGGCCTTGCCTAGATCGTCCAGATGAATGCACCTAATCATCCACGGATCATCACAGCCTCTACTGGATCCCATTGAGACAGAGGTGTGTAGTGGTGCTCAGCACATCAAGATATATACTAGTGCATTCACAACTGCATCCAAGGAATGTCATCATTCAATCCCTCTGTATCACTATGAAGTTTGAAAACCCACTTTTGTTCTTTCCTCAGCAGGAAAAGTGAAACATCTGTAACATGACTGGGTATATAGGGTTGCTCAAGAACCAGCCATCTAAGTTCATCAGGACTGTCTCTTGTCCAGTGCGTGGCCTCCTTTTATCCTGAGCAGTGGCCAGGTGAGGTGAGGTTCTTTCTCCCCACAATAAGGGTGAGTGTCTTATTAGTGTTTATAGTCATATCTTAAAGAGCACAGTAACATGAGCTTGAAGTCTTTGAACTTGTTCTGTTGACATTATGTGTCTGTGTCTCTGTTTCTTTTTTTTTTTTGTATTTTGTCTATACAGGAGAAGATACACTATTTTTACTTTGGAAAGCGGGTGTAGATTCAACTTCACATCTATTAAGTAAGTGTTGCAGTAGCACCATAGGTCCTGACGAAAGCCGTTTTCGGCTGAAACATGTTGACCAATAACAACACTGGTGGGTAGCAATTCTTTACATGCTATCAGCACACTGTTTTTAACCATACCACTTTGATGGTCAGCCCCAATAAAGTGTTTTATGACATCACTGTAGGTATTTTTAGAATCACTTGGATCATTTTCCTTTTTTCTTCTTTTTCTTTGAGCACTGCAAACTTAGCCCCTCCCGCTCATATACTGTCATCTGTTGGTGTAATGTTCTGGGTCCATCGCTAGGCAGTCCTATGGATCCATTCCAAGGTAGAGCCTAGAGGACACCATTTACCAACACATACCCAGATGACGAGATTCCACTTATGAGTGGGCTGATGGGTATCCTTTTCCTTTTCTTGTATCTTCTCTATTTTCTTGTCTTTCTCCAGATCAAATGTGCAGTCTGGGTATGAAAAGAGGACACTATTAGGTCCCAAAGAGAGATTTGCTACTTTCTTTTCTCTCCCTTTGTGTTTGTCAGACCTGTAGTATCTTCCATGTGTTTTAGTGACTAGTTGGGGGACTAGGTACCAGCAGGTCTATAAAAGTCTCTCCCCTTGGACCCTCCATTAATTTTCTGTTTCTCTGGGTTTATGATTCATCCAGTGTCGGATGTGCAACATGCTGGCCTGAAATTCGGTGACTAATTTTGGTGAATTGTCGACAGTAAACACCAGTTGAAGGTCATCGGCGTAATTCAAAACAGTCACGTTCCTTTCCTTTAGGGACTGGATGAGGGGGAGATGGTTAAGGTTGAACAGGTGGGGGGAAGTGAGGAACCTTGCGGAACCCCACACGTTGTACTTCGCTTGGGAGCCGTGAACTGGGCTCTGCGGACAACCTGGGAGCGGTCTTCTAGGAAGGAGCTGAGCCAACTAAAGGCTGTACCCTGGATGCCGGCCAGCCTGAAACGGTCTGCCAGTATATCAGTCTCGACCGTGTCAAAGGCGGCGGAAAGATCCAGTAGCACCAGGGCCTGGGGGGAGCCTCTGTCAGCTTTGTCTCGTAGAGTATCCAAGACAGCTAATATCACTGTTTCCGTGGAGTGCACGGGGCGAAAACACCCTTGATGGTAGTCAAGGTAGTTTGATTCTTCCATGAAGTTGGACAGGCACCTTGCCACATGGGCCTCCAGTACTTTAGCCAGGTATGTGAGCAGGGAGATGGGACGGTAGTTTGACGGACTCCTAGGGTCTGCTCCAGGTTTGTTCAGGAGAGGGACCACAATAGCTTCTTTGAATGCTGTAGGAACACGACCCAGGGAGAGGTACTCGTTCAGAAGGGCGAAGTGCTGGCGTCTTCTGTCCCCAAGTGCTCAAGGGTTGAGCCCCCCTGTGGATTCCACCGGACTGGTGCTCCAGTCCCTGTTTGCAGCTTCTTTGTAAGTGGACTGTACTCCCATTGAAGGGAATGGAACACCACACGCAGTGACTCACCTCTGCAACTAGATGCCGCACAGGCTCCCGAGGTGACCTATTGGTATGGCGTTGGACCGTGCCCCATACTCGCCTTGATTCATTAAGAACAGTCCCGTAAGTCTCTGCTAAGTGCCAGAATGCAAAACATGTTTTTCCTCCATAGAATAGCATTACAGATCCAGAAATTGCACTGTGTCCATTTTTGAAAATTGTAAAAATTCATGACTCGAAAAGTAGTTACCCAAGTCTGGTGATGTTGGTATCAGAATTTATATAAAAGTGTGTTATTTTTATAAATTGGTGTCGGATTTCTTTTTGCGCGTGTCTCATGTACTGTCTTTGTGAGAGCAATAAATGATTAGCACTACCCTCTGATATATCTAATTGCTCGCCCACACTTCCACAAAAGAGAGCATTGGGGGTGGCATTTAAATTTTGTTTTAATAAATATTTTTGTGATCAGCCAACTAGGCTCGCGCATATATGCAAAAGGGTGTATTTCCCAGCTACATTATGACTTCTGCGTGAAACTGCAAGGTGAACCCTGTGGGTTAGTGCAACAACCAGTTCTGTATTACACCCAGTTTATCTACGCTTTCCAGCTGAAACAGTTTACTTAGGTTAAAGGAAATGTGCCAGTGTGACAGAGAAACTGGGTAATGTGTATCATCAGAGTGGGGGCCCACTTCCACAATGCTTTAGCTTTCCATGTATCAGGCATCATTTTACCTGAACAGCTTACTGTGACCCCTTCCCACTATGAAAGCTACATAGATTAGTTGAAGGCTATCTGCCTTGAAATTAGCTTCAAAGTATTCTTAGTCTGTTTGCTGAGGCATTCTCTGGTGTTGAAAATGTATCCTGAAACAATGTCAGATTTCATGACCTTGAATTAGAATTTTTGGAGGAGTCTCCCAGTGACCTCATGAATGGTGCAGACAAAATTTAGGTAGTAGTGTTCCCGAAGGAATCGTCCACACAATTCTTTATAATACAGTTAATATATGCATATAATACACGATATATAAGGAGCAACAAATGATTAAATAAACAGAGGGTGCTAAAGAAACTCAAGACACCTACTACCTCAAGGTGCTATATGCATACACAAGAAGTGAATGCCACAAAGATTATTGAGAATTTGAGATTCTAATTACAGCACTCCGAACGGTCACTAGTTGTTCAGTCTGGGCTTAAGTATGGAGCCCTCAGCACAGATGAATTCAACCGCTATTCAATGAATAATAATTTTCGCAACCCTGATAAGTTGCTATCAAGTAAATGTAAGACGGGTTCAGAAATGTTGATCCCAAGTTGCAATCTGGTATGGTAAAAGTACCAACGACCAGCCGCTATTCAGTAAATAGTCATTGTCGCAACCCTGATAAGTTGCTGTCAGCACAGTAGCAGTCCCGCTTTTCGCACAACCAGTAGCCCGAAATTCGGGCTACTGGTTGTGCAAAAAGCGGAACCCTTCTTACATTTACTTGATAGCAACTTCTCAGGGTTGCGAAAATTATTATTCATTGAATAGCGGTTGATTGTTGATATATATACCTGACTTGATTACAACCTAGATTGACATCTTTGAGCCCGTTTTGCACTGACTTGTTGGTTACGATACCATACCTGAACTGATGTGGCTGGTATTTCTACATTGAGAACCACCTTGATTCGCATGCAGATCTATACTCATCATTAATATTATTGTTTGGTCACACCGCCATATTTGAACTGATTTTGACGCCATCATTGTACTGCAATATATTCTGATGATTTGTATGCAGATCTTCACTCATCTCTAAAATGCATTGATCTGCCTTGTATAGACTGCAGCTTATTTTCTACTAACCCGGTGAACATACAAGATATCTCTCCACGATACTCGTGCCTTGATGAAGTCCTTGTGTGGGACGAAACACGTGTTGGCGCTGTACATGCTGGGAAAATCTATTTTATGAAATTTGAATAGCAATAAAGAAAAATATTGAAGATACTCAAAGTGGACTTTACTTGAATTCATCTTGGATTGTTTGGATCCTGGTTATATATTGGAACATTGTCTGTTCTCTTGATTTCCATCTCTATGACAGATAGAGCTTCTATGCTGAGGGCTCCATACTTAAGCCCAGACTGAACAACCAGTAACCGTTCGGAGTGCTGTAATTAGAATCTCAAATTCTCAATAACCTCATGAATGGTGCTTGGAGGTAGAATTTTAGGGTAGATGCTTGATTATTGTAGTGTTTTTTGTTTTTTTGATCAACTTTATTGGATTTTCAAAAATCAAATTCATTGGCAGCAGATTAATCATCATTGAGAGGAACATGGCATTGTACACAGTCAACAAGACATGGGCTACCCCGCTGAGCTGGGCACTGCAGATCGGATATTCATTGCAGATACATAAAATTAGACAGATCATCACAGTGGCGACAGATTAAACCATTTACCCCACACTTTACCAAATAATTCCAGACAACCCCGGGCCTTGGAGAGAGACTCCTCCTGCATCCCACACCAATCCACTCCCCTCCTCCATTTCTGCACCTTAGCTTGGGACCAAAGCGTGGCAATATCCCTTTTTGCCACCACCACGGCCGTCCCCAGAAAGCGCTTATCTGCCCTGGAGCCATCCAGGCCATCGAACACCCCCAGCAGCATACGTCTTGGGGAACCTCCCATCCCAGGGCCTGCGTGAGCTCAACCCCTCTCCAGAACGCGGCTGACGCCAGGCATTGCCATACCATGTGATAGACGTCAGCTGGCGCGGCGTCACAGTGCGTACATGCTGGGGAAGGTCTCATACGGGCCTGGAATAGGCGCAACGGAGTGAGGTAGACTACATGAAGGTAATAAAGTTGGACCAGGCGCAGCTTGGAGGATGTGGTCAGGGTTTTTGGGTGCCATAAGGGCATCTCGCCAGTCTGCCTCCTCTAGGGGACCCAACCATCCCTCCCATCGAACCCTGAGCCGGTCCAGAGATGCAGGACCATTATTCACCAGTGACCGGTATATGCGGGACACTCCTCCTGTTCCCAGGTTCCCCATCATCACCTGAGCCTCCAGCAGGCTGAACTCTGGAAAAGAGGCAGGGGATGGAATGTGTACATGAAGGGCATGTCTGAGTTGTAAATATTTAAAGAAATGGGGAATGGTGAAGGGCATGTCGTTGTTGCATGTCGGCAAAGGATCGAATGTGGTCTCCCACCCATACGTCTCCAAGCAACGAGATTCCAATGAGATCCCAGCGGTGGAACCCCTGCAGAGACGAGACCTCACATAGCCAGGCCCCGTTCCAGAGCGGTGTTTGTCGAGTGAGCTTACGGTTCCACCAGACATGGCGCAGTGCTGTGCGCCAAGCCATGAGTACCATCCTCGTGACGGGGGGTAGAGCCTGCGGCACCGGGCTACCGTATAGGAAGGACTGGATCTGCGCGAAGTACGTTGTGGCGAGTTCCACTCGTTATGCCGGGTCGGACCGGCCGCCCGCAAACCAATCATGGATCACAATAAGCCTCGTGGCCAAGTAGTAGATGTGGAGATTGGTCACTCCCATGCCTCAGTCGAAGGGGGAAATACGACAGTGTGCCAGGGATAAACACGGCCTTCCGCCTACCCAGAGAAACCGGGTAAGAACGCCGTCCAGTTCCCGGAACCAACTCCCCGGGAGGTGGATGGTGATGTTCTGCAAAATGTAAAGGAAGCGGGGGAGGATCATCATTTTAAAGAGCGCACTTTTGCCCAGGGGATTAAGGGGAAGGGCCTGCCATCTCTTGAGGTCCCACTTCACCCGGGCGACCAAAGGCGCGACATCAGTCGAGCTCTAGCAAAAGGGTGATCCAGACGCCCAGGTATTTAAACGATTGCCTCCGTAGGGGAATATTCGTCTGCCAGTCAAAGCAGGCCAGGGAGGGATGTAAAGGGACCAAAGTCGATTTTGCCTGGTTGAGCCGGAGTCCGGAGACCCGTTCAAAAGCTGAGAGGACCTTTAGGCATCTGGGGCCAGAACTGTCCGGGTCCGCCAGATAAAGCAGGACGTCGTCCGCATAAAGGGCTATCTTATCAGCCTGACTCGAGTCCCAGGCCCAACCTCTGATGAGTGGGTCCTGCCGGATGAGCGCCGCCAGGGGCTCCATTACCAGCGCGAACAAGAGGGGTGAGAGCGGGCACCCCTGTTGCGTGCCCCTCCGAATTGGGAATGTGTCAGAAAGCTCGCCGGTAATGAGAACACGGGCTCTGGGGTTAGTATAAAGGACCCTGACCAGGTGGCGGAAGGGGAGGCCGAAGCCCATCCTCTTCAGCACATCCTCAAGATACGTTCAGTCCACCGTATCAAAGGACTTCTCAAAATCGATTAAGAGCAATGCCAGATACGGGGATAGGCAACCACGGTGGGCCATAGCCAGGAGGAGGTGACAAATGCAGTGACGAGTACCCCTGGCAGGCATGAAACCGCATTGGTGGGGATGGACCAAGTCCTGTAGAAGGGGTCTGAGTCTCTGGGCTATCACGGTAGCGAAGATCTTGAGCTCCGTGTTAATCAGTGAGATCGGGCGATACTCCACACAGTCCAGGGAGGGCGGCTGCGTTTTTGGAAAGACCACTATGGTGGCCACGTCAGATTCAGGTGGGAAGGATCCTGCCTCTGCCACATGGTTGAATAGTTCCACTAAATGGGGAACCAGAATCTCTCGAAAGGTCGCGTAGTACTCTTGGGGGTAACCGTCCGGACCAGACGTTTTACCAGGGTGCAATAATGATATTGCCTTGTGAATTTCCTCTGGGGTGAAGGGGTGATCCAGCGCATCCGCAGTCTCCCGAGGGAGACACGGCAGCCGGCACCGGTCCCCTCCAGCAGGTCCGCCAATGGAGCGCCAGGAGGGCGAGCGGCGTATAAGGTCGCGTAGTAATCAGCAAAAGTTTCTGCTATGGCTGAAGACGTCACCTGGAGGGCCCCGGTATCCGAACGGATCTCAGGAATAACGTGGTTGATCTTGGGATAGGACACTAGATTGTGTAGGAGCTTGCCATTTTTGTCGCCTCACCCGTAGATACGTGCCACCGATTAACGCCAGAGCATTTTCACAGATTCCAGTGAGATCCGGCGAATGTCCTCGCGGACCACTGCCAATTGCCGAGAGGAGTCTCCGTGACCGTTAGTCAGCTTGGTTCTTTCCAGCTGTGCTACCTGAGCTTCCAGCCGCACAATTTAGGCTGTCTGCTCCACCCGTTTCGTGTGGACCAGTCCCCTGGCCACCCCCCGGACAACAGCCTTGCCGGCCTCCCACAGCGTCCCCGGTGAGGGAACAGAGCCCGTATTAGTGGAATAGTAGTGACGCAGTTCCTGCCCAAGTGATTCCACGAGTCCTGCAGAAACCAGGCGTTCAACCGCCAAGTCGTCCGCGGACCCGCAGTGGAGGACCCAAGACGAAGGGAGACGGAGGAGTGATCCGAGATCCCCCTGGGCAATATCGCGGCCCCAGAGACCAGTTGGCAGTCTGTGGCAGGCATCAGGAGGAGATCTATACGGGAGTGGGTATGATGGGCCGCCAGCGTGTGTGTGTATTGTTCCCTGCGGGGGTTTCAGACCATCCATATGTCACAAAGGCCAAGGGCTGAAGACCAACTCGAGAGGGCCCTCGTTGAGGCGAAATGACCCTCCAATCGGTTCCCCATCGCGTCACGCAGAGGTTGCAGGACGGGGTTAAAATCTCCCCTGACCACCGTGAGGCCCTGCGGAAAGGAGGAGACCAGCGTGAAATGCCGAAGGGTGGAGGGCAGAAGTGCAGGTGGAATATAAGTGCATGGGAGGTTCGTGGGGCGCCCCTCAATCGTTCCGGAGACTGCCACATATCGGCCCTGTGCCTCCGTCTCGGCTCTAGCCAGGGCAAAGGGAAGCCCCTTTCTGAGTAAAATAGCCACCCCTCGGGAACCCCACGCAAAACCAGAATGCCATACCCTGTCAAATCCATATCGGGCTAGGAAATTGCATTGTGTACCCAGGATGTGCGTCTCCTGGAGAAACAGGATGTCCAGCGTGTGGCGGTGGGCTGCGCGAATGAGAGCCGGGCGCTTGATTCAATCAAGGAGGACATTGACGTTCCAGGAGAGGATATGGATTGGCCTACAGAGGGTGCTCGCCATCCAGAAGATTAATGTGTGGAGGGGCGGATGTAGACGTGGGACCGTTTCAGCCCGGGGGAGCACCCACTCGTGCCCAGGACCTAGGGGAAAAGGCATGTAAAGCTGTGATCTGCTTGTCAACAGTGGAGACAACTAGGATATCACGGCTGCCAGTGAGAACAACGAACAGCGGCCCGTAGGCGGCTAAAAATAACAAACTGTCGGGAGACAACGGCCCCACCCTCGCCCCCCAACTTCCCCCCCACCCTACACTTCTGAAGTGGAAGCATCAGTCACCCCAAAAAATCCCAACCACTAACTACCCCTCTAAGAGGTGATTCGCTAATCTAAAACGGTTAGCAACAAACAAGAACGTGGCTAAAGTGGACCCCCTCCATGTATATGGATGAATACCCACATCTGAAAAAGACAAGAAGTGTAAAGCGTATGATTAATAGGATGAATCGGTCCCGGTACTGCATTGGAAAGGTGAACCCCGATCGGGCCACCCAGTGGAGCCGGGTAGGACCCCGCTCAGGGGATCAGGAGCAGACCCGTTGTGAAGAGTCTTGGCGGGTGAAATGCAAGTTACACAGTCTGCAGCACTAGTCACACCCCCTTCTCCTCCTCAGAGCCACGGATCACGGGGCTCCCAGACAGGTTCGAGTCCGACATGGCCTTTCGCAGATTCACGTCCGGCCCAGGGAAACTCCTCATGTCGATCAAAGAAGAGGCCAAGGTGGGGGAAGAGGCTCTCTGGTTCGGGGGCTGAGTTGGGGAGTGCCGGGACTGCGCCCCCCGGTGAATGGGAACTCCCTCGGCGATTGCCCCGTCTTCGAGATCCAGTTCGGCGCCTCTGGGTCTTGGGCGCATCGTTGCTCGGCTGCGTCGATGATCTCCGGGCAGGGGAGGGGGCCGCACCAGGCAGGAGGGGACGCTCCCCTGTGAGCCAGGTCCATGCCGCCTGGGGGGTTTCAAAGAAGAATGTCTTGTCTTGGAAGATCACCTTAAGACGTGCTGGGAAGAGGAGACCGTAGCGGAGCCCCATAGCCCTGAGTTTTGCTTGACCTCATCATAGGACCGGCGCTGAGTCTGCACATCTCTGGAGTAATCCGGAAATACCATGATTTTGGAGTTCTGGAAGAGCAACGGCCCAAGTTACCTGGCCGCCCCCAGAATTGCATCCCTGTCCCGGAAGTTGAAGATTCTAAGGATGATGGGATGGGCGGGGGCTCCGGGAGGGTGTTTAGGAGCGAGAGAACGGTGAGCCCGCATCACGCGAACCTGGGGGAGAGTTTCTCTTTGGGCATCCAGGAGCGGACCCAGGCCTCAATGAAGGTGTCGGTGCGGCCCTTCTCCACCCCCTCCGGAAAACCCAGGAGGCGCAGGTTGTTTCTCCGTGCCCTGTTTTCAGCATCTTCAGCCCTGCAGTGTAACTCAGAGGTCTGCGTCTGAAGGCGGGCCACCTGGAATTTGAGGGTGCCCACATCATCCTCCACCGTGGAGATACAGGACTCTGTTTCCGTGATACGCGCCGTGGCATTCCGGAGGGCCTGTCGAATGAGGGCCACGTCTACCCTCACTTCCCCGATCCTGCTGTCCACCGAGGCCTGGGACACGCTGATCGCCTGCAGGATGGTGGAGAGTTCTCCCTCGGGGGGGCCCCGGAGCACGCGGGGGCCCGGCCCGGGGTCTCGGTCTGACTAAGTAAATTGGTCCATCTTTGTTTGGGTTGGGGGGATGGGGGTCTGGGTGGTGGGGGTTCTACCCATGTCCCCGAAGAAGCAGCCAGTGGTGCCCGGAGTCTCAGCCCCCGCCACCCGGCGTAGTGGCCGATCCCTCACCCACACACCGACTTTGAAGGAGGGAGTCCACTCCCCAGGGAGCTCGACCATCCACAGCAGCGGCGATCCCCCAGGCAACCCCGTTGACCCCAAGACCCTCGGCCCCCCCCAGCAGGCCCCAGCGGCAAGGCCTCAGGCGTCCAGGGGGTGAAAAAAAGGGGGGGGGCGGGCGCGTGCGCCTCCCGACACGGTGGCCGATGCTCCCCACACCAAACCAAACCAAACCTCAGCTCACCACTCGCCCCACAGACGGTGGAGAAAGGTGGGCCCTCACAGCATCGGGTCCAGGGTAGGGCGGCGAACCTTCAGGGCCCTGGAAACCAGCTCACCCCCAGCTCTGGTGTCAGTACCAACGATGGAAGGTCCACACTGCGCAAGGGACCAAGCAGCCCGCCTCCAGGGACTACAGGACGGTCCCAGGCCAACTGCCCCGCTCTCCCAATGAATCCGGCAGCGTCATGCCTCCCCGGCACCCCGTCTCCAAGATGGCGGGGGCGCGAGAAACCAGCAGCAAGCAACAGGGGGAGGCCGGGGCACTCAGAGGGCTCCCACACCGTTGTGCAGTGAGGCTCGCAGAATTCAAGCCAGTCCATGCAGAGTCTCAGGCCCCCAGAAACGGTCCAACTGTCCAGGCACCAGCGCGGGCCTCAACCCCCCAGCCCGCACGGGGGGCGCCCCGGCGGTTCACCAGCAAGTCCCAGGGAGAGGGGACACTGAGCCGGGCCCTCAGTCCCCACACAGCCGCTGTGAAGCAGTGTCAGCCGTGCCCAGGCAGAAGCCCTCACCTCGCCTGCCTCGCCGGGCCCGCTCCGGGCACTCCTGCGCCCCAACAGGTCAGCCGGGTCACCCGGGCCTCGCCGCCACTCACCGCGTCCGCGGGCAGGGCCGGCACATCGCCAAGTCTGGTCTTGCCGTTCCGCCACTCCTCCAGCCAAGGCGAAGCTCACTGGTGCCGCTCGCACCGTGCCATGCAGGGGATCCGCCGGCAACCTGCCACGGCCAGGTCCAGGGGGTCAAGGGTGCCTCCGAGCGCCCCAGGGCCCCTCTTCCGCCCTCTGGGGCCGCTCCCTGACTCTCTCCGACACAGCCGGCCATAAAGCGGAGCCCGCACCGCAACTCAAGGCTCCGCAGCGGACGATGTAGTCCGGTCAAGCCAGGTAGGACGCAGGCAGACAGGGCAGAGATTTAAAGCAGGATCGTCCGGGCTGAAGTTTCAGGCCCCAGGATGAGACGGCGAGGAGGCCACCATTTTGAGCAGTCCGGGCCGCCTGGGGGAGGGGGTCAGCGAGGGCAGCACGGGCCCTGGGGAGCCTCTCAGACGTATCCGGGCGGTGCAGGCAGGTTGCGGGAGTCTCCCTCGGTAGTGTGGGACTCCGATGCCAGCTGAAAGCAGGCGGATACGAGGCGGATAATGGTGGGGGTCCGGAGCACTCTTGACGCCTCAAGCCACGCCCCCCCATGTAGTGTTTTTAAGTGTGTGTCTTCAGAAGGCCTTTTTGACTATCAATTAAGAAAATGGTGGTGTTGTCACAATGTTTGGGTAATGGTGAAGGTAATCTATTGTGAGGTTGTAATTGTGAAGAGAATTTTAAAGATTTCCCTTGGCCAACGTTTGGGTTTAGCGTGGTAGTTTTGTGCCCTACTGATGATTTGCTTGATATTGATGTATTTTTGTAGTTGATAATTCCCTCTTTCAGGTTATTGCCTTATATGCTGTTTCAGCTTTTGCAATTAATTTTTTCTTGTTTGTGAGTGTGAACTACAAAGTTATTTTATCATTTCTACGTTATGGGGATGGTCTGGTTCTGGGAAGGGATTGGTTTATGAAGGAGCTGTGATTTGTTTAAGATATATATGGTGACGTGTATACAAGTGCCTCTGGATTAGATGGTCTGTTGTAACTGAAGTGGCACAGTCTTGTGTTTTGAATAGTCTGCTGCAGGGCTGGACTCTATCGTAGGTGTGCGGCAATGGCAGTATTCATATCTAGAGAAATTCACAAGAGGCGAGCTTGGAACTTCCTTTATGTTTATGATGTGCTTATATTTGAAGCCAGTACGCCATCGTGTTTATTGGGCCTATACAGTATATGTCAAGGGAAATGGACGAGAAAACGTGAATAAAAGAAACCCATAGTGAATTTGGAATCGTCAGGGAACGCATATATAACTGTATGACAGCTAAATATAGTCTCTTGCATGGCAGTGATGTGACGTTCAGTTACATAAATCTTATTCCAAATCCGAGACACTATATATCCCCTTCCTAAACTCGAAAATGCATTAACTTAAATATGTTTTGCTTTTTTTACATTGAAGTTTACCGCTGGCAGCCAAAACGTTACTAATTCTGAGGTGACTTCATGGCCTATCCTTATCATATTATTTCTATTTTCACAGAAAAATGTAGCCCTTGCTTCCAAAACATGTCTCACTTTACAGACCACATTGGTGTTTCCTGGTCATTAGCTCATCACAAATGTTTGTTTTCTTGTGTTACTGTATAGTAATTCCTCCTGTAACCACAAACCCATTTCTATTGAGTTATGGGGTCTTTTACGCCCTGAATTTCAGCTGCCAGCATGCTATGATCCCAATATCTCTCGACCATTGTCCTGTTTCAGCTGTATGTTTCCCTTGAAAGCCGTGATTTTGTTCTTACAACCAGCATATATTTTATATTAAATTAATTATTTTATTTGCATTAACAACCTGCATTGCTGGCTGGCTGGCTGAAGCCATTAATGTATCATTTTTAATTATTAGTTAATGGTTTATGGAAAGCTCTAATGGTATTATCTGTGTTCTAACGTCTTTACAATAGTCACTGAATCCATAGAGTGGCAAGGCAATATGCTATTTACAGTGAGTCTTGGGAGTAGTTGTTGTACTATGCTTATTGTTTCTTTGTAAATGTTTTTGCGCTTAGCCAATATACAGGCGTGAGCTGTAGTCTATGTTCCTCACCGCTCACACGTCCAGCATACCGTGTCGACCAGAAAGGCATTGTTGCCCTTGTTCTGTTTTGCTTTGAATATGCATCAGCGTGCAGATGCCTTTGATATGCTTGTGGATGCATGTTTCCTTCTGAATCAACAGTGCTTTAATTATACAGGTGGCCAGGTCAGTTGTTGATGTTCCTTCCTGGCTGTTGTGCTTCTCAGACTTGCGGCTGTGGGCTTAATAATAAATTCTTTCTGGATTTTACTGGCTTACTCACTTCCTTCCTCATTCCCGTGATGGTACCTTCTGCCTGAATCCCTGTACCACAGTAGTCCTCCCCCTTCATCATTGCACATTTCTTTATTCGTGTTACTTGTTCAATTAGAAACATTACTATCAGAAAGTTCTGCTTAGTTTACAAATATTGTGCAGTTTGTAACACCTGCATATGTCCAGGTGCATCCTGACCTTAGTGTACTGTTTCCTGCATAGGTTCTCTACTGCAGTAATTCAGCCCTCACAAGAACTGTGTGCCCTCAGAAGCGTGCATGTTCCTTCTTCTGTTTGTGCTTCTCCTGTCTAAAACTATTTGACCCTGTTAGCAGAGACTTCATATAATGTGAATTGTCCCAGTGCTTTCAATCGTTCTATCTTCTTGACTAAAACAGTCTGCTTTTAGCCATAAGTAAGAAGGATCTCTTGTTTCAAGGCTTTTTTGTTTTATGTTAGATTTATGTAAGACATTAAGAGCGCCTTTAGAAGCATAATTGTTTTCAATAAGTTGTTGCGCCATCACAAAATAAAACGATGGGCGTTGTGTTGAAATTTTTTAATCAATCACCCACCGTCACCGATCTGGGTAAAATTCATTGTTACTTTGCTTGCCATGTCATCCCAGTTTGGCCACAGTCATATGCAAATCAGTCTTGCCATGGGAACAGTCCAGCCCAAACTGCCTGGTCAGAACCTCCCGGACCGAAAATGAGTATCCTGGCACCGGTTTCGGTATATCACCCCTCCTCACCCAGGCTAGCTTGACTCCCGTGACATGGAGAGCAAGGGACCCATGTCTGTCAAGTCAAGTCAGATGCATTTGTATTGCGCACAAATCACATCCAAAGAGTCTCATGGCGCTTGCAGACGGCTCTGATATGAGAAGACAGCTTAGTTTGCAAAGAGCCATGTCTTTAACTTCTTACAAAAGCAGCAGTGTTCTAAAGTGGTGCGCAGATTCAGGGGCATCTTGTTCAAGAGGGAGGGGGCAAGGAAATAAAAGGCTCGACCCCCATTTCTGCAAGTTTGTATTCTCAGAGGGGTGAGAAATGACGCAGAGCTAGATCTAAGTTGCTTTAGGGGTGTGTACCACGTCAGCTTTGGGACCAATATTTTGGGCCACCACCGTTCATGTGCTTGTGGACCAGGCATAAGGTCTTGAACATGATTCGCTTCTTGACCGGAAGCCAATGAAGGCTTCTGAGGCATGGGACAGACGGAGATCTCCGGGGAAGATTCAGAACCATCGCAACAATGGAGAGAGAGAGGGAAAATACTAATGCTAGGCACTATGTGAGGTGGGAACTCCTGGTCCCCCAATTAATATGAAAAAAACAAAAAAGGAGTAACCCCTCGTGGGTAGAGAGAAAATAACTCTCTGACAATGAGCACAAGTGCTCTGGTTAGCACATTTTGCCCCAACCTGTTACTGGATAAAGCATATCCTTATAGAAGACCCCTCACTCACCAACCTGGTTGGTGACATGCTTCATCATCGGGGTCCCACCCCATAGGCCGAGTGCCTACAGGGTGTGCTGCGACACCTGATTACAGTGGAGCTGGTTTCGTTTTTATGTGTTCAAGACTATCAAAATTGTGTATTAAAAAGGGCCAACACTACTCACTTCAAGTATTTATTCTTGAGTGCTTGAACCCTTAGTAAAATTAAAGTGTGGCACCTTTGCCTAATTAGGAAGGTTTTGGTGTCAAAAAGTTGTATTAAAATATATAAAAATAGCGAAAGTGTGCTATGTGAATGTGAATGTACAAAACTATTGTTTAAAAAGGTCTACATGTTTCAACCCATACATGGATTCAAGGGTTTTCGTCAGGACCGTAGGTGATTTGAACTGGGTGGTCCGCCCGCGCTAAGGAGCGTCCTGCCCTAGTTCAATTAAGAGATCGTAAATAGGGATCTCGTGCAAAAGGTGCGTTTTTCTCTTTTGAAAAAACGCTTAGAAGCGAAACTCTCGCTTCATGGGCACCAGCGTTACCAAGTTGACAGGATTCCGTCTCTTGTCGCTTCTGTTCATCAGACCGATTAACCTACTTGGTTCTTGCTCGGCGTGCCCCGTGGAGGCACGCCGAGCAAGAACCAAGTAGGTTAATTGAACTAGGGCAGGACGCTCCTTAGCGTGGGCGGACCACCCAGTTCAAATCACCTACGGTCCTGACGAAAACCCTTGAATCCATGTATGGGTTGAAACATGTAGACCTTTTTAAACAATAGTTTTGTACATTCACATTCACATAGCACACTTTCGCTATTTTTATATATTTTAATACGACTTTTTGACACCAAAGCCTTCCTAATTAGGCAAAGGTGCCACACTTTAATTTTACTAAGGGTTCAAGCACTCAAGAATAAATACTTGAAGTGAGTAGTGTTGGCCCTTTTTAATACACAATTTTGATAGTCTTGAACACATAAAAACGAAACCAGCTCCACTGTAATCAGGTGTCGCAGCACACCCTGTAGGCACTCGGCCTATGGGGTGGGACCCCGATGATGAAGCATGTCACCAACCAGGTTGGTGAGTGAGGGGTCTTCTATAAGGATATGCTTTATCCAGTAACAGGTTGGGGCAAAATGTGCTAACCAGAGCACTTGTGCTCATTGTCAGAGAGTTATTTTCTCTCTACCCACGAGGGGTTACTCCTTTATTGTTTTTTTCAAGATTCAGAACCAGCCGGGCCGCGGTGTTCTGGAGAACCTGTAGTCTTCTCAGGTGGTGCTTATTTATTGCTAGAAGGAGCGAGTTCTCGTAGTCCAGCCTATTTATAATTAGACCCTGTACTAAGGGTTTTCGTGCCTCCGCTGGAATCCACTTAAAGACTTTGCGCAGAGTCCCAAACAGGTTCCCACGATGTAGTTTGTTTGGGTTTTCATGGACGGCTTATTGTCCATGTAAAAACCCAGGTTCCGTACTGATTCCTTAGGGGTGGGATAGTCACCAAGCTGGTCCGGCCACCAGTCATGGGCCCAGTGTTCAGCGGCTTTCCCAAAAAGCATGATCCCGGTTTTATCGCTGTTGAGCTGCAGGTGATTAGTGCCCATCCAATTCTTAACCTTGATCATGCAGCTTTTGAAGCGCAGTTTGGTTTCATTGAGATCCGGGCCTAAGGTGACTAGAATTTGGGTGTCATCGGCGTACGATAGAACCTCAAAACCGAACGCTCTAATTACTCTCGCCAAGGGTGTCATGTAGACGTTAAAGAGCGTAGGGCTCAAAATAGAGCCCTGTGGCACACCCATCTTGACCGGCTGTGTATTTGCGATATTATTGCCAATTTGGACAGCAGTTGCACGATCGGATAGGTAGCTGGTGAACCATTTTAGGACTTTCCCTCTGACACCAATCTCCCTCAGCCGTTGGATAAGAATGCGGTGGGAGATGGTGTCAAAAGCCGCGAATAAATAGAGTAGGATAAGGATCGTAGATTGATGCTTATCTAGAGCCAGCCTGATATTGTCCGCGACCTCTACCAGTGCCGTCTCCGTGCTATGGGCGGCGCGGAAGCCCGACTGGGAGGGATCTAAGAGCCCCTGATTCTCAAGATGGCTCACCAGCTGTCCATTGACATGGGATTCCAGTATCTTTCCAAAGTATGGCAACAGAGAGATTGGCCGGTAGTTTAGGAGAACATTAGGGTCGGCTGAGTTTTTTTTTAGTATTGGCCTAATTCTAGCTGCCTTCCATATTACGGGAAAGTCTGCCTCCAGAAGGGATTTATTGAGGAGACTAGTAAGGCATTCTACTAGGGCCGGGGCAAGTATAGTGAACAGTTTTGGAGAGGCCTGATCAGTGGGGGAGCCAGACTTGGTTTTTAGTCCGATTGACAAGGTCTTGTCATTATCAATCATTTCAAATTCGTCCCAGGTGTACAATGGGTCCCTTGAAGTAGGTCTCGGTCCTATGGGCTGCAATGGGATTTGACAGGGAAGAAAGGAGGCATGTATCGCTGTTAGTCTGGGCATACCATTAGCCACTTAGGGCACACAGAGCAACATGACACAATAAAAGGATGGACTGAGTGTTGAAACTTTTCAAACAATCTTCCCCAGCCAAATAAAAATCAGTCTTGACCTGCTCCCATGGGAACAGTCCAGCCCAAACTGCCAGGCCTGGTCTCCCTGGACCGGAAACAAGCATCCTGGGACCGTGGCTTGTTTCCCATCCAGGGAAGACCTGGCTTGGCAGTTTGGGCTGGATTGTTTCATGAGTAGCAAGACCAAGACTGATTTGCATGTGGCTGGGACCAAACTGCGGTGACTTGGTGGACCAAATGATATGGATTAAACCAGGGCTTGAAAAAATATTTACCCAGGGTGAGCTATTTTTAGGGTCTACTGTCCCTTTCTGGTGAGCTGAAAATCCTCTAACTTCAGTCATAGAACAAAAAGTAAATGTAGGAAGATAAACTGACTTTTGACCTCTGCCTCTGAAAGCAGAGCAAATGTGACAAGATAAGATTTAAAGGCATCTTTATTTCTTACAAAGTGAAAGAGCAATAAAAATGGCTTTAAATCTTATCTTGTCACATTTGCTGCCTTTCAGACACAGAGGTCAAAAGTCTTTCTGTGACTGAAGTTAGAGGAGTTTGTAAAACAAACTGTGTGACAATTGAACTGTGCAAAGCATGTTAAATGACAGGCTATAGGATGTCTGGCTTTTTTTCTAACGCAACACTGAAATAGCTAAGGGAACTGTTCAAACATTCCAAACATATTTCAATAATAATGAAGACCCATTTTTGTAATTCTGTAGTGAAAACAATAGTTTTATAGCACCACAACAAATTGGAATACTTTACTTGGTGATGTGCAAATGTTAAATATTTTTGCTGAAACCCATTTTCCAATCATTGTTTATGTGCTATTATCAGTAAAACTACATGTTAGTGGGAAAGTTCTGTGGCCATTTCAATGCAAACTATGCTTTCTTAAACTGACAGTGCACTACCACATCATGCTTTGCTAATATATTTATGAAAAGTGAGTTTTTAAACATGAACTTGGGATTATTACTGCGCCTGTCCAGATGACAATATATATGGGCTTGATTCTTGATATACATGGAGCAAACATTTAGTCTAGTAAACAATGAGTGTACTTTTTACAGCAGAAATAGTGAACTTGCATATTTGAAGGTGCTCTCTTAGGTGATATTAAAGAAAAAGGTGTCTCCATAAGACAAATATTTGCTTAGGATCACAAAATTTGTGACAAGTTCATGGGTCAAGTACATTATAGTTAGGTCGAGTAGATTATTAAAGTTACTAGACCTTGAGGGCTAGTAACAGTTTTATGATTTTTGGAGCCCTGATTAAACCCAGATCTGTTGACTAGGGGTGAATCTTTGCATTGTTCAGCACAATCCGTCCATCATCTGTTCTGTTTGCAGTCAGTGAATTGTTGACAGTAATGGCTGAATTGGCTACAGAGCTATTCAAGATGGCATTGGTCTGCTGCCGATTCTTCTGGCTATAAGAGTTTTCAGGACTGATGAATTATTCTGTGATCAAGAAAGTTAAAGGTGATTAAATGTAGTTACTTTCCTGTTTTGTTACCTGTGGACTGAGCTGTGATGCAAGAATTGTGGTTGAGTAGTGAGAAGGCAAGGAGAAAGACTGACACTGGTGGATAGAAAGTAATCAAGGTGTTTCTTGCAGACAGCATGGGTTAGTGGTGTGAAAAGCCTTTTCACAGTGTTGCCAAGGAGCTGAGATGTCCTTGGGTACTACCGCTTCAGGTATTACAGTTGACTAACCCTTTCTACTCCGAACTCTTATAAAGGGGCTGTTGCTTGTGAACTTTAGGGCCCTCATCAGATCTACAGGCCACTCAGCAGCTCTCCCTATTCAGTTCTCCTTTCCTTTGTTCCGGATTCTTGGCTGCTGTTGGCTCGCCAAGCTGCAGTTTAGCTCTCCAGTACATAGGGCAGGTCTCACTGAAGCAAGGCAGACATCAAATAGTGCTTCAGCCAGCTTTCTTCGCTACCTTCTCCAGAAGAAAAGAAAATGAAAAATCCACATTGTTCATCATTTACAGACTGCAGAGCATATGTTACCACGTGTGCATGGAAATGTATATTTAGACCAATGCTTCTACACTTAGACACACAAATGCACTAGTTTAGTGTCTAAAAAACATCAGGTTTACAGGAGTCAACTAAATATGTACAGAGTGAAAAGACCATAAGAGAAGCCATACTAATTTAGAAAAACATAATATTGCCTGAACATGTTTTTGGCATGGGGATATCCTCTGTGAGGTATACCGTCATGTTGCCCTATCCCGAATACCTGACTGCGAGTATCTGGTATCCCAGAGCTTGATTTTGGTCCTAGCGTTGTGTTAATCTAGTGCATAGAGGCCTATGCTGTCCCTTGACATGACTGAGGTCCTGGACCTGTCCTGTGACCTTGATGGACAAGTAAAACATACCCTCATTTTCTTGACAGTGGACTACCAGTGTGCCACAGGTTTAGCATGTAGATCAATGGTGCAGCATATGCGTTTTGTGAATCCATAGTCGTGACCAGACCTTTTTTTCTGTATCACTGGGAGTGTAGGGCCCCCCCATGTGAAGTTCTGCTTTAGTGCCCTAATCCTAATCCTTGTTCTAACATTCTAAATATGTTGTGTGTGTTTCTTGTGGCTTTTGTGTTGCATGCAATATGTACACAAGTATGCCCGCATAATGGAGGCCTCTGGGTTCAATTCTGGAAGCTCCTAATCTGCTCCTGTCCACAAGAATAAGGTGAGATTGTTTTTCCAGACAATGGAAGTGTTTTGCTAACATTCCTAAAGCTCGAGGGAGGAGACCTAGACAATGAAGTGGGGACACAGTGGACAAGACTCTTAGAACTTCACTGAAGCCCTTTTGCTGAGTGGAGTTGCTGATTTTCTCTAGCACTGCTATTTGGAAAATATTAGGGGTGAAGGGTGGGACTGAAGTCTTTTTTTCAGTATGGAAAAATCTTGTAGGTGAACCAGCCTTTTGTATTTTCTCTGATCACTATATAGTATGGCTGTTGATAAGCCTGATAGAATGCTTATGCCTCCTTGTGCCTCTGTTGTGGTTACTCCAAGATGGGACTACCTTACTATGAAGAGCATCACTGTACTCCTCAGCATACTATGACTGCTGTGCACCCAGAGCTGGTGTCTGTCTGACTGCTAACTTCCAAGATGAGAGGGGTTATTCCATGGAGTCTTACCTTGCTGGAAGAGCTCTATCTCTGACCTTAAGTGCCCGGGGGAGAGAGAGAAGGGTGGGGGGGAGGGGGAAGAAGGAGGAGGCGAGTGGGAAGGCGGGGGCAAGAGCATGTTCAGCACAGTGTGCGTTCGCCTCTTATCCAGATTACAACTAGTTCAATAGGAAAGAGGTACCAACAGTGCCTGAAAATCAGAGACTTTGCGTCATCCACTCTATTCATTATCTTCTGTGAGAACTGCCATGCCGCCACCAGGATTTGTACTCATTCTCCTAGTTGCAAAGTTTAAGTATTCCTCTGGGGACTTTGGTGAATAAATAAACTTAGGCAGGGTCGGCCTGTGCTCGAATAGCGCCTTCGGCCGAACCGAATTTGGCACCCATGCTTGCTGATTGTATGTAAAATAAGGCAATAGAAAGTACATTTGTGTCAAATTGGATGATGATATCAGAGCAGTAAGTACCTCTACGTTCCCACCCCAGCTCTCCTGAATCACACACAGTTGAGCTGCTTTATGCTGGTGCATACCTGCCAACTTGAAGAACAATTTCACCATATGAGAAGCGTGCGGGCCTTGAAGGGGGCAGGGCCTCATGCCAAGAAGTACCTATGTGGTACTTTTAATCCCCACTCACCCACAAGCCCCCTCCTCCCAAAAAAAAAAAAAAAAGCTTGCTTAGGCTGGTGCTGATGTCCTGGGATGTTTTCGCACCCCATTATGGACGTCACCAAATTTAAAGGCTCTGAAAACAAGCTGTAAATACACTATTTACAGTGGCTTTGAGCTTATTTTCTCTGCCACCGTCAATATCTGCTCCTCACCGGTAGACTGTTTGATGGGAGCTAATATTGTGCGTTACTCAGTGGCATCATGTGAGTTGGCAGGTATGCTGGTGCATGTTGTTGGTGAGGGATAGGTTGGGGGTTTGCGAGGGAGATGTAGGTAACAGGACAAGGAAGAAGGTTAGGCAAGGGTTGAACTCGAATGCCATTGGAACATAGCAGAAAATGTATGATTGAATGATGATTAAGTTGAATCCCTGTAGCCGGATCGAGACTGCCAAATACATGCTCTTAATGGTGGCAGCATGGTCTCCCCTTTGAAGACTGGTATCCTGGGCATGGGCCCAGCCAGCCCTGATGATGTAGGTGGAACTAGCGCCTTCTGGGGGCTACGGTGTCCTGTAGCGCCCAGAATGCATACGGCTAGGCAGTCTTTGCCTGAGAGCTGCTTACAAGAAATTAAATTGGAGTTACTGAAGTTCTGTGCCTTGTTTGTATTGACTGTAAACAGACATTGAGATTTTAAAAGTTGATTGGTTTGCTCTCATCCGTACCTGTTGTGCTTAAACGTCTTTGCCTTCCGGTGGTTATGAGTTCTACATGGCGAATTTAATTCCTCCTGGGAATTGGAAGAAGCTGTCCACCTGTACTTGCGTATTGATGACTAAGAGTAGCAATGCCAAGGTATTAGAGTGCTTGTGTTGTGCACAAAGTGGAGGAGTGCTAAATAATTTGCTGTGATCTTATTTTGAACAGCTTTTTCCTATCAACACATAATTGTGGAGAAGAAGGGAGCAAAGCAGAATGTTGGTATGATCCAGCTGAACCGGCCAAAAGCTTTAAACGCACTCTGCAATGCCCTCATAACTGAGATGAACCAGGCGCTGGATACTTTTGAGAATGATCCCCAGATCGGAGCCATTGTCCTCACGGGCAGTGAAAAGGCATTTGCAGGTAACATCCCTGGGGAGACAGTTCCCCTATCATGCATGAGCCCCCTTGCAAACACTTTAGAGACACATTGCAGGAGCACTTGCTATCACGTTTCTCTTTAACCTCGCATAAAATGTATTCCCTTCTAGCTGGAGCTGACATAAAAGAGATGCAGAGTAGAACTTTCCAAGAATGCTACAGTGGAAGCTTCCTCTCTCACTGGGACCGAATCTGCTCTGTGAAGAAGCCTGTCATTGCCGCGGTCAATGGATATGCTGTAAGTCTGTGTTCCCATAAAATCTGTACATCTCTCTACATGTCATTGTTTTGGTTTGTTATGCCATCTTCCCCTTGGTTTCACACAGCAACCTCAACCCAACCTATTTTGAAGCCAGAGCTTAATATCTTTTATCACCAATCGTAGTTCGTTTTTTTTTTTTGTGCAAAATGTTCAGATGTTTTCCTTTTTTTCAGTAGAAGGGTGCTGTGTGGGTAGGCTTGAGAGTGGGGTTTTGCGTGAGGGTTCTTCCTGTGCTCCATTGTAATGAGTGGGTTCATAAGCTGGCCAGTTACACTTCAGCAGCATACAAAGCTCATCAAGAAGGAAAACAATCATTATATTAACTGCTGACCTGGCACGACTGTAAACATTAGAAGTGTAGTGTTGTTACTTTTGAATTGGTCTTAGTAGTGTTCTGCATATTAATTGTGATACTATAACATCTGCTTGGCCTCATTATCTGAGCGGTAGAACCCAGAAGGATTACAAAGCTGGGGTATGTACCTTTGTTCCTGTGTCTGCTTTGGTTGTATAATAATTTGCAAATTTTTCCATGAATCCTTGAGTAATGGTATGAGTTCTTTTCATGCTTCAGTTTTAAAAAATCTGTGAGAAGTTTGTAAAATTATTTATTTGCACATTTATCATTTTGAATTCTGTCTGAATATTGCCTCCTTTGGATTTTTTGATAGCTGACTTGTATAATCTGTTACATTTCTGTAGGTGAACTTAATCTTGATTGCTCTTTATTTTGAGCCAGGTGCGTTGCTGCTTTCTATTATGATCTTCAATCGGCAGCGTAGCCTCAGGGGCCAGATTGTTTGAGGTGTGATACTCCCCAAATAAATGCATTCTTGGCTTGGGAGTTGGGTCTGTGGGCCCTGAGTCAGGTCTGTTACTTCTGATTTGTGAGCAAAGAATGAAAAATGAAACCGTGACAGTTGATGTAAACTGGAGAGACAGATCTGTTGACTGAATTTCAAAATGTGAAACCAGATATCCTAGAATCAATACCAGCTTCCCTACTTGTCCAATTGTGTGAACCTACGCAAATATTGTATTTTATTAGTATCACACATGAGTGCACTTTTCAATTCTTGAGGATATGTGCTGATCAAGCGCCTCTAATGATTGATTTATTAGACTATACTGTTGTTCCATCTATAATAAGAATCCAGGCCACATTTAGAGTTTACATGGCTTCTGAGTTCCCTCATGGTTCAGTAACGGTATCCTCATTGAGGGGTGAGCCAGGCATGTTTCTAAGTTTATGTTTAAAAAAGTATCATTTAAATAAATGTCTGTCTATGCAGTGATATAATCTGTTGTACTATCGCTGAAATGCTTCCACGTGTTAAAGAAACACACTCTTTTGAATTTTGAAGTGATTGTTAGAAATGGGGTTTCTGGTTGGCTAGGGTATGCATCTAAGCCAGGCAGAACCCACCACTCTAGTCAGGGCAAGGGAGTTACACACCTAAGATGGACCCTGCTCACCCCCTTGGTATCTTGGCAGAGCAGTCATGCTTATCCCAGAGGCGATGTGTAAAGCGTAAAAAGACTCCAAACAAGGTTATATAAAAAAATCCTTTGTATTGTACATAAAACACTTGAGACCATAATCGCATATATCACTGTCCCACTAGGCACTTGACATGACTTCACACATATCATGCATCACTTTGCCGATCGGTCAGTTGTCATAACAACACAAAGTAGTGAAATCCAGTAACTCCTTGGCGATTGCGCATATCACAAAATTATCCTCATGGTGCACGTTAACAAAACACCATCACTGAACACATGGGTGCCACTTCCTGACAATTGCAAGATAGAAGCAACATCATCATGTCAGGCAGGACACAAGGCCATTATTGTGAGTCATAAAACACAGGAATTGCCAGTATAACAGGAAACCCCACCCAAAGTGGCACCTGCGCTCTTATTACGGGTTATGCGGTAACTCAGTTATCTTTCTTGTAGGCTGCTGGGCCACCTGCCCACCTACACCAGGGAATGCATTGTTTTCTGGGAATTCCTCCCAACGTGGGAATCGGGGGCCTCCAAGTAAGGGTATGCAAGAAGGGGTAGGGCACCCTCGCGTCAGAGGAACCCTCAACTGATCTTCCCTTCAAGGAGAAAGGCCAAAATGCCGCTTTGGCCACATAGCAGCTTTTATGGGAGGGGAGACTGCTCTCACTCTGTGCACCAAACAAAAACAGTGCTTCCCAAAGGTCTGCAACTTACCTATGGCCCACTGACACGGGTCAACTACTGTCTCAGATCCAGAGGGACGGGGCGGCCTTGCTCCCCCCTCCGTAGGCCCTAACTCGCAGGGACCTCATTGCAGTAATCTCCCGGAGACCGCTCATGCCACTGCTCTGGTTTCCTCAAAGAAACTGAACGTCGAAGCCCGTTCCTCTCTTCCATTTACAGGGGGGAAGCCGTACAGTGGAGCCAATTATTAGTAGGGGGGTTGACCCAGTTAAAGTTACGGGGACCTGGGTTATTAAGTAAGTGAGAAGAAGGGGTCCCAGTAGCAATGGAACATATAAACACACAAATGAAAAATAATCAAGGAAACATAAATTGAATCCACATTGTTTACTTCACAATGGGAATGCGTATTGGATATGCAAGATTAATATACACAATAATAGATCAATAGTTTACATGGTGCCCCAGAGAGGGAAGCGGGAGGGGTGGTGTAGTGATTGTGGGGAATTGGTGAGGGAGAGAGTGAAAATTCGTAAGTGACAGTAAAATCAACAATTGTCGATCGTTTAACAAAGTTACAGACTATGTACATAAAAATGAGACCAAGATGTTCATTAAATTATTCTGAACAGGTCATACTCCAAGTAGTCCAATAAATGTAGACAGTGGGGTGTGGAGTTGACGATTGAGAATAAATGGATGTCGACGTTTCGACCCTCAACGATGCAGATATCAGTGGTTATCTTGCTGTAGGGTCTTCATCAGGACTGAAGGGGACACACAACCTATTTAATATATAAATATATGTTGTAAATACGGGAGACAAGGTCCCTGTATATAATTCAAACATTGTGGCACATCACCCCAAAATGGGTTAAATTAAAGTAAATAAATTAAGATCCCATACGGATAGTTGGGACAGTGTAAACACTGGAAATGCAGTAAATTGAAGCGTCAGAATTATTAAATACTATATGGTCATGAGCACGTGGGGATGAGCTAGATCCAACAAGGTGGGCGGTGTCAAGGAACAAAGGGTGACTGCTGCCTGCTGAGGACTGGTCAGCGGGGTGCCAGAATCAAGGTCAGGGCCAAAGAGTCACTAGGGACTACATACATTTCAACATAGAGGTAAAAAACTTACCACAGACGTGGTATTGACAGAACCGATTCGAGTATGGAAAAAGTGCCACGGGTAGATCTGTGGAATAAGTGCATCCAAGTTGTAAACAGCGCACTAGCTATTAAACAGAGAGTGGTACTAGGTAATGGTGGTGAAAAACTCACCGTGGTATACACCAGTCGTTGTACAGATGTAGCGGGTTGGAATTGGGGTCGCAGATACCTTCGTTAATTGATTCTAACAAAAAGCAAGGCGGAGGCACATTTAGGCAACATAGGGCGACTGGCGTTGTCAGATTACATCAAGCAAAAAGGACGGAATCCGGACTCACCCAGATGCCGTAATGTAGACACGTCCGGCTGGAATGGTGGTCCGTGTCGGTCAGGCGAGAACACTCTCGTACATTAGTCTAAGGGGAGGGAGGTGCATAAAACACTGGGATTACTAGCCAGACCGTGACTGGATTGCGTCTTGTGAATATATCGAAACAGACTTTAAACGATGATGAAATTAAAATATTGGAGAAGGGACTATCCTATGTCCCCACTAGTCATCCAGATTCTTTTGTTATTCGCACCGAACTGTTCAAATTTTTTCGCAAAATCAGGTTGAAATATTTCTTCAGAAACTCCGCACCAAGTGCCCAATCATCTGTAACGGGTCTGAGACCTCCATCGACCTTTGTCCCTTTCAGTAGTGCTATGTCACATAAGATTCTGGCCTACGAATCGGTTGTGTTACGGGATGTACTGCAACTTCTTGGAACTAAAGGCTACACCAGATTTAACACCAGCAAAAATGAGAAATTGGCCCTACAATCACTGTCTCAGAATACCAAACTTGTCATCAAACCGGCCGATAAGGAGCGTCGCCATTGTGGTACAGGATGCCAGCTCGTATGAATCAGAAATTCTCCGTCAATTAAATGACGGCACCAGTTACCATCTATTAAGATCTGATCCTTCTCAGGCAATTGCACGAGAAATTCTCGAAATAACCAAAGCTGGTCTAGACCAAGGGTTCCTATCTGAATTGGAGTTTAATTTTCTGAATAAACCACATCCACGGCTTGCCACTATCTACACCATACCTAAGATACACAAATCAATGGTCGACCCCCCTGGCCGACCTATAGTATCCGGGTGCGGCTCGATCCTTGAGCCCCTGGGGAAATACATTGATTTTTTTCTAAAGCCAATTGCAGAGGCCACTCCGGCCTATTTGCGTGACACCATGCACACCATAAACATCGTGGAACAACTACCCTTTGATGCCAACCAACAACTTCTAGCTACGTGTGACGTCGTGTCACTGTACACGTGCATCCCGCAACAGGAAGCCCTAATGGTGATCACACGTTGCCTGCACCAGCGACCATCCCCGGTCCAAGTACCGACTGAGTTTATAGTGGCTTTGCTACGCATAACCATGACTAAGAACTTCTTTGTCTTCAAGGATAAATTCTATATGCAAACATCGGGAGTTGCCATGGGAGCGCCCTTCGCCCCGGATGTAGCCATTTTATACATGGCAGCCTTCGAACAAGACACTGTACTCAACTCGATCAATCCATTCAGAGACCATCTCGGTCTCTGGATGATATACATAGACGACATCTTGCTGATTTGGCAAGGCAACTTGGAACTACTGATGGGGTTTTTTGGCTGGTTGAACGCTCAATCTCAGTTTCTAAAATTCACCATCCAATCAGACAACCATCAAATCAATTTCTTGGATCTCACAATCTATGAGAACACAGGGCATCTATTGACCAGACTATACCGTAAACCTGCTGAAAGGAATTCACTTCTGCACTACGGCAGCCACCACCCTCGAGCATTGCGGGACAATCTGCCTTTCGGGCAATTTCTACGCCTACGCCGAAATTGCTCCATCAAAGAACACTATTTCACTGAATCTGAAGAACTGAAACAGAGACTTTTGAGCAGAGGCTACCCTAAACAATTGGTTAAGCGAGCAAGGAAAAGAGCCTGGTTTTACCCACGTGAGGAGTTACTGGTTCCTAAGACTGATAAAGACCAAACCGAACAGAGAATCGTATGCGTCACAACGTTCAACACTAAAAGCAATAAAATAAAACGCATCATCAACAACCACTGGGAACTGATATCGGACGATATCCAGCAAACAGACCCGCCACTACATGCCTTCAGAAAAGCAAGGAGTGTCAAAGATCATGTGGTCCGTTCTCTCCTTAGGACACCGGAGGCCCCTACCATCAATACTATGTGGAACTTACCTCCAATTCTGGGCCACTTTCGATGCGGCTGCTGCAAAGCCTGTGATAGTACGATACAGACTAAAGAATTTACATATCGTCATCACAAAATTCCGCTCAAAAGCCACACCAATTGCAACACGGTCAATATCATTTACGCCATCCTCTGTCCGTGCAATTTGTTATACATTGGGCAGACTCAGCAAAAGGCTAAAATCAGGATACTTCAACACATGAGTAGAATCCGTTGCCAAGTCCAAGGCGCACCCATGGTTGACCATTTTTCCACAGCAGGTCACTCACCAGAAAGTTTGAAATGGGTAATCATTGAAAGAGCCACACTGGGACCTCGGGGTGGGAGCCTCTCTAACATCTTGAACACACGGGAACTCAAATGGATGTTCACCTTTGACTCAATTGAATCAGGGCTCAACGAACAGGACAGTTCTTTCTCTCAACTAGCTACTTTGACCTGAATATTGTTCTAGTATGATCCGTAGTGGCCTTTACCCGCATGTGCGAGGTACGCCATCACTGTTTAGTTTTGAACAATGTCCTACTGCAATCGTTAATGGCCTTTACCCGCTTGTGTGAGGTACGCCTTCTGTGTATGGGTCATGCTACTATAATAATGGTTTTAACATCATAATTGTTCCATCAATTATGTGTGTTAAACAGTTAACTCGGCCCTCCCATGGGCCCTCTACCCTCTGCCGAGAGGTATGCTGTGACCAAAGCTTTATGTATGTATGATTACACTGTTGTCATAACTGTTTGAGTTTCATGTGGGTACCACATCCACACTGCTATACTTGTCTCGCACTCAATAACTACTGCAGATTATTCCCCTCGGTCTGGATCTAATTAATATCACTCGTTCACGCTGCCATCTCCCTTCAGCGTGTCTACTCTTCCCATAATAATCTTTACCATTCGCTAGCTACGTTACCCTTAACGAAGTATGTTCACTATGTCCATTGTTTAGACGTTGCCAAGCTACCTCAGCTAGTCTGTCCACGCCTACACTATTCGACTTAGTCACGTGACCTTGTTGCCACGGTGATATGAGCATACCCGGAAACCGGCCCCGCCACTGTGACGCCAAGCCGCGATCCAAGAGTGATTCAATCCTTGATCGGTAAGGAGTCGGCGGGTGTCATTTGACCTTCCCTCTTTTCTTCGTCCAGACGCAATCCAGTCACGGTCTGGCTAGTAATCCCAGTGTTTTATGCACCTCTCTCCCCTTAGACTAATGTACGAGAGTGTTCTCGCCTGACCGACACGGACCACCATTCCAGCCGGACGTGTCTACATTACGGCATCTGGGTGAGTCCGGATTCCGTCCTTTTTGCTTGATGTAATCTGACAACGCCAGTCGCCCTATGTTGCCTAAATGTGCCTCCGCCTTGCTTTTTGTTAGAATCAATTAACGAAGGTATCTGCGACCCCAATTCCAACCCGCTACATCTGTACAACGACTGGTGTATACCACGGTGAGTTTTTCACCACCATTACCTAGTACCACTCTCTGTTTAATAGCTAGTGCGCTGTTTACAACTTGGATGCACTTATTCCACAGATCTACCCGTGGCACTTTTTCCATACTCGAATCGGTCCTGTCAATACCACGTCTGTGGTAAGTTTTTTACCTCTATGTTGAAATGTATGTAGTCCCTAGTGACTCTTTGGCCCTGACCTTGATTCTGGCACCCCGCTGACCAGTCCTCAGCAGGCAGCAGTCACCCTTTGTTCCTTGACACCGTCCACCTTGTTGGATCTAGCTCATCCCCACGTGCTCATGACCATATAGTATTTAATAATTCTGACGCTTCAATTTATTGCATTTCCAGTGTTTACACTGTCCCAACTATCCGTATGGGATCTTAATTTATTTACTTTAATTTAACCCCTTTTGGGGTGATGTGCCACAATGTTTGAATTATATACAGGGACCTTGTCTCCCGTATTTACAACATATATTTATATATTAAATAGGTTGTGTGTCCCCTTCAGTCCTGATGAAGACCCTACTGCAAGATAACCACTGATATCTGCATCGTTGAGGGTCGAAACGTCGACATCCATTTATTCTCAATCGTCAACTCCACACCCCACTGTCTACATTTATTGGACTACTTGGAGTATGACCTGTTCAGAATAATTTAATGAACATCTTGGTCTCATTTTTATGTACATAGTCTGTAACTTTGTTAAACGATCGACAATTGTTGATTTTACTGTCACTTACGAATTTTCACTCTCTCCCTCACCAATTCCCCACAATCACTACACCACCCCTCCCGCTTCCCTCTCTGGGGCACCATGTAAACTATTGATCTATTATTGTGTATATTAATCTTGCATATCCAATACGCATTCCCATTGTGAAGTAAACAATGTGGATTCAATTTATGTTTCCTTGATTATTTTTCATTTGTGTGTTTATATGTTCCATTGCTACTGGGACCCCTTCTTCTCACGTACAGTGGAGCCAACAGGTTCAGATTCCTCCTCAAGCGGGAGGCAGGTGATTGGAGCCCACGAGGCTCGGTTTTCATCCTGGTGCAGCTGGACACCACCTCTCTCTGGTGTCGACGTTGCTCCAGGAGTTCTTGCTGCCTGCATGCAGTGGGACCCGGTAGCCCGGGGCCACATAGCAGAACCCTGACTGCTGTTATTCCTCCAAGAGAAATGCGGGACCACCATAGGGAGAGCACATTGTCTACTTCAGCTCTCCCCTCCAGGCTTTATTGCAGGGTGAGCCTCCACCTTGGCAGCAGCCTTCCACTCGCTCACAATGCGCTATTTGTTTGCAGAAGGGGTCCAGCGCTCACCAGGCATTAGAGTTTGCAATAACCAAGGGGCATATCAGATCTCCTTTGTGAGCACTGGGGCACCAGAGCAGGAGGGAAGGCAGTAATGTAGCACACCGCGTACTTGGGGGCAGGTTAGTACAACAAACAAAATCCCATGGTGGTTCCTCCTTGCAGTACAACATCCCCTCTTGGCAATGTACATTTTGTAGAGCCAGCAACGTCTGGTTACAAGTACACGCAGTGTCAAAAATTCATGGGGTCACAGCCCCTGAACTTAGTCCAAAAGACTCATAAGCACACAGAAATGCCCACTTCTAAAAGTGGCATTTATAAAATAGTAATGACACATCTGCTTTCACCAATAAGCTGGATTTATCACTACTATTCCAAACATGGCTTCGCTACCCCTTTCCTAACAGGAATGACCACTCAAGCACATATCAGGGAATCCTCAATTCAAACCTATGAGAGGGCAGCCTCACAGCAGTGAGAAACCAAATAGGCTGTTTGTCACTACCAGGACTAGCCACACAGTTAAGGCACATGTCCTACAATTTACCTACACAGCACCCTGCCCATAGGGCTAGCTAGGGCCTACCTTAGGGGTGTCTTGTATGTAGTAAAAGGGGACTTTCAGACATGGCAACAACTTTACATGCCACGTCACCGGAACGGTAAAACTGCGCGCACAAGCTCAAGCCCACTAGTAGCATCTAATTTACAAGCCCTGGGTATATGGGATACCACTGTACAAGGGACTTACAGGTAAATTAGATATGTCAAACCGGTGTAGACCAATCTTTCCAAGTTTACACGAGAGAGCACATGCACTTTAGCACTAAACAGCAGTGGTAAAGTGCCCAGTCATAAAACCAACAAAAGCTGGTTAGAAAAAATACAGAAGGAAGGCAAAACGTTTTGGGATGGCCCTGCAGAAAGGGCCAGGTCCAACAGTGATTATATCATATTTTACACGTGTTGCACGTTATACATGGCAAACGTTTTCAAGGTTCTGCTTGTGCACTGATGCCTAGAGCCAAGCCGTACCCATGCTTTGGCTCTGGCTTGGCTTACCCTAGTAATTTGCCTGTGCACCCACCTCTATTTTAAACTAAGGCTTAGTACATGGGGCTGTCAGTGACTTGAGAAAATGATTTGTAAGAGGCGAGGACTAAAACATGGAGCCCTGCCTACATGCACTGATTTGTCAACTCTACCATCAAGGCTTCATGTAGCAGAGACAAAGTAGAGTGCATGCAGTGAAAATACATTTATATTAAGTGATCCCTGTACACGGTCTCCAGGTCCTTTTGTTATAGGTGACCGTAGCCTTGAGGTCAAAGAGAGGACTACCAGGCGGCAATGGTAGTGGTGGCAATTCTATTCCCGGCTTGGTGGTGCTAACTGTATTCCCGGCTTGGTGATGGTGGTAGTAACTGTATTCCCGGCTTGGTGGTGGTAGTAGTAGTAACTGTATTCCCGGCTTGGTAGTTGGAGCGTGGGCCCAGAGTCCGGTCTGCTATGTGTGGGTCCATTTTTCATATTTGATTAAGATAGTAAATTTTTTGCATCCCTGTAGGTCTGTGCTTGGTCTCCACCCCGCTGTCTAAGACAGCTAGGTGGACAGCTTCAAAGTGCGCTTGTCACTTTGGCCGTCGCAAGAAAGCCGGCCAAAGTGACATGCGCACTTTGGAGCATCCAGTCAGCCACTGCTCCTGTCCTCTCTTGGCTTGGGAAAGGCGTGATGCTGCAGTATGGCGAGCGCGAACATCGGAAAAATAAAATGGCAGTGAAATCATTTCATTGCCATTTTATCTTCCCTTTAAGGCTCGCAGTGGGGTGACTCCCCTGCCCAAGTGAAGAAACCGTCTCTGTTTGCCAATGGCGTTTAGCCTTGCAGTACAGGAACCCTGATGCTCTGCAGCTCTGCTTAAAAAATGTTTTTTAAAAAGGCATTATGATGCGGCAGTCATTTCATTTTGTAGGCATGTTCACAATGCAAAATGAAAAAATACAAGATGTCATTTATTTACTGATTTGGTTTTGGGGGTAGCATCACGGAGGGCTTGGGTGAAGGAAGAAGCACAGAGGGCTGTTATCTGGTATTTCGGCATGGAGCAGGGGTTTTGATAGGAAACATCTGCAAATTTCTATGACTGAGTTGAAACCATTCCACTCAGTTTTATTTTGTAATGGTTTGCTACATGGAGAATTGAAGGTGATTTAATGCGACTTTGACACTGTGTGTTGTGCTTTGAAGTGAAAACATTATCCTGGACGAATAACAGATTTGTAAAACAAAAGGAGAGAGAAAGGGATTTCCACTATGTGGATGGGAATACTCCTAGTCCCCTTGACGATCAGATTAATAAACAGTCGGAGGAGTATCACCAAGAGACTAAAAAAGTCTCAAAGATTTGGGAGAAGTTGCCCTAGAAAGAAAATTATTCTTTCTTTAGAAGGCCCCTCACTCACCCACCTAGTGGGTGACATGCTTCATTATCTGGGTCCCACCAGTACAGCCGAATGCCATCCGGGTGTGCTGCGACACCTGATTACAGTGGAACGGGTTGTTTTTTGTGTGTGTGAAAGTGAAAAGGTGGGTTAAAAATTGGCCAGATGTAACCCACTGTGATGAATTTATTCTGGGGCTATCTGGGCATTGTTAAAAAAAATTGTTTAGATGCCTGTTTCGGTTAAATTGACCTCTGGTATCTAAAATAGTGAAAAAATGGTGCGACCTGGTGTGACGTCATTCTTCTTTCTCTCTGATTTACTGCGCCATGACGGTGTTAGTAATTCTCTGTACCTTTGGTGTCGCATTACAGACTTAATTCTATCTGCCTTTTAGACATTCTGTAGCCGGGATCTGAATAGTGGTGCTCAGTGACTTGTGCTCTGAAACAATTGGTGATTATCTATGAATTGATATCCCTTCAGTTGTGATTTTCTTTGTTTTGCTAATGTGCCATTTGTAATCCTCTTTTGCTTGTTCTAAAGTCTAGATTGGTACTCTGACTTTCTGAGCAGAATCACGTTAGTTAATTTTCACCGTTTAAAAAAGTATCATCTTTCCATTTAATGGTGGACAATTTCTTACCGAATAAAAGGTATTTTGTCGGGAGTTCCAGAATATTGCAAGTTTCAGATTTTCTGAATTGGAAGAAAAACTGAGAACGCCATACATTCGCAAGTTTACGATCAACTCATTGAGTTCACTATTTTTTTTTTTTTATTTCAATATTTTTATTGGTTTTCAGATAACAAAATGCAAACAAAATCAGCGTAGTAAAAACAGTGACTGTATATTTGAAGTGGTAAATATGAATTTAGTAACCTAAGTAGTAGAACGAATCAAGGCTTACTGTGGATGTAAAAATTAAAGCAGAATGGTTTAAAGTCGATGATTTAAAAAAACAAAACAAGCGAGTCAGATGTCAAGGCATGTTGCGTGGTACAGTAAAAAACGTGTTTGAATAGTCTGTGCACTGAAACTCGTTTGTATCTCAGGGAGTTGTTCACCGCCTCCTTTCTCGTTTAGCACACCGTGAGTTTAGATCCAGCTTTGTCTATTTGTTCTCCCTATAACTTCTGCTCACCTGATACCATGGTGAAAACTAGGGGTGGGCGGAATTTGCGTAGTCGCGCTACACAAAGTTCTGCGAAACTGCAAAAAATCTCTGCAAGCACGCAGAATTCCGCAAGCTCGTGGAATGAGGTTGAAATTTTGTGACCGGATTCAGAGCATCGTGCCAGAATGAATCCTGCCCAGCATATTTATCCACGAAGATGCCACTGTTTTTGCAATACCTCTACTCAACTGGAGTACCACTGGCCAATCAGTAAGTGCTACCTCGTTGGGTAAATGTAATGTGCCTTTCGTACACTACAGCTGCGTAAAGGGCCAGAAGAGAAGAGTTGTCTCTAGTGACCATGTGTGTCTGTAACTTTGCTACCGCGCCGAAAGGCGCTGGGGTCCCTTGAGTGAGCTGTCCATCATAGTGAGTAAAGGGCGGGAAGACGTTGCATACCGCTAGTGTGTGTGGGGCGCGGCTTCTTTGCGAGTTCACATGCCTCTTGTTTAAGGTCAGAGACCGATAAGAGCAGCAGATGAGGAGAAAGAACCTCCTGATCACAGCAACTACAAGGGGATTGCGCTCAAGAGTCATGGATGCAAAGACCTCCACCAAGCATCATGGCTAATTTTTCCACAGTAGATATGGAGAGAAAGCACACCTGCCCAGCCTCGACCGAGCTCACGATTTTTTGGGGCTGATTAATGCGCTACTGAATTTGAGCTCTAACTCGGGCACCTGCTAGAAGTGCTTCCTGTTGAAGTTTAATTTTTGTGACAGGAGAATTGTGCCAGAATGAATCCTGCCCAGCATATTTATCCACGAAGATGCCACCATTTTGTGCAATATCTCTACTCCAGTCTCCCCATGCTCATGAATTCCGTACCACCCGCGCATTGTGAAACTTTTGCCAATTCCCCGTTCCCCGCAGAACACAGAATTGCCGACATTTTGCAAATTCCGTGAGCGGAACAGAATTTACCGCCCACCCTAGTGAAAACAGAGAATTATAAACACTGCCTGCATGCTAAAAAGAGAGAAAGCCAGCCACAGGCATGTGTATTTTGGTAGATTGAGTCTTAAATGTTAATTATCCATTGGGTAAAATGGGTTGTGTAAGATATCGCTCTGTCCTGCTGCACATCCACCTTTTGTTTTCTTACCTATAAGCTTATTGGTATAGCTGCTTGTAGCCAGTCATTTAAATGGAGAAAATAAGTGCAGGTGCTCGCCATACAGGGTTGTTGATTATAGACCAGGTAAGGTGCAGGTCTGAGGGTAGGCGTGGAGGCAGAGTTAGGAGGCAAGCATTTGAAGCAATCAAGAATTTTGCAGTTCATTGTGCGTGATGCTACAGTGACACATCTGCCATTTTCCTTTTTAGGGACATGCCTAACATCTGTTGTGATCTCACTGGTTTTTCAGAGACGCCTTCCAAATTTTCCCAGAGAGTAATCCTTTTATTTCTTTTTCAGAGGTCTGGCTATCGGTCTTCCTCTCAAAGTGTGGGTGTGTCGACCCTTATTTCTCTTTATCTTTCTGTCTGTCTTTCCTTCTCTCTGCCCCTATCTCTTTTTTATCTGTATCCTTTCTGTCTGTTATTTGGGTCACCAGTGGTGAAGACAGGGCTGAGAACAGTGCTATGTCCTTCATTCTGATGTAACCGGGGATAGGAGTGGCTAGTGGTTCTGTCGCCTTCTCACGCTCCTTTCCTCTCTAGTTCTCACCATCGCTTCTCTCTCTTTTGAAGGGGTATGGGAAATTGGGTAGGGATGATTTAGTGATTCTGCAAATTGGCTAATTGGGCACAAGTAGCAGGGAGCAGTACAATAGGAGGAAACACAATAAAGCCCCAGTCGCGATTAAACATAGAACAGGTAGACCGTAGGTGTTTTTTTTAACCAAGCTTAAGACGGTAGCAAAGTAGTGGCACATCTTACTGCTAAACTTAAATGAATGAAAATCACAAAGTGCACACAGAGGCAGGGTGAGGATAACACCCATGCAAAGCCAGAGCAAAGAGGATGGCGAGGAACATAGGATGAAATTAAAGAAAACAATATTTACAGATGGTAGTGGTGGTCTAATTGGTAGCACATCTACTCTTTTAGTGCATTCAATGTATACAGCCAAGTATTGGTGCCCCTCGAGGTTGCGAAAACAGCACGTTTCGGTAGGACTACGTCGCTAGAGGACATTAGGAATCAAAGGGCATATCACAGCCCAAGAACTTGCATTGGTTTAAAATTAAACTACAATCATTGGACCATATACATTTAATACATTACTTTTTCTCCCTCTTCAACTAGAGAACTTTCCCATATTTAGAAATGAACAAGAAAAGATGACATTTGCAGCAGAAATCTGGAATTTTTTCATTTACATTTTTGGGCACCGTTATAGGATCCAAATATTGAAGCCTTGAAAAAGTTTCAAAGAAACGAAACACATGTCGACTGCCGGTTCAACGCTCAAAAAGGAAGACTGTAACATCAAGCTGTCTATTCCTTGTCTTACTGTTAATATGCTGTGAACATCAAGCTGTCTATTCCTTATCATATAGTTACTATGCTGTATATTTGAAAACCTGTGATTCTAGATTTGGTAACTTTTAATATTAAAATTGACACAGTAGTAATTAAATTGATTTCTTGCTGATATTTTGAATTGATCTCTGCCAAATTGCTTTATGAATTAAAATTTGGATTGATCAAGAGTGCCGAGGTTATACATATATGAAATGAAAGAAGGTAAAAAATGCAAATACATAAAAATCGAAATTTGAACTGTAAAGAAGAAGAAAACCTTGCAATTCAAAGGAGGTGGAACAACAAGGTAGAGGAGAAAATAGAAAGCGGACACAAGTGTTCTGTATAAGCTTAAGAGCAATAATGAGGTCTGAAGGCAAACCCACATTCAAAGTAGAGCAGTAGCTGAAACGAAATGTTATGTTACCAGAATTTGTTAAGCACACATATATACCCGAGGGTGTCTTGGCGCTTGGAATGGAACAAGTGTTTGGAGGAGTCATGTAGGAGAAGAAAAAGGAAGGTTCTGTCAAGCTCAGGGCGATTACCCCGTTTAATTTTTCTAGCTATGCTTCCCCTCAAACTGTACATTCTCTCTCCTTTCTCCTCACCGCTTTCTTCTTTCCCATTCACCCCAATTTCAGGTGCTGCTTGTCTGTGTCCCTGCTCTGTGCCATTTCTGGGAATAGCATGTGTTGCATCTGGGTTTGCTGAATTTACACTCCAGACCTAAGACCTTCCGTTTGGTATTCCACAGCAAGACCCTGCCACACCCACGGTCCCATCCATCCACAGCTCCTCCTCCTTGTATCTGCTTTTCTCCTTCTGCCTCTATTCTTCCATCTTGAGAATCTGTTTCCCCGGGCTAACGAGCAGCACCACTGGTCAGGTGCCGAGAGGAGCATCAAACAGAAGCATCACTCTGACACCGGTGGATTAGATGGCAGCTCTGACAACTAGATTTGTCTGCTGCTTCCTCAAAGTCCTAGCGGTCTAACTTGTGCTTTAAGCGGAAGGATGGGCAAGATAATTGGGTGTCCATAGCTGCACCTGAGTAAGTGTCTTTCACGCCCTGACTCTAGAACCCTGAAGTGGGGAACCGTGGTAGAGCACAGATCAAGAGCCAGTGTAGTGGCCAGGTGCCTCGAGCTTGGGCCTCGACCAAACCCTAGTTCGGGCCACCTAGCCCCACCGGCCTTCACCCACCTCCGTGGCTAGTGCATTGTGACAGGCTGCGACATCACCAACAGCAAGTACACCACTTAGGAGCACATGTAATGGAGGAGTACATGTAATGATTGCTACAAGAGTGTCATAGGTGTACTCTGGAGGACTGCACAGTGAAGGTGACTGCAGCAGAACTGGGTAAGCTGTAGGACCCATTTGAGACTGCCACCAGAGGCAGGTTCAGTTGGAGCTTGTAAGCTAGAGCAATAGTTCTTAAACTGTGGTCCTGGGAACCCTGGGATTTCGCAAAGCCTACTGAGGGGGTCCATGACTGCTTAGAAAAGTACACAATATTAACAGGCAAATAAACTGTATATAAGTAAAGAACCAAAATTTAAAATGTAAAATTTTAAAATGTTCTTTTTTGTGCTAGTATACAATAACGAGAGGAACCAGGATGTGGTTCCCCTCGCGGCCGCATTGTTTGAATGTTGGCAGTATAGCTTTTCCTCACACTCGCAGGATGTATTGCAGTCAAGACGCACTGCCCGCATCCCTCGAGAGACACCAACAAGGTATTTGAATACCGGGCAGAAATGCAACAATAACATCTGGGCCCCACGGGGTTTCACCTTGGTTATTAAGCCAAGGTGACACTTTGGTGTAGTAAGTATGGCATAACTGCCACTGCTTTTTTCCTGCTACCTAATTGAGACGCATTAGTGCTGACAATGTGATTGGGCATATTCTTTTTACCCTATAGCATGTGAATACAAGCGTATCTTGCCACTGTAGTACCCATGAGGCATACCTTTGGCCACGTATGTGTAATATCAAGTTCATTTCATAAATCTTTATTTAGTTGATACAATTACCATAAAAGAATGCAAACAGCATCTTCATTATCAAATCCATTGCTGATAAATAACAGAAAATGATAATGGGCAATAAAATAGTGAAACACACCCCCCTCAGACACTACATCTATTGGTCAAATCTCAATCTCCTGGACGCCATATCGGCTCGCTAACATTATAAAACAGTAACATAGAATGGCGATAGGCAATAAAACAGTAAAACGCATTCCCTCAGACACTACATCTGTTCTCGATCTCCTGGTCGCCATAGCACTCGCAAAAATGATAAAACAGTAAAAGTAACACAGTCAGTGGGACGCATCGGAAGCTACATCAAGGCTGGCCTAACTTGGTTAAAATTCAGGGGTTTCAGCAGAGGAATTAAAAAATGCTTCCGCAGCCAGCTAAAATACAAACAAAACATTACAAAACGCAGAGCAACCTTGCCTCAAACCATGCCCACCCACATGGAGATGCCAAATGAATATGCAGTTGGTTAAACCTAAACCCAGCCAATAAAAAACATCTTGCTCTTAACAAACCTTAGCAAGGTACGGCTCCAGCCCCTGCATGGTTTAACCACATATGACCGTGCACTGATGGTTTCTGCAGCTCCAGAAACTGTCTCCAAACCTGAGCGGTTTAAAAACAGCATTTTAAGACACCCCAGCTCACGCATGGAGAGAGAGAAGTGGGATCCTCATAAATATCGGGCCTACCTATGTTAGCGAAAGCTTCCTTAACTTAGGCTAGCCACTGTATTTTATGAGCTTGATCAAGGGGCAAACAGTCCACAACGATCAACCGATTTAACTTAATTTCATCCTTACTCCAAATCTTAATCTAAATCAAAGGAGGGTTTAGGGATATCGGGTTAGTCACTTGTGTAAGCCCAAGCTCCGCCTGCACCGAGAAAGCTGGGGTAGAATGTGGAACCTGTACCATCTGTCGTAGAAATGTATTTTCCGCCAATTGAATCCTATTCAACTTGGCATAATCCCATACCTCGCTGCCATATCGAAGTTCTTATATACATTTAACCTGGTAAATTTTTAAAAGGTCCCTTGGCACCCTGGAGCCTGACCTATGTGCAAAACTAGACACCGCCCCCATAGTTATAACTTGCTCAGATCTTTTTGCCTCAACTAATGGCTTCCAACAATTTTTAGCATCAAACAAGACACCCAATAAGGGCGTGCCATGACTTTACCCAGAGTAGAATTAGCCACCTTAAAAATCTTGCTACTTGTGGTTTTTGGTCGCACGACCATCACGTACAAATTCTTGAAGTTAACAGACAAATCATGGTTCCTCACGAATGACCCATACCTGGCCAAGAATAGATCTAACCCATGGGCAGTCCGAGCCATAAGGGCTGTATCATCCGCGTATAACACAGGAAGTAATCGATCACCAACCTCAGGGGAGTCCGCTGAGACTGGTAATATAGTAGACCCTTTCCCCTGGCGCATTGTGAAGACGCGGGAACCGCTTGACCGCACTAACTGTTGTGGACTGCTGAGGACTGCTCGCCCGTGGGGGGAACAACAGACCCACCAACGCGGGTTGGAAACTGCCTGGCTGCCGAGGGAGAATAACATCAGAGGAGGAGGCTACAGGGGTAAGCGCGGCAGGGACTCACTATCCCAGGAGTCCCTGCATGACCACGAGTCATCGGTCAGCGCCCCCCTGCGTGCCCCGCCCCCGCCGGCAAACCGCTAAGAGCGAAGCGGGAACCAGCTTGTTTGTGACCCTTTCTCCTGGCGCATTGTGAAGACGCGGGACCTGCTTGACCGCACTAACTGTTGTGGACTGCTGAGGACTGCTCGCCCGTGGGGGGAACAACAGACCCACCAACGCGGGTTGGAAACTGCCTGGCTGCCGAGGGAGAACAACATCAGAGGAGGAGGCTACAGGGGTAAGCGCGGCAGGGACTCACTATCCCAGGAGTCCCTGCATGACCACGAGTCATCGGTCAGTGCCCCCCTGCGTGCCCCGCCCCCGCCGCCACTCTACAAGAACAGAGAAGAGACCGTCTTGCGGGACGCAAGCGGGACGCCGGGCGAAGCCCGGGCAAAGGGCGGGCCCTCTACGGCCCTCATCGGCCTGAGGAGGCTGGGCTGGGCCAGGCCAGAGGTCCTGGTTGCTGATCCCCGTAAGTTGCGCTCCACTTCTTTATTGTTCTCGTATTCACTAACTAACTTATGATGGCAACTGCTGCTACTAGCCCTGCCATAGTGGGAGCAGACAAAAATGTGGGCATGTTAAACCGTACCCTGGACGATTATTTCCTGAAATCAGCCCTTGAGGGTAACAAGGAGCTGCTGTTAGCAGAGAGGAGGGCAGATCGCCGCCGTTCAATAGAACGCATAAAAAACAGAACTTTTTCGGAACCCATAATGTCCGTTACATTGGACGATGATCTGATTATTACCTCAGCAGACAATTCGTTACTAACAGCCAGCGTGCCCTTGCTCCTTCAAGATTGTTTAGCCCCAGCAGTGTCACCCACTCAAAGTCAACAAGACTCATTACCTGTGTCGAATGCCCCCAATAACATTCCTAAGATCTCGATTTCACCTACAATTAGACCCGGCAAAGTTGTAAGAGGAAAAAGTCTGCGGCCACTGTCTCTTAAAATAATCGGGCCCCCACCGCCTAAAAGGAGACGGAAAACAACATCAGCAAATAAGTCCAAACTAAGCCACTCAGAGTTTGGCAATAAGGCGAAGATTGACGCTATAACGTCATTGGGAGGCCCCGTCACTCAACAAGCAATAGTGGCCGTTTCTCCGACCCCAATAACTTTATCTCAAGCAACTACAGAATCAGATATTGTCTATACTCAAATGGAAAAAGACTTACAACCAGCCTCCTTTAAGTCTCTTTTGGACAATATCGAGTTGATTGTACGCACTTATACACTTGCAATGGCTGAAAGATTTAAAGGGTTGGAGTCAAGGTTGGGTAAAATAGAGGAGGACCTGACCAAGCTAGGGAATTTTGTCCAGTCAGAAGGGCCCACAAAAGTGCAACAACAAAAAGTTACCACAATAACGCACCCTCCCAATAAAAATGTTGTCGTCCCTACACCCTTTGTACCCTCTAATGTCAACAGCCAGGCAGTTGTAGCTACTCCAGCTGCCCTTAACCGGTCACACGCGGTTGTGATAATACCTGACGGCAACAGTTCAAATAAATCTCTGTCAACAGAACTGTTATTAGCTCAGGGAAGATCAACTGCTGCGCCCACAGACAGTAATGCTGCCACTATAGTTAATGCCCTGATTAGGGAACCTAGCACCCTTCCGGATAGACATCCTAGACCCGATGGAAATGTGATCAACCGGGGGAGAGGTGATCAAACTAGGATACCACCTATGGAACTTCCACCAGAAGCATTACTGTATGTGGTTGTACTTACTGGGGTCCCAGAACTGATAAAAGGAAAAAGAGAGGGATTCTTTCAATTAAAAAATAAAATAACGCACTGGCTCTCGCTGTACAGACCCAAACCCAACCTGGTAAATGGCGAAATAGTTCATGTCCGGCGCATGTCTTGGTTGGGGGGCAGAGCGAAGGATATAGGGGGAGACATTGTGGTCATAAATTTTAGGGATAGAAAAGCAGTACAACATATACTGAATTGGCCTTTTGCCAATGAGAATAGTTGTATTGTACCACGTCCTTTGACGTACTTTTACCCCAGATCTGCTGTACTTCCTCCACAAAACTCAACTAATAGCACCTATTTTACCCCCCAGTCACTAATTATGGAGTCCGCATTGAACCCTGCATATATGCCCTATTTAGCTCCGCCACCTGCAATGCAGGGGTGGAATACGATACCATTAACCCACAAAATAGATGCAAAGGGCAGCATGTCACATTTGATGCCATTTACTCCTCTAGAGCTTTATAATAGATTTGAGGCCTTTAGCGGTCTTGAGGAATGCGACTGATGTTTAAAGTGTGTAGAGGGAGTTTGGGAGGGTGAAATTGTTCCCCGTGTTACAATGTTACAGGAAGAGAAGGGTACCAGCTGCTATGAAACAGAAACACATATTGCTGTAACATATGCTGATACGAATGGTTGTTCACCCGCTGTCTTATCTACAATGCCTTTTAGGATCAACGTGGTGTCTCCACCATTTTTACCTGCTATAGTGTTTAATAATGATGTCTCTGTAAGTGATGTTGTTAAGGATATATGCACGATAAATTGCCATGATGATCCACCTAGCACATCATTTGTATCCTTGGACCTTCCACCCATAGATACCAACTTTTCTGTCTTGTATGGGGTTCATGCTCCGACTCGAGAGCCATTAGTACCGGCTGTAGCAAGTACTGTGGATACGGGGATCACACACTTTGAAATACCAACCCCAACTCCTGTACCATCTATCAGTGAAAGTTTCACATGCCCAGCATTAGCCGATTGTGTGAACTTAATCTCGTGGAATATAGCTGGCTTGGCCGACAAGTTATGTGACCCAGCCTGGTTATCATTTATTAAAAAAATTTCCATTGTGTGCCTTCAAGAGACGTGGTTGGAGGACAGAAACGTTCATATAGATGGGTTTTTAAGCTTCACCATTCCAGCGGTTGCCTCGACCAGGGGCAGAGCAAAGGGGGGATTGGCCACCTTTATAAACCTGGGATTGCTCTGTAATATCAGCATATATCATAATGATAACTTAAACATTCAGATGCTTGATTTAAAAAATGGCAAGAATGCTCTGACTCTGGTCAACTTCTATAATGCTAATGGTATTGGTGGTTGTGACATTATATCGCTAACAGATCTACTGAGAAAAAACCTACACACTACATCCCGGAACCTGTTGATAGTAGGTGACTTTAATGTTCACCCTTGTGGTAATCCAGGCTCCACCCCAATGGGCTCTTTGGGATGTAACAGTGTCGAAGGCTTTCACTTTTCTCATACTAGGGGTGGTAAGAGCCTAAATGACTTAGTGAACGGTAATAATTTAACAGTAGCTATGTCCATGGTTCCTGATACTAAAATCTTTGATATTCCGACTTTCAAAGGACATGGTCAGGGATCCTTTATAGATCATATACTTCTATCTTCAGATCTTGTACAACGGGTCCTGCAATTTACCATTCTCCTCAGTGTATATAGTGATCACAACCCCCTAGCTATTGGCATGGGTGGGTTTTTGTTCACCAAACGACCGTCTCGTATTGATCGAGGTACGCTGAGTTGTATAAACGGCAGACGCCGTATCAAATGGACACTGATAAATCAAGACAGTTTATATTCTAATATAAACAGTGCATGTGAGGAGGAGCTGATAGCATGCTCATCTCTTGATTCATCATCCATGAATATTTTGACCGGGTTTGCGGAAATGGCTTCTAAAATTGGTGACATGCTATCAGCACCAATAAAGGGGCAAAGTAGAAAGCAGGACAAATGGTTTGACCACAACTGCTCAAAGGCAAGCAGAGACCTGAAGAACGCTTTAAAAACTAAACCTAGACACCCTGACCTGATAAAAAGTCTTCGTGTGTCTTATAGGAAAGCACTAGCCGTAAGAAAAAAGGAAATTAAGGCTAACACTATAGAATCCCTCCTTGATCCTACAGTGTTGGGGAATAGCAGCAAGTTCTGGCAAATTATCAACAAACCATTGTTTGATAACCCAAATGACACAGTCCTAGGTACAAGCATCTCAGAAGGGGAGTGGGTGTCTCACTTCAGCACAATTTTTAAGAGTAATGAGCATAGGGTAGAAAATGCCTTTTTAATATCATCCGTAAACCCATTACGCTTCACAGTAAATGAGATTGTAAGGGGGATTCAGGGTCTAACTAGTAATAAGGCCCCGGGCCCGGATGGTTTACCACCGGACCTGTTTAAGTCTAGCATCCCTTTTTGGGCTCCCGTCCTTACGGCAGTAGTAAATGCAGCTGCTATAACGGGGTGCCCAAAAACGTGGGGCCTATCGACCATAGTCCCCGTTTTTAAAAAGGGCGATCGCAGCAGTCCATTATGTTACAGGCCGATATCCTTAATAAATTCAGTAGTTAAAGTGGTAGGGGGGGTAATCCTTAACAGGCTATCTACATGGGCAAAAGACAATAATTTTCTGTCACCTATACAATATGGGTTCAGACCTGGCCATTCGACCATCACACAATGTCTGAACCTATATTTGATTTTAAGTAAATATACCCTGGCTAGACAAGGTACTGTCTATATGGCATTTATGGACCTGTCGTCCGCCTTTGACTGTGTGGACAGAAGCTTATTATGGGCCTCCTTGTTGAGAATGGGTGTGGAGAGGAATCTTGTCAACTTCCTAGCCGACTTGCACTCGGATACTAAAGCTAACGTCCGTTACACTCAAGACCTTAAAGTAACGGACGAATTCAGAATAAATCGGGGAGTTCGACAAGGCTGTATTTTGGCCCCATTCCTCTTTAACCTGTACATAAACGAACTGGAGGAATTTCTTTTAAATACAGAAGCAGACTACCCCCTTGTTGAACACAAGGGGGTGCCTGTGCTACTCTATGCAGACGATGCAGTTCTTATATCTAGGACAGCAATCGGTCTCCAAAAATTATTAAATTCCTTCTTTAAGTTTATGGAGTCACGTGGCCTTAGCATAAATAATTCTAAGTCCTACGTCATGAAAACAGGAAAGGGTTCCCGGAAAACTGACTCCTTTAGTATAAATGGGGAGAAAATCCCTTTAACTAACTCTTTCTCATATCTTGGGGTCCTTTTAGACCACAAATTAACGTGGGGCCCCGCAGTGTCCAAAAAGAAGGGCGAAGTAACAAGGGTAAATGCGGCCATTCTTGGCTTTGGGAAAAAAATTGGCAATTGCCCCACGGCCGCACTGCTCAAACTTTATCAGGCAAAAAGTGTTGCTGTTGCCTGTTATGGTAGCGAGCTCTGGGGCTATTGTAGGATAAAAGACCTAGAGGTCGCAGAAAACAACGTCCTGAAAAAGATATTGAGGCTGCCAAGGGGTACTGGGACTTATTCTGTACACGAGGAGTTGGGGGTTTCATATCTAAGTGACAGAATAGCAGTCAACCCGGTTTTGTGTTGGCTGAATTGTTGGCTTAACACCGACATTCCGCTCACACATGCCTTATTGAAAAAGAGGTCTCATCGCTAGACGGTAGGCTTAAAATTCCGTGGGTGAAATATATAAGGGATTGTTTGTCGGCAATTGGCCGTTCTGATCTGTTTTATGCCCCCAACTTGATTACAAAACCTGATGTTGTTTTGGTAAAATACGCCATATTATTGGCAAGATGTACTGACAGAGAAGAGGTTGAGATACAGAAGGGTAGTGTCAGGAAACATTTATTACTCAAAACCTGCCCACAAATGGAGCCTTATCTGACATGGCCTATGACTAGTTATGAACGGTTTCTGTTAATAAGGTTCCGTTTTGATCTATATCATCTTCTACTGGCGGTACCAAGTGGGGCACAACGGGGTGAAGTGTTGCCAGCTTGTGGCTGCGACAGTAAGTCTCCTCAAGACCTGGCACACTTTCTTTTTATTTGCCCTTATTATTCTATCCCACGGAAATTATACCTTAAACCATGTCTTAAAAAACTGAATTTTTTACAAATTAAGCCCGCACTTTATTACCTACAACTACTGAATTGTGACTGTACCCTATTTGTCTGTAACTTTTAAAAAAAAGCTATTTGTTTTAGGAAAAGTATGGACGGATAATTATGCTGTGAATATTTTAGGTGTTTTTTAACCAATATAGTAATTTATGTTTTTAACCTCATATTGCTCCCGCTCATAGTGCCCGCTGTACCTTCTCTTTTTTTGTACTGTATTCTGTGTCCTCTATTTGCCACATGAAATGTATTGTCTGGAATTGTTTTTAAAATGTGTATTTATGAACTGTACTTTTATGATTGTAAGTACTACAATCGAATAAAGATTTTTGAATTTGAATTTTGAATTAGTAGACTCAAGACTATTCACATAAAGGGTAAACAAAATAGGGGCAAGAATGCATCCTTGTCGAACGTCATAGATGATAGCGAATGAGAGTGTACAGGCAGCGCCCAGAGAGAAACGCACCGAAGCAGAGGTCTTTGAGTGAAGATTGGCTAAAAGGACCACAATACTAGGGTCAACCCCCATCTCACTTAGCAAAGCCCAGAGTTTCATCCAGTTTACCCTGTTGAATGCCGGCATCAAGTCCATAAATGCTAAATATAAAGATTCAGACAGGCCAACCGTATATTTATGAATAATTAAATGAAGGTGCAGACACTAGTCTGAAGTAGACCGCCTGCCCTAAAAGTGTATTGGACATCACTCAGAATGTTACTATCTTCTCCCCACTCCCTAGCCTATTTAAAACCACCCTCCCCAGGACCTTAACAGTCGCATCTAATAAAGCTATTGAGTGGTAACATTGTGGATTGTCCTTGTCCCCTTCTTAAAAATAGGAACAATCTCATCTGTAGACCAGGAAGGCAACATCAGCTCCTGGGCAGCCGCATTCAGGACCTGGGTTAAAAGTGGAGCCCAAACCTCTACATTGGTTTTGAACAAATCTGGCAGGATGCTGCCACGCCCTCAGGTCTTATTGCTCGGCAAGGCTAAGATACAGTGTATGACTTCATCTAAAGTAAAAACCACTGGATTATTAAGCTATGACTGCTCGAGCGGAAATTGTCACCCTGCCGTCCTCCTAATTGTAAACCCCTTCAAAATGGCCGACCCACAGCTGTTTCGAAATATGATGGCATAAGAGCGGGCCAGAGCCCTCCACAAAGCAAGGTCTGTTAACCACTTTCCAGTACAGAGAACTATCCCCCAGAACACATGCTCAGCACAGCTCCTCCCGAGCTAACTCCTGCAAGTTACGTTTGGAGGCACCCAAGCTAACTCCTGCAAGTTACGTTTGGAGGCAGTTTGAACCTGCTTATAGGCCCGCCTGCAACCTTTGATCAATCGCCCATCCCTTTGTGACTGCTTCAGAGCAGCTGTCAGCTGGCGCAGTGTTCTCCATCACTCCCCATCAAACCATTTGGAGTTTTGCGGGACTGGACTGCTAGAGGCCACTACAGTCAGCATCTTAATGGAACCCTCAAGGCAATACCTTTTTAAAAGCTTCCAAAACCTCCCCACCCTATGCATCACTGTCTAGACAAATTTCAGTCTCGCTGGAACAGGTTATCACTTGGAAGCATTTCAGACATCTCCACTGGTCAACGATGGAGAGCCTCATAAGAGCCTCCCTTTGTTAGTATCGAGGGACCTTGGCAACATCCAAAGTTATAGATAAGGGATTGTGATCAATAAAAGGGCTAAAAATGCTGTTAAAATGGAAAATCAGCAAGTATAATGAGGCTGAGACAAATATAAAATCAATAAACTACCTATAACCACTCCTTTTAAAGGTCAGGCATGTCCATAGTGTTGTACGCTGACAATACACAACTAGTGCTATCAGTGACGAACGACCCCCACTCCGTACACAATAATCTAGGTCCTTGCATGTCAAGAATAGCTGATTGGATGAGTAAATGCTCCTTGAAACTAAATGGGGATTAAACTGAGATTATGTTCCTGGGAAACCAGACAGTACCCAGGAACATCATAAGCTGGCCATCCCAGTTGCGAGAACCCTCAACCCCCAAGACGGCCATTAAAAATCTGCCGATCCCCTGCTCGGCGTGAGTCAGAATTCCCACAGCGAGTACACAGTCAAATCAAATTTTTACAGTTTTAAAAGTTGATTTTTAAAAGCAATTATAGTTAAAAGCGTTAATCTTAAAAGTGTCCAACTAGTTTTAAAACAATTGCCACTACATTCATTCAAAACTCTCTGGCTTCAAAGATTTGTGCAAACACGCAGTGTCTCTCCAGGTACACTCGGGTACCGTGTTGCTGACCTGTCAGTTTCTCCTTCTGACTGCAAGAAAAACTTTAATGGGAGAGGTAAGTGAGCATTTATAGTGTATTGTCTCAACCATTGCACTGGAGAGCGGCGGAGCCACAAGTTATCTTTCCTCAGCAGCTTATTTATCAGTTTTTATTGGTAGATAACTGAAAGCCATGAACGCACCTTGATTTCGTTTTTTAAAAATAGGACTTTGAACTCTTACACTAGTATATCCAGTAACTTCAAAACCGAAAGCAGCTTTACACTTTTTTTTCCCCGTCCTGATTACTCGCGCCAAGAGGAACAATAACATTTAACCAGGAATTAGTGACTGCATTGATGGAGGATGCAGCAAAAGGTGTGAAACATTACAAACAGCTCCTCGGTGCACAAATCAACCCTTAATAAATATGCCTCATTGTAAGTAACAATTAAACCTTGTTACTCTAACTTCGCCAACAAGCCTGCAAAATTATCTAGGACTGTAGAGAACATTGCCAACTAACGTAAAGCATCGAACCAGAATATTAGCATCCTCACAACTGCTTTAATCAATTACGTATATGTTACATTTTCACAATACTTTAATGTAATAGTGTTATCATTTAGTTAATGTTCTAATTCCATTACAACATCTTTGTGGAATGTTTAACTCCTGAGTATTCAGTTGCACTGGTACTCTGGAGCTGTTCAGTGCTTGTTGCTGTGCTGCTTACATTTATATACAATAAACTTATTTAACTTAAATTTGAAGATTTAATAATGGCGACGAGGACAAGCGCATGTCTCTCAACTGAAGGATGCAGCACAGAGGAGTTGTGCTCTTGAAAAGAAGAGAACTGCATTTTTTTTAATGGATTAACAGAACGAAGAAGGAAGTTAGAAATTATTTATTAGAAAAGGATTTTTATGGAGAACCAGTTTAATAGAATCGAGCGGAATACATTTGGAAAAATGTTAACACAAGGATTATAAGAAGAAGGAAACATAAAAACGAAAGAAGTAACAGAAGAAAACGTGATTTGTTTTAAGAGGAAACACAAACTTAAAAAAAGGAATATATGATCAGAAGAAACTTCGTACAAGCTAAAGTACTGTGTTTGTTTGATATTATTTATGGACAAATATTTGTTGGCAAATGAGTTGTAACAGGTACAGCGCACTGTACATGGAAGAGGCATTTTTCAAAAAGAGATTTACCGAGGCATCACGAGCCCCGATATTCTTTGAATTAATGCGCTGTTCTCGCATGACGGATGCAGGATTCCACGCCGGTAAGAGATAATCAGCCGTCTTCTTCGTCGTAGGAATTCCAGGAGCCTGAAGCATCCTGGGAAGGATTGCAAGTTATTCTGGGAGCGTATGACGTCACCCTGCAAAACGTGGCGGCCATTTTGAGTGGATCGCAAACACAACCAGAATCCACATAGCAACCACCCGAAATAACATTAAAAAAAGGGGGGCATAGATTTGATGTAGTTTTAATCGAAGAAGCGGAATAAGAGTCAACCACAACATAATAAAAGGAACCAGTAGCAAATGGCTAATGCAAAATACTATAATATTCTAATATTTTAGGAGACGAAGATTAAAATTGGTGTGTTAATATTGTTAATGAGATAAACATCTATATTTGGATTTCACATTATATCAATACAAGATTGTGTATGTAACCATAATATAAAGACTATTCAAATAATAGTAATATTGTCAATAAATAAGAAGCATACAGTTTGATCCCCCTGCAAAATTCCTACAGTCCAAAGGGGAACCACCATTGCCGTGGTCAAGATGGAAAGAGGAATTTGTGAATTACATGAAGGCAATAGATGGGGAGAGAATGGGGGCAGAAAGGAAGAAAAGTATTTTATCACATTGTCTGGGATCTGAAGGACAGATAGTATTTAGATCCCTGCCTCAGATAAGTGTTACAGAAAATGGAGAGGCAACTAATGTATGTAATGAGGCCTTACTCAGAATGGAGAAAAGGTTCAAACCAACTACCAATATTGCATTGAATAGATTCAAATTTTACACAAGGAGACAAGAAGAGAATGAATCTTTTGATGATTTTCTGTCGGCTTTGCGCACTTTAAGCTTACATTGCAATTTTGGAACAATTTCTGACGAAATGATTAGGGATCAGATTGTGGTTCATGTGAAGTGTAAAAAAAACACAGGAACAACTATGGGTTATGGGAGATCCCAAGCTCTCAGAGGCTATTTCTATAGCCAAAGTCATTGAACAAACTGAAAAATGGATGCATACAGTCTAGAATATTAATAGCAAAGTAGAAAAATCTGAAGAAGTTGCTGTTGTAAAAAAGGAAGAGGAAATGAGATATGACACACAGAAGTCGAATGCGGTTCAAGGTCAAAATCAATATTCTAATAACAATAGAAGGTTTGAAAGAAGTAGCAAGAATGTATATTGTTACAGATGTGGAAACAGAAACCAGGTGTCCTCATTGATTAGTTGCCCTGCATTTAGAAGAGAGTGCAAAAATTGTGGAAGGATAGGACCTTTTGCAAACATGTGCAGAGATCAAAGAAAATTGCCCACTCAATTTCGGCCAGGAATTTCGTCCATGATAGAAGGATCAGAACAGAGTGATAAACCTGCAGAATTTGTAAAAGCTTATGCAAAAAAGTCCATGTCAGGGTTCGTTGTGCCTCTGAGGAATAGCGTTGCTAATGTGGAAGATCCTAATGACATACCTCTTACAAATTCACCAATGTGTTTAGTTCAAGTGTCTAAGGTGGAATTAAGGCTCATGGCTGATTCAGGATCGCCATGGACCATAATTTCAAATCAGTACTTTGCAGAGTAATTGGATAAAGCATTTAATATTGGAGATATTATTCCATCTGACATTAACCCTGTAAGTTATGATGGTTCACGCAATGACATGATAGGATACTTTGCACACATTTTACTTTTAGGAACAGGGTTGCGAGCATAAAGTTATATGTGGCAGTAAAAGGAATAAATGTGCTTGGTTGGAGGGATCAATATAAACTGAATAATGTTGAACCCCAGACTCAAGGATCCTGTAATTTTGGATGAATCCTTTTGCACTAACAACATTTCTTTCACAGGAGAAGATGACATGGAAGAGTTTATTAAGGTTTCATTTAAAGATGTGTTTTCAGATTCTTTAGGTAGACTCGAAGACTATTGCCATCAGATCAAACTGAAAGCTAATGTAAAACCTGTCAGACAAAAGATAAGACCGGTGCCAATTAATGTAAGAGAAGAACTCCGAGATGTTGAATGACCTAGTTACTGATGGTATTATAGAGCCTATTCATTCATCAGAATGGGTTTCGCCAATTGTTTTGGTCCGCAAACCGGATAAAAAATTGACTCTGTGTGGACTTACGGGCATTAAATTCAGAAATTGTGGGAGATTGCCACCCATTACCTAACATTAATGATGTTGTTTCCATGCTAGAGGGCGCCAAAGTTTTCTCTACATTAGACTTGAGATCGGTGTATCATCAAGTGCCATTAACAGAAGAGTCAAAAATGCTAACAGCATTCATCACGCCACAAGGTTTATACCAGTACACAAGGATGCCATTTGGCTTAGCCTCAGCGGCATCAGTGTTCCAAAGAGTAATGTTTAACATCTTTAGAGATATTGATAATTTTGTAAAATGTTTTCAGGATGATATTTTAATTTTTTCAGAGAATAATCAAGATCATTTGAACATTTGTCTGAAGTTTTGGTAGATTGAGAAGGAGTGGGTTGACACTAAATGATTCAGAAAAGGGGGTGGTGATGAACAGAGTGCCTGAATTAAGCAGACCACTCTTACCCAGTCCAAAGATCAGGGCTTGATCCATCACCGTTTTTTTAGCTCACTGCACCATCCCAGCTCAGAACTTGGCTATATGCAAATTAGTCTGTTCCTGTCCCAGTGCATGATGGGAACAGGGCAAACCAAACTACCAAGCCAATTCTTGTACTGGGAAGGAAACAAGCTTCCGGGGACCGGTTTCTGCCATTTCAGGCGTCGTCGGCCCGGCTTGCTTGAATCCTGATGGTGCAATGAGCAAGGGACTCACATCTGAGTATACCCTTCCACGCTTATGGTGGACAACATGATTCAGAAAAGGGGGTGTTGATGAACAGAGTGCCTGAATTAAGCAGACCACTCTTACCCAGTCCAAAGATCAGGGCTTGATCCATCACCGTTTTTTAGCTCACTGCACCATCCCAGCTCAGAACTTGGCTATATGCAAATTAGTCTGTTCCTGTCCCAGTGCATGATGGGAACAGGGCAAACCAAACTACCAAGCCAATTCTTGTACTGGGAAGGAAACAAGCTTCCGGGGACCGGTTTCTGCCATTTCAGGCGTCGTCGGCCCGGCTTGCTTGAATCCTGATGGTGCAATGAGCAAGGGACTCACATCTGAGTATACCCTTCCACCCTTATGGTGGACAAAATGATTCAGAAAAGGGGGTGGTGATGAACAGAGTGCCTGAATTAAGCAGACCACTCTTACCCAGTCCAAAGATCAGGGCTTGATCCATCACCGTTTTTTAGCTCACTGCACCCTCCCAGCTCAGAACTTGGCTATATGCAAATTAGTCTGTTCCTGTCCCAGTGCATGATGGGAACAGGGCAAACCAAACTACCAAGCCAATTCTTGTACTGGGAAGGAAACAAGCTTCCGGGGACCGGTTTCTGCCATTTCAGGCGTCGTCGGCCCGGCTTGCTTGAATCCTGATGGTGCAATGAGCAAGGGACTCACATCTGAGTATACCCTTCCACGCTTATGGTGGACAAAATGATTCAGAAAAGGAGGTGGTGATGAACAGAGTGCCTGAATTAAGCAGACCACTCTTACCCAGTCCAAAGATCAGGGCTTGATCCATCACCGTTTTTTAGCTCACTGCACCATCCCAGCTCAGAACTTGGCTATATGCAAATTAGTCTGTTCCTGTCCCAGTGCATGATGGGAACAGGGCAAACCAAACTACCAAGCCAATTCTTGTACTGGGAAGGAAACAAGCTTCCGGGGACCGGTTTCTGCCATTTCAGGCGTCGTTGGCCCGGCTTGCTTGAATCCTGATGGTGCAATGAGCAAGGGACTCACATCTGAGTATACCCTTCCACGCTTATGGTGGACAAATTGATTCAGAAAAGGGGGTGGTGATGAACAGAGTGCCTGAATTAAGCAGACCACTCTTACCCAGTCCAAAGATCAGGACTTGATCCATCACCGTTTTTTAGCTCACTGCACCATCCCAGCTCAGAACTTGGCTATATGCAAATTAGTCTGTTCCTGTCCCAGTGCATGATGGGAACAGGGCAAACCAAACTACCAAGCCAATTCTTGTACTGGGAAGGAAACAAGCTTCCGGGGACTGGTTTCTGCCATTTCAGGCGTCGTCGGCCCGGCTTGCTTGAATCCTGATGGTGCAATGAGCAAGGGACTCACATCTGAGTATACCCTTCCACGCTTATGGTGGACAAAATGATTCAGAAAAGGGGGTGGTGATGAACAGAGTGCCTGAATTAAGCAGACCACTCTTACCCAGTCCAAAGATCAGGGCTTGATCCATCACCGTTTTTTAGCTCACTGCACCATCCCAGCTCAGAACTTGGCTATATGCAAATTAGTCTGTTCCTGTCCCAGTGCATGATGGGAACAGGGCAAACCAAACTACCAAGCCAATTCTTGTACTGGGAAGGAAACAAGCTTCCGGGGACCGGTTTCTGCCATTTCAGGCGTCGGTGGCCCAGCTTGCATGAATCCTGATGGTGCAATGAGCATGGGACTCACATCTGAGCATACCCTTCCACGCTTATGGTGGACAAATTGATTCAGAAAAGGGGGTGGTGATGAACAGAGTGCCTGAATTAAGCAGACCACTCTTACCCAGTCCAAAGATCAGGGCTTGATCCATCACCGTTTTTTAGCTCACTGCACCATCCCAGCTCAGAACTTGGCTATATGCAAATTAGTCTGTTCCTGTCCCAGTGCATGATGGGAACAGGGCAAACCAAACTACCAAGCCAATTCTTGTACTGGGAAGGAAACAAGCTTCCGGGGACCGGTTTCTGCCATTTCAGGCGTCGTCGGCCCGGCTTGCTTGAATCCTGATGGTGCAATGAGCAAGGGACTCACATCTGAGTATACCCTTCCACGCTTTTTGGCCACTATAGGTGTGGCAGGGTATACTCAGACATGAGTCCCTTGCTCACTGCTCCATCAGGATTCAAGCAAGCCGGGCCGACGAGGCTGAAATGCCAGAAACCGGTCCCCGGTAGCTTGTCTCCTTTCTGGTGAAGAATTGGCTTGGTAGTTTGGTCTGCCCTGTTCCCATGATGCACTGGGCCAGGGACAGACTGATTTGCATATAGCCAGGTTCTGAGCTGGGATGGGGCAGTGAGCTAAATAACGGTGATGGATCAAGCCCTGATCTTTGGACTGGGTAAGAGTGGTCTGCTTAATTCAGACACTCTGTTCATCACCACCCCCTTTTCTGAATCGTTTTTGGCCACTATAGGTGTGGCAGGGTATACTCAGACATGAGTCCCTTGCTCACTGCTCCATCAGGATTCAAGCAAGCCGGGCCGACGAGGCTGAAATGCCAGAAACCGGTCCCCGGTAGCTTGTCTCCTTTCTGGTGAAGAATTGGCTTGGTAGTTTGGTCTGCCCTGTTCCCATGATGCACTGGGCCAGGGACAGACTTTGCATATAGCCAGGTTCTGAGCTGGGATGGGGCAGTGAGCTAAATAACGGTGATGGATCAAGCCCTGATCTTTGGACTGGGTAAGAGTGGTCTGCTTAATTCCGACACTCTGTTCATCACCACCCCCTTTTCTGAATCGGGTTGACACTAAAGGCACACAAGTGCAAAATGTTTAAAAAAAAAGTGTCGAATATTTAGGACATACTTTGACAGGTGATGGTGTGATACCAAAAAAATCAAACGTGGAAGGTATAATGAATGCTCCATCACCTAAAAACAAAGATCAATTCCTCTCCTTCGCGGGGATGTGTGAATATTATTCCAAATTTGGAACAAATTTTGCAACAAAAATGGAGCCGTTGAGAAGGTTGTTGAGACACAATTCATCATTTGAATGGTCAGAATTACAAGAAAATGCTTTTATTGAAATCAAAAAAGACATTCTCAATGCACCCACTCTCAGAACTTTTTGCATGAAAAAACAATGTATTATAATGGTGGATGCTAGTTTATATGGCATCGGTGGGGTGTTGTCACAAAAGAGTGGAAATGAGGAATGGTATGTGTGTTTTGCTTCGAGAACTTTGAATGAAACGGAAAGAAGGTATGCTGTTATAGAGAAAGAACTGCTTGCATGTGTATGGGCTATAGAACATTACAGAAATTCTATTTGGGGATCTAAGTTCATTCTGAGAACGGATCACAAGCCATTGGTGAACATTCTATCACCTGGGGGTGGTTGGAATTCCACGGCAAGGATTGCCAGATTAACCTCTAGGTTACAAGAATATTGTTTTAGCACGGAATTTGTTCCTGGGAAAAAAAACGTCACGGCTGACTTTGTCACGTCATCCATGTGTGTCAGACTGTAAAGGAAAGGAGGATGATTTAGACATTGTAACCACTATCCAGGATGTTGTGATTGGTGCATTTTCTAATATATCAGAGGAAATGTGGAAATCTAGTGAAGAAAAGGATTCGTTGTCTCAAATTGTCAAGAGTTATTTGGTAGATGCTTGGCCAAAAAAGCATAACATACCTGAAGAAATTATGCCTTTATGTAAAGTTTCTGATGAATTAAAGTTAGATGGAGATTTTATTTACAAGGATGGAAAATGTGTGCCTCCATTGGGTGTGAGGGAGATTATTCTAAAGTTAGCCCATGATTCTCATCCTGGCATGTCAGCAATGAAACGTCTAATTAGGAACTACTTTTGGTGGCCAGGGATGGGCCCGCACGGTAGATAGTGTGGTTAGAGACTGTCCGATTTGCAATTCAGGGGATAAAATGTTGAAAGTCTATGTTCCACCTCTCAAGACTGCAGATTGGCCACAAGAACCGTGGAAGAAGTTGGTGTTTGATATGTCTGGTCCTTTCTTGAATTTACCTGTGGATTCACGCTATGCACTGATGTTAGTGGATTATCACTCAGTGGCCGGAAGTTAAAATGGTTCCCATGGCTACCACCAATAAGGTTTTAGAGATTTTCAAGGAAGTCTTTACTAGGGAGGGCTCTCCTTCAATAATTGTCACAGATAATGGTGTTCAACTGACGTCCAATGATATGGAGCAGTATCTCAGGTCCCACAGTATAAAACATATTACAACATCATTGTATGCGCCACATGAGAATGGCCAAGTACAACGCTTCAATAGAGTTTTGAAAGGTTACATTACGGAGGTCATGAAGGAAGGAGGAGATTGGAAAAATGTATTGAGGGAAAGATTGTGGATGTACAGAATTACACCACATTCTTTAACGGAAGTCAGTCCTTTTCGCTTATTAAGAGGCAGAGATCCTGTTTCTAATATTTGTCCATGGTGGCTCAAGGAAAAGTTTTGTGATAACATTAAGAATGTATGTAGAAAAGATGATATTGCTTTAAGAGTGAGAGAAAAATAGAAAAGGTATAAGAACTGGTATGACAAAAAATGGGATGCCCAGCAACATAATTTTAGAGTAGGAGAATGGGTAAGAATAAAAAAACCTGGGTTGGTAGGTAAATGTGTGAGCAAATTTTACAAACCTATTAAGATCACCAGAGTGTTTAAGAATTCTATTATAACACAAGATGGCAAAGTCTGGAATGTTAGGCATGTGTCTAGGTGTCCTGAGACGTATAAAAATAGTATTGTTGACAACAATAAAAAAGTTGTTATTTCTGGTGATGTAAAAATACGCCTAATGGTTCGTATGATCTTCATTCAAGGGATTTAAACACTACTGATGTGCACTATGATTCTGTAGCCAATAGAGTTAAAGACTCTGCACGTTCTAGATCCTTACCTGCTAAGATGCTGGATTATGTTAGATAGTCTAGTTATGCACCTCTGTTTTATAGTCATTGTTTTTTTCCTGCTTTTATTTTTATATAAGGGAGATATGTTACATTTTGCACAATACTATAATGTAATAGTGTTATCATTTAGTTAATGTTCTAATTCCATTACAACATCTTTGTGGAATGTTTAACTCCTGAGTATTCAGTTGCACTGGTACTCTGGAGCTGTTAAGTGCTTGTTGCTGTGCTGCTTGTATTTATATACAATACACTTATTTAACTTACATTTGAAGATTTAATAGTAAACTCTCTTCTAGCTTCCCACACACAGGATTCACAACTATCTAAATTGGAGTCCATTTATGGTCTGAATAATTCTCAAGATGTTGAACCTAATGATATCTCTTTAATCAATTCAAATAGTCTCACTGGCCCTACCTTTTTAATAAAGATATGAATGACTCTTCTGAGAACTCAGCTACTCTGGCAAAGTAGAAGTACTTGAGGACCTGTGTTTCTTGTGCAAGAAACCCTAATGTTGCTGAATCTAATACTGATTTCAACAAAGGAGTCAACTCTCCAACAATCTTAACCCCATCTTTTCCACCTGTGTTTATCAGATCATGATGATACAGTTGCAGCCGATCCTATTTGACTGTGATTTGTGCTATTTCTGCTACTTATTTTTTTTTTTATAATCAACTTTATTGGATTTACAACAGCAAGAAAAATTCATTGGTCGCAGTTCAATAATCATTGGGGAGATCACTGAATGCTAACAGGGTGGGGGGGCGGTCCATCAGGGTTTAGCATGGCAGTCCATGTATGAATGACAATGGTACCTGAATAAAAAGGAAACAGCGGAACATCATGGTGGCATCGTATTGAACCATTTACCCCACACTTTGCTGAATAAGTCCGGACATCCCCGGGCCTCGAACACGGCCTCCTGGATTCCACACCAGTCTACTCCCCTCCTCCATTTCCGCACCGTAGGCGCCCTGGCCAGGGACCAGTGCGCTGCTATGTCTCTCTTGGCCACCGCCACAGCCATCCCCAAAAGGCGCTTATCCACCCTGGACCCATCCAAGCCATCAAACACCCCCAACAACAGACGCATGGGATCATGGGGGACTTCCCATCCCAGGGCCTGCGTAAGCTCACGCTCAACCCCCCCCCTCCAGAACGGCACCAGCACCATACCATGTGATAGAAATCGGCGGGGGCGAAGGCACATTGTGGGCTGCTGGAGAGGGCTTCAACTGGGCCCGAAAAATTTCTGCTACTTTAACAATAATTAGTCACACTTTATTATATCATACCTTATTGTTAAACAGCCAAGTGTCTTCATCAACTATGATTTTACCAAGTGTGATAAACTATTATTGTTCAGGGTACCATATGTAAATTGAAGATACAGCTTCTTGGCTAGGGAAGGTAAAGCCTAGTCTATGATGTGTTCTAGTGATTGTACCATTTTAAAGTCAAGAAAGCTATCCACAATGCCGCCGCTTTCACAATTCATGAAGCTTTCCTCAATTGCAAAGTTCAAGTAATTTTCTTTAAATGTTGCCCTGGAGATCATAACAGTCTCTTCTTGGTGATTCCAGAATCTTCCCAAGCTCATCAATATAGATATAGTATAGTTCAACCAAGGTGTCCTCGCACTATCGATACAACAGAGAGGTTCTTTTAGGCCAACTCTGTAAGGGGTCAGGTCATATGTTGTCCAAAGGCGATGCCAGTGTAGAATTGGAGGACTGTGTACCTTTTGTGCAACAGGGTAATAGCGCAAATCTAAATACATAGAGATAAGTTGTGTGCTCTGGGGGAGAGCTAACTGGGATCTAAGACTCTATTTTCAGTGACTTATAAAAAAATCACAGTGCATGTGACCCCATATTTTGGCTCCATAGAAGACTGCTCCCAATGCCAAGATGTACATTTCCTGAGCAGGTGAAATTGCCCTTGAAAATTAGGTCTTGCCCAGTTTTATTATGCTCAAGTGATACTGTTGCAGAGTTGCTTGGCTTTTCTGTAGCTGTAGAATCCATGGCAAATTATGGGACTGCTTTATTCACAGATGATCAATATTTGAGACCCACTCAATCTCATCTGTGCCTATCTGTATATGTATATTATCTGCCTTTTTGTTAAGGGGTCAAATTCATATATTTGTCTTATTAGTGTTGAGTCCAACTCCAAGGCATTTAAAAGAAGCTGATGGAGGCCGCGTGGGGGTCTAGTAAAAGAGAAGAGTGGAGTCCGCAAACAGTAGGGCAGGTATTCTCTGCCCTTACATCTTCGGCACGTCACATCTATCCTTGTCCAGCCAAGTTAACATATTGTTGATAAACAAGGAAAATGCCGTACAGCCCAAGGCACACCCCTATCTAACTCCCCCTTGGATAGCGAATGGGTTGGTAAGTTGCCATCCGCACTACCTTCTTTCCTTGAGTAGTTACTGGTGTGTAACTAGATCAGTATGGACAATAGGTTAGAAGACCCATTCATGACTGCCCAGAACTGGTTTCTTAGAATCAAATCAAGAGCCAAGCTTAAAACCAACCGGAGTTCACCTACAGGTGGCTCACGTTGATTATTGTAGTCGTTCAATAAATATTATGAAAATGGAAGGCCTGATTAAGTGTGCTCGTCTTAGATCCCAACCCCGCCTGGTAAGGTGTCAGGACATAATTTTCCACAATCCAGCCCTGGATCTTGTAAAGTATCTGTCTGCAGAAAGCCTGCTGCCAGCTGCCTATGAAACTGATAGGCCTATAGTTATTCAGAGATTCACAAGTGACTTTTTTTTAAAAATCAGAATGATGTCAGCAGCATTCCAGGATGGTGATAAACATGCCCCTTGTAAAATTATGTTAGAAATTTGGTTAATGTAGGCTGGGCCCCCAGACATCTGATTTGAAAGACAAAGATCACCTGGGATCTAAGCCACTCCTGGTGCCTTAACTTCTCTGCCCCACTTATGACAGCATACATATCTTGTATGGAAAGAATCCATATAGTGCTTTTATCAATTTTGTCCTGAGGTTTGGAATCCATTTCATCCCTTGACATGCTATTATGCATTTTGAATAAACTGCCAACATGGTCAACTAAGTCTTAATGCTGAACAAAGTGTTCGAGGCATATGAGCTGCAGATCTTACACTGTGCATTAGATCACCACCTGGTGTTGGGCTCGGATGATTGCATGTTGTCGTCTTGGAAGAAGTCTTTGTAGTCAGGAGATAGGTGATCTCTCCCTTGAACGATAGTGCGCATGGGCATCAGCTCCATCCTTAGATTGTGTTTTTCCGCCACTGGGTTCGGATGAAACTTTAACGCTCCGGTTCGAAATCTACTTTTCAAGTACTTCGGCGCGTAACAACGTATTCAGACTTCCCCCAAACTACTTTCGATATCGACAAACATCGTCTCGACTCCATCTGCTCGATTCAGGTCGTCTACGCGAGCCGTTGGGCCTATCCACGCGGTGAGGCCTACACCTCATGGAAAGGACGCCATTCAAAAGATGCCCCAACTGTGGAGCAAAGTTCCCACACAGTGACCATCACGAGGTGTGAACCTGTGCTTATTGCCAGAACACGACAAATCCAGCTGCACAGCCTGTGCGTCCTTTCGATCCAAGAAAACCATTCCAGATCGGAAGGCCCGTCGACACGACATGCAGAGATCGGCCCAGGAACCGGTGGATATCATCGACGAAGAAGTTCTGCTCGTTCCCGAAGAAGATTCAGACGATCTCCAAATCGTATCAGAGGCAGACGACTCAGATGACTCCATACCATCGGGTCAGCGCGTGAGTACTACTGCCCCGGCCCCATACTCACCACCCGAATCGAAGGCAAAGGTCAACACTCCGCCTCCGGGGCCCAGTCGCGACCGAAAACACACTTCGAAAGCCCCGCCATTGAGCCCGGCTCCAAAGAAAATACTAAAGCCTTCCGGTAGCTCCTTACCAAGCAAGCCGCACGTGCCAATCCCACCAGCTCCCTCGGCACCGAAAGAAGTCTCGGCTCGGAAACCTTCGACTTCTAAAGACAAAACTTTGAAGCCAGCGTCTGACGCCTCGAGGCCGACCAGACCAGCTTCCACTCCGAAGCCAATATCTTCAGAACCGAAACCTACAAGGCCTGATTCCGATGCGCCCAAGCCCTCGAAACAGCCTACGACTCCGAAAACACCACCTTCGGTGCCGAAATCTACGCCACAGGACACAGTTACATCTCCTAAGGCTAAAGATAAGCAGTAACCACACCCGGAACCGAAAACATCGGCACCGGCAAATAGTTCCGCAAGGAGAAGAACTTTTCCAACCTGATCCTCTACAAAAGAAGATCTACATTGACCCAAAGACAGGTCAGGTATCCACTACACCACACAGGAAGAGGAAATTAGACACAGCACCTACACCTGCAGTGCCTGTCAAGAAGGACTCTGCCACATCTCCTATGCACCCTTCTTCTCCTATACTTCCTTCTCCTTCATCTCCTGTTCCTCCTAACAATTCACCTCAGAATTCTCCTGAACACTCTCCTCCTCATTCTTCACCACATACACCTCAAAATGACGATGAGTATAGCATAGGGGGAGGGGTAGACCCAGATGAGCCTTTTCCTTACCCTGTTAATGATCCAGATTGGGAGTGCCCAAACCCACAAGATGTGCCAGACATTCCTGACCCACAGTCATATCCATCAAAACCTTCTCCCCCAGAAGACAATATTGGTTTTGGGCACTTACTGAATAGGGCAGCCATTTATCATAGAGTCACTATGCATTCAGATGAGGCAGAGGAATATTTTTTATTAGATATGTTTGAACAATCACAAAGGTCTGTTCAAATTCTTCCTATGATCAAAGGGGTCATCAAACATGCTCCAGAGGTGTTTAAAGATCCTGTACGTGCTAGGATCCTAAACCCTAGAATTGAGAAAAAGTACAGGCCTGCTCCTGCCTACATTAAAGGACAGCTACCCTTAGATTCCCTAGTTGTCTCAAACGCTAGGAAAAGAGCAAACTCATAGACAACAGGTGAAGCACCACCCCCTGATAAAAAATCTAAGGTGATCGATTCTTCAGGCAAAAGGATAGCTGCACAAGCTACTAATACATGTCGTATAGCTAACACGCAAGACCTCCTTGCAAGATATGACCGGGCTCATTATGATCAGTTAGAAAAATTACTACAACATCTACCTGACCAATATAAGGCGCAGGCAAACAACCTTATACAAGAAGGCAAGTTAATTTCAAATGCCTCAATCAAGTGTGCACTTGATGTTGCAGACACTGCCACCATCGAACCTCTTCCACCACAAAACAGTGACTTCCCTCTGCTCCCCCAACGGTTTACAACCATTACAACGCAACTTTTACCACGCAGTGCTGTTACAACGCAGGTTTTACTACGCATACCATTACAACGCATTACACTGGGGGCGCTCTAGGATAGGGAATAAGTTTAATTTACTATCCAACACCTTCCCTACTATCCACGGGGACTGGAGTTGGAATAGTAAATTAAACTATTCACTATCCAGCACCCCCAAGTGTAATGCGTTGTAATGGTATGCGTAGTAAAACCTGCGTTGTAACAGCATGCGTGGTAAAAGCATGCGTTGTAACGTCATACATTCCCCCCAACAGCACTCCACTTCTGTGGGGGGCAGACTAACACAGTTTCTACCTGTCTGGAATTCCATCACAACAGACAGGTGGGTAAGACTATTATCCAGTATGGCTACTGCCTCGAACTTACAGCTTCCCCTCCACACATACCACCCAGACAGCGTCCAATGTCTGCAGAACATCTTTCGCTGCTCAAACAAGAAGTCCTATCACTTCTTCAAAAAAACAGGGGGGGACCCACTCTCTACAGCTGTCCCAGCTTGCACAGAACATTTGGATATGGGCCATTCCACAAAACATATATCTGTTAGCAGAACACCTTCCAGGAGCTCATAATCAGATAGCCGATCTGTTAAGTGGACAGACACAACAGATTCACGAATGGGAACTACATCCGCAAGTTCTTCAACCATTCTTTCACAAGTGGGGTCATCCAAACGTAGAGCTGTTCGCCACACACGAAAAAGCAAAATGCCCAACCTTCGCCGCCAGGTTTCCACACCCGCTGTCCAAGGGCAAGGCGATATGAATGAACTGGTCAGGCAGATTTGCGTACGCTTTTCCGCCACTACCACTAATACCACTAATATTGCGCAAGCTACGACAACAGTCGCTCAAACTGATTTTACTAACCCCCACATGGGTACGCCAACCGTGATATACAACTCTCCTAGAACTATCCCTAGTTCCACACCAAAAACTACGTCTGTTACCATCCCTGCTAACGCAGAACCATGAAGTTATCAGACATCCAGACCCAAGCCAACTGAATCTGGCGATCTGGCTCCTGAGGTCTTAGAGTTTGGCTATCTTAACCTACCACCATACTGTATGAATATCATTAAAGAAGCCAGAAGACCTACTGCTAGAGCTTGCTATGCTGCTAAATGGAAAAGATTTGCCATTTACAGCTACAATAACCAAATTGAACCCCTAGATGCTTCCATCCAAAATATCATTTGTTACCTTCTACATTTAGAAAGATGTAACTTGGCATATTCATCTATACGCCTACATCTGGCAGCAATTGCAGCATATTTACAAAATAGACAACATCTGTCTCTATTTAGAGTGCCTGCTATTAAAGCATTTATGGAAGGATTAAAAAGAATCATTCCTCCCAGGTTACCACCCTCTCCAGTGTGGAACCTAAACATTGTTCTTACAAGGCTCATGGGACCACCTTTTGAACCTCTACACAAATGTGAACTGCAATTACTCACATGGAAAACCGCTTTTCTAGTAGTTATTACCTCTCTTAGGAGAATAAGTGAGATTCAAGCTTTCACTATACAAGAACCATTTTTACAATTTCAACGTAATAAAGTGGTTCTCAGGACAAATCCCAAATTCCTTCCAAAAGTCATTACTCTGTTTCATTTAAACCAATCTATAGAGTTACCAGTGTTTTTCCAAAACCCAGACTCTAGCAGAAAGAGCTCTACACACACTAGACGTTAAAAGAGCTCTCCTCTATTATATAGATCGGACCAAATCCTTTCGCAAAACAAAGCAATTGTTTGTAGCTTTCTCTCCACCACATAAAGGCAACCCCATCTCTAAAGCTGGAATTGCAAGGTGGATTGTAAAATGTATACAAATATGCTATCAAAAAGCAAAACGTACATTAACAGTTGCTCCTTGGGCGCACTCCACACGCAAACTAGGAACCTCCATGGCTTTCTTAGGGAACATTCCCCTAGAAGACATCTGCAAGGCAGCAACATGGTCTACAACACACACCTTCACTAAACACTATTGCAAGCTAAGCAGCACGCTGCAGTAGGCCAAGCTGTCCTCAAAACACTCTTTCAAACTACTGCAACAGATACAGGTGACCATCGCTAAGGGGAGACATTGCTGTACAATTTATGCACAGTGTAAGATCTGCAACTCATATGCCTCGAACGGAAAATGCTACTTACCAGTATGCATCTGTTCTTGGCATGTAGAGTTGCAGGATCTTACACGCCCTCCCGCCTCCCCGGGGCCTGTATCTGTTCCAGTTCTATCTTAATTAGATATACACGCATGGACATCCTTTCTGCTTTCTACAACCTCCATCATTTCCCATCATGGCGAAAAACAATCTAAGGATGGAGCCGATTCCCATGCGCACTATTGTGCAAGGGAGGAGTCCCCTATCTCGTGACTACAAAGACTTCTTCCAAGACGACAACAACATGCAATCATCCGAGCTCAACCCCAGGTGGCGATCTAATGCACAGTGTAAGAATCTGCAGCTCTACATGCCAAAAACAGATGCATACTGGTAAGTAGAATTTTCCTTCAAGCTCTTTGGGGGCTTTGGCAGATCCACGAGTGACTGTGTCCCAGAACAACTAATTGTCATTAGAATTAACAGCGACAATCTAATCCTCACAAATTGAATTCTTCCCTTTCCTATTGGCTTTCACCAGGGCACATTTATAAGCTTTAATGGTGGGCTGTAATACTACTCTGTTACTTTTTAGGGCGTAAAGTAAACTATTCTAAGCTGTCATACAGGCCTTTTTGTACCATGTGCAGTAGGGTTTTTAGGTCTCGCCTGAGCCAGCGTATGTGCCTCTCTGGCGAGACTTTTAGTAAGGGCTTCAGAAAATGCTACCACTGTGGCCTAGAGCTTGGGGTTATGCACGCGGGTGCGCGCTTCCATCGTGGCTCATTAAGTGCATCGCTTGCGGGCACCCTTCCAGCCCGAGATCACTTTCACTTTGACGGCCGCGTCACGAATGTGCTCACGCACACACAACTCCTGAGCTTGTATTCCATGCCATCACTTTTTTTTCTTCATTTTATTTGTGCTTATTTATTATAATTTGTATTTTGTGCTTTGCAACCTTATTCCGTTTGTCCGTAAATCGCTTTGCTTTAACATTCTGGTCACCCTAACTGACGAGACTACGGGATTCGGTCCTGCGCGGCACGCAGATCGCTAAGGACTCGTGCCGGCTACCGGCGAACTGAAACTGGCCGCCTGGTCTTCCTTGCCGTGCTCACGTGCAGGCTTGAAATTAATTTTGATGACCACCCTGGGTCGCTTCAAATTACGCTTTACCTCAGCACACCCTAAGTCAGACAACCTAGTCCTGATGACGATCCTTACTTACGTGGATCGAAACGCCGTTGACTTTACTGCTTATTAACAGGCGTACTCTCAATGTGGTTCTTACAATGAAAATAAATCGTGTTAATCTGTGATATCACTCTGTCACATGATTTGAGCCACCCACTGTAGATTACTTGCACCTTATTCACAGTGCGCCGTTCATGCTGTTCACTATTGCACTTGCGTCGCCACCTTCACCACAGTCACTTTTTATAGAGCACCAAGTTTTTTATGGTTGTCATTGAATTGAATTTATGCAGTGCTGCACATAACTGTGTATTACCGACCATGAATATATACCATAAAATAAGATGATTGAAAATCTTGTCTGAAACCAATGAGTGTTCTCCTTTCTCCTTGCTAGCAATGCGACGCGCATGCTTAATTAATTGACTGTATATATTTTGACCTATTGGGGCATTGTTTGTTAATTATATCACCCTAACTGTCGGGCGTTCTCCCACTTATATCCATTGCCTGAAGGTGTCCCCACCGCAGTCTGCACAGAGCAACCCATGCGGGACAAATATACCCATGGGGGGGGGCGGCAATCTCGCACCACCCCCGCAAAGTCAAGAGTTGCGACCTTACAGCCCAGTGGCTGTCTTCAGGATTACTTCAATGCTCCGTCCCGAACCAATCACTTTGGGTCCAATGGAGTTTTCGTGCTGGATGGTCTCCCACCTGCGCAGGGACGGTAGGCAACCCCTCCCTGTCACCCGCCGAGGCAAGCTAGGAGTCTTCGGTCGGCTTACAGCCTTCGAGAGGCCGCGGTCAGCTTGCACGCAGTCTGTGCACGGCGGCCACCATCTTGTCTGCTGTAGTTCGGCCGCCCGGGCTTGCACCATCACTTTTTTTTTTTCACACTATTAGTCTTGTATCATTCCCAAACCTGCTTTCTTTGGGTCTCTGGCTTTTCACAGCTTGTTGACGGTCCACTGGGACTCGCAGCGCCCACCAGAAGGATGTCATTTCTAATGATTGTTGCTACGGCCAGCGAAGCTGCACTAAGGTATGGCCATTTCGCTTCGGACTCTCTAGTGCCGACTATTACTGTTACTTCTAGCAGCAGGGCTCCGTCATCACGCAGACCAGGGTAAAGGCTTCACATCCAGGGGATTAGTTATATAATTGTATGCCGACAACCTCACCCTATATGCACATGACCCCGGACTTACCTGGCCCCACTGACGCGAGAGGTCGTGCAGTTCAGGAGATCCTCCAGTATCCAAAACGAGAGCCTCACATTTGCAGTAAAATCACGCAAGGAGATTGAATTACAGACTCCCTTCCCCTCATCTTCCTCAGCAGACGTCTATGTTACTCGGGTACCAAAATCACTGCCCAATCTGCAACTGGGCGTGAGTACCCCGTTTGGGGAATTCCCTTAGTCTTTGGCCATTTTCAATTAACCAACCCACTCACGTTAAATCTCGTAGCAGTGAATCATTTTCTGGTAATTGACTAACTTTTTGCATGCACACCAACTCTCCATGTTTTAGCCCCAAAGTGTTGTTTTTAAAAATCAATTCTTACTCTCTACCGCTCCATTAAAAAAAAAAAAAACCCAGAGCAGTGTCCCCCAAACCTCAAATGTCTTTCTCCCTGTGTCTCCTAACATGTTGCCCCCCAAAGCATTGCATCTCGCTCCTGTGGACCGTGAGATCTCCGCCACTGGAATGTGTGTTTGCTTTGACGTTGTGAACATGACCCTCCCCCCAGCTCATATTTGTTCAGTGGCTGAACAGAAATTAGCACGAGTCCATGTTTTGCACTGGGCCGCTTGCTTGTTCAGGTCATTGTGCGGTTTTGGCAGATTAGCATGCATTCGCTTTTCCGTATTTGGATCAGCCCAGAAGCCCCATATAACCTTGCAATACTCCTCTTCTCTCTCCTCATCAACAGTCTCAAGTCTCCTCACCTGACTGAGTCCCACTGGACCTTATTGGCTGTTCGAGTCCGCTAACAGGGAAGTTACAGCCATGAAGGAAGCTTGTCTGAAGGGATAGGGGAATTGGATCATTTTAGTGAAAGGGGTCCCAGCAGATTGGGAATTTTGGGGAAGCTGCTGGAGGCTCAATATTTTGATGCTTTGGCTGGCTGATTGACTTTATAGAAGGTGTTGTGTTATGGTTATCAGTATATGAAAGTGTACACGTTTTTAGTTGAAGATTTTTCACCAACTGTTTTAGAATGGTTACCTCATTTTTTAAACCTTTAATCAGTTTGATCATTTCCCAGAGTGCATTATTTTTAGGGAGCTCTTGTTTTTCCTCTCCTCTATCCACTACAGTCCCTATCAGTACAATCAACTTCTCAGCTAATGGAGCAAACCTATTTGTGCATAATATTGAGGGTCCAATATATATATATATATAGCTTGGGCTAAGGAGTTGGGTTCACGGTTAGGGAGAGCTACAGTACTGCCAGCATCTAAAAGGGAGGGGGTCGTCAAGGAATGTTTATGTTTTGTTAAAATAAAAAATTGAGGATACTGTGCTTTTTGTAGTAGTGGAAGGTTTAAGTATTGTTTTGCTTCTCCTATAAGGCTGTCTATCTTGTTTTGCATACAATTCCCTGCTGCAGATTTGTAAGATTTGTATCTGATAGAGACTACTAGCCGCAGATTCCTTAACGTAGAATTATCCCCAGACGTGAGATTGAATCCGGAAAACTTTTCTTCCACAGCACTCCTGCGCACCGGGGGGATGGCACCACGTGACTCCGCCCTGACGTCATCCGCGTTCGTGACGCCAGCGAGGATACGTAAGTCCCACCACGGCGCGCCTACGTCAGTTTTTTCTCTTTCCCCGTGCAACGGGGATCCTGATTACTGCCCTGTTTTCAGGCATTCCATTCTTTTTACGCTTGGCGTTAAGTTGAACAGTGTGCAAATGCCTTCGGATTTCCAGACGTGTACCTCCTGTGCACGTTCCATGTCGACGACGGACTCTCATTTGATTTGCAAGTGGTGCCTGGGTGAGCACCACGACTCGGAGAGTTGCGACGCCTGCCAACACCTTAAGCCTAAATCACGGCAGGAGTGCCGGATGAAGTTGCTGTCTGCACGCTTATCCAGGTCGGTGTCCTCTCAGTGTCTGTCCCCTACCTCAGGGGCAAGGAGCCGCCGGTTTCGTCTGCGCAATCGCCTTTCTCCGCGGCCCTTTGGGCGTGGCTCACCGGCTGGTAGGTTTATGTCTCCGAGGTCTTGTCCTCCTTCCGTGGTGGACACTGGCTCCTGCTTGTCGCCTCCCTACCCGCAATTTCCCGGCGCGAAGGCGACTAGGGCCCAAATGACAGCCTACACTGCGGCGCTGAAGGCTTATTTGGCCCTTCCTCCACCGACGTCTGCAGATCCCTTACCTTCCGCGGGGACTTCGGCTTCAAGTTGTAGGAGGGTGGCGTCGTCTAGGTGTAGTCCTTCGGGGTTTCCCTCGTCGGCGGCTAGCTGGATTAGTCTCCTGAGGCCCCTTCTCCTGAGGTCCATAACCTGCTGGCAGGGGCGGCCTTAGGCATGTGCAAGCTGTGCACCTGCACAGGGCCGCCAAACCCCAGGGGCCGCCACGCCAATATATATACTTAATATAATAATCCTCTGAGGATGGATACATATTTGCATGGCAGCCCCTGGCAGGGATTTGGCGGCCTCCGGCTCTGTTCCACTTCCAAACACTCTGACCCCCCCCACCCCCTCTTCACTGGCCTCCGCACCTGTGTTCTTCCTGGTTCCTGATTGGCTTCTTTTTTTCCCTACCCACTGCTGGCCCGCTGGTACAGGCATATATAACATTGCAAGCAAAAGGAAGAGAATTCAAGTACACAAATCTGGTTCTTTGAAACAAAAGAGAAAGGCGGCTCAGCAGGCTTTCGTAGCGTCACAGAAAGAAGCAATCTGGTTCCTCCTCCTAAATTCTTTCATTCTGAGACTAATTCGGAAGGGTAGGAGCAGCCGCAGGTACTGGTCATCTAACGCCTTTTCTGGACGTTTTATTAAAACACCCCCCTCTTCCCGGGGCCCCCTACCTATGCTCCCTGCCCAGGGCTGCCATGAGCCTAGAGCCGACCCTGCTGCTGGTGTGTTCCTCTCCGGAGACAGGGCGCCGTGTAGTTGCCTTTTCACCGGCATCTTCCAGGGAAGGCTCTTCGCCGTCCCCACGGCCTAAATCCTCGAAGCCTTCTTTCCATGGCTCGCGGCTGGCTTCTCCACCGGAATCTCTGCCCTCCCCTGGGGCCCATCAGGTTCCCCATTACTCTACGGCTCCTCCTACATGCCGGGGCTGGCCGCTTCCCCCCGGACTTGGGGATGGGCGGCTCAGTCTGCAACCGTCACCCACGGAGGAATTACTTTCACCTCCACGGCGCCCTACTGAGGCCAGTGTTGCCTTTGTTTGGGATATTTCCACGGCTGCTGGTATTCTGAGGATGGGTGAGCCTGTCACCCATTTCCTACAGACAACCTCTTGGAGATTCTCCACCAGGGCTCTGGTGGATGGAGTTGTTCCTTCCCTTTGAAGTGTCACTTCATAATTCTCTTTTGGGGGTGCCCTACTACAGGCGATCAGGTGCCTCAGGCACTACTGCACCGCCATCGTCCTGCTCCGCACGACCCGGTCTGTCTTTCTTTTCACCCTTCTACTCAAGGCGCTCAACGGCGCAATGCCTTTCCGTCTTTGCCTGTGGTGGTGTTCCCTCCATCTCTGGAGGCCCAGTAGTTAGATTCATGGGGGCGTAATGTCTTCGCTTCTTCCAGTGCTGCCTTGAGGGCGCTTAACACTTTGTGTGTGCTGACCAGGGCTACTTCTGGCCTGTGGGATTCTGGGGAGTCCTTTCTTTCTCATGTCTCTCATGAGGCGGCTGTGCTGATCTGCGGGCCATGTGTTGGATGGCAGGTAGATGGCTGCATTTATTCATTGTGCGGCTTTGGATGTTGCCGATGCCGTTGGCCGTGTTATGGCCACTTCTGTGGCTCTCCGTCGCCAGGCTTAGCTACGGGATGCTGTTTTCCCTGAAAATATTAGCCAGCGTCTGGTCGACCTCCCTTTTGACGGGGTCCTGTTGTTTAATACTCATGCAGACTCCACCATCCAGCGTCTTTTTGCGAGGCACCGTCCTCCTCAGTAGGTTGGTCTGCTGATCCTTCGGGGCTTGGTGGGAGATGTTGTTCCACTGTGGTAAATAAATAAATAATACCCTATTTTTGACTAGGCATATATCATGACAGATAGCTCAATAAAATAAGAGTCAAGATTCGAGGTAGTAGGAGTTTGCAGGTTTATTACAGCATAAGGACAGGATCAGGACAACCTGCATAGGAACAGGGGTGACAGGGCCCGGCAGGGGAAAAGAGGCCCAGCAGCTGCCGGGGCTGGGATCTGGGATGAGCGCGCTGACTTTTAATAACAATACATGAACTTATATACATAACGCAAACACATAGCATTACATTGCAGTAGGCGTAGCAGTGGGTGGAGCAGAAGGCGTGACGCGTAGCAGTCGCGAAAGATAAGAGTAAAAGTAGGTGTAACTGGGCGTATACATAGACATGTGATGCAAACGTAACAGAATATGTCATGAATGGGGCGGAAACATAGGAGGGGGCTACCTAAGGAGCCGGGACCTCTAACCTAATGGTGCGCGCAAACTGGCAATGACGTATCACTAGGAGAAGCTGGGGGCTACGAACTCTGTGCTAGGAGCAGAGACTAAAGTCTGGAGGGTCGGAGCGACATGTACCTAAACCCTATCTAGTATCTGATGTTTAGGGAACATGTTGATATAAACTAGAAGTCATGAGGGGAAAGGCTAACTTGATTCTAAGACTGGACCATGCATTATTCTACATGTAGTGCGTGATGAAGAATATTAAATGACCATTAAATGCAGTATTTCTCTAACATGGAGACGTGAAGGCTAGACAATGACGGAAACTATTGATGCAGTTCAGTAGCTTAGGAATGCAGAGAAGGAGGACTGAACTGATAACTGGAACTATAACATACATTTGGCAGACTCAGAGGCAGAGCCAAGCTGCACCGGGCACTGCGAGGCAGGAAGTAAGTGAAAGGTCGAGGATACAGGTGGGGGCTGTATCGCTCCTCAGCGTGGCTTCAGGAGACAGGAGCTGAATCTGATGTCCGGGCCCTTTTGAGGCCTAGAAACGGGGACTTTATAATGGAATAACGTGCACACTGAGAAACGTGGCAACGTAGCTTTACAAAGGCCTGGTATTCGTAGTATTCACGAGGACTGGAAACTTGCATACTAGAGGTGGACACAACTGTAATTGAGTCATTAATCAGACATGGGGAATACATATGCATATTTAATCATGCACACATAACATATAATGGATGAGGCGTAGGGACACAGAACATGGCAAAATTTACTTTTCCACATTCCCTCCTTGTCACTACGTTTCATCAGGAAACATCAATTTTCATGATACCGTCTATCATTTCATACAGTATCATTTGCTCGTCTCGAATTATCCTGGAACGGGATTTAGAACGGGGCTTGGGACTAGGAATACAAGAGGTAGCACACATGCCGCAAATCGCAGGGCCACATTGTATACAGAGGCAGCAGCTAAATATGATCGCTACTGCAATACCTAGAAAGGACAAGACTTTCCATCCCCATGCGGAAATTATATTCCAGAACCAACCGGACCATGTCCAGGTGCCTGGATCTTGGTGTAACAGATGGGCAATTTTATGGAGTCTGGTTATAGCTGAATAAACAGACGGCGCGTTATTTGGAATGAAAATGCAGCAACTAGATCCGATGACTCTACAGGCCCCGCCCCTATCGGCCAGTATGACGTCAAGGACGAGACGATTCTGTAAAACGACAATTCTCATAAAGGATTGCTCTTCGGTTAAGTTACCTAGAGCAGAGGCAGTCTCATCTACTACTGCTTCAAGGGTTCTTGTTAACCTACGAATTAACTTACTATTTACAACTGTACCTAAATAAGGGAAAACACCTTTATCTATATCAATGAATTGCTCTGCAGCAGTTTCAGTATAATCGACAATCGGGAGGTTTCTCTTGTGTCTAGTATGTACTAGGAAGGAATTCCTATGGTAGTCAGGTGGGGCTAGGAAAACAGGTGGCAGTAGGAAGGCAATGTAACAGGTTCCCTCCCAATCGAGGGGCAGACGAACATATGCGGTTTGACCACAAATAAAGTGAGAATGACGTGAAGCTTTAAAAATAGATTTCCCACTGTCACTATACTTGACAACAGTAGAACATTCACTATGTCCTACGTGTATGGAACCCTTATTTCGGACACATAATTCGCCTTTGACTGGTAGTACTGAAATAGCAGGTAAGTCTGGAGTAGTATCAGACTGAACATTCAGGATCATGAAATTCGACGAATAATTACCTAAATTATACACTTCATTTTCTAGATCTAAACCTGTTCTGTGGGGGAAACTTTGCTTGTCTGGGAAACATGTACTGTTAAGAAAAGACATATCTGTTGAGGATGACGTTAACGTGGACCATGCTCCACACGAACCATTATGTGAAAAGGGATAAGGAAAAAGTGGCAGAACTCCCTTCGGTGTCTGGAAAGGGGGGAGTCGACCACACACCCAACAATTAGTGGCATTGCTGGTCTGGTGTGAGTAATGTAACATGCGGATAAATGAATTGTTACGCATAGCGAGGCGGTATGAATATTCGTGAGGAGGCAGATCACTAAACGTGTGTTCTACTGTAACATTAGCAGACTTATTTACATGAGGAACTGGGAAACACAGGAAAAATGCGTAACTGGTGCAGGAAATCAAAATGCTGATAAATAATATGAAACTCAGAAAAACGATACATTGAATTGAGCTTTGACTGACTCTCTCACTATGGGGGTCTATTTTATACATGTCAGAAACAGTCTAACCGTTTCACCTAGGGGAGGACTTATACAATCAAACTGACTGACTTATTTTACTAGACCTTAACTTGAGTTTATACTCCTGTTGCGGAGTTTTCTCTACCAAGGGAGGGGTTGTATCAATGTCTTTTGCGGGACAGTCCTTAGGAACAATGTTTTGGCAGTCCTTAAAATCCTGGGAATCCTTGGAAATGTTTTTAAAGACTGGTTTTAGTCCTTTAAAAAGTTTAACGTGAGAAAGGTGTATCCATCCTTTTCGGCCTTCCAACTTCACGGCTGTACGGGTGGTGAGGAGGACCTGACGGGGCTCCTTCCATCGGGGCTCCAGCGGACTTGATCTGTCAAAATTTCGGACCATCACCAGGGAACCTGGAACGATTTCATGCGGTGCCACCTCTGTATTGTCTGGAAATGCGGCAGCAACCTGTGAACGACATGAGTTGAGGGCAGACATCAAGGAAGCTAGGTAATCTGTCAGCATATTACATGAAACATCAGTAATACTTCGGGGTCTAGGAGTACCCCACATGTTTGGGGGGCGGCCGAAAACGACCTCATACGGGGACAGACCTGATCTGGAATGTGCAACCATGCGCATATAAAATAAAGCGACTGGCAGAGCTACTAGCCAGTCCACACCCTTATCTTTACATACTTTGGCGATTCGGATTTTCAGAGTCTGATTATGTCTCTCAACTAGACCGGCTGCTTCAGGATGGCGTACACAATGGAACTTCCACTGGTACCCTAACAACAGGGAAACGTGCTTCATTAATTCTGAGGAGAATGGCTGACCGTTATCAGAATATACGACTCTAGGGAGTCCATATCGAGGGAAGAACTCACGAACCAACTGCTTGGCAGTGGTCGCGGCTGTGTAATCTGGGACTGGATATGCTTCTGTCCACCTGGACAAAGCGCATACAACTACAAGGACATACTTGAAACCTCGACATCGCTCCATCTGAATATAATCCATCTGGAGGACTTCAAAAGGGTGGTCAGGAGGCTGGAAACCACCTTGTTCCACCGGGACACTTTTACCTGGATTAAACTGACAACATATCATACAGGTACGGACTTTCTGCTTGGCTGCAGCTCGTAAATGCTTGTTGAACCAAATGTTCTGGATACTGTCTAACATAGCTTTTTCTCCTAAATGTGCTGGACTATGTGCGGTATTAATAATGACTTGAACCATAGAGTCGGGGAGAAACCATGTGGCTCTACCCTTCGTTAACCATCCTTGATCTGTCTGGACCCCTCCTTGTTCGGACCATTTCTTGATTTCATCGGGAGTAGCATGTAACTGGATATCTATGACATCTTGTGTAGGGTCCTTAACTGTCATACATGTAGTCGGATCTGGAGTATGTGTCATGTTAACTGGAATGTCTAGAGTCTGTGCTGTAAGCTTGGCTGTGCGATCTGCTAGATCGTTACCTTGGGAAATAATGTCAGTAACTTTCGTATGTGCTTTGCACTTCATGATAGCAATAGATGTCGGTAAGTGTATGGCATCTAACAGAGCTTGAATAAGGAGACCATGCTGAATCTTGGTTCCATGAGAAGTCATGAAACCTCTCTCCTGCCAGAGCACTCCGAAGTCGTGTGCAACTCCGAATGCGTAACGTGAATCTGTGTAAACATTAACTTTCAGGTTCTTGGCGTGTATACAGGCTTGTGTCAGAGCAACTAGCTCTGCTGCTTGAGCAGACAGGGTATCAATACGGTGTGTTTTAATAACTTCGGTGTCAGTAGTCACTGCATACGCGGCGACTAGTTCTCCTGTACTAGTTCTCATACATGAACCATCCACATAAAGTGTCAGGTCGGGATCTAGTAACGGAATGTCTGTCAGGTCTTGTCTTGGCTTTGTCGTAATGTTAACTACTTCCACGCAGTCATGTGTGGCCGAATTTGAACTAACTGATGGTAACAGTGTAGCAGGATTCAGGACGTTGCAGCGTCTGATTTCTATGTGTGGCTGGAACAGTGTCAATTCATAACCTGTTAAACGTGCAATTGTCAAGTGCTGAGTCTGTGTTCGGTTTAAAAGAACTTCCACGGAGTGCGGGACTTGTACTGTCAGGGAGTGTCCTAAAACTATGGAATCACTTTGTCTGATGGCTAGTGCTGTGGCTGCAACTGACTTGAGGCACGCAGGCAACGCCTGGGCGACTGGATCTAGTGTGCTCGAAAAATAAGCACAGGGCTTGTATTGTCCTGCTTGATCTTGTGTAAGAACAGATAATGCTGTACCTTCACGTTCAGTGACGAAAAGTGTAAAAGGCTTACTGTAGTTCGGTGTAGCTAGAACTGGAGCTTGGCATAGGGCTTTCTTTAACTCGTTGAAACTAAGTGTATGTTCAGATGTCCAAGGGAGAACAGTCGATACGGCTGCCTCCTGTGTCGTTAACTGTATCAGTGGCTTGGCTAGAAATGCATACTGAGGAATCCATTGTCTACAATAAGAAGTAAGGCCGATAAAGGCACGTACCTCCTTCTGGGTTCTGGGCTGGGGAAGACTCGCTATTAACTGGATACGGTCTGGTGTCAACTGCCTACCCCTCTTGGACAGCAAGTGTCCTAAGTATACCACTTGCTGGACACAGAATTGAAGCTTCGATGGGGACACCTTGTGCCCCATCTCGGCTAGGAAATACAGGACTGTAAGGGATGCTCGCTCGCAATCACGTTCAGAACGGGCTGTGATCAGTAGATCATCGACATACTGGAGCAGGGCAGTGTCAGTTGGCATGTGAATATTGTCTAGTTGTCTCTTGAGTGCTTGACTATAAATACTAGGACTTTCTGTGAAACCTTGAGGAGCTCGTGTGAACATATAGCTCCTTCCATTTAAACAAAATCCGAAAAGAAACTGGCTGTCTGGATGAATTGGAACACTAAAAAATGCATTCTTAAGGTCTATAACAGTGAAGAACGTGGCTTCGGAATCAATGGCTGTCAATAGGGAAGAGATGTCTGGGACAACTGGGTACTGCGGAATAATACATTTATTAAGCTCTCGTAAATCAATCACTAATCGATATACTGGGGGTGCATTTGGATCAGTACGTTTCATGACTGGAATGATCGGAGAATTACATACATTGGAGTCAGTTTCTACAACTACTCCTTGAGCGATGAGCTCGTCAATAATTTTGGATAAGGCTGCTACAGCCTCGGGTGGCAATCTATACTGTCTGATTCGTGGTAACACTACACCTGGTTTGAGAGTCACACGATAGGGTGTGATTTGCATGTAACCTACATCAGTTGGACCTTGCGCCCATAAATGCTGCGGAACTTTGGACAGTCTTGAATCAAATTCTCGTAATACATAGTGACCCTTAAAGTCACGTAGGAACAGACGTATTCCCTCTGGGGAACAGCATATGACTGCACCTAACTCTTTCAGTGTCTTAATGCCTAACAGATTTTCTGGACATGACTTAGTAAGTAACAGATCAGTGGTTCGGGACAATGGACCTACTTCTAGAGTAACTGGCTTTGATATCTCATTAACGATGGGTTTTCCTGAAAATCCAAGGGAAACATTTCTTGAGCCTGAGAGCGGAGCCCCTGGAACTTCGGCATGACTAATTGTGGTCCTACTTGCCCCTGTATCAATCAAAAACTTTCTGTCTTTCCCTAATACTTGACTGTGAACATAGGGACCTTCTTGATCTACAGGTATCTCGATGAGAGGCAAGCCTACCTCCCTCTCTAGGCTGTTTCATGAATATGGCTGGTACTCTGGATACTCAGACTGTGCATACTGGTACATCTGCGATGTGACATGCTGTGTTGCAGCGATAGGCTGCGGTACTGTAACTGTCTGTGGTGCATTCTGTGACTGAGGAGTCTGTGAAACTTGTTCTTGTCTAGGCGGACGTGGTCTTTCTTTAGTCTTACCAGTAGCTATGTTGTGTTTCAGAACTGCACACTCATTTATAAAATGACCTGGCTGTTTACAATAATTGCAGTTCCCTTTAACGGGAGCTGCAGGATGACTGGCTTGATTCGGACCCCTCTTCTGACTGTCTTGAGGAACAGATTGTGCAACTAGCACTTTCATTTTCGTGTCTTTCATACGTTTTCTCTCGTGTTCTTGCTCTTCCCTGATTCTATTCTGGTGGTACTGGAGCATCTGTAACATCTGGGACGGGGTATTAGCTTGCCAGGTACTTTCGACTTTCAGAACTCGATTTTTAATTGGTGGACTTGAATTCTCGACTAATTTGGTAACGAAGAGGTGAGGGTATGACTCACTACTTGTCTTGAGACCACTGTTGATACTGAAACATTTTTCAAATCTAGAATAAAAATCACTAATATCTTCGTCTTGTTTCTGTTTACAGGCTGAGATTGCATCCCAGTCTTCTTTTCTAGTTGTCAATAATCTGGGTAAAACTTGAATCAATAATTCTGGTAATTCTTTACATTTATCTCCAAGACCGGTACCTGGTACTCGTGCCTTGTCTTCAGCTTCTAGAGCTGCCCAATCGATCTTTTTCTCTCCCACCTCCCATTCTTTTTCCTTTAGCTTTTCATACACCCCTGCGGGTAGCAGGACTTTTAACATTTTAATGATATCTGGGTAAGTGTATTCTCCCATACGGAGCATGTCTTTTAATTCTCTATGGAACCCTGCTGGATCTTTGTCATGACAGGGAATTAATTTCTTCATCTCGAGGAGTTCCATCTTTGTGATTGGAGTGTATACAAACACTCGTTGCATTTCGCCACCCGTTCCTTTGACTGGGTGGACTTCTCGTAACGGATTCTGTCTGTCTATGTAGAATGATTTACTTTCTGGGGGTGAGACATGAACAAAATGCGGGTTCAGAAACGTTCTATATTTGTGGCGCTGTTCTAGAATGACACTAATTAAATCGGTACCTAGACCTCTCCATCTATACTGGAGTAACTCGTTCAGGATATCATGTAGCGGACCTGGATCAGAGTGCTGACCCTCATACAAAGTAATGAGGTGTTGAATCATATACATACCCACCAGTCGCTGCTCGGCTGGGGGCAATTTCAGAAACATTTGTGCCACTATTTCGTCTGGAAAAGTGGTAGAATCAGTAATCCATCGGACTGCTGATCGGGCTAGTTCTTGTTCATGCATAGTACTTAATTCACTGTAACCGATTCGTGATTTCAGAATGTGATCGGTAGCTTGAAATACTTGTTCTAGGGAACCTTGTTCTGGTGCTGACTGATGGAAAATAGACTTGCGTTCTAGACGTAAATGGCGATCTGGAAATCTAGATTTTCCTACATACGCTATTCTGGCAGTATTCTCGTCGTCTACCTCTTCAGTATCAGAGTTACTTTCTTTCTCGCTTACTTGTGCTGCTTTACGCTGTTCGTGTATCTTTATCATCTCTCTACGGATTTTCTTGTACATACTCTCCATAGCACCAATAGTATTGTGCTTTCCTTCGGCAAGCCCTCAGCAAGAAGAGGATACATACCCTTAATGAGGGCATGCCTCTGTCTGTCTGACTGTTCGGCTTTGACTTGTTCACCGATCTCGATTAATTCTCTTTCTTGGGCTCGTTCTTGGGATTCTCTACTTAGCTCTGACTTTCTGATTTCTTTTTCGGTTCTTTTATGAGCTTCTTTACGCCATAACTCGATGGCGTCTTTCTGTGACTGTCTGGCTTTCTTTTTCCATAATGCCTCTTCTACTCGCATGATGCATTCGGGATCCCATGTACCCGATACGGGCCATCTATACTTTTCTTCTAACTGTTTGGTATACTCTACCCATAAATCTAGATATAATATGGCGCTTATGCCATGCTTCTGATACATAAAATGACCTGGACTGTCCCTAGGCGGGACAGGAACTGCTTCTTCTAACAAACCCTTTCTAGTTTTTAACTGACGTAACTTGGAAAATATAGGCATGACTGAACTGTAATCTAGACACAATACAATACACAATAAACACGATACTTATTTCCCATTCATACCACGACATTAAAATACATGAAAAACATTTAAAAATAACAGTTCGAACAGAATACTACCTGGAATACTGAGAACAGAAACAGAACAGAATTTCTCGAGAACGGAACAGACTAGAATTACTGGATGCACTGCTGAAACAGTACGGAACATACCGGTCCCATAAAGGAACGCATCAAGACCCGTATCCACCTAGGTGAACACTTCGTTAGTGGGTCTGGGTACCACCAACCCACGGACCAGGAGTCAATTTAGACTGACCCTGTCTAGATACTACCCCAGTAATGGTACTCACCGGGCAGCAAGAACAGAAGGCCTCGGACTGGACTGGACTGCTACGACGACGGACGACGAACTTCGGACTTCAGTTACGGGTGGGCCTCCGGATACCTCGGACCTTGGACTCTTGGCTTGGGCTCTGGTCGGGACTCGCCGCGTTCCTCCACCGTCTCGTTTGGATGCTGGACCGCCTCCTCCGTCTCCTCCGTGGGCCTGAGGGATACTTGAAGCAGAAATATCTGCACGTGGCCGGTATGGTTCCGTCACGGCTGCAGAGGGTCAGGGGGTCGGCGTGGCTTCACCGACGCGTGGGGAAAGGGCAAGTCCCTGTTCGGGCGCCATTATGTGGTAAATAAATAAATAATACCCTATTTTTGACTAGGCATATATCATGACAGATAGCTCAATAAAATAAGAGTCAAGATTCGAGGTAGTAGGAGTTTGCAGGTTTATTACAGCATAAGGACAGGATCAGGACAACCTGCATAGGAACAGGGGTGACAGGGCCCGGCAGGGGAAAAGAGGCCCAGCAGCTGCCGGGGCTGGGATCTGGGATGAGCGCGCTGACTTTTAATAACAATACATGAACTTATATACATAACGCAAACACATAGCATTACATTGCAGTAGGCGTAGCAGTGGGTGGAGCAGAAGGCGTGACGCGTAGCAGTCGCGAAAGATAAGAGTAAAAGTAGGTGTAACTGGGCGTATACATAGACATGTGATGCAAACGTAACAGAATATGTCATGAATGGGGCGGAAACATAGGAGGGGGCTACCTAAGGAGCCGGGACCTCTAACCTAATGGTGCGCGCAAACTGGCAATGACGTATCACTAGGAGAAGCTGGGGGCTACGAACTCTGTGCTAGGAGCAGAGACTAAAGTCTGGAGGGTCGGAGCGACATGTACCTAAACCCTATCTAGTATCTGATGTTTAGGGAACATGTTGATATAAACTAGAAGTCATGAGGGGAAAGGCTAACTTGATTCTAAGACTGGACCATGCATTATTCTACATGTAGTGCGTGATGAAGAATATTAAATGACCATTAAATGCAGTATTTCTCTAACATGGAGACGTGAAGGCTAGACAATGACGGAAACTATTGATGCAGTTCAGTAGCTTAGGAATGCAGAGAAGGAGGACTGAACTGATAACTGGAACTATAACATACATTTGGCAGACTCAGAGGCAGAGCCAAGCTGCACCGGGCACTGCGAGGCAGGAAGTAAGTGAAAGGTCGAGGATACAGGTGGGGGCTGTATCGCTCCTCAGCGTGGCTTCAGGAGACAGGAGCTGAATCTGATGTCCGGGCCCTTTTGAGGCCTAGAAACGGGGACTTTATAATGGAATAACGTGCACACTGAGAAACGTGGCAACGTAGCTTTACAAAGGCCTGGTATTCGTAGTATTCACGAGGACTGGAAACTTGCATACTAGAGGTGGACACAACTGTAATTGAGTCATTAATCAGACATGGGGAATACATATGCATATTTAATCATGCACACATAACATATAATGGATGAGGCGTAGGGACACAGAACATGGCAAAATTTACTTTTCCACACCACTTGCTCCTGATATTTGGTTTTTTGACGGATGTTACACTTTCTGTGAGGGATACTGTGCCCTCGGGGTCCTTGGTTGGCCCCGCTCTTCAGTTGGCTGCTGGTTCGGCCCCTTTTTTGGTACGAATGTGTTTTCTGGCTGATTACTAAGCCTTCTGTGGTTTCTGCCGCAGGTCTATGATTTTGTTCTCTGGTGCGGGATTGTTTTTTCCCTAAGATTGGTTCCCATGCTTTCTTGGGATGTGTCCTACCCTATGTGGGGTATATGTAGCTATTGTATAGCTGTCTTATGCGGGGAGGGTGTAGACTACCCCTGACGGGTTAATTGCCCTTCCTGGTGTTGCTGTATTACAATGGTGTGGGCCTTGGTTTTTACTGGGGTGTGCCTTGGCCATCTACTGCGTTGTGCCGCGGTGTTTTGCCCTTGCCTTCCGTTTGGTCTGGCCCTCTGTCTGGGGTTTCTGAGGGCATAGTTTCCTGTGTTGATGGCCTGGTCCATCTACTTGTTGCTCCTTTAATCTTCTAGCTGTTCTCACTACTTAGTGGATCGGTTCTGTCCGGGGCGGTCCCCTTTAGGGGTCGTTCGGCACGGTTTGCTAGCCCTGTCCTTGTTCTGAGCCCGACGTGGTCCGGGCCTTTACTTTCGTGGCGTTGTCAGCAGCTGGTTGCCCCGCCTGCTCTTCTGTTCTGTGGCCGGCGACCTTGGCACCGGCCCTGGAGCTCCTGCTTGTCCTGTAAGGCCATTGTGGGCTTCCGTTTTTATTCTTCTGCCTGCTTTACTGCTGAGGCATCGTTCAGTCTTGTCTCTGGCTTCAAGCTGTGATGGGTTTGGCGGCCCTCTTCCTGGGTATGTTTCCCGGTGGAGGGCTTGCCGATTTTGGGCCTCTTCTCCTTGGAGTCTGTAGGTGGCTCTTCTTCCTCTGCGCTGGCTGTACCTTGGGGCTCCGGTGGAGGTCCCTGGTACGTTGACTGGGCTTGGGGTGTTCTGTCCCCCCTCCCCCTTTGTATTGCTTTCTCCTGTTGAAGGCTGGGTTGCCTCTTTTGTCGCTCTAACACATCCCCTGTGGGGCAGGTGTTCCTCTACAATGTTGAGGTTCTCTTCAGTTTAGGGCTGGTGCCTCTTCAGGGCGGCGGTCTTCTGCGGGTGTCCCCCTTTTTTTTTTTACTCCCTCCCTAGGGGGATGCTCGTCTTGTGGTTGTTGTTGCTGTTCCGTTCCTTCCTTTCTGGTGATGGGTGGGCGAATGCCTGGGTATTTTTGTGCCTATGCATTTGCTCTCCAATGTAGGGTTTGTTGTGCCTGTTTCCTTGTGTTTGCTTGCACTTCTGACTCTTACAGTCCTTGGGGTTGAGGTCCCCTGGCTGGGTCTCGCCCCTCAGTTTTTTTCAGAGATCCCCCCATGCTGGTGTGGTTTGGGGATGACTTGTCACTGCTCTTCCATTCTGGCTTGGAACCCTTCTTGGTTCCGGGTGATGGTAGCAGACTTCTTAGTCTGCTGTGCCCTTTTTCACATACCTTCTGCCTCTAAGGACGCGATGATGTTGGTTACAGACTTGCTTGTAGTAGCTGCGCTCTATTCTTTCATTCCATGACTTGGTGCCTTAGTACTTGGCACTGTACTGGATGGTGCTGTTCCTCACCATTTGTTTCTTTCCTTTCTGTATAACTGGATTTTCTCACACTGTTCCAGTATTCTCAGTTTTGTTTGTGATGGCTCTGCGTTGTTGCATGGAAAGTTCTCCGGAGAAAACTGATGTAGGCGCGCCGGATGGGACTCATGTTGTATCCTTGCTGACGTCACGAACGCGGACGACGTCAGGGCCGAGTCACGTGGTGCCGTCCCCCCGGCATGCAGGAGTGCTGTGGCAGAAAAGTGTTCGGGATCCAGTCTCACGCCTGGGGATAATTCTACGTTAAGGAATCTGCTGCTAGAATCTGCTCTAACAGATACATTGTGACCGAAGGTCAGTATCTCGTACTTTACTTTGCTAGGTACAATATCCAGATCCATTCTGCCTTGGTAAAACTCTAAAGGCGCTGAATATTCAGACCCTGTCTCTTACCCAATGACCAAAAATATTAAATGGAAGCACAGCACTCACATTAAAAAATAAGAGAACGACACCAGCATCCAGTGAATTCTAGGCAAACAAAATATTTACTCCATCACTAGTCAATAAATCAATACAGCAAAATACATCCAGGCAACAAAGAGAAGAAATGCTTCGATAAGCGAGGCCACTCACAGTACCTGTAACTGCGGCCTTTAAGATGTGAAGCGCAGAGCCAAGGGGGTTGCCCTGCTCAGCCCAGCCTCTTCCGGACTCCAAAGCCATGGACCGGTCTGCCCTTGGCCCTGGTGCGGCCCATGTGTTTTCTGAAGGGTGAGTGTGAAGTTGCGCTATAGTGTGCTGGTGCTGGGGGGAGGGCTCTTCTTCTCTGCCCCTACACCTGTTGGCAGTTGTGCTGGATTGTCTGTGCTTTAGTCCCCCTGAGCATCCTGTGCTGCAGGAGTGATGTCACACTGTAGTGCTGGTGCAGAGTGGAGGGCTCTCCTTGCTTGCTCCTTTTCCTCTTCCCTGTTGGCAGTGGTGTTGAATTGTGGGGCCGGTCAAATTAGCATCCAAGCAGCATAAGTGAAGTTGCGCTATATAGCATTGGTGCAGTGGGGATGTTTCACAGGGCCATAGCTGCCAAAGGGAGGCAGCACAGCTGCCTCCCTTTGGCAGCTGTGCTGGATTTTGAGTTCTGCAGTCCCCTTGTCGGTTCAATTAGTATTTGCTCCCAGTCAAGCTGGGAGGCAGGAAATTTCAAGCACATCTGGGATGGAAGCCTCTAGAAACTTCTCCTACTTCAAGGTGCCACTCACTCAGCTGACCACAGTAGCGTGCTGCTTGCACTGTCCACGGAGGGAGCAGAGCTCCGTTTGCCTTGTGTTCCCGTTTTGTCTGCGTGCCGCCTCCCCTCTACGAGGACTCGCTGGTGTGAGCGAGCCCTGCAATCGGCAGGGCGTGCACAGCGCTCCCAGCTTGAGTCCCCTGGGTCGAGGCTAGGCAATTGAACTCACCACCAACAAGCCGGGGGACTGCGAGGACCAGCAACCTCCACGTTGCACAGCTGGTTCCTCTTCCCCCGGCGGAGACGCCCACGGACACGCCCATCAGCCTATTACCTTTCGTGACACCCGCTTCACGGGTGCCACTCACTCAGCTGACCACAGTAGCGTGCTGCTTGCACTGTCCACGGAGGGAGCAGAGCTCCGTTTGCCTTGTGTTCCCGTTTTGTCTGCGTGCCGCCTCCCCTCTACGAGGACTCGCTGGTGTGAGCGAGCCCTGCAATCGGCAGGGCGTGCACAGCGCTCCCAGCTTGAGTCCCCTGGGTCGAGGCTAGGCAATTGAACTCACCACCAACAAGCCGGGGGACTGCGAGGAACAGCAACCTCCACGTTGCACAGCTGGTTCCTCTTCCCCCGGCGGAGACGGACACGCCCATCAGCCTATTACCTTTTGTGACACCCGCTTCGCGGGTGCCACTCACTCAGCTGACCACAGTAGCGTGCTGCTTGCACTGTCCACGGAGGGAGCAGAGCTCCGTTTGCCTTGTGTTCCCGTTTTGTCTGCGTGCCGCCTCCCCTCTACGAGGACTCGCTGGTGTGAGCGAGCCCTGCAATCGGCAGGGCGTGCACAGCGCTCCCAGCTTGAGTCCCCTGGGTCGAGGCTAGGCAATTGAACTCACCACCAACAAGCCGGGGGACTGCGAGGACCAGCAACCTCCACGTTGCACAGCTGGTTCCTCTTCCCCCGGCGGAGACGCCCACGGACACGCCCATCAGCCTATTACCTTTCGTGACACCCGCTTCGCGGGTGCCACTCACTCAGCTGACCACAGTAGCGTGCTGCTTGCACTGTCCACGGAGGGAGCAGAGCTCCGTTTGCCTTGTGTTCCCGTTTTGTCTGCGTGCCGCCTCCCCTCTACGAGGACTCGCTGGTGTGAGCGAGCCCTGCAATCGGCAGGGCGTGCACAGCGCTCCCAGCTTGAGTCCCCTGGGTCGAGGCTAGGCAATTGAACTCACCACCAACAAGCCGGGGGACTGCGAGGACCAGCAACCTCCACGTTGCACAGCTGGTTCCTCTTCCCCCGGCGGAGACGCCCACGGACACGCCCATCAGCCTATTAACTTTCGTGACACCCGCTTCGCGGGTGCCACTCACTCAGCTGACCACAGTAGCGTGCTGCTTGCACTGTCCACGGAGGGAGCAGAGCTCCGTTTGCCTGGTGTTCCCGTTTTGTCTGCGTGCCGCCTCCCCTCTACGAGGACTCGCTGGTGTGAGCGAGCCCTGCAATCGGCAGGGCGTGCACAGCGCTCCCAGCTTGAGTCCCCTGGGTCGAGGCTAGGCAATTGAACTCACCACCAACAAGCCGGGGGACTGCGAGGACCAGCAACCTCCACGTTGCACAGCTGGTTCCTCTTCCCCCGGCGGAGACGCCCACGGACACGCCCATCAGCCTATTACCTTTCGTGACATCCGCTTCGCGGGTGCCACTCACTCAGCTGACCACAGTAGCGTGCTGCTTGCACTGTCCATGGAGGGAGCAGAGCGCCGTTTGCCTTGTGTTCCCGTTTTGTCTGCGTGCCGCCTCCCCTCTACGAGGACTCGCTGGTGTGAGCGAGCCCTGCAATCGGCAGGGCGTGCACAGCGCTCCCAGCTTGAGTCCCCTGGGTCGAGGCTAGGCAATTGAACTCACCACCAACAAGCCGGGGGACTGCGAGGACCAGCAACCTCCACGTTGCACAGCTGGTTCCTCTTCCCCCGGCGGAGACGCCCACGGACACGCCCATCAGCCTATTACCTTTCGTGACACCCGCTTCGCGGGTGCCACTCACTCAGCTGACCACAGTAGCGTGCTGCTTGCACTGTCCACGGAGGGAGCAGAGCTCCGTTTGCCTTGTGTTCCCGTTTTGTCTGCGTGCCGCCTCCCCTCTACGAGGACTCGCTGGTGTGAGCGAGCCCTGCAATCGGCAGGGCGTGCACAGCGCTCCCAGCTTGAGTCCCCTGGGTCGAGGCTAGGCAATTGAACTCACCACCAACAAGCCGGGGGACTGCGAGGACCAGCAACCTCCACGTTGCACAGCTGGTTCCTCTTCCCCCGGCGGAGACGCCCACGGACACGCCCATCAGCCTATTACCTTTCGTGACACCCGCTTCGCGGGTGCCACTCACTCAGCTGACCACAGTAGCGTGTTGCTTGCACTGTCCACGGAGGGAGCAGAGCTCCGTTTGCCTTGTGTTCCCGTTTTGTCTGCGTGCCGCCTCCCCTCTACGAGGACTCGCTGGTGTGAGCGAGCCCTGCAATCAGCAGGGCGTGCACAGCGCTCCCAGCTTGAGTCCCCTGGGTCGAGGCTAGGCAATTGAACTCACCACCAACAAGCCGGGGGACTGCGAGGACCAGCAACCTCCACGTTGCACAGCTGGTTCCTCTTCCCCCGGCGGAGACGCCCATAGACACGCCCACCGCCCAGAAGTACATAACTTATACCACTTCCTCCGCGCAGCGGGACGCGCGCGGGTCGGAGCCCGGGGTGAAGACCGGGCAAAGAGCGGGCCGTTTGAGGCCATTCGAGAACGTGAGAGTCCGGTCCGGCCCACCCCCCTAAGTCCTACATCTTGGTCGTTCCAACACAGGTATTAACCATCTTAATTGAATACTCTTATAACCTAACAGTTAACATAAAAAGAGCTCCTAACGCTTAAATATTGGAAAATGACCACAAGAATGAATACAAGATCTAGCAAGCAGAAAAAACCAAAAAAGAATGGTATAGGAGAAATACTATTGGGCCCAATGGATGACTTTTTAGCTAAAGCAAACACATTTATCGAACAAAGCATAAGTCTAATTGAGAGGAGAGTCTCAACTGAACTTGAAATCGCTCGTCGATCTTCACTGGGACTACTGGCAACCGCAAAAACCCCAGAAGTACAGTCAGTACCTAGCCAAACCGTGGTGATCGCAAATAGGCTCAGTCTACCAAATAATATAGACCTTTCAGCATCACAAATCTCAGTAACTTTTACAGAAAGCGATCTGGAAAAACCCCCTGATATTTTCCCTGATCCAACGCCTGAAGAAACAAGGCAAATGAGAGGGTGGCGGGAGGGAGCTATAAAGAAAAGGAATGTAAGGAAAAATTCTGAACTCACCGAAAATACCAAAGCAACCGATCAAGCAATTTTGGTCGATGACACAAACTATCCAACACTATCCCATCACTCTGTTCCCCCAACAAATAATGTTGTAGTAGTGCATCACTTACCACACGACTTACAAGATTCTTTAATTCCAGAACCCTCATCCCCACAGCAATCAGGTAGAGAGAGAGAGCTAGCGAGGCTAATTAAGGAGATAGCCTCCCTCCTGAATTCATACATTCGCCCACTAGAATCCAGACTCACCAATATTGAGAGTCAAGTAACAAAACTTTTAGGCTCTCTTAAACATATTCCCTTACAATCTCATCCAAAACCACCCCAAAGTTCCACGATTACTCTTCCTGCAGTTAAGAAATCTGTAACTTTACCTCCCCCACAGTCCAAAACACAATCTATACCAACCCTTCTAAAACCAGCTAATCCTCCTGTTGCACAAAAACCAGTTCCCAAGCCCTTGACCATTCCCTTACAAACCAACTGCCAATTAACTCCAACAGCAACCACCCCAACTATAAATACACCCGTACCTAGTACCCCTGCCGCAATAAACACAAATCCACCAAAACCAAAAAGTGCCCCAGGAAGGCCTATTGATCAAAGACCTACTTTAAATATGCCACCCGAGGCATCCCCATACGTGGTAGTTATGACAGGGGTACCCGAACTCACAGGTGAGGGAACTGAGCCCAATTGGTCTCTACAGAACAAGGTTCAGCATTGGTTGAATACAAACCGCCCCGTCCCGCCCCCCTGGAACAGCAGAATAGCGTCAGTATGTCGGACCCCGTGGGTAGGTTACAGGAAAAAAACTCTCCGGGGTGATTGCATCGTAATCACCTTTGAGGATCCCAGTATAGCCGAGTACATCTGCTCCGGGGAATTCAACAGCACCTCCGGGGGGATCGCAACAAGATCGTTGTCCTACTTCTACCCAAAAAGGTATAACACCCACAATCATACTCGCCACACTGATAACATCTGGCGGAAACCAATTCCGCAGCCGTGGGAGCTAGAGGTTGCTGGGCCAAGGCTACCACCGTGTTATAGCAACCATGATGACTCCTGGTGGTTAGTAAATCGAAATCACCAGCAGAGAGAAGTACTTTGGCAGTTCGTGGGCCCGCAAAACAGATCTAGAACTTGGGAGCAGTGGGAGAGACCACCTCACCAATTATACGGATCCAACTACAGAGATAATACCAATGCACAAAACTGGCGAGGTATATCGACCACGAACAGGTTCAGCGGCCTGGAAATGGTCGATTGACCAAAAATCAAAAGTCCGGAGGCCTCTCGAATAACTCCGGATCCTCGCACCTCCCCTCCCGCCCCTTCACAAATGAAAAACACAGCCTCAGACAATACATCTACTCACCTTTCGATAGTTTTTTGGAATGTGGCTGGCCTTAGAAACAAAATCGAGGATGGTTCGGCTGCCGGCTTCTTGAAGCACACACAAATCATCTGTCTACAAGAGACTTGGGCAACGACCCCCCTTCACCTCATGGGGTACAGGACATTTACATCTCCAGCCCTTCCCAGCACCTCAGGTAGACCCAAAGGGGGACTGGTAATCTACCTGGCAAATACAATTGCTGAAACAAAGATTCACAAGGCAGATCTACTACCGAATTTCCAGATCCTCACCCTTATAATTGGTAAAAATCTCCCCATTACAATAATCAACTTATATAACAACCTAGAGGATGATAACTTCATAGTCGTTCTTTCACGAATTGAAGAAAAAATAGTTGAACATTGTCATCCTAAACAGAAAAAAGAAAATTCCCATGTAATCTGGGGAGGAGATTTTAACCTTCATCTTTGCTCTAACAACGACAATTGTGGATTGGTAGACGAACACGATAACCCCCTTGTCCACTTTATCCACTCAGGAGTGGGGCAAACCATGAATAGGATACTTTCTGATCTGGATCTGCAAATTATTAATCCCATCCAAAAGTTTAATATTAGGCTAGAACCCACTTACAGAGGAAGGGGCCACGAAACCACCGTGGACTATGTAATCGTCACTGAAGCATTGAAAGATCAACTTAACAGCATGTTAATCTTGGAAAACAACCTCAGCGATCATTCCGCATTAAGCCTAAAACTTCAAACAACCCGACAAAGGTCACTGATGGCAACCATAGCAAATACGCTAACCCAGAATAGGCTTGAACTGGGTAAAACTAACGGTTTCACGATAAAATGGGAAAAAGTGGACCCTAACATTCTTACAAAACGGTTAGTAACAACCGCTTATAACAACATTTTAATCTGTCTTGACCCACATGCAGAGCCCAACCAAATTTTGGAAAACTTCAATTTAATAACAGAACAAGTCAAAAAATTGTTAACCAACACACCCAATCAAAATAAGAAAACCTCTATAGGTTGGTTCAATCGAGACTGTACTAAAGCGCAGACCAACTTGAGGAAAGCTCTCGGAAATCCAATCAGAGATAAAACAACCATCCAAGCTCTTCGACGGGAGTATAATATTGCCAGGAGCACAAGGAAAAAAGAGCTAAAATTATCCTTGTGGAATGCCTTGCATGAGAGTGCACTCCAGAAAGACAGTCAGGCATTCTGGAAAATAGTTAAATCCCCGCTGCTAACCGATTCCAACGCCCCAAAAATTGACGTAGCTATTGATGAGGATACGTGGGTGAACCATTTTTCTAAAATCTTCAAACTGCGATCCAACACCGAAGATCACGAGTCCAACTTTAACCCAGTAGTCTATCCCATACAACTGGAGGTCGATCTGCAGGATTTTGAAATGGCGCTTTCCTCAAGTAAGTCCGGTAAGGCCCCAGGCCCCGATGGGGTCCCAGTCGACTTATTCAAACATCTTCCCGACCTTTGGGTACCAATAATTACAAGAGTTTGTATAGCAACATCGAAACTCGGCCTGTTAGACTCATGGTCTTCTTCCATCATGGTCCCAATCTCTAAGAAGGGGGAGCGGCAGGACCCTAAGTGCTATCGCCCAATCTCCCTTCTCGACTCTTTGGGTAAATTAGTCGGCAGAGTTCTACTTGGAAAGCTACAACAATGGGTAGAAGACAAAAACATCCTCTCGCACCTACAGTTTGGCTTCAGGGAGGGCTTTGGAACCATCGAACAGGCCCTAAACCTAAGCCTGCTTACATCTAAATATACCCATGCTAAATCTGGTGCCATTTACATGGTATATGTGGACTTGTCTTCCGCCTTCGATTGCGTTTCACACGCAAAGCTTTGGTCACTGTTGGGCACCATGGGGGTCGATCCCGCCCTTTTGGATTTTTTAAGGGAGCTTTACAGTAAAGCTACTGCGAGAGTGAGGTATGGGACAAAAGGAGAACTGACTGCAAAATTCAGCGTAGAGAGAGGAGTGAGGCAAGGTTGTGTCCTGGCCCCCTTCCTCTTCTCTCTCTACACTAATGGACTGGAAGAGGCCATGTTGAGAGGGGGGAAGGACCTTCCAAAAGCAAAAGATCGCCTGATCCCAGCGCTACTCTACGCTGACGGTGCAGTCATTTTAGCTCGAACTCCCATTGAACTGCAGAAATCCTTATCTAAATACGCAGATTTTATGGGTGCCTTGGATTTGCATATCAACATCAAAAAAACTTTTGTTATGGTGGTTGGTGGACCAAGAAAAGTATCCAAGTCCATCTTTCTGAATAACCAAAAAGTTGAAAAAACCTCACAATACCCCTATCTAGGTATAATGATAGATGACGCCCTGAACTGGAAAGCGTCGGTTGAGGCTAGGAGACATCTATTTAAACGTGCAATCATGGCGCTGATTAAATTTTCAAACAAGCTTGGAAAAAAACCTCCAGTAGAACTATTACAGATATATGCTGCGAAATGCCAATCCATTGCACTATACGGTGCAGGGATCTGGGGTCATACATCCGTTTGCTCCATACAAAAAGAAGAAAACATTTTTATGAGATTCCTTTTATCAACTCCACGAGGCACTTCCACCTATGCCTCACACATAGAACTGGGAATCTCATACATTGAAGATCTAATTAAAATCCAACCACTCATGCTTTGGAGGCGAGTCTGGCTGTCGGAAAAAAATAATTTGACCAAAAGCATCTTACAGGATACGATGGGTTTGGACCACGCCAACAAAATAGCTTGGCTCTCCTATGTAAGACACTTTTTTACCGACTTGGGGTTACCACAATATTACCACGAACCAGAAAACCTAAAAAACATATCTAAGAAAGATCTGAAGCAAACTGCTTTGAGCCATTTGGACTCCCTGAGACTGTCCTCATCGATTGCAAAAAAATCTGTCACGCATACAATTATGACGCAGCAGTCTCTGAAGATGCCGCTATATCTGACTCTAGAGATATCGACATACGAAAAGATGCTCCTTACTAGGTTCAGAATGAACCTTTTTTTCAGACTAGTGACATTTCCGGAAAAAAACAACTGGAACACTCAGATGGATTTATGTCCATGTGATGGCTTCTCCATACAGTCGACCATCCACACAATATTGTTCTGCAAGTTTTTCCACCCCCATAGAAAAATATGGCTCATTCCTTTATTAAAAAAATGGGGCCACAGACAATGCCGTCCAGCTATGCTGGCACTACAGCACTTGGACTCTGAAACCACTGTGTACCATGTACTAAATTTCCTTAAGTGCATCATAAGGCACAGAAACAACCTTTAAAATGTAGGGCATACCCATATTATATGTAAATTGTTGGCATTTTTATCTTCATTTCTAATCGTATAATACTTTGCATTTCTTAATGTGAATGTTTGTATTTTATGACATCTTTTATGGTTTTCGCAAATGCTAAAAAAACGAATAAAGATTACATTATTAATATTACTTCAAGGTGGGCACCAGGTATAAATAATGGACCCTCGGACCCTAATCTTCAGTATACTGCTGACCTGATGATACTATAGAAGGACTGCTGAGCTGCTTTGCTACGACTGCCACTCTTCTGCCCTGCTTGCTGAGAAGGAACACTGGACCTGCAGTGACTCCAAGGGTCAGCTGACTGACCTATTCTGAGGGACATGCTCCAGAGGCTACCTGCAACTGCTCAGCTGACCTGCTGCCTGGAACTTCAACTGGATGTGCCTGAGCCCTGGTGGCCTCTGCATCACAAAATGTTTGGGAAGAAACATACAAGTCAAAACGTTTAGAAATCTCATCCCAACAGGTAATTTGAACAAAGACAGCTGGCCTGCCCAAAAGTAAAAAAGACCAACTAATAACCAGTGCCCACTGCAAGTCCTTGCTTGTCCAGACAGAAAACAAACAACAAAACATCATACTCTTTGGCCTGCAATTGTTCCGTATTGCGGTTGCCACACCAAGTCACAAAGTTGTCCCAGCACTTGGTGTAGACAGACCTTGTAGGGGAGTGCCTGGCAGCTAGGATGACATCCTCCTAAAGTTGTCGAAGATCGAATGCAGGCAACTGCTGCTGCTCAATCTTCACACATGGAAGTGCATGACCCTGCCCTGCTGCTGCGACAGGAGATCCACCTGATTGGAGGACAGATGCTCATGCCGAGAAGTCCAAAAAGAACAATTGATAGACAGAATGCTGCACAATGTCAAACATTCACCCCAGTTCAGAGATCTGGGCCTAAATCTGTTGTTTTTGTGCCCCCTATCCCATTCCAGTTCGGACCCAGCCATTTTCAAATCAGTCTTGACCCTGTTCCCCATGGGAACAGTCAAGCCCAAACTGCCTTGGTCAGAAGTCCTACATTCTTCTTGCTCAATCCGTAGCCACTAGAATGACTTGGGCCCAGCCAGTCCTGATCTTATTCAGAACTGTGTTCAGGGGAGTTATCATTGGGAACGCAAACAGGAGTCCCGAGTTTGACTCTAAATAGAACCTGTCTCTTAGCAGCAGCCACATTTGAAACTCAAAAGCACAGATGACTCACAGCTCCAACAGCTGAGCTTCCGATGGAGACCAGAGGTGTTGGATCTTCATCTCTCCCAGATATCCAACCCAACCCTGAAGGGATACATTGGTCACTGCTGACAGCTGTGGGTAGGGTAGTGAGTGGGACATGTCATTGACCCAGCAACGGTCCAGCAGCCTCTACTGCAGGACTTTTGCAGTCTCCTCCAAAATCTGGACCTTATTTGACAGATTCTCCTGAGGCTTTGCTCACTGGGAATTCAGGTCTCAATACAAAGCCTGCATGTAGCATTTAGCATGCTTGACCAGCAGGATGTAGGAGAGCACCAATCCCAGCAGCCTCAGTCATCCTCACTGAAATAGAGGACAGAGGCTGAAACATGGCGCTCATAATCTGAATGTCCTGTCCGGAGCTCCAGGGGATAGTTGCAAACCTTTAACCACTTCCATCCACTCGCACACCCATACAACCTCTGGCACACCCATACAACCTCTGGCACACCCATACAACCTCTGCACACCCATACAACCACTGACACACCCATACAACCACTGACACACCCACTTGCACACCAATGAAACCACTCGCTCGTGCACACAACCGCTCACACACACCCTACAACCTCTCACACACCCACACATTCTTTCACATGCCCACATTCATACAACCACTCACAACCCCATACAACTATTCACACACTCATACACCCATTCACACATCCACTCAACCATTCACACACCCACTCAACCATTCACACACCCAAACAACCATTCACACACCCACGCACACACCCACACAACCATTCACAGACCCATATAACCATTCACACCCACTTACACAGCCAAACACCCCCCGATAAAACCTTCACATACCCATACAGCACTCACATTCCTACTGACAGACCTATATAGCCACTCGCACACCCATTGATTCATGCAGCCACTCCGACACCCACTCACACACAGATAGTCACATAGCCACTCAGATGGCCTATGTTCCAAATAGTATCATTCATTAATAACATACAAAGAATAGTAATTAAACGTATGCAGTAGCTTAGTTTCTATCTTTAAGTCTGACAAACATTTACAAAACTCCCTTTATGATGCCATCAGTGATGTCATTTGAGATATCATGAGTGATGTTAGATGTGAGGTAATAAGCAGTGAATTGTGGAGGTGTAAGTTACAGTTACCTCAGGTAATTATAACTGATGAATTTCTATGGTTTTGTGTGTTTGAAATCTGAGCCTAACTACACCACCCCAGTAACTTTATTTTTTCAAGTAAATTTCTATGTTTTTTTAAATGTTATGTCCTAACTCTAACATTCCTGTAACCTTTGGGTTTTTGGTTATTTTGTCTATTTCAAAGGTTTATTAAATTTTATTTCCTAACCTGTAACCTTTGAGAGTGGTTTGTGAATGTCTGTGTAGGTCTGTGGGTTGATGTGTGAGTGGTTTTGTGGGTGTGAGAGAGGCTGCATGGGTCAGTGAGGGAGTGTGTGAGTGGGCTGTATGGGTGGGTGAGTGGGCGTGTGAGTGGCTGTATGGGTCTGTGAGTGGTTGTATGGGTAAGAGAGTCGGTGTAGGAGTCTGTAAGTGGGTGTGTGTTTGTATGGGTTTGAATTGGTGTGTGTGTAGTTTTGAGAGTGTGATTGGGTGTTTGAATGGATTTGTGAGTCGGTGAGTGGGTGTGTGAGTGGTCAGTTGTTGTGTAAACTGCTGCACCAGTTGGTTACTAGCTACATGAAAGTCTATATTAGTTATTGATTAGTTAACTGACTATTTGTATGGGAGAGTGAATGTGTGTGTGGTTCGGTGGGGGATCTGTGACTGCCGAAAGATATGTGAATAGTAAATTCAGTAGGTATTTGACATTAAGACTACATGTTCTAATAGTTGTTTGGGTGAGTGAATATCTTTAGAGGTGTGGTGATGAGCAAATATATTTCTCAATGGTACATGTCCAACAAAGTAGAAAAAATAAAAAGCAGTGTATGTGACAGTTGTTGTATATAAACAAGTATAAATAAAACTGATTGCATGAGTGACTGTATAGATAACTGTATGCTTGTAATAGTGATTTTATAACACACTAAGTATGAGTTACTATCTATATGAATAAATGAAGTGGTGTTTGTATACGTGTAGCTGAGTAAATATAAGAATGATCCATTGTTTGCATAAGTGAGTAGGATGACTGCATAAGTAAATAGGATGTGTGCAATGTCAATATAGGTGTATAAGTATATTTGATAGTGTTCTATTGATCATTGACAGCATGTATGAGTGAATCTATAGGTAATTGATTACATGTTTGTGTAGACCTAAGAATGACTGAGTGGGTTTTTAGATACTGTCAATGGATTCAAATATGGTACTCTGTATTTTACAGTGAGTGATTAAAGATTATAGTAGTGTATGATGATGAGGTGTATGTGATTGTTAAGTGGATGATGTCATTTGAAATGTCATCAGTGATGTCACTGACCATGTCATGAATAATGTCATATGTGATATCATCACCAGTGGATTGCGGGCACGAGAGTTAGAGTTAGTACAACTAACTATAACGGAGGAAATTCAATGGTTTTGTATGAGTGAAATATCCAGCTAACTATAACACTCCTAAAAACTATGATTTTTTCAGTGAATTTCAAAGGTTTTTTAAATGCTAATTCCTAACTATAACCTGCATGAAACCTATGGCTTTTTCAGTGAATTTCAAAGGTTTATTAAATTACAATTCCTACTTATAATGTTGACCACTTCCCCATATTTTCAACATGAAACTAAATCTGCAATGCCACCTAAAAAATCAGGCAATAGTTCCACTTACCACTAACAAATTAACATCAACATTTAAGTACTGTAAGAACGTCTAATATGTACTGCATGCATTACATTCATCTTACACCCATGTTTAAAGAGCAATATGTGATAGAGGTTCTAATTATACACTTCCGACACCCAGCAAAATCACAATACCCAGCGCCCCGATCACCACAACCATCCCGACGGACCCCTACTACCTCAGAGGCAGTGCAAAACAGGATAAAGGACCTATATCCCCTCAACAGTACACTCGCTCAATCTACACAGATGTGGCAACCAAGTATGTATAAGGGAAAGAACTCGAACAACAACAATAATGTACACAATGATAAGACTACCGGTGAAATAATATACACAATTCACTATAGAAATCAAAAACTTTTCAGTGTGTAGATCTACCATTGATAAGTGTAGTGTACTGACTAGTGGACGCAACCAGATTATCTCAGACACTGGGGAATATTTCGGTCATGAAGCTGTGTTCACACCCCACCCCCCCCCCCCCCCCCCTTTGAAACAGAAGCAGAGTGGGCTAGTCCAATGTAAACAACGTCCATGTAAGACTATAAATAATTAGTCTACCCCTTGGGCATGGTTCACTTCTGCAAAGAGAAGAGACTGCGCCGCAGCGAAGGTCCGCACCCTGCCACGTGGCTGCAGCCATGACCGCGTGCCTCTTCGATACAGGCCCATTGCGAACTCAGCGCCACACCACCGCAGACGTATGTCTGTATCGACTAGTGCTTTCCATCAACACTACGGACAGCAGAGTTTACAACTTGAATTCAACTTTGGATCTAAATTTGTCGGTGGTATCTGTATGGAGAACTGCTTCAATCTACTCTGCGGTCAGTAGAATTGACAACTTGATACCAGTTGCGCATCAGCACTACAGAAAACATTGAATTCAGTCTCGATTTATTTAAAGCAGAGACAATTGTACTATGTCCTCAGATTTTGTTAAAGTTTGAACAGTAGAAAATTCAGCCTCCATTTATTTAATACAGAGACAATTAGGGACAGCATTCAAGTTAGCCTTGATTTATGAAAGGGAGAGTCAATTTCGTTAATGGATGCCACCAAAAATGTTCATCAATGTCTGTACTAAGTACTACCTTCAAGTGTACACTGCGATCAACAGAGTTCATCACTTGATACCAGAAGCGGTGAAGCACTACAGACAACATTAAATTCATTCTCTATGTATTTAAGGCAGAGGCAATTCTACTGTGTTGTCAGATTTTGTTAACGTATGTGACAAAAAAGCATTTATCGGTTTCTGTGGACTACTGCCAAAATTTACTCTGCGGACAGCAGGGTTCACAATTTGAATTCAGCTTTCCATCTACACTACGGACAGTAGGGAATTCAGCCTTGATTTATGTGATGCAGAGACCATTCTACTGTATGTGTTCAGATTTTTTTTACATAAAGCACAAAAATCATTAGTCGATATCTGTGCTGACAACTGCCTTAGATCTACATTGTGAGGGCTCACGATTCAGGTAGAATGGCGATTGCACATGACGCATTCCAATAGCTAAGAGACATTGTACCAGTGCGGCCCGCCCGATCCACGAATCACCGCAGGGTGCGCACACGCTGAGTTCTTCAGGTACCACTAACTCACTGCACCACAAGTCATCTCCCTGTGGCCTTATTAAGAGAGAATTCACTAGGCCCGGACTACTCATCATCGCAGGTTACGTAAAGCTCAGTGCCTATGGTACCAGTAACTCACTGCACCGTAATTCGTCGTCACGTGGCCGTATTCAAGCATAATTCAATAGAGAAAGACATTGGTCAGAATGCGCACCCCCCTTTACTACTCATTATCGCAGGGTACGTACATGCTCCGCGCCAAAGGTACTACTAACTCAGTGCACCAAACATCATCGCCACGTGACCGTATTGAGTCAGATGTCTTATTTACCCCCCCCCCTTTACCACTCATTATCGCAGGGTACGTACGAGCTCAGCGCCAAAGGTAACTAACTCAGTGCACCAAAAATCATCGCCACGTGACCGTATTGAGTCAGATGTCTTATTTAGAAGAAAATATATCATCGTTTTTTGGAAATGTACTTCAACTTACTCCTGTGAATGGACAAACAATATGTATAAGAAAACTTGATTTTAAAGACTTTGCTACCAGTGCGTCCTGCTCGGAGCACGCATCATCGCAGGCTCCACAGAACTTTGTTGCTTCAGGTGCCACTAACTCTTTGAACCACTTATCGCTGTCTGCACACACACTCAATTACCAATACTGTGCAGCTCTAATCAATGCCACATAGTCGTGGGCTCTTGCTAACCGCTGCCTCCTGCCTACACTGCGGTCATCAGAGCTCACAATTAATTACACTGTTGATTTATTATTTGCAGACTACAATACCAAACTAAGTATAACATTTATCAAAACCTATACAATATATCCCTTTATTATGCTTCCTTTAACAACTTTTTTGATATCACATATAGATTTACTTGAATAATAAATTTCACGCTGCAAGTGAAAAGGTGCACTTAATGATAGTCTACACTGTGAATAGCATAGGTCGCAATTTGAACCTCACTTTTTTTTTCATTTGAAAGCTGAATTTCTTTTTTGGAGACAAAAATGGCTACGCCACTGGAAAAATCATCTGATTCTGATAATTTTCTTGCTGAAGAATTCATAACCATCAATAGCACTTTTTCCCCCCTCAAAGTACATACAGTCCAGTATGCAACATTCAATTCTTTGAGTGCAGCCCGTTCAGACCACGCATCATCGCAGGATGAGAACGCGCTAAACACTAGACATACCACTAACTCAGTACACCATAAATAATCACCATAAGCCTTTATTAAGGCAATATTCTGTAGTCAAAAAACATTATCCCCAGTGCGGCCTATCCGGACCACGCATCATCGCAGGTTACGTATACGCTCAGTCCCAATGGTACTACTAACTCAGTGCACCATAATTCATCAGCACATGGCCGTATTCAGGCAGAATTGAACTGATTCTTCATTCATTATGTATAAAGTGCAGTACGAAATAAAGTAACGTCCCTCAAACCTACACAAAATCGCCACTTTGCCTTACTAAGCCAGAATTCACAAGACAAAAAACATTACTATCAGTACGTCCTGCCCAGTCCACACATCATCACAGGCTCCACAAAACCTTGTTTTTTCTGGTACAACTAACTCAGTGGAAACCAAACTAAGTATAACACCTATCACAGCCTACACATTATCCTTTTAGTATGCTTCCTTCAAAAAATGTTTTATATCACTTATAGATTTAGATGAATAATAAAATGCATGCTGCATACATGTTTGATCTTCCACTTCCACTATAATTGCAGATGATACACTCCACCCTAAGATATACACTGCGGACAGCAGGATTTACAACTTGAATTCACCTTTGCATCTACACTATATACAGTAGGAAATTTAACCTTGATTTATTTAATGCAGAGACAATTATACTGTATGTATTCAGATTTTGTTAAAAAAAAGGTGAAAAAAGCATTGTTCTATAACTGTACTGACTACTAGCTTCCATGTACACTGTGCACAGTATGGTTCACAACTTGAATTTACCTTTTCATCTACACTACAGACAGCATTAAATTCAGCCTCGATTTATTTAAAGCAGAGAAAAAAATAGTGCTGTTGCACTGCTAGTTTGTGCAAGCACCTTCAATCGTTGCATTCTGTGAACTATGATAACAAAGAATGTAGAAAATTGTGCCAAAATGTACCTCCACCACCGGCAATACCAAGTACCTCTGGGGTATCACCTTCAACATCGCCACAAGACATACGTCCCCATTTTGAGAAAGTTAGAATGCACTAAGTGAAATGCAATTGTTTAATTTGTTATGCGGGCAATCAGTAGACCTAGTTTACAGAGCAATTGATAACCATCGATGCTAGTTTTTTTCCCCCCTCAAAGTTCATATAGTCCAGTATGCAACAGTGAATTATTTCAGTGCAGCCCGCTCAGACCACGCATCATCGCAGGGTGTGCACACTATAAACACCAGACGTACCACTAACTCAGTACACCGTAAATATTCGCCACGTGCCCTTGTTAAGACAAAATTCAATAGTTAAAACACATTTTTATCAGTGCGGTCTGCCTGAACCAAGCATCATCGCAGGCTCCACACAAACCGACCCTACCTCAGTGCACCACAACTCATGAACCCTTTATGATAGAATTTTCTGTGTATTAATTTTACATGCAATGCTCCTACCTTTGTACAACAGAAGTCATAAACCGTTATGATTAAATATCTGTAAATGATATCATGATTACTATTCTACTAGTTACCAACAACAACGTAATAAAATGGAGTCGAGCACATGTGCTCATACCCACTTCAACTATCTATCTGTGTCTGTGTATTTATTGTGTTTGTAAAATACTGCTCCTCTGCCCTACCACATTATATTGTGCTATAAATAGCGTATGCAACCAACTTACCTGTGACAGTCAGTGTGGGCTATTCCTCCTTTTTTTTTTTACAAGCATATTATATAGCACAAAATCAACCCAAAACTATATCAGCCATGAGCACCGTATTTACATTACATTTTCAGGCAAACGTACATTACGTCATTACTCTACAATAACAGGATGTGGACGCAACTCTGAGACTCAAACACTGATTTCCAGCATCAAGTTCTAGTCTACCTGAATGACCACATAAGTATATATATTAGCTGCCCTTCATGTGCCAAAAACTACAACTTAAACCTTTCACAGCCCTGTATTACAACAGCTACAACACTACACTGAATGTACAATAAACATTCATAATCGCAGAAATACTTCATTTCCACCATCTTTTATGTATACAACTATGAACGAATATAGTCAGTGATACCCGGTACCTTCCATGTTGGCCAAGTTGTGGAACTTTACAGATATGACACATTTGCTTTTAAGACCCGGAGCAGCACTAGCGTAAGTCAGGCCAGCCCACTCCACTTACGCTACCAGGAAAACACAAGAACTAAACATGGCCCAGATTTCCATTGTGGTGATTTTTTTAGTCCCAGGTCTAGTTGTCAGAACAGCACACACACTCCCTCATGGCTGGTGTACACCCACACCACACCCATCCAACGCATCCGTCACTACACACGTGACCGTACCTATAAACAAGACGGGGCGCACGTGCTCTGCGCCATTTTAGAGTTGCTCCCATCGCAAGCGCTGTGATGGCCCGTCCTGGTGGTTCGGATGCCTCATGTTGGGCCCACTATCAGGTGCGTGGCCTCTTTGGTTACTGAGTTAGTGGTACCGGAAGGACTGAGCGGGTGAAGAACCTGGGATGATGATGATGGGAGCACGAGTATGTCGAAGAGATATCAAGACTCTGCACCATATGTGAGACTTCTTAGTGGCAGATCAGGACTACATGATGTAGAAGGTGTCCTGTCCACGAAAAGGTGAGCAGTGAGGCCTGGGTGCGCATCGGAGGGAGTCAAAGGGCTGTAGCAGACTGGATACAAAAAAGTGACGCATCGATTTAGACGAAAGCAGTCCTATTTTTTTGTAAATATCTTTTTATTACAGCAAGGTAGGTTATACAATCAGAGTATTTGCGCCATTCCCATTGTTGCCCAATGAATATACGACTTCCCCTCCGCCGTGTCACACAGCCAGTTAGCTCACACCCCGGTGGTCGAGCGGCGAAAACATGAAGAAAGATCTGTGCTGGAGAATACTTCATTGGTCATTGACTACCAGGTGTTCGGGAAATGGCAGTGCTCCTTTTTCAGTCCTCTCGCTCCCTCCTCTGTGCCCAATGTCCAATTGAACTAGGAGTCACTCTTTACCATTGCTGATCAACCAGCCCCCCTGACCCTCCCCTCTCCCAGAACTACCCCCCCGTACCCAACCGTACCCCCCTGCCCCCCAGGCGTGCTAGAGTACCACCAGTACCAGTCCTCAACCCTCCCGACTAATCCAGATCCGAAGCAAACCCATCAGGAACTATAAACAACCAGCTGTCAGTCATCACAATGGAAACAGGGGAGCAAGGGAGGGGGCCTAGGCCACCCCCATGACAGGCGGGCGTTCCGCCAGAGCTGGGCTATGCACCGGGGTGTCCTCCTCATCCATGTCCAGAAGCGTGAGGTCCAAGACCAGTCTCTCCCACGCCCTGGCCCTCTCCAGAGCCGCGTCATTGTCTGCCCGGAGTGCGGCCTGCATACGGAGCTCTCCCTCACACCGGGCCCATTTGTGTAGCTCAGCCTTCCACCTCTCTCCCGTGGGGCCCCTAGTCGCATTCCATTGGGATGTGATGGCCCGCTTCGCTAGGAGGAGACCCAGGTCCAGAAACTTGCTAGTGACCTTGTTCTTCGATGCGTGTGGGAACCAGTGTAGGATGCAGTGTGCCATGGTGAGTTGTAAGTCCCTCTCCGTTACCTCCCTCAGAACATCCACTACCCCACTCCAGAAGGGACCCAACTCTGGGCAGGACCAGAACATGTGTTGGAAATCAGCTACGTCCGCCGGGCATCGCGGGCAGGACGCCGGGCGGGCTGGGAAATATTTATGTAGTTTGTCAGGGGTCAGGTAGGCCCTGTGCAGGACATAAAAGTGCACCAGCTGGAACCTAGCGTTGCGCGTCCCATTTCGGGCCCGTCCTAGTATACCATTCCACGCCTCCTCAGGGATCTCAGTCGCCAGGTCAGCCTCCCATTTCGCCTTCAGGGTCAGCAGTGGGGCGACAGTCTCCGAGACCATGCGCCGATATAGGCATGTGACAGCTTTGATCGTCCCCGCCATCATCACCACATACTGGCAGCCCAGAGACAGTGCTGGGATGCTTTAGGGTTACTACGCGCTCTACAAAACCTAAAATAAAAAATAAATAAATAGAGACAGTGGCGGCTCCGTCATGCCCGTCTTCCAATGTTTACGGATCGCCGCCGTTAGCGCCGCATGAAGGAGGAAGTCCCCCCCCCGTCAACCCAAAGCGGTCCTTCAGGAGGTCGAAAGGTAACAGCACCCCGTTCTCGTAGAGGTCACCCATGGACGTCAGCCCCTGCAGGTCCCAACTGTCTAGCCCGTGCCACGAACCGCCATGCGGCATTGCCCCGCAGAGCTTGAGTGGGATCTCAGGTGCATATGGGACCGCGATACCGCCCCTCCGGCGATACCTGTTCCAGCATTTCCGGGCCGTCGCAAATTCCTGAGTGAGGTGGAAATCCCCCATCGGGAGCCCCAGAACGATCCGGGACAACACCTGGACCGGGCCCGCCGGTTCTCCCGACCCGTCCTCCCCACTCCTGGCTCTTGCCACCCATTGCGTCAGCCATTGTAGCTGCGCCGAGAGGTAGTAGAGCTCATAGTCTGGCACTGCTAATCCTCCATCCGTCCTGGGGCGGAGAAGCGTGTCATGTGCCACCCTGCGTCTGCCTGCCCCCCACAGAAAGCCGATAACCATCGTCCGCAGCCGCCGGAAGTAGCTCGCCGGGATCCAGATCGGGAGGGTCCTGAAGAAATAAAGCAGCCGCGGCAAGGTCACCATCTTAAGAAGCGCCAACCTCCCCATGAGTGACAATGGGAGTGTGCTCCAAAAGTCAAAATTCCCTTTAGTGTGCCTGATTGCCGACCCAATATTTCCCTCAAGGATATCCGCCCTATCATGGAAGATCGAGGTACCGAGGTACCGCAGACTCCTTTCCTCCCACATCACTCCCTCCGTGATGTCTGGGCATAGTCTTCGTGGGCGGGCTGGGAACAGGTGGGACTTCGCCCAGTTCACTCGGAGGCCCGACACTCTGCTCAAGGATTGTAGGAGGGTCTTAGCCCCACGCAGAGAGTCAGCCGAGTCCGCCAAGAACATCAGCAGGTCATCTGCGTACAATGCGATGTGGTGCACCTGTCCATAGACGTCTAGCCCCTGAAACGCCCGGCCCAGCCGGGCTCGCGCCGCGAGGGGTTCGACAGCCAGGGCGAACAATAGGGGGGAGAGAGGACATCCCTGACGGGTGCCCCTGCCCACCACACACATCTCAGAGATAACCCTCCCAGTTCTGACCCTCGCCGTCGCGTTCCGGTTGAGCAGCACCGTCCAATTCACGAAGCCCTCGCCCAGGCCCAGCGTGCGCATGACGTGGAAGAGATAGGGCCATTCTAGGCTGTCCAAGGCCTTCTCCATATCGACTGCAAACACCACTGCCTCGTCGCCGTCATAGGTGTCAGCCTCCAATATATGTAGGAGCCGCCGCACGTTAAGCGCTGTGTTGCGGGCCGGGATGAAGCCCGACTGGTCCGCGTGGATCAGCATGGTCATATGGGGGAACAAGCGCGTCGCCAAGATTTTCCTTAAAATCTTGTAGTCCAGGTTGAGCATGGACAATGGGCGATACGCCGTCCTGTCCCACGGCTGTTTGCCCGGTTTTAGTAGGGGGACTATGAGTGCCTCACCGGTGGTCGCAGGCAGGCTACCCAGTCGCTTCGACTCATTGTATAGCCACGTCAGACGGGGCGCGAGAAGATCAACATAGGTGAGATAAAATTCCGTTGGAAATCGATCGGTGCCCGGCGTCTTGTTCCTCGCCATACTCTTGATGGCGACTCTCACCTCTCTCTCCTCGATCTTGTCCCCGAGCCGCTTCGCGTCCTCTCCTCCAGCTCCGGCAACTCCAGATCCTCCATAAAGGCCTGGAATTCATCTAGCGATGGGAGGACCCTGCTGCGGTAAAGCTCCGTGTAGTAATCATAGAATAACTCATTAATCCCCTGTTGGTCAAATCGCGCCGCCCCCGCGTGGTCCCTAAGTTCAAGGATGACCGAGCTCCGGCGAGCCGGGTTGGCCAGCCAGGCCAGAAGCGCTCCTGACTTATCGCGTTCCGAGTGCACGCGTGTTAGGTAGGCTTTGTAGTCAAAGCACCGGAGGCGCTCCACCGTCGCCGCCACCACCTCCTGCGCCTCGAGCAGGGCTTCATGTGTGTCCGGACGTTCGGGCCTTGCCCTCTCCAGCCCCCGCAGCTTCTCGTTCTCCCTCGCTATGTCCTCTAGTAAGGTTCTCCGCACTCCCGACGCCGTCGCAATGCATTGGCCTCGCACCACGGATTTAAAGGCGTCCCACTCCGTCGCGGCCGAGCCCGCTGTGCCCGTATTGAGCTGGAAGTACGCTTCGATGCACGAGGCTATTGTGGATCGGAAGAGCTGGTCGTCGAGCGCCTCGGGGCGCAGCTTCCAGGCCGGGATCCGCGGGCGGTATTGCGCCCAGCGCAGCTGCATCAGAAGCGGGTTATGGTCAGAGATCGAGCGAGTGAGATACTCACTATGGCACACTTCTGCATGCACGTCCTGTGAGCACAGGAATGCATCGATGCGGACATGTAATTCATGGAGCGCTGAGAAGAACGAGTAGTCCCTGTCCGAAGGGTGGTTAGCCCTCCACGAGTCGACCAGATCCCATTGGCGCTGCCAGGCGGAGCGCGCAAGTGCCAGTTTGCCAGCTGGTGCATTAGCCAGGGGGGGGGTGCGATCTGTCCAGTGTAGTATCGGTCACGCTGTTAAAGTCCCCGCCCAGGAGCAAGGGTTCCACTAGAAACGGGGCCAGTTTGTTGGATAGCAGGGAGAAGAATGCGGGCTGGTCCACATTCGGGGCGTACAGACAACCCAAGTTAAGGTCCCTCCCGTCTAATTTGCCCCGCACCATTACGTACCTCCCCTCCGGGTCAATTATCTGTTGTGTGCACTGGAAAGGTACCCCCGCCCTTATCCAAATGGCCACCCCCCTAGCATAAGCAGAGTAGTCAGTGTGGTAGACCTGCCCCCTCCATCTTCGTCGCAGCGCCTTTCCCTCCTTAGCCAGCAGGTGTGTTTCCTGGAGGAAGGCGATGTGAATGCCCCGTCTGACTAAATAGGAGTGGATCTTGTGGCGTCTATGCATTGAATGCATCCCCCTTACGTTCCATGTGAGACATTTGTAGTCTAAGGCGGATCCCATTGTAGAGCCCAACGCACTCCATCTACTCTCTCAGTGACCCCCCCCCGCAGCACGCCCGGGTTCCCCCCCCCCCCAATCTGCTCAAGTAAACTACCCCAACTCCCACACCCCAGGACAGACCACCAATGTGGAAACCCCATCCAAACTTAGTCAATGAAAGTGTATCTCAGTAGAATAGGGCTAGGGTGACCGTGACGCCGACCCAATCAGACCCGAAGCCCCCGCCCCCCCCCCCAGAACATTCAGGAGAGGTCCCCGGGCTCTTACCGCCCCCACACCTCAGCAATAAGTCAAGGAGGCTTCCACACCTCACCGCATAGCGTCCGGAAGCAGCCCCCATCCGCACCCCGGTACCTTACAGATGTGATCAGTGTCCTGCGAACCATCTCAGCCAAGTATTCCATCTGCTGTTTGGGGAGTCACCACCGGCAGGTCCATCTCCGAGAGCTCGTGTCCACTACTGGATCCCGGGCTGGGAACACTGACCTTCGAGTGCTCCGACGCACTACTGGAAGGGCTGGCGTCTCCCTGGCTGATGGCCGCCACTGCCAGCACCGCCTGGGCTCTTTCCTGCTGCCATCCCGACGGGGAACCAGATCTCCGCGTCGGCGTCGTTTCCGCAGAGCGCCTCTGGGCGAGGTCTCCGGCGGGGGATCTGCGCTCGGCCCCCCCCTGGCATCAATCCAGCTCCAGGCCTCCTGTGGCATCAGGAAAAAGTGGGTGCGGTCCCCAGCAACGACCCTCAGCCACAGCATTGCATAGGGCAGCTGCAGCGATCTCAGTTTCCGCTTGACCGCTAGGAAAGAGGTCCGTTGTCTTTGCACATCTCTTGTGAAGTCCGGGAAGACCATGACCTTGCTGTTATCGATTCTCAGGTCCGGCAGGTCTCGTACCCTCCGGAGGATGTGGTTCCTGTCTCGGAAGTGCAGGAGACGCAGTACTATCGGCCGCGGCGGTCCCCCCGGCTTGGGAGGGCGAGCAGGGACCCTGTGTGCCCGCTCTATGGCAAAAAACGGGGAAAGTCCATCCGGGGCCACCTCAGACCGCAGCCAGCCCTCTAGGTAGGAGACCACGTCCTGCCCCTCCACTTTTTCTGGGACCCCCACGAGGCGGAGGTTATTGCGTCTGGAGCGCCCTTCGCTGTCCTCAGCTCTGATCTCCAGCACCCGGACCTTCTGTGCCATCTCCGCCAGAGATGTTCTTAGAGCGACTACATCTCCCGGCAGATCTTTCAGGGTCACCTCTGAGGTCGCCACTCGCTCTTTCAGTTTCCTGTGGTCGTCCTTCAGCAAGGTCAGGTCCGATCCGATGGTGTCCATTCGTTTTTCGAGGGCTTCCCGCGACGCCACTATCGCCTGCATGATATCCCCCAGGGAAGGATCGCGTGGGCAGGTTGAGCTTCCCGCTCCAGGCCCCGGTGCATCTTCTTCCACTAGGTGGCCCGGGTCGTCCAGCTTCAGGGCGTCAAAGCCCTTCTTCCTGCCTCCTCGCACCATTCTGCCGGGCGGCTAGTCTTGCGCGCCCCTTCGGAGGTCACCGGCGAATCAGTGTCTTCCGACACCCCCCACCAGATTCTACGGAGGCTCTCGGCTCTGTCGCACCTCCGCGCCCCCGTCAGGCTGGGCTCCAGATCCTTGAGCAGTTCCAGGAGCAGGCCCCCACTTCCACCAGGGCGGCGGGGCACCAGGGCCCCCCGGTCAGTCGAGGTCCCGCCGCCTCCACGTGCTCTCCACGCTCAAAGCCCGCTCACCACTGACCTGCAGTGAGGGCTGGCGTCTATCTCTTCAGGGCGCGGGGCGCCAGGGTCTTCTCACCAGGAGCGGGGTGGCCCCACCCTTCAACGCGGGCTCTGGGACCCCCGATGTCAGTATCGCCAGGACAGCCTTCGGTGTGTGGGCGGCGCCAACTTGGGGTCAGACAGTCTTCTATGCCCTCGCACTCCAATCCCGGTAACGCTGCGATGCCCTTAATTCTCCCCGGCGTCGGGGGGGTCACTGCTACGATGCCCCTCGCTCTCCTGGACCCCCCAACTCCACCAGCGCCCTGCCGTCAGATGTGGGCAGCAGCCGCCATGTTGGGCGCTCCGCACTTCAGGTTTCCCAACTCGGGGTCGCTCACCTCAAATCCGCTTCAGCTGCGTGTGCCAGTTCCCCCAGGGCGAGGGGCACCAGGGTCTCCGCTACAGATGCCAAGCGAAACCGCCACTCCGCCAGGTCTCACCGCCGAGAGAGCCCGGTCTGCTCCTGTTACCTTGGGGCCGCCATTTTGGGGTCAGACAGCTTGCTGCTTCATCGGCCGCCGAACCTTCAAGCGCCCCTTTGTTGGGCAAAGCCCTCCACCTCTTTCAACACCGGGGGAGTCCCCTCCGCCGAGCGGGCGATCGTTGCTGCTCCGCAGGGCTCTCCGTCGTCCACAGGATTCCGCCGTCAGGCGTAGCCGGCAAGGACTGCGGCCGCCATTTTGGGCGCTCGTGATTCCGGGCGCTCCTTCTTGCCCAAAAACGTTCAGCAAGGGCTGTTACAGGGACTCCGGGCCGCCAAAGTCATTCCCCACGCTCACCAGGTCCTCCCACGTGTGCCTGGGGGTCCTAGGTCCGAGCCAGGGGTCAGGATATGGTTTGAAGCGAGGCGGGAGCGGAGGAGCTCCGGAGTCCCGCTTCCAGCTACATCGGTGCCTAAGCCACGCCTCGAAAGCAGTCCTATATAGTGTATCAAATTGCATGTATATATTTTTTTCCAATAGCAGGAACGTTTTTATGATCGGTCAAACGTCCGGAATATAAACTATACAAATAGTTGCTTTTAAATGTGAGAGGGAACGTGTGTAAAAGGGCCATGTTATTCAACTCCACATTAAGACAGTAACAATTACTAATCATAACATCTTTCTTTTACTACCTTTTAGATTTAGAGCTTCAGGGTGCATTATGTCCTGGCACGTGGTGAAAAACAGACTGGTGACAGAAAGGTGAGCTGCGAATATTCTTTGCAGTCACTCTCTCACTTCCTCTCTCCTTTGATAAAAAAATTACACTCAGTGTTAACTTCCTTTTTATAATACAGGTTGTGTTTCACAAATTGCCCCCCCCCCCCCCAACACCTCTAAGACTCAACGTTCGAGGATTCTGCGATGATGCGTGGCCATCGTAACAACTTCTGAGAAAGCTGCTTCGACATGTAGTGCACCCTCTTTGAATCAGGCCAACGGCACAAGGTGAGCAAAGAAGCTTGTTTCCGAAACAACGATAAGTCATCAGTGAAAGGAGAAAGTGGGTAGTGTGCAGCAGCTTCCCTGCGTAGGAATGTACAATTACCTCCGACCAGTGAGACTAGGTAGGTTACAACAGTTTGAAGGGCAGATGTACGAGCCCCTTGCGCCACTTTTTTGTCACTTTTAACATGGGAAAAGTGGTGCAAGGAGCTTCTAAATCTACCTCTGACTTCCCAAGAAAAACACTCACCTCCGGACTCTGCGAGTCAATGGGGTGCAACAGTCTAGATGCCCAATATTGAGAACTCACCGCTATGCAGTGGGAATGCATGGAATATAGTACTTTGGAAAAAAACAGCGCACAGACACCTCCTTACAGTGGAACTTGTTGTAATATAGTATCCTGAGTGTACAAAAAAATAAACCAAAAATATACGTGTGCATTTGTATGTACTATGCTATTACTAACTATATACTATTCTTCAGATCACTAAACTGGAGGGTGCACTATGAAGCAGCACGTCCTTGGACACACAACGGAGGCAAAAGGTGAGCTACGAGTATTTTCTCCAGTATTAACTGCTCCATCTATAACTTTCTCTCTCTCACACTTTTAATGTTGTTTTTTCTCTCGCTCACTTTCTCTCACATAGTTTCTCTTTCTCTTTTAAAGTTATGGACGCTGCTGTCCACTCTGACGTGTAGAACCACAGCTGAGTTCAAGTTGTGAACTCTGTTGGTCACAGTGTTTACACAAGGTAAGCAGAGCGGCCTAGATATACAATCCCTCTGATTAAATGCATTAGAATTAAAAGACCTTATTTACAAGCCCCTTGTGCCACTTTTGCGTCACTTTCAACATGAGAAAACTAACACAAAAGTGGCGCAAGTGTCTTGTAAATAAGCCCTAAAGAATGTTGTCCTGCATGATGACTTGAGCTCTCACCTAATTCTGTCTCATCTCTGAATCATTTTAAGGACCTGTCGATCTGTAATGTAAATCTGACGCAGTAGTCACTTCCATACAGACACCGCATGAACGCGGGCCTATAAGACAAGTGAAATGTATCAGGCACACTATAAGGAAATATTGTCAAGTGTTACCTTGACTTGTAATGTTTGACCTCATTTAGTCACATCGATCTAATTTTAAACACTAATTTTCTTTTTTGTTTTGCAGATTACCTACCGTACTTCTATTGGAGTCCATATCACATTTTATTTATTGTATTGTTATCTTTAAGTTACGTTTCCAGTTATTTATTGTTGTTTTTAATAAAAGTTAATAAAAAAAAGTATATACGTCTTTTTGAGGGGGGGGTCCCCAAAAGAAATTATATTTATAATTTGAAGTATAATTCTGAGGCTAACTCTTTACTAGATCTTTACCAGAGTCTATAGCTACGACTAACAGTTCCTATGGAAAAGATTTAAAACTCCAGCACAGTAACTTTTTCCATTAGCAACATAGTGTGGTGAACTTATAAACTCTGTGCTCACGTAAGTGTTCCATGAACTGTTACTATGGTAACAGGCAGAAAGCTGTTTGGGGTGGGGTTGAAAGGTACTGGCTCTACAAAAAACGTTATATTTACTCTGGATCCTCTACATGACAGAAAGGAAAGCAAAGTAAAACAAAACACTGTGTACCAGATTTACAACCCCTTTGCACCACTTTCGCGTCCAAGGCCCCCCCATTACAAAATTAGAAGTGTGTGGGCCTCAACGACCCCCCTCAAGCCCAGGGAACCACCACCCCCCGGGGATTTGTGTATTGTGGGAGGCAGGCTGCGTGGCCCTCCACCTGGTGCTCTCGAGGGCCCTGGGAACCACCATTCCCAGGGCTACAGTGTCCCGGGGTGCCTACCCCCGGGACACTGCTGTTTGCTATGAGAGGGCGAGAGTCTTGCGCCTTCCGCCCTCCCATAGCAAACCTAGTTTGCATTTTGAAAGACAGAGCAGTGAAATCTGTTCTCACTTTCAAAATCCAAAGAAGATTGCATTTCTACATGCAAGTTAGCATCTCCCCTTGCGGAAAAGCAATGCCGGCTCCCGAAGAACGCGGGAAGCCGGCGGGACCATGGGGGCATTGTGGCTCCCCTCACGGTCCGCAACATTTTTTATAAGACCCGGGGGATACGATCCCTGGGAATATTAGAAAGTACCGATAGGGGCTATTTTTTAACGGAAAAAGTAAAATTTGCGCACACAGCGCTCAGTGCGGCTCCCTGGTGTGCATGTGCTGGATGCACGACTCATAATCTGTAGGCTGCGCGACTCCAGCGCCTTTGCTGCACAACTTCTACGCGTTTGGGAGCCGGCATTACTTTTCCACATCAGGAGCTACTAACATGCAGCTCCCCATGTGGAAAAGCAATCTGGTTTAGATTTTGAAAGAGAGAACAGATTTCCTTGCTATGGGAGGGCGGGATGGGCACCCCGGGACACTGCAAACGCCAGCCCTCCCACAATACATAAAGCCCCGGGGAGTTGTGGTCCCCCGGGCTTTGGAGACCGTACAGCCCCCACCCCCCTCCCCAGCCATGATTTTTTTTATAGCCCCACGGGTAACGGGGCCCTCAAGTGCTCCAGGAGGGGGGCCACGTAGTCCCCCTCCCACAATACATAAAGCCCGGAGGGGTGATGGTCCCTTTGGCTTTGAGGACCTTCGACCCCTCCCCCCACCATTTTTTTCTTTTTAGCCCCAGGGGGTGACGGTCCCCGAGGCTGGGGGGTTCCCCTCTAGGCCCCACAAAAAAATTATTAATTTTGCCCCCGGTATTTAACCCCCCGGAGACGAATTATTAAAAAAACCTTTTATTTATTTTACGGCACAGTCCACGCGCCTGCCGTGTTTAAAAAAAAAAAAAGAAAGAAAATGTGGGCCCTGGGGGTCCTTCTGAGACCCTCTAAGCAGGTCTAGAGGGTAAAATTATTTCTACCCTGCCCCCTTTTTCAGTTTTGCACACATATTCCACTGACTTCTTCAGCCTTGCTTCTACCGAGGCACAAAATGGCTGCCAACAGTTCCTGGTTTCGAATGTTTACAACCACTTGACAGCCAATGAGCATTCAGCGCGTGATCGGAAGGGTGCGCTTATGGTACGATGACAATCCTCGCACACTCTGCTGATCCACCACGCCCATAGATATATAAATGACTAGAACTATAATTTTCTCAGGAACTACTGAACAGATTGACACCATATAAGCAAAAGGCACAAGTCAGAAATGAGGACTACCTCTTTACCAAATTTGGCGTAATTCCGTTCAGCCATTTGGGCTGCAGCTGTAGCTAAATGTCCTATGGGAAATTGCATGGGGAAAACACGTTTTTGGGACCCCCCTTTTTTTTCGGCCCCCACTTGACCAATCACCCCGGAACTTTCAGGATAGGAGAGGACCAGAGCTGGTCAAAAGTTTGGAAAATTTCGCAAAGATTCATCAATCGGCGCCAAAGTTTTCGGAATAGAATGTTGCGGATTTCCTATGGATAATAGGTCCTAACTATAACTACCTACTGGCGACCGCCAGTAGGTAATATATATATATGTATGTATATCTAGATGTATATGTATGTATATATGTGTGTGTGTGTGTATATATTTGTGTGTGTGTGTATATATGTGCGCTAAGATATTTGACGCAATGAAAGCCTCCAAGATTCCATCAGTACTTCCTCTGCTTCAGGCCGCACCAGCACTTCCCCTATGCCCCAATCAGTGTCCTAGTTATCTCATCGAAGCTCACTACCTGACAGTGAGTCAGACACTGAACAAAGCAGAAATGATCCACGCTTGGGGTTTACCAGATTTTCCCTGGTGCAGGAGGTGGACTGCTTGCGTCAGGACAGGCGAGAAACCCTGCGTCCTAGAAGGCCAAACTTGAACGTCGCAAAAGAAACAACCAAAAGCGCAGACAAGCAGGCCACAAATGGCAAACCCAAAAAAAGAAATTATACCTACAGGAGATGGAACAGCAAAAAATGAACCTGTCTCACTGTAATGAAATGGATTGTTCTTTAGAAGTACACCCGCAAACTAAAGTTACACAAATTTTTCATGTGCAACAAGTTCCATGCTAAATCCAATTCGACATCAACCTCTGACAGGCTATCAGGACTGTGTGTCAATAATTTAGAGCTGTTGCACCATTTAGAACACCTCCACAATGAAACTCCTAGCTCTGGCACATCGGAAGAACATTTGGTTTTAAACATCCCGGGTAATACCAAATTCAAACCCAAATCTACCTTCACCCCACTAATGTTGCACGATAACATTGACATTTTCCATGAACTTTCCATCTCGTGAATTAAAAAACTTTATGCAACTACCCTACGAGAAAAGCGTAAATATTCAGCACAAAATAGCTGCTACTTCCAACTTGTCAAAAAGTTACAGGCGGATAACAACATCATAATCCGCCAATCAGACAAAGGGGGAAACATGTGACCTCGATCTTTATATATGGAGGAAGCCTACAATCAGTTGAATGACCCTTACTGCTACAAATGCTGTGATGTGGTCACCTTTAACAGAGCACAAACTGAATTTTATTCACAACTGATGGCCTGGCGAAGCTCGGGATTACTGAGTAAAGATGAACTGAAGTTTCTCAAGAATGAGCAGGTTCCCCAACCCTGCACATCCTCAGCCTTATGGTGAAGCCTCCCACCACTTCCTTCCACGATATAAAGGCTAGCCGGAGCTCCGCCGACCGAAGGAAACAAAAACAAGCGGAGAAAGCCCTCCGTTAGTGTTGAGCCTTGAGGGGTATATCGGGGAAGGAAGTGGTGAGAGGCTTCACCATAAGGCTGAGGATGTGCAGGGTTGGGGAACCGTCACCATAGGGAAGGAGTGGGGAGGGTGGATCGAGTTTCGATGAGCGCGTTCTTAAACCCCAGGTTCTCCCTGATCAGGTTCCCGGCTCCCTCCCGCCTCCCGGCAGAGCAGGCACCGACCTCCCAGGACTCAGGAGACTAGCAGGTATCTGCTCTAGCCACGTTCCTCCGGGACCGTGGCGGGGCGAGGCACAGGGACGTTGGTCTCCTGACAGTCCCTCAGGGCTCCGAAGCGGTTCGACAGTCGGCGTCTTCTCCTCCGGTCGGGGCTCGGTGGTCACAGGAAACGTCGCGGCGTCTTCCTCTCCCTGCTTCCTGGTTGGGACACACCCTTCATTGGCCGATGGCTTCTTTGTACTGGTCGGCGTCATGGGTTCCCACCCCCAGGGGGCGTGGCTGATGTCGGCTTCTAGGGGCCATTAGTAAGTCCCTCCGGCCGGGTCACTTTCGGGCAGGCATACCTCCGAGTCCTGGAGCTGAGAGAGAAAAAGAACACAAAGCATCAACCTGGTCGGGAGCGCCAGTGCTTCCGGGAGGATCCAGACACACTATTTGGGGAGGAGGTCTATCCATATGTTTGACCACAACAAAATGTTGCTTGCCATGATTTCCTACTGTTTGCACAACAATTTCTTCAGGTTTAGTAATCACTATTTTCAGCAGGTCAGGGGTGTGGCCATGGGGGCCTACTTCTCTCCCAGCTATGCCTGTTTCCATATGGGTTGCTGGGAGGAGCAGGTCCTCCATGGCACACATCACAACATCTTTGTAGAACATGTGGTGCAATGGTACCGCTATATCGATGATGTGTTTTTGATATGGCAAAGTACCAGACAGCAGGCGGTGGATTTCATTGAATTAATCAACACTAGCACACTGAACCTGAGTTTTGCATCCAACAATAGTCAGGACTATGTCTTCTTGTTGGATGTAGAAATTGTTAACAACAACAAACTGGAGACACAGGTTTACAGGAAACCCACTGCAGGCAATACTGTGCTGCATGCCAAGAGTCATCATCCGGCGCATCTGATATGCAGCATCCCCTATGGGAAGATGTTGCGTATCAGACGCATCTGCAGAACAGACCTGAGTGCCATCTAGAACAGGAAGCCAGTAAAGCACGTTTTCTAGCTCGAGGGTATACAGCTTCAGTCATTGACAGGGCAATCACAAAGGCCAATCATATTCCAAGAAAGGATGTCCTGCTATACAAAACACCAGTATTAGCTTCGGACACAACCACTCAGCCAGCTAGACTTATATTGACATACAATTTGCAGCACCAAGCTCTCCGTAAGATCCTTAACAAAAACTGGAGCTTGGTGCGTAATGACCCTGTCATTGGGGACCAGATGGCAGTTAGACCTGAAATTACTTTCAGGAAAGCACGCTCGATGTGCGATGCACTAGTTAAGTCTAGCCCAGAAATTGGCTCTAATACAACGTGGTTACAGGCCAGCAAAGGCTTTAGGAAATGTTCCAACTGTAAAGCCTGTAGGCATGGAATCAGTAAAACTGGGTTTAAGATCCCCTTTTGTGATACCCCACGTGTCCTCAATAAGCAGCTGACTTTTAAGACCGAATTTGCTGTGTATGTGCTGGAGTGTCCGTGTGGCCTGCAATATGTTGGTAGTCCAAATTGCGGGTTCACAAACGGATACTCCAGCACATCAGGGCAATCAATGTCAGCGATGCTTCTTATCCAGTTGCACGCCATATTAAAGAACATCATGAGAATAAGAGTGAGCTCTTAAGGTATTTTGTCATTGATTCTGTTCTCCCCCTCAGACGAGGGGGAAACCGTGAGGCCCTCTTGCGTGCTCTGGAGACTCAATACATTGTGGAGCTAGATACTAAGACCGCACTGGGTCTTAACTCCAGTGAGGATTTTTACACTTGTCTTTCGGTTGGACCCCTTGCACACTCGCACCATAGTGAGCTGTATTATCTTGAATTTTACCTAGTGTTTCTTAACCATCTTACATTGGGTATAAATATGGTGCTGTCTCAATCCTCCCAATGATGCATTGTTTTTAACATACCTTTTACACCATTTTTTCCCTTTGTTTTCTAGCACATTTGCACATTTTCACTTTTTTGCACTTATAAACCGGATGGGCACAGTTGTTGGGATACTTTCCAGGCTTACGGTTCTGGTAGGGCGGCGCAATTAACAATTACCCACTTGGGTCTCATCCTGTCTTCGTCCATTTGGCACACTCGCATACAGTTTCCACATGTAGGGGATGATTTGCAATATTTTATCTATTTGTATCTCCTTTTTGTCATATATAGCATATATTTTTAACCATAATTATTTTTATCTATAATGTGGTTTTTATATATTCTTAAACGTTTACTAGCTTGTTATGACATTGTTGATTGTGCTTTTATACTTACTACTATTAGGTTTTAAAGATTCAATTTTAATCTGTGCCTATGCATCTGGTTTTAGTGGTATCCAATCGTGTTTTAGGTTACTTGCACTTTGCAATTTAAATGCAGTATGTTTCTTACTGGGCGTCATGTGATCAAGGCCTCTGTGTAGGCTGAAACGTGTAATGCAGGCAGGCTGCTAACATTCTAAATAAATCACTCACCTGCACCTTTTGGGTCAGCCTTCGTTTGTTCCTGTGAGGTCCCGGGCACAGGGGGATTGCAGGAGCGCTAGGACGAATTCTTCGGCATATGTGTGTGTGTGTGTGTGTGTGTGTGTGTATGTGTGTGTGTCTGTATGCATTTATATGTGTGTGTGTGTATATGTATGTGCACATACATAGATACATACATACATATATCTCCCCCACTCCAGGGAACTGACCTGACACAAGGTATTAGGGAACCCGTAGGGCTGGACTAAGTGATCCTGCAAAGAAAGCATTGAGAATCATAACATGTAATGTATTGCCAGTTTGCAGGGCTAGGCATTGTGAAGATCAGTCCATTAACTGTACTACAGTTGTGTGACCTACTTGAACGCAGAAAGGGGATTATCCTGTGGGATTTTATTATATCCCTCTGAACTCATTAATAGATTTGAACTGATTTGTAGGATTACTCTCTATTTAGGGATTTAGTGAAAACCGGCAGCACTTGTCAGCCTTGTGAAATGTATGCTTTTGACTGTCCCCTAGATATTTTGTTTGTTTCTGGTTTTATTTGGTGTTACTTTAATGGAAAAACAGATGTTGCCCTGACCAGCCTCTAGCGATTTTTATTAACTGGATCTGTGGGGGCTACGTGCTTAGGCAGCATCTAATAGAACTTGTGGCTAAGCTGCTCTTTCTTCTTTCCATTTAGCTCGGCGGGGGTTGTGAATTAGCCATGATGTGTGACATCATCTACGCTGGCGAGAAGGCCCAATTTGGACAGCCTGAGATCCTGCTAGGAACCATCCCAGGTAATACTTAGGACATTATCTGGGTATTGACGTCTGTGTTCCCACTTGATCAGTGGAAACATGTATAGTTGAACTATGGTAGTCCGGGAGTCATACCTTGTGGATTTTAACATGTCACCTTGTGTGTTTAGTATGGGTCCAATCCATTCTTGTTGACTCCATGTTAACATTCCCACACCAACGGAGGCCATGCAGTGCTCTGGGGTGGTGTGAAAAGGTGCTGTAGCAGTGAGCGAAGCTAAACGTTTGGTAAAGTTATTGGTTATAAGGTGCAAAATGTCACAGGAAAATGGGAAGTGAAGCTCGCATAAAGTAAAAGGTTAAATCGAAGTTTAGGCTGGAATAAGAATCAAAAGAAAAGCATATCAACTTGACAATTCTGTTATGAAATAAACGAATAAAGTAAATCTGGAAATGTTGCTTGTTCCCATAAGCTTTTTTTTTTGTTTAACAATTTAGAAAGCTTGTTTTTTTGGTACCATAAGTTTTGCGGTCTTCGGAAACAGGTTGAGGCATTTTGCATCTGAAAAATATTTTCAGAGGAAGTAGAATGGGTGAGGCAAGATTGAAGGCAACTTGTTTCATAGCAACTTCTTTGACCAGAATGGAAAAAGGTGGTTTGCAACTGACCATTCTTTTGTTACACTCGAGGGGGGGGGGGGGGGGGGGTAGATATTAGGATAATCAGGTGACCCGTAGGGAACATAAAATTGATGTATGGAAAGGATACTTATGTGGCTTGCTCAAATGTAGTACTACGGATATGTTACCAGTGAAACTACACTGTTGGCATGACCTCATGAAAACTGCTATTTAAACTGAAAATAAAAACATATTTATATTCATGGTCTCTGGTTGTTGAAGGTACTAAACTTTGGAAAAATCTCTGTCCCCTTCATACGGCAGAACTAGCCACCCACGCTTGTGAAACCCTCTGAATACAGAGCTGTTCAAACTGGTTTTCAGTGAAGCCCACTTATAAGATTGCTAAAGATTGCTATCCCTGATATGTAGTTAAACTGTCACTTTCTTTCAATTTATATAGTAATCGTTCTAGTTTTTCTGCAAAGTGGCAATTTAACACTTAACATAACTCTATAAATGCAATTTAAAAATGATCCTGCTTACTTTTTAGAGGACCTCAAGAACCAACGTCTTCATCAGGAGGCTTTGCCCTAGGAACTCTCTTCATGTACCCCAAGTCTTTCTCCTACCCACCCTTCACCAGAACCTTGCCATTACTTGTTTGATGTATGTAGAGAAATAGAAGACGGTACCTTCAGTATGTATTGTATTGGGACATATTTATCCTCTTACCCCTCCATTTTGCCACCGGTGTTGTATACTCAAATACTTAAGTGTTTTATGTACAATAATCCAACATAATACGGCTTGTAGGCACAATGTTTCCTATGGTAAAACGTAACTATTTCAAATAGCATTGTCATCCATACTAAAGTTCTCCAAAGTTAGCCATGTAACTTGAGTGTATTGCCTCTGCAGTCCCCTTGGATCCCTACTTTGTTTTCAAATTCGTTTTCGAAAACCTCACGCTGGCACAATAAAATATGGTAAACCACTACCAACTCCATTGTTAAACCCCTGATGAATATTCTTGTATACAGAAATCTATCTTTGTCCATTCTGCAAACGGTATAGAGAAACAATAGTGTATTTGCTGCTTTTTTGCGATGCAGATGAGCGTCCCCGAAATCGATGGTTAGCCTCCGTTTGAAGGCTTCTTGGTGTAAAGCAGTGCTTAGTACTTTTTGAGGATTTTCAGATCGGATATTCATGAAGTGGTTGGTATTAGTCTAGCAAAGTATTTACATACTGCAAGGATTTTGAGAATGAGTACTGGTGTGAGATAGATTTATAATTGACGAGTTTAATGTTTTATGTAACGTGTATAAAAGTAAAAAGTAAAGTAACTATAAGTAGCTTACTGCTGTAAATATGCATGAATGATCTGTTTTTATGTTACTTTTGCTATGGCTGTGTCCCTTTACCCAGCAGCACAAGGGTATTCATTACATCGCCACATTCCTATGTTCTTTGAAGCTTTGTTAATTTTAACATTTTTGCCTCCACTCTTTGCAAAATGTCGCTTCCTATAGCCAAACTTATGCTTTCTATTTAGTGAAGCGCCCCTCCTAAAATTCACAAAACCATTAACTCTTGCAAGTTTAACGCAGTCTGCTTTTAGCCATGTATCCCAGTGGTTTAATATTGAACTTTTTTGTGTACCTTTCTATTGGTTTCTTTAACTTTTTTTCTTGCCTGATGCATGCATGTCATTTTCTTTTGCTTGTAGCTTATTTCCCGTTCTGTCATGGTTTCCAAAGATTACGCTTTCTTCTTAGGTCTAGTTCTAGATTCCCATAATCGGGAAGTTTTGCTAAGCCACAACCCATCTTGCATCATTTTGTTTTTACACTTTACAGTAAGATGATTTCTGGTAAGCTTTTTTTTTTTTTTATAAACTTAAGTCTCATTTAGAAGCGGCAAATGTCTGCAGCAGGTCTCTTTTTTTTTACCCTTTCAAAACAAAGAAAAGCACATTTATTGGCAGAGTGCTTAAGGGCTGCTCCCCTCCCTTCTTCCATGTCTCCCTTCGGTCAATCCATGTCATTCACTACTTAATTTGCCCACAGTCAGTGGTGTGTGCAACCCTAGCAGTAAGTGACCTGAGTAGAGAGACCTGGAAAACGCACAGAAGGAGAGAGCAGCGCTGGAGAGATGAAGGGTTTTTGATACAGGCACTCTTTGGTGGCATGACCATTAAAGCATTGATTGTATAGTAATTGCATTATATTAAAACATATCTTGCTTCTGTACATATTAAACTGATTAAGACATTGGAAAACTATTTTGTAATTTCAGGGGCTGGTGGAACTCAGCGGCTAACCAGAGCTGTGGGGAAGTCTCTTGCAATGGAGATGGTGCTCACTGGTGATCGCATCTCTGCTCAGGAAGCCAAGCAAGCCGGTAAGTGAATATTGGTCATATTTATTCCTCTGGCCAGAACTTCAGGGAGAATGAAGAGAGAGGTGAGGCATTGGCTGTATGTTCGGAACTTAAATATTGCTTGCGGCACCCCCTCTTTTTCGTACCAAGATCCACACACTGCTCTGCCATTGTGCTGAAGGACATGCAGCACGCCATTTTATTCCAATAATGGGACTCATTCATGAGTTTTATAGAGCTTTTTGGTCTTCGCCTGGAGCACCCACTATTAAGCAAATTATTTCACCACACACATTTTAATGCAACTAATTCTGGACTTGCACCGCCTGCTGGTGATCCAGTACTGAGGCCCACATAAAGCTCCTGCAGTGCACCTCTATTATGATTTGATTGAAACTCTTAACTGTTTCAATAATGTTACCTACCCTCTTAGTGCTTCCTAGTTTTGCATGATCGTATACTTGTCACATCATACGTAGCCTTTACTCGCTGTTGGTCTGGAATGGCGACCATAGAATTATAAAAGCTGCTTGTCCTCTTCCTCTGCAGTAAGCATTGTGTTGCTTTTTCTTGCCAGGTCTTGTTAGTAAAGTCTTCCCGGTTGAGAAGCTGGTTGAAGAAGCTGTGAGCTGTGGGGAGAAGATTGCCAAACACTCCAAACTGGTGGTGGCAATGGCCAAGGAGTCTGTGAATGGATGTGAGTTTGTCAGCAGGACGCTGATCTTTTCAGGCGGCTTGAGGGGCATGAAAAATGCAGTACTTTCATCACTGTTGCATTTAGAGTATTTTGTGCTACTCTGATTGTTTTTGGTTTCAGCTCATACAATGTAGCCGCTCAAAGAATGCATCGTGCTCAAATACCTACTTTTTGAAGTAGCTAAACACATTTATTATTGTTTAATATATTATACATTTATTATTAGTGGGGCGGACCCCTACTCCCTCCGTAAGCTCCAACTTTAGACCTTCCCCTTTCTGTTCCTCCTTATTTTTGTCAAATCATTTGTTTTGCCATTTTGTGGGAATAATGGTACACATAAGCTTACCTGAGATACTGCAGTAGTGCTATACAATGATTCATTGTTCTTGTGAATGCTTCCCCCTCATTGGCTTTGTTGAGAGACCTAATCTGTTCACCTCCTGTTTTTTTGTCAGCATACCCACTTTCGACATCTCCCTTAGAAAAAAAAATGATGGATGGAATGCTTGCATTAAATTCAGCCTCTGGTAATTAATCAAGGCATTGGAGCAACGTCTGCTCAGACATAGTTCCTGTGCTTACTGAGCTATAAGACTCAAGTAGTGTCTCATTCATGACTCCCAAAATGGCCGAAACCACTGGGTGCTTGCTGGTGTTCCTAGCTAGAAGGGATCTCGCTTTGTATTTTGGGTTGCACTGTTTTGTTGGACAATGACCAGTCATAAGCAAACTAGACCTGGTCTTTGTTTGGAGTGTCAGTGGCAAAAAGTGATCGACTGGAATGAAGCCCAGTGAGATTGCTAATTTCTGAGATTAAAGGATTGCATTCATTTAATTTACTCAGTGGTGGTGTATTTAATGCTTATTATGTTTATATTCAGTGAAGCATCTACTCCATGTAGTGTTGATAGTCGATAGCATATACACCGCATGCAGTATTTGTCCATTGGTATATAGGCTTCTATACGATCTATCCAATATTGTATTTCAATGAATATTTTCTTAGCTGCCTCTTTGACCAAAGTGGTGTAACTGAGCACAATCTCTAAGAGATGAGTGGCTGCATGTACATTTGGCAGACAGATCGCATTGTGCTGACATGCATTTCCTTGAACCAGATAGCTGGAATCTACACCTTACGAAGAATAGGGCAGTCCTATATCTCTGTGGGACTATTGGTGTATATGCATTTCAATTATCATTGGTGATAATTTAAGTTAAAAATGTTCTTTTCTTCTTAAACTAGATCTATTATTTGACTGTATGTTATAGATAGTTATCAACATATAATAATTGATCTATTAGACTAAAAAATACATTAAGAGAAGTATAGTTTAGGAAATTAAGATGTATGTGTTTGAATTGAATATGGAATAAATAATTCCAGAGATGATCTAAATACAGGAAAAAAGTGTGAGTGCCCAGCATCACAGGTGAAAACAATTAAAGTTACAATCAAATAGGTGTCTGTTCAAAAGGAATTCCACAATTCATATATGTTGGAAATTGGGTTACTGGTTGAGGGGGGTGAAATCCTACTCAAGCAGCAGCCACAGTTTCGGTAAGGGTGAAGTCACAAGCAAACCCCAAATGAACCTGCCCATGGTCCTCTGGTTGCTTGGCACAAAGCAGTGAAGGCTTAATTTAGTGGCAATGTGTAAAATATTTATGCAGCAAATCAAGCAGTAAGAAAGTGAAAATACAACACAAGGAAAAACTCACACCTATTTAGAAAAATAGATTAAAATGTAATAAATTATTTGATACCAAAAGGGACAAAAATACCATCAGTAGAGCAAGATGTATGCAGTTTTAAAGATATAAGTGAAAATTGTGCATAAAAGCACAACGTGCCATCTGTGTTTATCAGGTCACTTCGGACCAAGTCACAAGTTCAGGCCTACTGAAATGGAGCGTGGGCCAGGTAGAGGGACCAAGTTTGGCCCCCTGAACATCGTAAATCCTGGTGTGCGGAGCATTGCAAGATCCTGCACCGAGGATGCGTCGCGAAGCAGGAGTTCGGAGGAGCTATAGGGCTGGGATGCGGGCCTTTTTGGCAGTTCTGTTGGGAACCCAGCTGGGCTGGCAGAGTACCTTCAGGGCTACTTCTAAGGGTCCAGTGCTGGGGTGGCACCACCTGGCGGGCAGTACTCATAGAAAGAGTGCAAGTGCTGGTTTCAAGGTAGATTGAGCCTTTTCTGTCCCCCGAGTCAGAATTACTATACAAGTAAAATCGAGGCTGCGAAAAATTCCTTATCCTAGTTGCAACAGGAGAATCAATTTGCTCCTGAGCAATTCCCCTGACAAAATGGCCACTCCTTCCAGTCGAAGGTTCGAACGATATATGATTAACTGGCCGGGAGGATCCCTGCCCATACTACTTCCTTTTTTACCACCGATGGAGGACCTTTCCATGGATGGCCTGTTGACCAGTTTCTCACGTTTAACTGTGGACAAAGCAAACTATTTGTTACTACCCAAAAAATCAGGATCTACAACAGATCCCTGTCCCCCCGACATAATACATCTGGCCTCTGATAAGATTAGTACTCTACTAACCCCACTTTTGAACAATATCATTAGGACAGGAATCTCCCATGCTTCCAGGAAGAAAGCCTGTATTAGACCCAACCTAAAGAATTCCTCCCTTGACACGTTTGAGGTGAAAAACTATCGACCAATTTCCTGTCTACCGCTGGTGTCCAAAAACCTTGAGAAAGCTATTAATCAAGCTCCAACTGGTTATCTAGACTCCAATGACCTCTTAGATGCCACCGAACATGGCTTTAAACTGCAACTCTCCACTGAGTCAGCGTTAATCATGGCCACTGACGAAATATGCATTCAGCTCGATGGGGGAGGAAGAGCCGACCTAATCCTACTTGACCTATCAGCTGCGTTTGAGACTGTGAATCATCTGGTACTCACGCAACGGCTGAAGACAATAGGAATTACAGAGGCTGCTCTAACCCTTCTCACCTCGTTCCTTACTGCAAGGGAAAAGAGGTTGTTGTGTTGGTATAATTTTAAATCTTAGAGGTTTTACCTCCCTGGTGGAGTCCTCCAAGGCTCAGTATTGTCCCCAACATTATTTAACATCTATGTTGCGCCTCTCGCCAAATTAACTAGTGCTCATGGTTTCTCGTTGTATGCCGGCGACACAATTTCTTCAAGTGTAGATACCGTGGCGGGGAGATTCCACAGTTGTCTTAAGCACATTATGGAGTGGCTGCATCAGAATTATCTTAAACACTGATAAAATGGGGGTCATGGAGTTTGGAAACGGACCTCCAGTACTGGAATCAATCTTGGTGGCCGACAGAGGCAGGTGATTGCCCGGATCCTGCGGCAAAAATTAGGAACTTAGGATTTCTGTTTGATGCTCAATAAAATTTTGCAGGACAGATTAACCTTTTGACATCATCCTGCTTTTTCCTTCTAAAAGTTTTGTGTAAAATCCTGCCTTTCATTCCATTATACCTTAGAAAAACAGTTGTAGTCGCTTTAATTCTCTCTCGAATTGACTACTGTAATGCCCTTTTTTGGGGCGTTTACAAACGTCAATTGCTAAAACTGCAATCACTGCAACATGCAGCAGCACCGGTATTGCTCAATATTCCTAAATACCACCACATTTCTAGCAACATCCGAGAGCTTCAATGGCTTCCAGTCAGGCAGCAGTTTAAGTTTAAGTTTAAAGAGCTATGTCTGGTGCATAAAGCACTTTAAGGTAGAGGGTTGTTGGACATACAGAACCTGGACATACAGAACCTGTTTCAGTGGTACACCCCGCATCAGAATCTTAGATCGGCCAGTAAAGCCTTAGTCCGGGTTTCCAAAAGCTATAAGGCTAGATGGGGAGGTTGAAGCCTAATATTGATCTGTGGCCCATTCTAGAGGTTCGATGCGTGATAGGAGAGCCTTCTGTCTACTAGACCCCTGTTTAGGAAAATCATTAAAACTTGGTTATTCCTTTCACAGGAATGATGCAGTACTTCCCGTTCTTTTTGCTCATTTCCTGGCAATTCTAAGTGCCAAGACGAGACTGCATTTGTGCACTCTACAAGTTCTTAACTTACTGAGACTCTGATCACGAGGCCAGCCAACTAACCCTTGGAGTCACACTGGTTGTCCTGGGAGAAAGGTGCTGGTCCAGTCCTTTTCACTCCGACAGCAGAGTATCAGTCCTTCTTGCAGAGCAGCACAGCAGTCCTTAGTCTTCCACAGGTCCAGAGATGTACTAAAGAGTTGGGGTTGAGTATCCAATATTTATACCTTGTGCCAGCTTTGAAGTAGAAGATGGTTCTGGAGATTTCCATACACAGAGAGGGTGGAAATGTCCTGCCTCAGCTTGTCTGGGGTCATAATAGACTAGTGAGTGTGCTCAGGCAGAGCCTTTGTGATGTGCATGTGTGGTAGGTGATAGCTCCTACCCCTCTCAAGTCAGTAATGGCTCATCCTACCAACACCTATGCTCGTTTGTTTCACTGTCTGTAAGCAATACTCAAACACCAACTGCCACCTACACCTAGTCATGTGACCCAGGAAAACAGGCTGCAGGCACCAAATAATTAGGACAAGTAAATGCCAACTTTCTTAATGTGGAATTTTCGTAATTTTTAATTAAAGTCCTACTTTACTAATAAAGAGGGTTTTAAATTCCAATTATTCAAACACCAAACTCAACATTGTTACCTGTTCCCAATTGAAAGTTATCACTAATCAGGTGTAATAAGTTAGCCCAATGTTATCCTATGGGAAAAGTAGGCCTTGCAGTAATGAAAAACAGATTTGATAGTTCCCCCTCCAGGCCATAAAAAAGTTAAAAGTACATGTCCAACTCTAAATAAACTGAACCTTGCTCTTTAGGTGGTTTAGGGCCTTCCCTACGTGCATGTATTAAAAGGAAGGTCTAGGCCTGGCAAAAGGTCTATTTTGCCAGGTCGAAATGGCAGTTTAAACTGCTCGCACAAGCTGCAATGGCAGGCCTGAGAAATGTTTCAAAGGCTACTTAGGTTGATGGCACAATCCGTGCTACAGCCCTCCAGCAGCATTTAATTTACAGGCCCTGGGTACTTGTAGGAGAGAGCACAAGCACTTTATCACTGGTTAGCAGTGGTAAAGTACGCAGAATCCTAAATGCCAACCAAAACGGGTTCAGAAAACAGGAGGGTAAAATGTTTGGGGATGACCCTGCAAAAAGGGCCTAGTCCTGAAATAAACAAATATTGTCAGAAAATCATTAATAATAGTCAACATTTTGATCTCTCAAAGCACTGAATGCATGGGATGGATCATCGTCATGACCAAGTATTATTTGATAGACTTTGGCTTATAATCATGTATGCAAGACAACTTTGAAGTGAAAGGGGCACATCTAACGAATGAGCCTTTAAATTCACACCTACTTTGCACAAGAATAAGCACATGGCATAGATATGATTCAAGGAGTTCTCAGAAGAAGCCTAACATTTACGAGATCCAATAAGTGGACAAAATGCTGATAAAGTAAAAGAACTCCTTAGGTAGTTGAATATGCTGCACGTACGGGGGGATGGGGAAATGTTCCCCAGACAATTACTAAGTGGTCCCAGATCACATGCATCTTCGAAGCATGTACAACACTCCCATACTATTGCACAGGCCCCAGACCAGGCTCGTCAGATGAGACCACTAATCTCAACTCGTGGACATTGAAAGTGGTCTGCAATCCTGCATCAGTCATTGCAGAACATACTTGTGTTATGGTGTATTAACTAGACGTGCCCCCTATCTTTGTAGCCTCAAAATGTGGTTTAAAGTCATGCTTGTACGAGGCAAGAGGAACTCCGTGGAATAAGACATTATGCCGAAAGTGATGGTTTCTTTACATTCCAGAGTGTGTTTTCCTTGTGTCTTCCTCTATCAATCTTGATCTTTCTAAAGTCTTTCAGACTAATACATCCTTTCTGGTCTAAATTGTGTCCTCCCCATGTCTTCCTCCAAACCATTTGATATTTGTAAAGCCTTTTAGCGTGACTACTCTTTTCTTTTCCACATGTTGTTCGCCCTGTGACTTCTCCATGGTCGGCACACATTTGATTCTCTTTGCTTTTTTTAAATTTTGAATATTTCTGTGCTTCTACAGACTTTTTTAATGCTCACCACTCTTTGTCCTATTTTGTCTTCTCACGTGCTTTGAAAGGCTCATGAGATTAGCATTTTGGGAGCCCCATTCTGTTGTTCGTCTTTTTTCACAAGTACACAATAGTTTTTTAAGCCTATGCAGCTAGGATGTATTTTTTATTTGTTCATTATTATAGTAATTTTGGTTAATATGTCTTTCGAGCTTTGCACAACTTACTTTGTCTGTTTTTTCCCTCAGCATTTGAGATGACATTGGCAGAAGGAATTCGTTTGGAGAAGAGATTGTTTTATTCTACTTTTGCTACAGTGAGTGCAAAAATAATTTCCCATTGCTGTTGGAATAGGGCTTCACAGAAGATGGTGGGACATGTTGCTGTGGGGCCGTGGAGCTTGAACAGCAAAGAGTTCTTTACATTGAGTAAAGTTTGAGTAGTTAATGTTAATCACAGGTTTCCACATTGGAGGGATAATGAGACTATGCAGCATGGACTAGAGGGAGCTGTTCAGTGAAGATGCCAGCTGTGGGGTGAGGGAGGACTGCATAGCTATGTGGTTGGTCGGTAGATTCCCTGAAGTTTTGTTAGTTCCTGTTTAATATGATGGTTTGTTCATGGCTACAAGAGGAGAAAAGGGCTGCAGAGGCTTTGAAGTTCTGGAAACGCATGGAAGTAGACCGACAATTGGGCAAGTTGTTTCTCTATGATAACCTTGGTTGTACCGTGGTTTAATGAGGAACTCAGAAAAATGAGCCAACAATGCAAAAGATTAGAAAATTCTTGGCGAAAGCTCTACTTGCTCTCTGACAAGGAACTTTATAAAAAGGAGATAAACATCTACCATCAATGAATAAAGATGGCCCAAGCAAATTTCTTCGCAAGTGAAATTGATATGTCTGACAACAAACCTAGAGAGGTTTTAAAGATTGTTAAAATAAAATTTCACTACCAAATATTTTAGTACAGCCTCTTGAGGCCTCTTCTAAATTATGCACACAGCTTTTTGAATTTTTCAACAATAAGATCAGAGGTATTGTGAATGCTCTAAACATTTCAGAATCTGATAATGCCTCAGACATCAACTGGTTGGGGAACCAACCTTCTACTACTTGAATCACTCTTTCCTGCTCTCTGACAGAATTCGCTCCCATTTCATTGGAGGAATCTGAGAAAGCCCTAAAAATTTGAGCCACCCCATGATTCTTTTCCCCTCTCTTCACCCAACTTTTGGAAGCCAGTCACGTGGCTATCAATCATATTCTCAACTCCCTCCTAAATTATTCCCTAGTCCACAGTTGTTGGAAAAAAACTAAACTAATCCCTCTTGTGAGAAAACCATTCGTCAATAAATCTATTCTGTCTAATTACATTCCTGTTTCATTACTACCAGCCTTATCTAAGATTCTGGAGAAACTGATTAAAGCTTAACTTTTCTCGTATTTGGACTTTGATCAGTTGTTGCATCCATCCCAATCAGGCTTCCGTCCCTGGACATAATACAGAATCCAGTTTGGTGGAGGTTTCCTATACCGTCAAGCTATCAGTGGATCAAGAGATGCAAATTGCACAACTGCTTTTAGCTCTATCGGTGGTGTTAGATGCAGTATCCCAATCTATCCTTCTACAATGGTTGTTAAATATTGGGATAGGTGGGGCTGCCTTGGCCTGGATTGGGTCTTTTCTATCTGACAGATGCCAGTCAGTAGGATGCTGCCTTTTGCATCGGACCCTAAACCTCTAATATTCAGCATTCCTGAGGGCTCTGCCCTGAGCCCAACTCTATTCAACGTCTGTATGACTCCTCTACTGACAAAATAGGGCAACCCAATTATCCCCAAGGAATTGGGTAAAGTATATGTTTTCTTAAAATATATCCCTTGAGGGATTATTTGTATCAAGTTTAACAATTTCTCATGTTCACAAATATGATCCAATGTGTTTACTTGCAATACAAGAAGTTATTTTCACTGGTGTATTTAAATGTTTTTACTTCATTTATCTCATTATATTTGGTTCATTCTACAAAACATCCAAATTGTTTTGACACAAGCATGATATACAAAATATACAGATCGCAATAGCAACACCAACATCACCAAAACAATCCCTACAACTTTCTCTTAATTTTCTCAATGGGTTGATGGGAGTGTTATCATTCTACTTCCACTTAGGACGATGCATATAAAATCGAACTGTCCCTTAGATCAAACTTTCAGATATTAATACAGAGGATTAAAGGTCTGTCAAGGAAGTAAGGGTGCGTTGTCAATGTTTCGGTGTTATGTGGCCAAAAGGTCCGCGAGGCCATCTTCAGGACTCTGCGTTGCATAAGGAATGATGTAAACACTAACCAAACAGAACAATCAATACAACCTGTGACTAAATATATCGCCTGCTCACAATAGATCACCAGTGACCAGTGTACCCAAAACATGCAACAGTGTCACTGTCACCATATTAAAATTACAAAAAGGGGAGAAAAACCACCCTATGTGTTTACTAATTACACACCAAATGGCAGTCATGGTGGAATCCTTAGTCAAGTAGGTAGTATACTTTGCCAGTAGCTCGCAGATTCTTCATACTTGAGACCGCAATATTCCAAATGCCAGAACAGATTCAAAACGTGCCTGTCTGCAGTATTTTAGTATATGAGTATAAGTGACCTAGAGTAAAACTGATATAGTAATCCTTGGCAATCCCCCTCCATCTTGGGGGGAAAGGTTATGCCCAGTACTTCTCGATTTACTCCCATTTCTGCAACCGGTTGTAGCCCAGCCTTGGGGTGAAGTTTAAACATAGATTATTATTTAGCTCCCTAGTAGGCATTTTATAGGGACGTGCCTTGGCCTTCTAAGGTCTTTAAAAAAAAGTTTTTGTTCCTGCTACCTGCACATTGCAGGATGGTAATCCATGCCCTTATAACCTCATGGCTGGACTACGCCAAAACCCTGTAGTGGCGTTTCCCAGAATACCAATTTTAGAGACTCCAGTCAGTGCAGAACGCTGCAGCTTGGCTCCTATTAAATCTCCCGAAAAGCAATCCTATTTGTCAGCACCTTAAAGAGCTGCACTGGCTATCAGTCTGTGAGAGAGTTCAATTCAAGGAACTTAAGCTGGCACACAGAGCCTTCTGTCAGTCAGGTCCTCATTACCTGGCCAGTAGACTCACACATGACCACCTAGCAAGAGCTCTGCGTTCTTCAGATGCCTTGTTGGCAGTTGTGCCTAAAACTAAAAGGAAGATATGGATTGGCTTCTCCTTTTCAGCTCTCTCCTCTGGCTGGAATGCTCTTCCCTTCTATTTGAGGCAATGAAGGATCCTTCAAATGTGGCCTTCAAACTTGGTGGTTCGATCTGGCTTTTCAGTAAGCCCTCTTGACTAGTGGTCAACAAACCTTTAGCGTTGGTACACTCATTTGAGTAGTCACGTGTTCTACGAAAACTGTGATTGATTGATTGCTAACCAACATTTTCGCTCAGAGTATATAGGCAGACATTCCTAGTTCTCTCCATAGAGAAGCTGAAAAATGAAGGGGCCTGCTTGTTTCAGGAAACTTTCAGGTGTGTTATGTGGGTTCTTTGAGTTTGAGCACTGCCTTTACTTCAGGTGTTGATTGCTTTTCCTACGATTTTGAGACCAACTGTTCAATCTGCCCTCAGACACTGACATCTGTTGGGTCTGGGGTGGAGGATGTTGTTACAAATTTTGAGTTGCACCATTCTGAGGGCAATAACCGTGATATAAACAATCATCCCACCATAAACATATATAGTGTTATAACCAACAGAGGTATCAAAACTGATGTTGATTACTATTTGTATATGGTAATCAATTATCTAATACAATTGTCACCAATTATGCAATTTTGTGATGGGAAGAACTCGCATTCAGGCCTCATTATGCATGAATAAGGCCCATAGAACTAATAGTATGAAAAAGATCTGCAATGTACTCTAGGAGAGATTGAAGGGGAAGAGTGTACTGATCAATTTCAGAGTGTTTTTTCAGGAAATAAACATATTATCTTTTCTTGGTATCACTCAGTTTTGCCAAGACACTGTGTGGTATTTGAATAATTACATCCTTTTAACTCCGAGACATGTGGACAAATAGGCTTTCCTTTATATCTTTGCGACATTAATGGCTATTGAGTGATCTAAAAGTTACAGCCCTTGACACTGTGACATGGAGAGTAGACTCTTTGGAACAGAAGAGTTTCTGGGTTTTTTTCTTTCCTAAAATAAATAAGACAATCAGTTTTGCTTAAGATTTGAAGCACATTCCAGAATGCAACAAAAAGCAGGTAAAAGCTTCCAAACGCAAGTCTGGTCTTTTGTGCTACTATTTGGAACTATACGTTCCCTTTGTTCTACTTGAGATGTACCTCTGGCTATTGCTTTCAAGATTTTACAGTCCTTGTGCCTCATTGCAGATTGTAGAATATTAATGAACAATAAGAGTGAGCCATGTCCTATAAATGATGGTTTATTCTAATTTCTTTTAGATTAGGCTACAAGTAATTTATGTCCATCCCTACACCATTATTTGATAGAGACTTCTAGCTCCAGATTCCTTACCTTAGAATATTCCCCAGGCGTCAGACAGAATCCGGAAAGTTTTTTGAGCAGTTCCCTTGCATGCCAGTAGATGTCGTTGTTTGGCTTCACATGGCGTTGTCCATGCTGAAAGTGACTGAACGTGGTACCTATATAGGCAACACCCCAAAGTGCGAACATAAATTCTTTTTTTTCATGCCATCAGTGTGGTTCTGGAAAAGCTCCCCTCAGTCAATTTTTGACAATTCTTTCAGCCAAATTATCAAACTCCGCCAGTGTTTTTCCCCCCGTGTTTTGGACGATGTCCCTGAAGAAACTGATCGGTTTCTAGCCTTATGGTGTCTGTCACAGGCAAATGTCTGTGACAGACCCACACATTGTGTGTCTGTGTTGCCTGGAACAATACCACATCTCCACGGTCGGCATTGATTTCAGGACCATGAATCCGAAGGCCTTCTCAGCTGGCCATGAAGCTTGTTGCTGCTTTCCATTTGACTCTGCGCCTCTCCAGATCCCATTCGCAAGGGAGGTCTCTGGACTGCTCTCGGAGTCGCTCACGCTGGTCATTGTCATGATCTCAGACTTCTTCAGAGAAGCCCAAGAAGTTGAAGCGCTTGTCAATTTCTCCTTGTCTGGCCCATTCATCGAATAATGCAATTGAATGACTCCACAAATCCAGGCTCGCTCCCAGATTGTTCGTGGAGCCAGTGTCTGACTGTGTCCGCTCTAAGTTTGCCTGAGTGACTCCTGCAAAACAGCATGAGTTTTTTTAGGCCATGTGCCTAATTTTTGGGCAATCAAACCCCTCGAGAATGCTTGCGGGGCTCATGGGTTCGGAAAGGACTCTGACTGGTGCTTTGCCGGATGGGTCCGCCCTCGGTGCTAGTCGGGTCCTTGGTGGATCTGGATCGGCCCCGACTGTACATTTGCGATCTCCTACATGATACCAATCCTGTCCAGCATTCTCAAGAAGATTAAGAACGACCAGGCCCACATTTTCTTAGTAGCCCACGATTGGGCATGGAGAGTCTTGTATCTCAAAGTGCGGAGCATGCGCTTCTGCCCTTTGCTTCGGCTGCCCTTTCGGGAGGATGTCCTCTCTCCATAACAAGGCAGGTTCCTGCACCTGAACCTTCACACTCTCCATCTACATTCATGGATACTGAGCAGCTAGAGTTGAGAGTATTGGATCCCCCCTCCCCACCGAAGTATCGCAGTAGCGCCTTATCTGGTAGTGACTCTACCTAGCCGCAGCCTATTGACCCTCCTTCCTCCCCATTCTATGAACTGTATTTTGACATCAAAGAGATCTTTTATGACCCTACATTGGCACACTGATCATTTCACCTCAGTTTGGATCTGTGTTCCTTATTGGGAAAAACAGTTGTGAACTGAGGTAAGCGCACTGGGGTGGCACCTGTATAGGCACCGCACACCTCACTTACGGTGTACGAATCCACACAAAACCAAACGACTCCACCAACCAGAGCACAAGGGGACTGCTCAAAAAATGTTCAGATCCAGTATGATGCCTGGAGAATATTCTAAGGTAAGGCATCTGAGGCTATATAGTCTCTTCCAGATAAGGCATTACCAAAGGTAAGTAAATTGTTCAATATGTCACATCTGGCGCAATGGTGCCAAGATGCTCAGCCCTCTCTGAGATGAATCCGCTGACTCTGAGACCGCTCCCACATTAAACATTAGAGAAATCTTAAAGTAACATTAGCCAGGGTCCATAGGCAGATGCAGGACTAACACAGAAAATAGGATACAGCTCCTTTCTCACACAAAACAGCAACACGGTTGGAAAATAAAATGCATTGTAAATTAGACATACCACTCTTTTCTCCCTTACAAAGGAAAGGCAGAATATCAGTAAACCATGTCACATAATTCCATGGTAGACTAAATGCACACTGCACTATAAAATGCAGCTTCATCTGCAGAGGAATAACACATGTATTGACTCCAGACATCGTTCTGCACCAGGCATTGTTTTCCAATGTGGAGGCCAAGGCACATTGGAACATTGCTACACAAAAGCACTGCAAGTACCCACGTTGTGAAAACATGAAGCTGTTGATATTAGCATACCCAAGCACACTCGTGTATACTATCTCCTGAACAAGAACAAATTTAAATGAATTGCCATACATTTGACCCACCACTAAACCATCACATAACCACCTAGCAGTAGCAGGTGAACCATCAGAATGGGACAGTACTGGCCAACATAGACATGGAATGTGCATATAACCACGAAAAGGGTGGACAAGCCAGAATTCATGAAAAGCATATAACCCACCCAAAGCGTAATACAACAGGCAACCATCCATGATGGTACAACTCAGCTTTTACCATGGAACAGCAAAACAGTGTCCCCCTGTTCTCAAGAATATATAATTTCTTTCTACCTAGGAACTACAACGTTCGCTAGCACACACTTCTGCTAAAAGCAGGGTGCCCAGTGCCACCCACCGAAATGGTTCACTTACAATGATCCAGTAATGAACACTACAACAAAACATAGCAGTATCATAAGTTTCTTCTCCATTTATATCCTAGAACACACACTACCTCCTGATATAGAGTGTGCCGTGGCTTCCACCCAAAGTGGTGCATTATAAGGCCATATTAATGTATCTTGCAACAATTTGCAACATACCAGCATCACAGCAATTTAATTTTAAAAACATGCCCAAGAACAAACAATGGCACCTAGGTAGGGTGTGCTGTGCCAGTCACACAAGTGGTACACAATCAGGATCACTCCACAAGCAATTCCACAGAACACAAAGCTGTCACACACTGTAAGAAACATGCAAACTCCAAATGCATCATAACAACACAATCTTCTTCACAAATGCATCATTACGAATGACGATATTTAGAAAGATGACGGTAACCACCTGAAAAAAACCCAACTTAAATGCATGTCTTATTATAAAATGACATTAAGTAACACCATATGGACAAGGACACAGTCCTGCAAACATTCTCCTCCTCAGAAACCCTTGTGTATACCCTTACATTAAGACGCACTTGAAGGATTCCATTCCTTGCTGATATTTAAATCCAGGTCTTCAGAAAACATGATAAAACCGCCCTCCTTTCTTTGTGATGCCAGCAAAATGAGTCTTTCCTAAATTACTGTTGCCAAGTAAAGTTTTACTTCCATTTCCACAAAAATTGTAAAACAAACATTCACGAAGCTGAAATGCTGACAGATTACCTTGAGCTCCCCGAAACCATGACCGTAATTCATTGAAATGAGAAGTTCATGGCTCATCCCCTCAGTACTCGCAGAAATTACCCTGAGTACAACCCACCTTTTGTAAGCAAGAGACCACAACACAAGTAGCCAATAGTTAATGCATTAATAACAGGCATTGGCAAAGGCAATAGCTATTGGCTTTGCCAATGTGTTAAGCCATCTTATACACCAGCGTGACTGCTGTTCAGCTTGGCTCAAAGTTAGTTGCATAGAAGAGAATAGAGTATAGCAGAGTGTTGTGGATTGTTGCATCGTAGAGTGGAGTGGAGTGTCAGAGTGGAGTGGTGTAGAGTGGAAAGGCATAGAATGGAGCAAAGTGTAGTAGAGGGGAATGGAGAAGAGTGTCCTGGAGAGGAGTAGAGTGGCGTGTTGTGGCATGGAGTGGCATAGAGTGGAGTAGACTGGAATGGAGTGGAGTTTCATAAAGTGGAGTGGTGTGGAGTGGCATCGAGTGTTGTGGGGTGGCGTAGAGTGGAGTAATGTTGCTTGGATGGCATATTGTGGAATAGTGTAGAGTAGAGAGTCGTGGAGTGGCGTTGAGTATTGTAGAGTGCTATAGAGTGGAATAAAGTTGTGTGGATAGCATAGAGTGGAGTAGTGTTGTAGAGTGGAGTGGTGTAGAGTGCCATGAAGTTGCATAAAGTGGAGTGTTGTGGATTATAGTGTCATGGAGTGACATACAGTGGAGTGAAGTTGCGTAGAGTGGAGAAGAGGGTTGTGGAGTGGTGTCACGTGGAGTGGAATATGCATGGTGCTGTAGCACACTGCCATTGCAGACAACACACTTAGTTGAAATTACCATTATATTTGCACAGACATAAAACTATACAACGCACAAATGATAACACCTAGTATATTGATGTGTATTGATTGCACCAAAATATTGATTTCCACCACACTTCAGAGTTACAAAAAAAGTGCTTCATTTGGGCTTTCCTAATTCTGATATATTCCGAAATATTTGTACAATTTATTTACTGACATTTTAATGTTATTGTGTACTAGAAAACAAATATTGCACAGCCTTTTTTTCCAACCTCCAGTACCCAGCAAGATTGTCATCCAAGTACTCTCACTTTGCAGTCAGAGAAAGAAACTTAAACACCAACCTCCCGTGGAAGACAGAGCCCAGTATTGGTCCTCTCTTCGAATGTACAGCAAATGTAACAAGATAGAAACAAAATGTAAAGGCTTGTCTATAGCTCATTCACTTATGGATGCCAGCATGGTTATATTGGGTGTGCTCCGGCACCCCCTACCGCGCTACTTCCAGTGCCTATGGCATGGGCATGAACTTGAGGAAGAGGTTTGTCTTAGTTCTACTATTAGTAAAGAGCACTTACCAAAATAATCAAGTTCATAGGCAGAACATTGTTCCTCGCAGACGTGCAAGATTTATCAACTGGTAGTGGCAGAGATCAGGAGAATCAGTCATGCACAAAACGTAAGAGGCAGAAAACCTTTTCAAAGAAATACAGCTCATTTACTGCAGTGAAATAACATACAAGGGAGACAACTGAAAACATATTTACTCTTGTAGAGTACCTCACGAAAAAGAGTTTACAGATAACAAGCACTCCTGGAAGAAAACTTGGAGCTAGTCACAGAGATGGTAAATAGGCTATGGTCCATGGGAACTACAAAGACATGCTGGACAGCCTAAAACAAAGTCAGCAAATAGAAAGTAAGCAAATGAGTTACAAACCAAAAAGTGAATGGTAAGCAATGGGCTTAATGCATTCCCAGGGAAGCTTTCAGCATATCACCAATATGTCTTGGCAATCAGATAGCTGCGCTGTCTGAAAGGCTACAAACTAAGATGTGCAGTGGCACACAGTTTTTCCTAGAAAATTACTGCCTGTACTGCTGAATGCAAGGGTTGCTAAATATTATTCTTTAAATCCTCTAATAGGCAATAACAAAATGATTAGTGTCATTCAATATATGTTCAACATGTCTCCAAAAACGTGATAACTCAGCCAACACGTGTTTCTCTGACACTCCCCTTTCTCAAGGTAAGTTCAGTTGCGTCCACTTCAGGTACTTTTCTTATAGTTGCTTAGAAATTTCTGAATGTGAAAGCAATCGCCCTGTCAGACTTTGTATGTCTAGTCCTTGAATCCGAGACCTTGTGTCCTGATCAATAGCTCACCCGCAGGAGGAGGTGTGGGAAGCCCGGAACCTCATTGATCCTGGTAATGTTTTGATCAGTGCAGCAGTTGTGTTTCTCACAACCCAACTCTGGGCTAGGGGAAGGTGCAACAAAGAGAATTTAGTGGCGCCATTTCTAATCCGGAACCAAATACTTTCTTGGTGCAATGAACTGTAAAACCCGCGGAGATTAGGCAATCCTGACTACTATTTTTTCCTTCCACATTATTCCTCTTTTTTCGTGACTCTAATCTTCCTATCTCATTATCTCACTGTTTTTCGTGACCAAGGAACGCAGTCACTCGCCAACAAAACTAGGAGCCCACCCCATTTGCAATGGTGAGTGAGGCAATGTCTAATGTTCTCGTCTGGGAATAGGGGGCCACCTTCCTTTTTGGCACAGCTCAGTTTGGGGCCACCGCTGACCACAGTTGTGACTTTGAGTATCTTTTGCTTCTAGTGCTAGCTTATAGTAGTGGAATCGCTTACAAACACTTCATGGATCTGCAAGAAGGTCCCTTGTTCTTCAGCAGGACAGCACATGCTGTAGGGGCACTCTGGTCACCTGGACTTAACACATTGATGTGAACAGTGCATATCCTTCCCTGGCTACTGTAGAGAACTGTGACCTATTTACCTTCTTCGCTGCCTTCCCTTTTCTAGACCGTGCCAAGCAAAGCCATCTCCAATTCCCCTCCTCGGCAGTTTGTCAGCTTCTTCCTTCAAGGCAAGCTCAAAGACAACTTGGAGGCTGTCTAACTTCCCCAGGTTTTGGTTCCGAGCCTGGAAAAGGGAGTTGGTAGTGGATACCCCAAAAACTGAAGCAGAGAAGAGTTCCTTAGTTGCTACTGTTGTGGGGCCCTGGGTCCAGAGGAGAAAATATGACCACTGGCTGGAAGTTTCTACCAAGTAAAGTTGCACTCAGTAGTTGTATATTGCAACAGTCTGCCCTGAAACCAGTTCTAGCAGTTCTCTTTTTTGCCTGTTCCTCTTAGACAGCCCCTGCGAATATCATTGGTACAAGGTATTAGCAGGAAGATGGGATGCAGCTGGGAGTATGCTGCCAGGAGAGACCCAAAGCAAGGATACAAAAGAAAGGGAGGCTGCCCACTTCACTACCTGTTAACATGTGGTGGGAAGCCCCTCCCTAGAACAAAGGGCCAGGAAAAGCTGGGGAACTCCCTAAGCTTCAAAGGGTTCTCTGTCTCCGCGCCTCTTCCATCAAATGTCTGATCCACTATAAAAGATTCCTGGAATGGCCTGGAGGAGTCCTGTAATTTATGCCCACTGTCTGGGCTCTCTTCAATCCTCCATCTTAGGTACCACTTGAATGTAGCAAATGCTACCTGGATTCCAGTGTGGTTATGGCTGCATGTGTCACATATGTTACACGTACATGCTCTGCAATAACAGATAAGTATACAAATGCGACATCCATGTCAACAATGAATGAGCAAGTTACCTCATAGCACGGGTAGGGCAGACCACTTAAAAAAAGGCAGTGCAGGAGGGACCCATTGTGTTCTTTCGCAGGCATGATCTGGTAAAAAGGCCTCCGTTGTCACTATTGTGCCTCTAGTGGCTACCAATGGCAATCCTGTCCAGCCCTTCTCACTCGGTTAAGAGGGTTCACATGGAATGGCCCTCCAGACCACAATGAATGTACTTAAAGTCAGTCCGTGTTACAAATGTCTATAGTGCACACACAATTGCAATGTATGCTAAGTTGGTGGTCAAAAATCTACAGATTGCTATGATGAACTTGAGGCAGGGACACACTCTTAAGAAGGATAAGCAATAGCTTGTTGTATTCACCGAGATTAAGTTGGTGATAGCTGGAACAGAAACTGCACTTATTTTCTAAACCATTAAGAGATAGAACAGTAGGAATAACGTTTAAACAGACGTGCATAAAGTTAGAAGAAAAAGGCAAAACTCATTGCAAATATCTGTACAATTCTACAGACAACATAGCTTATTTTTGATAGACGGTGAAGAAAAAAGAGAGAATTCAGGGTTCATGAAGATCTAATTGCAAACAATTGTTGCAGAGCTAGAGGCATCACAGTTATCTCAAATTAAAAATACCCGAGACCCTTGTTAAGTGCCCTAGTGTGTTGAAAAAATTAAAGCACCAACTTTTTCTGCAAAATGTAGTTTTAGTTGATTACTGGGACTTCACTAATGTCTTTAGATCCCCTTGTTCAGAAGTTCCATGGTGAAATAATACTACGGGAAATTAAAGTTTTGTGCAGGGGGGGATTTCACCAGTCCTGATGATAGTACCCAATGTCTTTTATGCAACAGTTACTGCTCCTTTCCAATGCAGCATCAGCAACCTATAGAAAGCATTCCTCATTGGAGTTCAGATCACTTAGTAAAGGCAGCACACAGTGTGTTCCACTTTCTTAGCACAGGATGATTTTTTAATATAGCTTAAACAACCCTTCTTCCATGCCATCCAAATAACTTCTCTTAGAAGAACCTAAAAGTACTTGAAATCAGATGTGTGTGCTACTCAAAACAATAAACTTAAACCTAGGGCTTAAAGTGAATCACAAGTGCGGCTGTCTGCTAAAAGGAGGCTTAGCTCTTCAGAGTCCAAAATAACCTTACTTTAACATACGTTCTCAGAAGAATGTGATTCATTGCTGACTTAAAAGAACATACATGTGTGGTTAGTGGCTATATTCTCTCTGAACTACTTATCATCATCACTGATTCCTTTGGGAATAACATTTGTATTAAATTTAAAAGCAATTTAGTGGCAATAGTACATCTGTGTTATGAGCTGCCTTGACAGGTTGTGTAAGTTTGTTGTAGTTTGTAGATTTTTCTTTTTTTTACATAGACACTTGAATCAGTCACAGGGGAGATTGACTTGAGATGGAGTGGTCTGTCTGTTCTCTGATGTTATGGCAGGGAGAGTTTCACTGGCGATGGTCAGTAATAGGAGTAATTCAATGTCATCTCTTCTGGAGGGTTGATTACATATCTAGTGTCAGTGAATGGAATGCAAGGTATCCGCAAAATGCTAACATTTTCTTTTTCTCTACTTTAAGGATGATCGCAAAGAAGGAATGACTGCCTTTGTGGAGAAGAGGAACCCGAACTTTACTGATAACTGATCATGAACATGCACTTTACCCATGTAGAATGATATTATTGAATGTAACTGAAGTAAATCGGCAGACAATGAAAAGTTCACTTAATACATTTTCTATTTCTGTACATGAAGCTTGTGATTTTTCTGCTAAAAGGAGAGGAGTGAGTTCCTGATCTGGAAAATGCTTTGAGTAATCGAAGAATAGACTCTTGGGAAAACTAGTGAGAATGGAGGGCAGCAATCTAGTGAGAATGAAAGAATCTGACATAATTGCCACTCGCTAAAGAAACTTTGCTGCCACTGTATGGAAAATGTGTTGGATGTTTAAGGGTCCTGGCAACGACGAGAAAATATGGAGTTCGTTTTTCTATAGGAGAGAAGATGGATACAATTTCATAAGAGATATTTATATATGTGTGTATGGTTGATGTGATGACGTGTGGCTCTAGATCACATGCTTAGCATAAATCTGCCATCTAGTGTTTGGCTCTGAGGTGTGCAAGTTGTTTTTCTTCGAAGAAGTGTTTCGAGTCAGGAGGTGTAGTGACTGTTCCTCCTGCTTGCTATACGCATTCGATACAAAAAGACTTTGCGTGATCTGAAGGCTAGAAGACGTCAGATATCTCAACATTCCAATTCACTCAGCACACCGGCAATACGTCGGGTTTGCTTTCAACGGACAACACTTTCAGTTCAAAGTGCTTCTGTTTGGGTTCACTACAGCCCCCAGGGTGTTTACCAAATGCTTAGCAGTAGTAGCAGGCCACTTACGAATGTAAACCTATATGTTATTCCTTATCTGGATGACTGGCTTATCAAAACATACCACAAATGTTTGCAACACACACAAGCATAAACCTACTTCACCAGTTCGGTTTTTCAGTCCATGCAGTCAAATCACACCTGCAACCTCTTCAGACACAGCTTTACTTGGGAGCCATCCTTAAAATATCACAAGGGGTAGCTTACCCAAATGCAGCACGGCTACAAACTTTCAAAACACTCCACAGTTTCAGCCCCACAAACAGAGAGAACTGTTATGTGCCTCCTAGGAACCATGGCATTATGTCTAGCCATAGTATCTCATGCCAAACGGAATATGCACCTGTTAAAACAATGCTTAGCACAGCAATGATTTCAAGCGGAGGATCAGTAAGAGGATCTAGTGTTGATCAGCTGTCAAGCTTGCCACACTCTGCCATGGTGGAACTCCTAAAATGTGCTACAGGAACTGCCTTTCGTAGACCCAATTCCACAAACAACAATAACGACAGACGCATCAATGACTGGATGGGAGCGCACTCACTGAAGTGGACTGTACATGGGCATTGGACGCATTGTGAGCCTCTCCCAAATATCCATCACCTAGAGCTGCTAGCTGTTAATCCAGTGATGAAAGCATTCCTTCTTCACCTTATAGACAAAACAGTCCTAATCAAAACAGACAACTTGACTACCATGTATTATCTGCAAAAACAAGGGGGTTCAAATCTTCACAGCCCCTCTCCTAGCACAAAACATCTGGAAGTATGTTCTCCAACACAACATACATTTGTTAGCAGAGTACATACCAGGGGTGGACAACAACTTGGCAGCTCTCCTCAGCTGGACATGCCCACAAGTCAGAACTCAACACACAATTCCTATGCCCATTCTTTCAGCAATGGGGGCAACTGGTTATAGACCTAGTCGCCTTACTACAGAACGTAAAATGCCTAAACTTCACCCCCGGGTTTCAACACTCACAATTCAAGGGCAATGCACTATGGATCAACTGGTCAGGGATATTTGTTTACGGTTTTCAACCTCTCCTTTTGTAATTTGCAAACTACGTCAGACCTCTCTGACGCTCATCCTAGCTGCCCCCACATGGGCCAGACAACAATGTCTTACAATACTACTAGAACTAGCCTTAGTCCTCCCATCAAGTATTACCCAACAGGCAGGCCCTTCTCACTCAAATCAATGAGCAGTAAGGCACCCAAACCCCAGATCTCTCAATCTTGCAATCTGCCTCCTGAGGTCCTAGAATTTGGATATCTAAATGTATGTCAAGAATGTATGGATATCCTAAAAGAAGCAAGAAGGCCCACAACACATGCCTGCTATGCCACAAAATGAAAACGCTTTGTTCACTATTGCCACTCAAAACATATTAACACATTAAATGCATCAGCTCAAAACATTCTTTGCTGCCTTTTTTAATTGAATTGAATTGAAATAACATTTGTATAGCGCATGGCTACCCGGAGGCATCCCAGCGCAGGTAGCAGCAGTAGTGGGGAGTTTCACCAGTTAGGGGAAAAGCAAAGTTTTTAACAATTTGCAAAAAGCTAGGTAGTTGGTTCCTACACGTAGGTGGGGAGGAAGGGAGTTCCAGAGCCTGGCCGCGTTAAGAGAATTGCCGACCCCTGCTTCTGGCTTTCCTAATCCTAGATGACAAGATTCATAGTCTTGGAGCGAAGGCTTCTGTTGGGCCAGGAGGACTGGATGGTGCTATGTTCCAGCTAGAGACTTGTGGATAATACACAGGGCTTTGAAATTGACTCTCCCGGGCTGGCAGCCAATGGAGTGATCTCAAGGCTGCATTGGCTGAATGATGTTTAGGAATGCCTAATAGAAGTCTCGCTGCCCAGTTTTGTATAGTCTGAAGTTTGGAGAGAGTAGCAGCAGGGGCACCCAGATAAAGGGCGTTTGCGTAGTCCAATCGGGACAGGATATGGGCCTGGACCATAATTTGTCTTGTCTGGAAAGGAAGGAGGGGAAGAACCTTCCGAATCATTTTCAGGATACCATAGCACGTGGCTGCCGTCTTCCGTGCTTGTACCTTAAATGTGAGGTCTTGGTCGATCCAAACACCCAGGTTTTTTAACTGGTTCTTGGGGGTGGGGGCTAAGCCGCGAGAGGTCGGCCAGATTGCATTTAGATCAATGGGAGAACGATTGCCCAGCATCATAACTTCGCTTTTTTCCCCAGTCAGTTACAGGAAGGACTCGTTCATCCAGTTGGCAATTTCTTCCAAGCATGGACACAGACTAGGAGGGGAGCTTTCGGCTCTATTAAGCCCATTCACAAGTTGCGTGTCATCTGCATAAGTGACTATGTGTACTCCAAAAGGTGATGCCACCTCTGCTAGGGAACAAGTGTAAACGTTAAATAAGGTGGGACTCAGGGAAGATCCCTGAGGTACTCCACAACAGAGGGGCATCTGCTTAAAGTTCACCTCATTGTCAAAGACCTGGAAGGATCTATTACTCAGGAAAGACTGCAACCATGACAGAGCAGTTCCGGTAACACCCAGTTTTCTGAGTCTGTGGACCAGGATGCAATGGTTTACTGTGTCAGAGGCCGCTCTGAGGTGAAGAAGGACCACAGCGGTGCCTCCAGAGTCCACTATCTTTCTTGACTCTTCCACTACTGAGAGCAAAGCTGTTTCTGTTCCCTGGAGGGGACGAAAACCTGTCTGGGACCGATGGAGAAGTTTGTGAGTCTCTAGGAATGAGGATAATATTGAGTTGAAATATTTTTCACCAATTTGGCTGGCCCCTGGAAGCAGAGATATGGGGAGATAGTTCCCCAAGTTAGAAGGATCAAGGCTAGTTTTTTAAATAAAGTCTCTTTACCATAGCTTCCTTCCATAGGGGAGGGACCACTCCAGAAGAGAGTGAGATGTTAATCAGTTCTAAGATAACAGGGGAAGCAACACCTGCCACCTGCCTCAGTATCTTTAGAGGGGCAGGATCTTTGGGTGATCCACTTTTTACCTGAGTCTGAAGGCTTTCTAACACAGGCATTTCCATCACCGGAATAGTGTTCAGAGAGGGCTGATTACTACAGGTGTGGAGGGACAATGTGCAGTCTTTAATAGGCGGGAAATGTGGTAAAAATAGTTTCAATTTTATTGGAGAAGAACTCCGCTAAGTTGTTACACCGTGCACCTGAGGTATCAGGGATAACTGGTGGAGGGGAAACTATGGAGAGAGTTTTGGCAATACAAAAAATCTCACGGGCGGAGTTAGTTGCTGATAAGATTTTATTTTCGTAGTAGGCTGCCTGGGCAACTCTGATTTCGGCTTTGTATAAATTAATGGTTTCTCTACATTTAAGTTTCCTGTCAATCGAGAAGTTTTTCCTTCAATCTCTCAGCTTTTTGCAAGTTTGTTTTAGGCCCAGAAGTTTGGCTGAGTACCATGGCTTCCGGTTACTTCCTATTTTCGATTGAATCCTTTTTAAAGGAATGAGCTCATCTAGTGATTTTTTAAGCCAGTTGTTGAAGTTATCATTGGCCATAACAGCATCCGAAGAAGACATCGGTCTGGTTTCTTCTAGTATTGTGGTCCAGTGTTCAATTGACAATTTAGGCCAGGGACGTACTTTTGAGTAGATGGGTGTCGTGTGTGGGACAGTGCCCAGGTAAAAGGTATAAGGAAGTGATCTGACCATGGGACAGAGGTAGGTGTCTCGCCCTTTAGGTCCTCCGTATTTGAGAAGATGTGATCTAATAGAGGCCCCTTTATGTGGATGGGCTCGCTGACTTTTTGTATTTGTTGAAAGGCTGCTACATCCTCAGTAAGTTTGGTTGCTGACATCTGTAGAGGTTCATCACAGTGGAGGTTGAAGTCCCCCAATAGAGTGAAATAGGCCGATGTGCTAGCCAGATTTGCTGCTAGGTCGGGTAAAGAGTTACAAAATTCCACTGAGGGACCCGGGGGCCGATAGATTAATATACCCAAGAAAGTGAGAGCTGGAGAAAATTCAGTGGAGAAGACAGCGTTCTCACAGTCTGGCACAGGGCTGCCAGTCATTCGACAGGTTAAACTGTGTTGACAGATAATAGCTATCCCGCCCCCTTTCCCTGTGGGCCGGTCTAACCTCTGTATGGACTAGCCAAGGGGGAGAGCCTGAACGAGGTCAGGCACAGAGCTAGGAGTAAGCCATGTTTCTGTGAGAAACAGTACCTCTGGCATCTCTTCTTCAAGTCGGATGGAGATTTCTGCCGTATGTTTGGGCAGTGATCTGCAGTTTAGTAGGAACATTTTATACTTCTAGGTTTAATAGAATAAGAGTGAGAGTCTATTGTCAGATGGAATCTGCAGTGGGAACATTCGAGAGGGTCGCTAGCGGGTGAGAGGAAGTGTTTACATATATTTCTTATCGGGCCTGCTAGGCTGCGTAATTTTTCTGCCTCATACTGCATCCAATGAGATGGGCGAGAAGCAGGGGTTATGGCCACTGGCCGGACGTGGACGGGCACAGATGGGCTTGCCTTAGGCAAGCATTTGGTCAGGCATCCAAATTAAGAGGATTATGCCCCGGAAGTGAGGGAAGGTAGGGGAGGAGCCACGTCCCTCCGCTTTAGTCAGCTGTGGCGTACCGGGGACCGGCTGTGCAAAGAAGCAAAGTGCAAGGTAAGCTAAAGCTGTCAGTTATACCCCCAGGTTAAAAATAATCCCCCAAATTAAAAGCGGTATGGTTATACAAGTAATTAAAAACAGCAATGCTTTCACCAGAGCTGGCAATCCTGCAGGTACGCGCTGCCACTACAAGCGCATGTTCTGTCAGGCCCCTGATTAAGGCGGCTCCGCGACCGGTCCCACGACCTCCCAATGGACCAGGACCTTGAACGGTGGTGAGCCGCCTCCCTGCAACTTTCAGGACCGCTCCTGCAAAGTTTTTGAAGCCATGGTCCACTCGGAGTCGTGTTCGCGTCCCAAGCAGTAGCAACACTCACGGTACGGGTCCATCACCAACATCGGGCGGGGACAAACCGCGCAAGACTTAAAGCCGGGCCTCCCTATACACCAGGAGTCAAAGACTCAAAAAACAGAGACAAAAGTCCCAAAAATATTTCAGTCAAAAAGTGACTGGGGGTACCGCTCTCTCTGGATCTGCTCTTGTTGGCACGGAAAAAGAAAGAACTGATGTCAGCGTGCGTGGGCGCGTCCAAGTAGCTCCAGCGACGTAATCTCTGCGACTACGATCCCAGTGACATACGCGGAGCTGCACGATGACGCCCACCGATGTGCAGGGGTACTGCTGATGAAAACTTTCCGGATCCAGTCTGATGCCTAGGGGTAATTCTAAGGCAAAGAATCTGTCACTAATGTGTTTCTTTCAGATCTACATTTCTACCAAAAGTAGTCTCACAATTTCACATGAGTCAATCCATAGACCTGCCTGTGTTTTTTCCTCAACCAGACTCTGTGGCGGAAAGACCATTACACACATTGGATGTTCAATGGGCACTAATGTACTACATTGATAGAACACAATTGTTTTGCAAAACTCAACAACTATATTTGTAGCATTCTCAAAACCACATAAGAGTAAAGCAATTTCCAAAATCAGGTATCTCACATTGGATAGTCAAATGTATCCAAATGTGCTATCCTAAAGCCAAGCAAGCTCTCCCTATCCTGCCAAAAGCTCACTCTACGTGTAAAAAGCAGCCTCTAAGGCATTTTGAGGGAATATACCAATAGCTGACATATGCAAAGCAGCTACACCACACACATTTACAACACATTAATGTGTAGATGTCATGGCATGACAAAATGCCAATGCCGGCCAAACGGTACTACGCACGTTATTTCCAAAAAATACATCCAGCACAGGTTAGCCACAGCTTAGGAGAACTGCTTTTTAGGTTATGCTAAGCATGCATTTCTCCAGCCTCAGATGCCATCAAACTGTAATTGTTACCCTCTAAGCATCTGTTTGTGGCATGTAGTGCTGTAGATGCACATGCATCCACCCTCCTCCCCGGTCACCTGTGTTGGTTGCATTTCATCACATTATACATTACATTATTTTTGCATGGTCATCTGCATAGGATACATCATCATTACGATTCAACTTCCCCCGCCAAGTGGAAAAAATCTAACAGTGTAGTGGAGGGCCACGCTCATTGCAAGCAAGAGAAGGAGTCACTACACCTTGTGAATCGAAAGACTTCTTTAAAGAAAAATAACTTTCGTACTTCTGAGCCCAACACTAGATGGCAGATATATGCTAAACATGTGAATCTACAGCACTACATGCCACAAACAGATGCTTACAGGTTAAATAACATTTACCATATCTATTTTAGCACCCTGGAACAGCACCGTTGTGCGTCAGGATTGAGGGACCCTATCATGCTAACCACTTCCGATAGCCACACATAGTGCACGGAACGCGCATTTACCTCCAGCAAGAAGATAATTATACTCCGATTTGCTTCCTAACAAGTTTATTTATTCGGATGCTGTTATTATCCAACGCATTTTGGCATATTCCACGCCTTGCTCGCGGGTAGGACTGGTTTGTTCCCTGCATACATTTTGTATCCTTTTTGCTCCTGCATTTCTAGCATCTCCCTGCATGTGGAAGCAGTGCTGGCTCATGCAGGAGGTGGGGAGCCGGCTGGGACCCCATGGCCCTTGAGGCTCTCCCCGTGGTCCCCATCATAGCAGATTGGGTGCCCACCTTTTCCCATGTTGCTGGACAGCTTTCCAAAAGGCCCTCAAGCATTTTTCCAGACAATTTTGGTGATGCGTTATTGATGCAGATAAATTCGAGGACATGCCCACTAAACAAAGCACTCACTTCTTTTAGTTAAGCGGAAGTACCCCTGTTTGGTGGAGATTTCACCTCTTTGTGGTCTCAGTATCTTCTCTTGACAAGGATTCATGTTATCTCAGATTTGTGGTTGAAGACACGAAGAACAATCACACTGCTGAAATTACATGCACATCTCATAGTCCTATACGCAACTGTAATGTAGAATATGCACAGATATTAGTCCTATGAGGTAGCACTTACTAATCAACCAAATGAAAGTACTCCATTTGTGTAGACTTTTTGTGGCAAAACTGAGGACTTTTCGTGGAAAAAAGAGGTTCAGTTCTGGCCCTCGTGCTGATTTCAAAGAAATTAAACCTCAACGGGAAGCACTTACAAATATAAACATAGCAGGTGCCCCAGGTGAAACTCCACTTCAGTAAAGCAGAAGCGATCTGAACTTCTTGGGCTTGGCGAAGGCAAAGCAAGTGCATTTCCTGTTATATTTCACGTTGGAAAACGATATGAAGTCCTTAATGAAAGTGAATTCATTGTTTAACCATTGGAGTTCAATCTGATGTGTAGTGACTGTGATGTATGTTTTCTTTCTTGTTGTCTCCTTTTGAATACTCTAAGGATGCAAATGTTCAAAATGCATAACACAACTCAAAGACATACACAGGCACTCATTCACCCACACAGGCACTCAGACACCACTCACCAACCTATAGAGCCATTCAAACACCCACTGTCAAAAGTTTGAGTTACCTTTGGGAAATATATATATTTTTAAAACCTCTGAAATTTAATAGAAAAAAAGAAAGGTTGCAGGGGCGTTACAATCCGAAATAACATTAAAAAATGTTTTACTGAAAAAGCCAAAAGTTTGAGATACCATAGAAATTCAGCAGTTTTAGTTACCTGAGCTATCTATAACTTATGCCTCATCAATGCACTGCTTATGGCCTCATATATTACATTACTCGTGACGTGGTCAGTGACATCACTCATGACATCATCCACAGACTCACACCCATACAACCTCTCATGCACCCAGTCACAGACCCATAAAATGACTGATACACACCCACCCACTCATACAGCTACTCACACACTCACTCAGACCCTTACAGCCACTCACACCTACTCAGACCCATATAGCCACTCCCAAACATATACAGCTACTCACATACTGACTCACAACCACTAACTGACCCATACAGCCACTCACTCAGTCACTCACCCATACAGCTACTAACAGGGTTAATCTCTCACCAAAATAGTCCCTCTTGCATCCATTGACTTACATACCCATTCATACATTGATACAAGCACTCACACCCACTCACTCACCTATACAGCTACTCACACATACCTACTGGGCAAACAGCCACTCACATTCACTCACTTACCCATACACCCACTCAAACAGCAACTCACTTACCCATACACCCACTTACAAAGTCACCCAGACAGCCATTCACACAGCCACTCAGTCACCCATACAGCCACTCATACACACACCCACCCACCCACCCATAGAGGCACTCACACAGCCACCTAGTTGCTAATAAGGCCACTCACACAAACATATATTCCTATCCATACAGCCACTCACACAACCACTCATCCACCCATACAGCCACTCACACACCCACTTATTCATCCACACAGCTCCTCACACACCCACTTATTAACCCATACAGCCACTCACACCCACACCCATACAACCACTCAGGCACCCACTCCGATAGTCATTCCCAGCTCCACTTAGATGAAATATATTAGCAGTATCACTCAGTAGTGCAAAAAGAATAGTTATTTAACTTATGCATTAGCTTTGTATATATCTTTAAGTCTCAGAACTGTATACAAAACACACTCATCAGTGATGTCACTCACCATTTCATGAATGATGTAATATGTGAGGCCATAAGCAGTGCATTGTGGGGGTGTAAGTTATAGTTGGCTCAGGTAACGAGAACTGCTAAATGTTGATGGATTTTTGTGCAAGTGAAATTCTAGCCTAAGAATAAGGTCCCTGTAACCTTTGGTTTTTTCCAGTGCATTTCGGAGGGTATTTTAAATTCCATTACCTAATTAGAACATCCCTGTAACCTTTGGGTTTTTTTGGTGAAAAAATATATATACATATATATATATATATATATATATATAATGTTGGTGTGTGTATGTGTGTATATATTCACTGAAAAAAACATAGGTTTCAGGGATGTTATAGTTAGTTGGACATTTCACTCTTACAAAACGATAAAAATTCCCCTGTTATAGTTAGTTGAGCTAAGTATAACTCGTGCCCCCACAATGCACTGCTGATGACGTCACGTGTGCGGAGCCTGCGATGCGTTTGTGTGGTGCGGACAGAGCGCACTGCAGCAATGTCTTTTCCTGCAGGACTACCTCATCTACAATACCGACTCGATCTGAATTATGAACACTGCTGTCTGCAATGTTAATTGAAGGCAGTACTCACACAGACATCCATGAATACTTTTTCTCACTTCCTCTTCATAAAATACAACAACATAAATTATAGAAAACTCTGCTACAAATAAATCAAAACAATTCGAATTGTGAGTTCTGCTGTTCACAATGTAGACTATTCAGTGTTCCTTTGCACTTGCAAGATAAATTTGGTCATGGAAGTTAACCTATTAGTCATCTAAAAAAATGTCTTCAAGCAAGTATACTAAAAGGATATTGTGTATATTTCAAAAGTCGTTCTAGTTCCTTGACTACTGGATTCTGTAATTAAACAATTACCACTCGATCGGAATAGCGAACACTTCTGTCTGCAGTGTAGGCCAGAGAGAGCGGTCAGCAAGGGCCCACAGCTACGTAACGTGCAATTGATCTGCCCAGTTTGTCATAAGCGAAGCAACAATAAGTGTGTGTGGAGCCTGTAATGATACGTATGCATGGTGTGAACAGAGTGCACTGCATCCCTGTCTTTTCCTACAGGACTACCTCCGCTACAATACCAACTCGATCTGAATTATGAACACTGCTGTTAATTGAAGGCAGCTAACTAGCTTTGGGGGCATATTGAAAAGCACCGGACCTATCTTGCCCTTTTCAGTCCCGGGGGGACTACAACAAACGCACACACCAGCGCGTGTGCACAGGAACCACATCTCCCAGCAGCCCCAGTAGTCTCGGACTCCAGCGTCACCGCGGCAGCGCCAGGAGGCGCCTTAAGACCACGCCAGGGCTCCCACGGCGCGGGACGCCTACTAACCAGCTTTGGGGGCATATTGGAAAGCACCGGACCTATCTTGCCCTTATCAGTCCCGGGGGACTGCAACGAACGCACACACCAGCAGCCCCAGTAGTCGCGGACTCCAGCGTCACCGCGGCAGCGCCAGGAGGCGCCTTAAGACCGCGCCAGGGCTCCCGCGGGGTGCGGGCAAAGCCCGGGCCAAGGGCGGGCTGTCCTTGCCCGTCATAGCCCGAAGAGGCTGGGCTGGGCCACGTTATTTGCATTATATCATTTGGACATTATGGGACAGCTATCACGAAGGTACTGTGTACTTGAGCAAATCTCGTGGCTCGAATGGTATTATTTACTTTTTTTTCTTCTTTTAATATAACTTTTTATTGGATTAGGAGATCTGGTCAAATGTTTATCTTGCATATAGTCACCTTAGAAACCAGCCTGCCAAGTTCTTTTTGTGCTGTGTAGTTTGGGGTGTACTTAATAAGTGCGATGTTCTGTCTCTAGATACTGTGTCATCTTTGCTTTAATCTAGTATTTTTTTTGTTTTTTTCCTCCGCTGGGACCATATACATTCCTGTATCTATACACCCTGGTAAGGAGCTCATTGTGTCCATACTATAGCAATGAGCAAGACGAAAGCAAACTTAGGAAACAGGGTGGTGGGAACATTAGATGCTTTCATCACCAGGGCAAACACGGTCCTTACAAATGAAACACAGGAAACAGAATGAAGGTTATCTTTGGATTTGCAATGCTCAATAGAAAGGCTCTCCTTAACCCCCGCATTGCCTAACACCTCGGCATTACTATCGAGGAGGATCCCACAGACACTTTATCTCTACCTCAGTCATCTTTAAATGTGGATCCCATCGTACCTATTGAACCAATGGTAGTGATAACAAAAATGACCACGAGGGGGAATCAGTCTAAACCCAAATCTGTAAGAGAGAATATTCCGAATAGCAAGGGCCAAAGGTGAACTAAGAAAATTGGGGCACAGGGATCTATAGAAGGTACCCGTCCACAAGATTATATGCCGGATACTGATGAGGCAGACCCTATTTTATCTAGGTCCCAGATGTTGCCGGATGGACTATCTATGGGACAGGCGGACACGTCCCATTGGACGAAATTAGAATTAATGTTATCAAAATGATTGGATCCAATCCACAAGAAACTTAGTAATATTGAAGATAGGCTAACACAACTGGAAGTTACAGTTGGGCGTTATATTAACCCTAGCTCAGATACAATAATCACCAGTGAGCCAGCAATAACAGTGAATGGTATCGCTAGGGACCAAAATGAGAAACAAAAGGGAGAGTTAACCGTAAGGTCTAGGGAAGCTAAAGGGGCTCCAGTCCAACCTGTAAGCATTGTTAGCTCATCCGCCGAATGCAGCACATCTCTGGATGTAACTGACACTAGAAAGCATCCTAGTAGCAATGACAATCCCATGAGAAGTAGAGAGGGGTTTGATAGCGAGCACCACCTCCAGGAACCACAGATAGTTGATCTACCCCAAGAATCTTCCCAGTGTACAGTAATATTAGGGAATGTTCCCCAAATTAAGGAACAGGCTAAAGAGAATTATGATCAACTGAAGAATAAACGTATTTCTAACAACCTTTATCGGGGCCAGGATGTCTTTAGGCATATAATAATGGCTCGTAGGGTTAAATGAATTGGTAATCGAACAAAAATGTGCAATGGTGACTGTATTATTGTTAATTTTAATAACCCCCAGACGGCGGAAAAAATTCTGACTGAGTCACAAAACCGTCCTCTGAGAAATGGCTCCAATATTAAAATCTTACCTCTGGGCTACTTTTATGCACAACATTCGAGTAGGAATCAACAGCATTTTCCCCGACTCTATCCCAGTACGGGAGAGGATAGATTCCACCAGCCATTAGAACTGGGTAATAGATTCTCTCCCTTATCTGGGCTCGAAAACTGCGATTGACTACGAGTGCAGGTCGAAAGGAGTTTAGATACAGTGAACCCTCCCGTAACTTTAAATACGCCATTGCCCAGTGTCGCACAGACGACCCCCATCAATAATTTTTTTATCATGGAATATCTCGGGGCTCGCCAATAAATGTAACGACCCTATCTGGCTAGCCTTTGTGAAACAGTTTAGGATAATTAGCCTACAGGAAACATGGGCGACCAATTGTAATTTCCATCTAGATGGATATAAAGCTTACTTTGTCCCGGCTATCCCCTCGGCAAGTGGCAGGCCAAGGGGGGGGGACTGGTAACATACATCTCTGTAGGCATTAAGTGCCAGGTCAGGATGATTTCCCATTCACACCCAGGCATTCTGGCATTAACTCTAAGCAGGGGGCGAATATGGTGGGGTTTCTTAAATTTTTATAATTCCCCAGCTATCTCTTCTGATGAGAGTAACATTAATGTCCTGGCCGATTATATAAGAGAACATATGGGCAATAATCTTGACAGTATAATAATCGCAGGAGATTTTAATATACATCCCTGTGGAAATCCTACTACCGCTAGCACTGCTGATTTAAGCTGCGCCCTAATATCAGGATTCCATTTCGAACATACGACCCAAGGGGAACATCTTAATAACATGCTGATTGAATATGATATGGGAGTTGCTATGTCCTTAATAAGTCCCCTGTCAAAATGTATTATACCAACATTTAAAGGGAGGGGAAGTGGAACCTTAATTGACTATATATTATTCTCAGCTTCCCTAGAATCGGCACTAAGTGGATTTACCATACGTGTCAATGAATATAGCGATCATAATTCTATATCAGTTCATATAGCTGGCCCCTTATTGGAAATTGCACTCAGTGACCCTGTAGTAGGTTCCCTGAGGACCACAGATGGTAAGCGCAGGTTAAGGTGGTCTCAAATCTCACCCAATATATTTTATAACAAGGTGAAGAACCATTGTTTGGGGGAAATAGCCACCTGCATAACAGAAGGAGTTGATTCTGGTAGTATCCTAGCGGCTTTCGCTGTTATGATTACAAAAATTGGGGAAATGCTGACAACAAAGGCAGGAAATAGAGCCAATCAGGGACGAGGTGGTTCGACACTAATTGCACTAAAGCAGCCAAACATCTGAGAGTAGCGCTGACAACTAACCCAAGAAATCAATTAGAGGTACGCTCCTGTAGAAATGATTACAAGCTGACCCTTGCTAATCGTAGGGATATTATTTAAGATGAAGCCTGGAAGGAGCTGATAGACTCTAGCACACTAAAAAACATCTCAATGTTTTGGCAAGCTGTAAACGGGCCTTTGTTTCAATCAGACGGAGGGGATGGTTTGATGGCACATATAAGTGAAGGGGATTGGGTTCTTTACTTTAAAATAATGTTTGATAGCCCACTTATGCATACTAAGGGGACACATAGACATGATAATGATCCAGCTATTTTGTTTACCCAAAACGAGATTCTAGATGTTACAGGTTTAACTTCCAATAAGGCACCTGGGCCTGATGGGATTCCCCCTGATTTATTTAAATCTGATCCCAAGTTTTGGGCACCCATTTTAGAGTCTGTTTTTAATGCTGCTATCAAAGAGGGGGGCCCGGAATCTTGGGCATGTTCAACAATAGTGCCAGTATACAAGAAGGGTGATAGAAATAGCCCTTGTTACCGACCAATCTCCCTTATGGATTCGATAGTAAAGGTGGTGGGACGGTTTGTTTTAAAAAGACTAACTGACTGGACAGATAACAATGGGATCCTATCTGACTGTCAGTATGGGTTTCGCCCAGGGTGTTCGACCACCGCTCAGTGTCTTAACTTATATTTAATCCTTCCCGGTACAATTCACCTTGCCTTCACGGACCTGTCTTCTGCATTTGATTGTGTTAATAGAACTAAATTATGGCAGTCCATGGAGGCAAGGGGGGTTGATGTGGGACTTGTAAATTTCCTGAGAGATTTGCACTCATCGACGCGGGCTAATGTTAGGTACACTTAGGAGCTGGAGGTTACTCAGGACTTCCCTATTAACCCCTTCCAAGCTCATGACGAGCTCAGCTCGTCATGAGTTATGCCTGTCGTACGCTCATGACGAGCTGAGCTCGTCATGACCGCAGCTTTTTAAAAAAGTCAGCACACAGCGGGAAAACCCGCAGCGCGCATGGGTTTAAGAAAAGGGCACGTCAGGGCTGTATAATGGCACAGTTTTTATTTAACTTTTACATTAATGATTTAGAAAGCATCCTGGTGGCAACTAAAGCAGACTTCCCCTATATTGAGAAGTGGGGTATACCAGTGCTGCTCTATGCAGACGATGCTGTATTACTAGCAAGGACAGAACTTGGTCTGCAAATTCTATTAAATGCTTTTAAGGACTTTATGACAAAACTGGATTTAAACATAAATAGTTCCAAATCATATACAATGAGAATTGGGAAACGCTTTAAAAGGGCATTTCAGTATAGATCTGGTGGAGATATAATTCCCAGTACAAAGGTGTTTTCATACCTCGGAGTCCTTTTTGATGACCAGCTAAAATGGGACCCCTTGATCCAAAAAAAAAAAAAGGGGGATATGGACCGGGCAAATGCGCCAATCTTTAACTTTGCTTCAAAGGTGGGAAAAAACCCATAGGAGCCATGCTACAGGTCTATAGAGCCAAAAGTATAGCAATAGCAAGCTATGGTAGCGAGCTCTGGGGCCGAGGCTCTATTAAGTCATTACAGATTGAAGAAAATAAGTTCCTAAAAAGACTACTATGTGTCCCCCAGGGTACTCCAAACCTAGTAGTTCATGAGGAATTGGGGGTCCCTTACCTGTGTGACCTTGTGACAATGCGCCCCCTGATCTTTTGGCTGCAATGCTGGCTCAATCCGGATATCCCCCTTACTCATGCAATACTTAAAGATTGCATGTCGCTTGACAATAAGGCCCGAATTTCGTGGTTCAGCTACTTAAAAAAGAGTTTTGATCAACTGGGAAGGGGTATTTTATTTACCAACCCAGAATACATTTTGAAGAAGGATATTGTATTAATTAAGACTGCATTCCTGACCCAGAAAAGACTAGATAGGGAGGCTGCGGAGTCTATGAAACCATGTGTCTGGGCCTATCTCCCCCTTATCACGTCACTTTCTGTAGAACCCTATCTTTTGGGGATACTCACCTCACATGAAATGTTTTTATTAACGAGGCTACGGATGAACACCTTCCATCTTTTGCTGGCTAGACCAAATGTGACATCCAGAGGCCAGGTGCTAACACCTTGTAGTTGTGATGGAAATTCCCCACAGGATCTGTTACATTTTATGTTTTTCTGCCCATTATATTCTGATCCTAGAAAACTCTTTTTGGTACCAATTTTAAAGAAAATGAATGTTAAACAAGTTAGACCTGCACTGATTATTGCCCTTTGATTGTATATATTTTATTGTTGGCTTTTTAAAGTCTACTGTGAAATCAAGATATTTTATGGATATTTAATGTATTTAATTGACTCGCTCTCCTTTTTTACTGCAACCATAATATTAGTCAGATATACCTTCCCACTGCTGAATATCTGTTATATGTATGCGTGTGACTTTTATGGATTTATAACCTAAATCCGAATAAAGATATTTTGAAGGCAGTACTCACACAAACATCCATGAATACTTTTTCTCACTTCCTCTTTACAAAATACAACATAAATTACAGAAAACTCTGAAATAAATAAATCAAAACCATTCGAATTGCGATTTCTGCTGCCCACAATCTAGACTATTCAGTGTTCCTTTACACTTGCAAGATAAATTTGGTCATTGAAGTAAACCTATAAGTCATCTAAAAAATGTCTTCAAGCAAGTATACTAAAAGGATATTGTGTATATTTCAAAAGACGTTCCAGTTAATTGACTACTGGATTCTGTAACTAAACAATTACCCCTCGATCTGAATTGCTAACACTTCTGTCTGCAGTGTAGGCCAGAGAGAGCGGTCAGCAAGAGCCCACAGCTACGTAACGTGGACATGAGCTGCCCAGTTTGTCATAAGCAAAGCAAAAAAAAGCGCTTGCTGATCCTGTAATGATGGTGCAGACAGAGTGCACTGCAGCAATGTATTTTCCTACAGAACTGCGTCATCTACACTAGCGACTCAATCTGAATTTCTGTGTGCTATCTGCAGTGTTAATTGAAGGCAGTACTCACACAGACAACAAGTAATACTTTTTCTCACTTCCTCTTCACAAAATACAAGATAGATTACAGAAAAGTCTGCAATAAATAAATCAAAACATTTCGAATTGCGATTTCTACTGTCCACAGTGTAGACTATACAGTGTTCCTTTAGACTTGCAAGATGATTTTTTATTTTATTAGATTTTATTACATCAATAAGTAAACCAGCCTTGATACATTTCCACACTACAAATGCCTTTCGGCAACCAGATTGCACTCTCTGAGTGTGTTACACAGCCGTAATGCCAACAACCCAGGCCAGGCAGGCAGCGACAGCCAGCAGGATCCTGTGAATGTACAACAATACGTTCAGCGTTATGTCTCTGGTAGCAACAAACAAAGATATGACCCACGCGTCCCGCAGACAGAGGGCACATGATACGCATAGAGCTTCCGTCTGGCAAACACCCTATACCTCTTGAGTAGTGTCAATAGGGTCCGTCCCACCTCCCTGTCTGCTTCCTCTGCCTCCCCCTCAATCGCCTCTATATTGTGAAGCCTATAGGCAATATATAATCCCCAAACATTCTTCGGCCGGCTCCTAGGCGGGAGCAGTTTGCTGTAATTTTCTGACTGTGTGCAGCAATACATCATGTTGCGTGACCATTGTCGTAGTGTTCGAACTGGACCCCTCATCCAACACACCGTGAGCCGTCGCTTGGCCATGAGTAGCCCCATATCCACCATCCTGAATTTCGCCTTGGGAAGTTTCTTGGTGTACCCCAGAAGCGCCATTGCAGGGTCAGGTGGAAGGTCTGTCTTCACAACTCTCCCCAGCTCTCTAGAAATATCCACCCAATACGAGTATATTCCCGGACATTGCCGAGCTAAATGCAAATAATCCGCAGTCTGCTCTGCACATCTCTCGCAAACCGCCTCTACCCGTAGGCCGTACCTGCAGATTCTCTGGGGTGTAATAGGTCCTAATAATGAACTTAAAGTGTACAAGCCTATGCCTGCCATGAAGCCAGATCTTTCTAGTGTTCGTACAGCAGTAGGCCCACATCGAGTCATCTAACTGTATCTGCAGGTCCCACTGCCATGCCAGCCTGGCCTTAGTGTATCTGTTTTCTCTATGCGCAGTGACTAGTTTGCATAAGACTGTGATCATCTTCCGGGGGACTTAGTTTTAATCACATGAGTCAGCTCATGCACTTCTGGGGTTTCTTCCATGCCATCTCCAAACATGTCACACAAGGCCCCCGTACCATGTGGAACTGGAATCTACTCAACATAGTGGTTTCGCTTCCAGCCGCCTCAACCTGCTCCCAGGTCCTCACTACTCTGTCTAGAAAGAGGTCCTCAGCTACCTCCACTGTCAGTTTGTGCAATGCCTGCAACACACCCTTTTCTCTACATGGCCCCAGCCATCGCCACCACTCTATCGGCATGACAGGTGAATATAATAATGCTCCAGCCTGCTGCTGCAACAGACTGTGCCAGGCATGCCGGGTGGAGTCCAGGATGCCAGTTCTGCGATCTGCAGGCTCAAATATCGTGGTTAGCTCCGCAAACAGTCTCTCCATCCGTAGAAATGGGATAGTCGCGTCACCATGTATCCAAGCATGAAGCTGAGCTCCCTGCGCTTCCCTATAATATAATTCTGGCGCACCAAGTCCCCCATATGATATGGTAATGTAAGGATATCCAACTGTACCCTCGCTTGCCTGCCTGCCCAAGCCAGTTTTATCATGGATTGCCGAAGTCTGTGGAAGGAGGAGCGTGGTAAGACTATAGGGATGTTCGTAAACAAAAATATTAGCCTGGGCAGTACCACCATTTCCATAATTGACATTCATCCCATCAATAATCGTCCACCTAGGTCAACACCACAATCCTGTACTTTGGGAATCCTATTCCCTAGGTTCCATGGTACTCACGCATCGCACAAGCCAAGGGCTCTGCCACCAAGGCATATAGCAGTGGGGACAGGGGACAACCCTGTCTAGTCCCCCTAGATATGGGAAAGAAGTCCGTGACCAAATCACCCTGGCGGACACGCGCTGTAAGCCTATAATGTAAAATCCCTATTAGATATAAAAAGACCGTCCCCAGTCCCATTCTCGTCAGAACCTGCCTCATAAACGCCCACTCCACAGAGTCAAAGGCTTTTTCCATATCCAGAAAAACAGCTATTGCTTTATTTTCCTGTCTCACGTGCTGCATGGTGCCAAACACCGTGCAAACTTTGTATGTTAGGTTTCTAGTCGGAATAAATCCCGCCTGCTCCGGAGCAACTAGAATATTATACATAAGGGCTCGTCTGGTGGCTAAAATGTTAGCGAATATCTTTGTATCCACATTAGGCAAAGAGAGAGGGTGGTACAAGCTGCACTCTTCGGGTGGTTTACCTGGTTTGGGGATGGCGACCAAAAGGGCCTCTCTCATCCGCAGCATAGTACCAGTGACACGCATATCGTCAAACAGGGCAGCAAGATGGGGGAGCAGCAAATTAATAAAGGTTTTGTAAAAGGAGACAGTTAGACCGTCTGTCCCCGGGGCGCTGCTGGCCTTCATCCCCGGTAATGCTTCTGTGATCTCATCCTTCTCTATCGGGTGCATCAGGAGCTCCCTATATGTGTTAGGGAGAAATGGTAGCTGTATATGTTCCAGGTAATCCGCTATTTGTTCGTCAGCCACCTCTGATCGGGACTTGTATAGGTCTGAGTAGAACTGTTTAAAGCGCTCTGTTATTTCCGTCTCCTCCGTCAGGTGTACCCCATCCGCAGACCTAATCACAGAGACCTGAGTCTTACTACGCCTTGCCTTCATCCGAGCTAGGGCCGAACCCGGCCTGTTCCCTTCCCCATAGGACCTAGCCGTAGCGACCTTGCCCATATGCTTCACCTCGCTATCTGCGGCCTCATGGTATTCCTCAAGCAACTCCTTAATCTCTGAGTTTATTGCCATTCCCTCCCCCCCCCGGCGACCTGCTGCTGCTCTAGGTCTTTCAGCCTGCATTCGAGGTCCGCTAACCTCTTCCGTATGGCCTTTAGCACACCATCGCAATGCCCCTAATATATAAATGAATGTTTCCCAAATGGTCTGGAAGTCGTCTACAGAGCCGAGATTAGTGTCAAAAAAGGTCTCTATGGCCTCCGCCATGTCCTTCTTAAACAGTGGGTTCAACAATGAGTAGGGGGGAAAACGCCACGTAAACGCTGGCAAGGTCTTTTTAAGCACGGCTAGAACTAACAACAATGGGGAATGATCAGAAAGTGTGCGGGGCAATATCACACACTGTCGGACCTGGTTAATTAACGCAGAGGTGGCCAGCCAGGAATCTAATTGCGTGTGTATATTATGATACGCTGAATAGTGTGTGAAACCTCCCTTGTTGCCGTTGCGCACATGCCACACATCGCATAAGTCCATACAGACCATAACACCGTCCAGCATTCTCGCAGTTGCCGCCGGCTCCCTAGAGGGGCCCGCCGATCTATCTAAATCCGGGTTGCGCACTAAATTGAGATCACCTCCCCACAGCTATCGTTATGTTAGCCAAATTCCTAAAGAAGTCCGGGTTATCACAGTTGGGGCCGTACACATTAACTAAGATCAAGTCCAGTCCCCGACCTTGACAGTTGGATATTACATACGGCCTTCTCCGTCTGCATGTAACTGCGTGTGTTTGAAAGGAGTTCTGGGATTGACCCAGGTCAGCTCTCCCCTAGCGTGGGAGGTGAACCCCGCCGAGTTAGTAGTCCCAAGCAGTCTTCTACAGCGCAGCATGGGGCTCAGTGGCGGGAGGTGCATTTCCTGTAAGATCTACATTTTGTCTATTTAAGTAGCTAAGCACTTTCCGGAGCTTAAGATGATCATTAAGCCCCCTCACATTCCAGGACACAGCTCGCAAACCGCCTACTGTGTCACCAGCCCCTTGTGTATTATGTGCCTTCATCTCCTGCGTCAACACTCATTGTGCGTTCAGGCTCGTAGCGCGCTCGTGTGTTGTGTATCATAGGCAAAAACAAAAAACAACCTCCAAATCTATACCCCATTAACAACATTCTCCCCCACAGCAAACCTCCCCCCAACTTGCTGCATGCTCTCCCAAAGAACACCCTCTCACCCCCACCCCCCTTCCTCCCTTTCAAATAGCAACAGCAGTGCCAGGCACTCGTGGGCGGAGGTAGCTCCGCGTGCCGAACTCCTTCAATTAACAACATCCACTTCTCCTAACCCTGACACACGTGCGTCAACAACAATTGTGTGTAGCATTCACCAATAAATATATACCACCGGCGAGTAAGTCGCCCTGGTCACTGCACGTTCTGTCCACTACCCACCCCCGGGAAAATATGGTGGACCCACCGGGCCCTGCCCCGCAGTGTCCACTCTTACAAAAACAGACCAAATCCACTCTCCGTGAATTCCAAGTAACACTGTTCCTCAGTTCCAACAAACGCAGCACAAAAGTGTCCTCCGGACTCCACAGTCTCACCGTTCACTCTGCTTGTGGTCCTGTCATACTTCAAACACCATCCCCCTGCCCCCACCCTTCCGCACAAAGACATCTTACTTCCCTTGTGACCATCATCTCTCTGCTTCAGACCTGATCATCGAGCGAGCCTCCCGCTGCCGCATCCAGTAGCCGTCTCTCTGGGCTCTCCGTCCGTTCCTTTGCCCAACTCTTGAGTGCTTGCTGGAATGCCTTGGTGTAAGTAAAGATGTGCGACCGCCCTTGTCTATTGACTCGGAGTTTCGCCGGGTACAGCATGGCATAGTCAACACCCAAGACTCGTAGCTGCTTCTTAAGCGGAACAAAGTGTCTGCGGGCCTCCTGAACTTGTGCGGTGAAGTCCGGGTACAGTGACAGCTCTGAGCCTTCATAACGCAAGACTTTCTTCTCCCTGGCCACACGGAGCGCTGCATCCCGGTCACGATAGTTAAGCAACTTCGCAATGATCGGCTGTGGGGGGGCACCCACCGCAGGTCTAGGGCCCAAGGACCTGTGCGCCCTCTCCACCACGAACATCATTGAGAAAACACCTTCTCCCAATAGTGACACCAACAGCCACTCCACAACTTGTTCCATATTCCCCGTGGAAGTTGTCTCCGGCAGACCAGTGATTCGAAGGTTGCACTGACGGGAACGCGTCTCCAAATCTTCCGTCTTGTCCTGTAAAATACGTAGCACCTTTCCAAGCTGTTTGTGAGCCACATCTAAAGAGGTATGCGCCTCCTCGACCTCAGTTAAACGTCTCTCGGACATATCCAGCCTTTCCGCATGTTTGTCGAGGTGGTCATCCATTCCGTCCATTCTGTATGTGAGGGCATCCATTTTAGTGCCCAGAGAGGAGATCCCACTCTGCAGGGATTTTTCCATTGACTTAAGGATGCTACGTATATCCACATCTGAGTCTTCTCTCACTGGAGGCAGCAACCTTGCTTCCTCACTAGTGGTGGCGTCGTGGGATTTAGATCGCTTCTGATCAAAGGCAAGTTTTGTCTGTCTTATCTCCTCTGCCAATTTCGATCATTATGCCGTCTCTGCTACCAAGGGGAGGATGGAGGCCTCTGTCGCTCCACACACTCCAGACCTCTGCGCCGCAACAGCGCCCAATATGTGCGCCGCCGCATCAGCCTCCATGGTGTGAGGGTCACGCTCCTGTAATCGCAAGGCCCACCGAAGACAATTCCAGACCACACCTTGCCCCTCCACTGCAATGTGGGACTCCTGGTGTCGTTACCCCTATTCTCCCTGTAGCACTTCTGACAGCACATGGGATGGCCTCTGTCTAGTACGTGCCTCCTGCCTAGATCATCATCTTCGCTCACAATGCAACCGTACAGTCCTCACCGCCTTTGGCTACACTGATTCAGCCCAGTCTCCAGGTAAAAGAGTCTCGCAGCCCAACTCCTGTCACACCTCCAAGTTATCTACCATGGGCACCTCCCGCTACCGGTCGCCACCGTGTGTACCCCTCTCTGCCAGTATCCAGGTACTCCCCCCGGGCCATTATGAGCTGCGGAAAACCTGATGCCAAGACGATGTGGGGAGAAGAGGCTCAGTGCAGTCTATGTCCGACAGAGGGGCAGCAGGTGGTAGAAGACTGACAGCTTGCAGATATACACCTTTTGCAGCCTAATGTCAAGCACTGACCCTGGGAAGCGCGCATGGAGATCTGACTGTCCAATCACCTTCTTTGCACTGATACTGGTATCCTCACTGGTGCAGCAACCACAGGAAGTAGGAGCGCAGTATGACACTGCCCACATGTATAGGCGGAGGCACCGAGATTCACCACATCTGCAGCCCCGGACCCTGGAATTCGGCACCTCTGTGCCTCTAAGTTCAACTAGTGACGCTCCTCAAATTCACCCGCGATGGTCACCATCCGCTACTGGTGGCTGCCACACACTCCTTACACTTCCTGCATCCAGTTACCCCCCGGGGCCGCTGCAGGCAACCGCCGTTCCTTTCTATCTGCTTCCCGGGCTCAGCTCTCTGCCCCGTACTTTACGCACTTTCGCCGTGCTCACCACCTCTCGCTGCAGCTCCAATTGCCTTCAGTCAGCCGGGTCCTCCAGGGTCACACCGCACCACACATGCAGGGTCCCAGGAAACAGAGACCACGTGCTTAGGGTCTACAGCGCGTCAATCCCCCACAGCAGATGCCACTAAATCTCGGGACTCACCGCTCGTCGAGCGACGTCGCTCGGTCTCCTCCCTCAATCCAGCCCCGGGGTCAGCGGCCTACCAGCCGTGCCTCAGCTTCTCGCTGTAACTTCAGCAGAGTTTGACGGATTCCCGTTTCAGACGGATCGGGTGCATCCGCTCGACTACCGACGACTCACACCAAGTAGGTGGTTAAAACGTCTCAAATGCACGAGGATAATTGCAGGATTGATGGTTGACGCAGCGGAGCTCAGGGCTCAAGCGGCCATCACAGTCGCGAGCTAGCTCCGCCCCCCTTGCAAGATGAATTTGATCATTGTAGTAAACCTTTGTCATCTAAAAAAAATTCTTCAAGCAAGTATACTAAAAAAATATTGTGTATATTTCAATAGACGTAGTTACTTGACTACTGGATTCTGTAATTAAACAATCACCACTCGATCTGAATTGCAAACACTTCTGTCTGCAGTGTAGGCCGGAGAGAGTGGTCAGCAAGGGCCCACAGCTACATAACGTGGACTTGAGCTGCCCAGTTTGTCATAGGCGAAGCAAAAAAATAAAAGCGTGTGCGGAGCCTGTAATAATACGTATGCATGGTGCAGACAGTGCACACTGGAGCAATGTCTTTTCCTACAGGACTGCGTTATCTACAATAGCGACTCGATCTGAATTGTGAACACTGCTGTCTTCAGTGTTAATTGAAGGCAGTACTCACACAGACAACCATTAATACTTTTTCTCACTTCCTCTTCACAAAATACAACATAAATTACAGAAAAGTCTGCAATAAATAAATCAGAACGTTTTGAATTGCGATTTCTGCTGTCCACAATGTAGACTATTCAGTGTTCCTTTAGACGTGCAAGATGAATTTGATCTTTGTAGTAAACCTATGTCATCTAAAAAAAATTCTTCAAGCAAGTATGCTAAAAAGATATTGTGTATATTTCAATAGACGTTGTAGTTACTTGACTACTGGATTCTGTAATTAAACAATCACCACTCGATCTGAATTGTGAGCCCTGCTGACCGCAGTGTAGGCCAGAGGCAGTATTCGTTAAAGCCTCACAGCCACGTACCGTTGAATTCGAAAGCATGGAGTTGGTTGCACCACATCGGAGGGGGTACACAGAAATCATCGCAGACTTTAATTCCTGACATCCTCAATCAGAATCAAGACCCCGTTTCACTGTTCAGACCTGCTGTACCGCGGTGTACTCCACCGATTGGTGTCAACCAAGCACAATAATCATGTGCAACAGTTAGCTACGCAAGCACAGAGTCTGATGCACCTCAACGGAGGGCCTCTATGAAAACCAAGCAGCAAGTCATATCGGACATCTTCAACTGTGGAATCAAGACACCGTCCCACTGTTGGGACCTAGACTTGGTTGCACCTGTTCAGAGGTGGTACACAGACATAATCACAGACTTTAACTTCTGACATCTTCAATCATAGAATCAAGACCCCGTTTCACTGTTTAGACCTGCTGTCCATGGTGTAGTCCAGCGACTACAGTCAACCAAGCCCAATAATCCTGTACAACAGTTAGCTACGGAAGTACAGATTCTGATGCACCTCAAAGGAAGGAGTTCTATGAAAACCAAGCAGCAGGTAATATTGGACATCGTCCATTGTGGGATCACAACACTGTTCCGCTGTTGGGACCTAGACTTGGTTGCACCTGGTTGAAGGGAGTACCTTCATCTCCACTCTCAGGTGCAGTTCTAACATCGTCCATTGTGGGATCAAGACACCGTTCCACTGTTGGGACCTAGAGTCGGTTGCACCTGGTTGGAGGGGGTACACAGAAATCATCACAGACTTTAACTTCTGACATCCTCAATCATAGAATCAAGCCCCCGTTTCACTGTTCGAACCTGCTGTACTGAGGTGTAGTCCAGCGAGTACCGTAAACCAAGCCCAATAATCCTGTACAGCAGTTAGCTATGGAAGCACAGAGTCTAATGCACCTAAACGGAGGGAGTTCTGTGTGAACCAAGCAACAGGTAATATCGGACATCGTTCATTGTGGTATCAAGACACAGTTCCACTGTTGGGACCTAGAGTTGGTTGCACCTGGTCGAAGAGAGTACCTTCATCTCCACTCTCAGATGCAGTTCTAACATCGTCCATTGTGGGATCAAGACACCGTCCCACTGTTGGTACCTGTTCGACTACTGTGTTAATAGAATACAGACCACTTCTCGCTGCTGGGCCTCAGGCTGGGCGCTCTGTGCCTGTGTCGCGGTAGTCAGCATTGATCTCAGGAGCCTTCCGAGCTCGCAGACCTCCGCCCAGGAGCTTCCGCCGGCACGTGGTGGCCCTCTTTCACATATGGTGGTGTCGAAAGGTGAACTGTGCGGCATATATGCGTCGCAGCGTCCATGGCGGTTTCTGAGTACCAGCACGCTGAGAGCATCATTCACGCAGCCACCTTCGCTCACGTGGGCAACCTGATGGCAGTGTAAGCTGCGCAGACGTGGCAGACATGTTCGCCATTCCGTAAGAGAACCACACCCTGAGAAACGTGTCTTTTATTCATAGCCCTACGTTAGCCTTTCGTACGCCGAGCCAGCCCACTATGCTAAAGATTTGGGGGGGAAGGGGCAAGTACGCGCTACGTTTCCATAATCTTCCCTACGGACTGTACTATCATGGTAGTGTCCACTGTCCACTTCATTCAATACACCATCAGTGTATGTTGACATGTACATGTCTGTGCTCTGCATACTCAAGTCTGTCCGGCACATTCCCTCAACACCTTGCAATGTTATGTTATGTTATGTTAAGTATGCTTGTAAAGCGCATGGCTGCCCAGCAACGGGGCGTCCCAGCGCTAACGGACCGCAAGTCGGAGGGCAGGCGAGGGGGTGGCTACTGGACGCAGCCTAAGTATCGACCTCCTCAATGGAGGCAAACAACCAGGTTTTGATGTATTTCCGGAAGTGCCAATGATTTTGAATGGCGCGTGCCTCCAAAGGGATGGAATTCCACAGGGGACAAGGGACCTGAAAGATCGGCCCCCATCCTACTCTTACATACTCTGATGGTGCGGGCAAGATGAAGATCATCAGAGCGTAAGGCCCGGGTAGGGACGTAGGAGGTACAGAGATCCTGCAGTATACGAGGGCCAAGACCGTGAAGACTTTTGTGGGTGAGACAAAGGATCTTGAAATCAATCCTTTGTTTCACTGGCAGCCAGTGGAGTCGGCGAAGCAGGTGAGAGCTATGGCAGTGCTTGGGTAGGGCAAAGAGGATACGGGCCGCCGCGTTCTGAGCCCGCTGGAGTCTCTTGATTACTGCCTTCTTAGCACCCAATAAAAGACCGTTGCAGTAGTCTAGGTGGGAGAGAACCAGGGACTGAACAATAACTTGGTGAGTGGGCGGCTCAAAAACGCCTAAGATGGGCTTAATACAGCGTAAGCGGCCAAAGCAGGTTCCTGCAACTTTTTTGGCGTGAGATTCAAAGGACAAAGAGTTGTCCATTAGGACTCCTAGGTTTTTAACAGTCTCTTTCGGAGTAGGGGGGGGCCCATCGCAGGGTCCACCAGCGATGGTCCCACTTCTGTATGTTGCCTCCCAGCCAGAGCACCTCCGTTTTGGAGGAGTTAAGCTGAAGAAAATTATCCGACATCCAGTTGGAGATGGACAGAACATCTTCTTGGAATTTAGCATGGTCAGGAATGGTGCCCTTAGGGAACGTAAAGATAAGTTGCGTATTATCCGCGTAGGAAATCATGTTGATCCTACGCTTCCTTGCCAGTATGGCCAATGGGCAGACGTACACGTTAAACAACGTGGGGCTGAGCGCCGAGCCCTGAGGGATGCCGCACTCAAGAGGGAACCTGCTGGAAGAGTACGGGGGCATGGATCTGGAAGGAACGGTCAGATAGAAATGACATGAACCAAGCCAGGGCCCCCTCTTCGACCCCGATCTCCCAGAGGTGCTTAAGCAGTATCTCATGGGAGACCGTGTTGAACGCTGCGCTCAGATCCAGCAGGATCAGGGCGGAGGTGTTACCAAGATCCTGAGAGGCCCTCAGTTGTTCTGAGACGGCCACAAGAGCTGACTCCGTGCTATGTCTAGCCCGGAAGCCATTTTGTGGCTCGTCCAAAATACCATTTCTTTCCAGGTAGTTAGTCAGGGTAGCATTCACATGCTCTTCCATCACCTTTGCCAGATACGGTAAAAGGGAGATGGGTCGGGAGGGATCAAGGGAGGGCTTCTTCAGCAGGGGGACGACTTTGGCGTGTTTCCAGGACCTAGGGATAATGGAGGATCCCAATGATCTATTAATCAGTGCACGTCCTTCGTGCAGGATGGAGTCCTTGCAGAGTCTAAAAATATCAGGTTTGACTGGATCATCAGGAGATCCGGACTTCCCCTTGATGGCAAGGAGACCCAGATCTTTATGTGAAATAAGGGGAAGAGTTTGGAGAGGGGTTGGGAAATCGGGTCGGTATAGAGTAGCGCTAGGGGTGGGGGGTGGCTTCCTGGCTTCCAACGAGGAGTAAATCACCTGTATTTTATTAGTAAAGAAGAGGGCCAGATCTTCGCATTGTGAGTTGGATCAAATAAGATTACTAGTGCCCACAGGGGGTTTAGTCATGTCTTTTATTAGTACAAAAGTGGTTTTAGAGGGATTTTGACTGGAGTGAATCAGGTCAGTGTAGAACGCTGCCTTGGTTTTCCTGATAAGTTTGTGGTATGCTTTGGTAGCTGACCTATAGCTATTTTTTGCAGAGGAATCATAGGAGCGCCTCCAGATGCGTTCAAGAACCTTACAATGCTTTTTTTCAGATGCTAGGGTCTCGGTATACCAGGGGTGAGATTGCACACGTTTAGGCCGAGACACTTTATTGGGTATCTGGAGGTCCAGGGAACTGTTGACCCAGCCCCTGAAGGCATTATCTGCGTCCTCCAAATTATGTGGCCAGGCCGGACGGGAGGTTTTAAGATGGACTTCTAAGCTGGGGACGTCCAGTTTGTGCCACTGGCATCTCCAAAGGGGGGAGGAGGGGCGCTGGCGAGCCACAGCCGTGACCCGAATGCAAATATAGATCAGAAAATGGTCAGTCCAGACGAGAGGGAGGGGGCAAACACTCTGATTCCCTCAAGGTTAGAGAATACCGGGTCGAGTAAGTGGCCTGCTAAGTGAGACGGGCCTTCTACCAGCTCGGAGAGTTGACAGGCCTCCAGATCTCCAAGAAAGTTAGTGATGCCCCGGGAGTCAAGTCGCTCTAGATGAAGATTAAGGTCACCCAGTATACTAACGTTAGAAGCCTGCAGGGCCAAGGGGAAGATAATCTGGGGCAAAACTTCCTGGATGGCTCGAGACGAACCAGGGGGGCGGTAAATAAGGAGCCCCATAAAAGTGAAATTGTCTGAAATCCTAATTTTAAACTGCGTGCATTCACAGTCAGGTACTGTCCCTGGGGAAAGGGTGCAAGGAAAAGACTTGGCTATCACCGCAAGCCCACCTCCCCTACCATAGGGCCTATTTTGGGTATACATAGAGTAGCCCGATGGGAGGGCTAAGGCCGGGATAGCAGTCGCGTCAGCCATGTCTCCGTAAGGAAGAGTAATTCAGGTGACTTCTTCTGAAGCAACTCAAAAACATCCTCATGGTGCCTCACCAGGGACCTACAGTTCAGACTAAGTACATTAAGGTTCACGGGGTTAAGTGACTCCGGGGTTAAAGAGTCAGCCCCAGTAGCCTTGAACCCGCATTTTATGCACCTAGTACCTGGGGTGTCAACATGCCAGCAATGGTCCGCGCAGGGGGCCAGAGGTTGGAAGGCAAGTAGCTCCTCATGGGAATACTGGAGCAAACAGGCCGTCCGACACCCCGGGAGTCTGGCGTCGGACTGGCGCGGACGGGCGCAGACGGGCTTGCCTTGGGTGCGCCGCCACGCGCATCCGTTGCGCGGAAGTGTAGGCAGGGCGGCTATAAGGGCTCAGGACCCGCCCCTGCCGGAAATGCATCACCCTCAAGGGGCTGAGCCAGGTCTATCAACGCCCTCCACGCAAGCGGCACCAGCTGTGGTGGAACGGGGCATAGACCGCAAGAGGGAGCAGATAAGTAAGTAAAAGAGCACCATTTAAAATATACACAGGTATTTAAAAAAGAACACTCCCAAATTTCTTAAATCAAACTTCAGAACAACGAACAGTATTCACACACCGCTTGCTGGCGCCGTACAGAGCTGGCGCGTCCACTATGCAGGGGTGCAGGCAGGGCGGCTATAAGGGCTCAGGACCCGCCCCTGCCGGAAATGCGTCACCCGCAATGTATATTTTTATAATTGAGAATCACTTGCCACCTTCGCACATACTTTGCTCCCATCTCTACCCGCATTCTCTAACAGAGGTGCCATGCTATGTTTGGTTTGTGTACATGGAAAGCCACGGTTCCCACAGTACGTAGTGTTGTTGTGTCTGCTAGGTTGACATGTTGTTTATCATCTTGTATGTGGTTATATAAGGTAGCACGTTTATACACGAGCAGTGGTTTCTCCCATTTACATATCGCTGTCTTAAAGAGCATACAGAAGTTTTTCGTCTGCGACGACAATGGCAGTCATTCATTACTATCAGAGAATGTCCAACTTCACGATGCTTCTAAGCTTACAGCCCCCAGTCTTACGTGCTTTCTTAAAAGCATGTCAACTCCCACAACATCCACACTGCTTTCTAACGGCAGTTATCTGCTTCTCAATAACATTCACTCCTACGGAATGTCAGCTGGCATACCGTATGCCCTTACTGTTTCAAACCGAGTAACTTCCTGTGGAAATGTCTATTCCCACCCACACAAAGTAACTCCCAAACTTCAACTTGGCATTTAGTCCCTACTTTGAAAACAGATTTCATTAAACTAACCAAATTGAAAGCGCTTTTGTTCAGAACAGAAGTGTCCCTCATGTCTGCAAAAGAAATTTATCGACTGCAGATAGCACGAACTTCAAGTAAAATACAGTTCCTTTTAAATATGAACCTCCCATTACAGTTTGTGAATTGCTACACAATTTTCAACACATCTCACACTCAAGGTCTGACACACTTTTTTAACATGGTCTCCTCCGGCCTTTTCACACCAGTTCAAACTGTTTTTGGTATAATACCAGACTTCATTCATTTGATCGTCTCTGGAATAACAGGAACAGTGCCTATAATTCTCGCTATGTTTGTAGCCATCCTACTACTATTTTTGATTGTAGAAAATGGCTGCGCTCCCTGTGGTAACAACCTTGTCCGACAGAATATGCCTCTACACAAAGCTACATCAATACTGTGAAAAAATGGAACTACTTTACGGCTGCCTGCCTCTATCTATTATCGGAGCCAGCTACAACATGACATTTATTTACACATGCAATCTGCGTGCAACCATCTTTTTATTGCAAAACTTGCCCATTCGAATGGTGAATAGAACTATGCCTTGCCAACATCCCAACAATCGCTCCCGATATCCAGCAGGTACTGCAGTATCTCGAAAACCATGAACTTGATTGTTCGGGCACTGGAGAAATGGCGGATGCCGCGCAAAAAGGTATCGTGGCGGAATGGGATTCCTGCGCAGCCCCGAAAGATCTCCTGCAACGTGCGACCTTTGACAACATCGCAGATTGCTTGCCAATTCAAATTGCCGCTCCAACATTCAAGGAACATTACTGTCCCTTCAAGGGTATGCATTGGATCACTTTGCTTTTCTCACACGATGGCAACAATGACCTCTTGGAACATTACACATCTCAAGCCGCTGAAGAACTTCAGGACTGCAATCTCCAAGACTTGTAAGAAACTCACGTTATTCTTGGATTGATTTTTTTCCATCTTTTTTTACTTTTTCCATTAAATGTATTTTAATACACTTCATTTGTACTGCTTTCATATAATTACTTTTTAAGTATGCTCACGCATTTGAACTCCGTTTTCATTATTACCCCTTACGGCTCCATTCTAACCAGGGATCGTTAATGTATGTCCTATGCAAATACGCTATTTACTTGCTAAATTAGCCTAAACACAACATCCATTTTGAAACTATGTCTATTCTTTGTGCACACGTCTCTCTCCCTGCCTGTTATTCACGAAGCCCTTTCACACAAATTTACTCTTCCTCAGCCTGTGCTCACAAGCTGCCGATCAAGATCAAAAAACACAAAATTGTTTAGGAACTGGTTGCCACAATGTGGTAATCGCATCCTACCTTTATTTTCATTATACAATTTAGTCATTCATGTCTAATACTATTGTTCATGTCACATGGAATTGTAACATATAGTGTGGAATTCACTGATGCAGGAGCTTTGCTTTGAATACAGCAGAAGCGGTTGGAGTTTGCCTCAGCTCTTTGACTTAGCTCTCTGCACAAGAATGTTTTTTTGAAACAGCTGAAGACAATATGGCATGGTTTGACCAGAAGGGTACCGAATGTGCTTCTCAGAAGCGCAATGTGTGTATTCCTCCTCAAAGTTCCAATGTGGGTAGAACTATTACCAATTCTGCCACGCACCAGATTGAATCTACTTTACAACAGATTGCTGACTGTTCTACTGTTGATAATTTTGTGTTACAAAAAAGCAGTACCAGGGTACCTAAAAAGTTTGATGATTACATTTTGCAATTTCTTTTTTTTTCTCTTTGTTTTCTTAAAGGATACATGTGGTAATTGTATCCTACCTTTATTTTCCTTATAGAATTTAGAGTCATTCAAGTCTAATAGGTATTGTTTATGTCACATGGAACTGTAACATGTAATGTGGAATTCACTGATACAGGAGCTTACGTTTGAATCCAGCACAACAGGTTGGAGTTTGCCTCAGCTGGATGCCTTAGCTCTAGTACCAGTGGGTCCATTTATGGCACTTTAATAAAGACACACTTTATATAACTTTCAAACTCCATCGCTTTAATACATACAGCCACTTTCTTAGACACACCTGATTTCACCATTTGTCTTCTGTGGCATTGCAACATTCTGCATTATATTCTTCACGATCATTTCTTTATTCCTGCTTGCTAAAACACTGCATTTGAGTCTTCAGACCAGTAGGGGTGAGTAGTTTGCTTCCCATTCCCTGTATAGTATAAACGTATACTAACACTACTTATACAGGTATGCTACAGCGGCCAGTATCCTACAGTGCCCACAGCATATCACTTTACAGTAATCAGCTCATGGCTTAGACTCACGGTTTAATTCCCGCGTTTTCAGACCGGTAGCAGTGAGTAGTTTGCTTTCCCCTCCTGCTATACTCTAAACGCATGCTAACACCACCTGCACAGCTATGCTACAGCGCCCAGTATGCTCCAGCACCCAGTATGCTACAGCACCCAGAGCACATCAGTTCATTTCACGGTTTATATACACAAGCTTTCATCCCCGACTGTACCGACACCTCACCTCAGCACCATCTCACTCTGAGCAAAACTGCTCTTTCACACCAGTAGGGGTAAATACTTCACTTCACACTCCCTGTATAGCACACCCTAAACACCCCACAGACGTTACAGTGCTCCTGCCCTCCTCTTTCCTACTTTTTTCGCCCTTTTTTCCCCTTACTCGCTTCAACTGAAGCACAAAATGGCGGCCAACACTTCGTAGTTCCAAACGAGCGCCCAGAGCACATGAGTTTACAGCACTCAACTCACGATTTACGCGCACGCTTTTATCCCCGAGTGTACCAGCACCTCACCTCAGCACCATCTCACTGTGGGCAAAACAGCACTTTCACACCGGTAGGGGTAAAAACTTCAATTCACACTCCTTGTATAGCACACCCTAAACACCCCACAGATGTTACAGTGCTCCTACCCTCTGCTTTTCTACTTTTGTCACCCTTTTTCCCCTTACTCGCTTCAACGGAAACACAAAATGGTGACCAACACTTCCTAGTTGCAACCGTTCGCAACCAATAAGCAGCAAGCTTGTGCTCTTAACGCCTCAGCCAATCAGATGACAGAATTCCTAAACATCTATATCTGTAAATTTCGATATTTCTCCAAAACTACTGAACGGATTTACACCAAATACACAGAAGCTGCTTTTTAGACCAAGACCCTTCTCCATGCAAAATTTGGGGAAAATCCGTTCACCCGTTCGACCTGTAGCCTTGTCTAACGTTTCCTACGGAAATTAACAAGGAGAAAACATGTTTTGCGACCCCCCTTTTATCTCGGCCCCCCTTCACTAATCACCCCCAAACTTTCAACGTAAGAGCTGATATGAACGAAGAATTTGTTTAGAAAATTTGATGAAGATTCATCAAACGAAACCAAAGTTATAAGCAAATCAAAAAATGCTTTTCCTATGGACACTTGGTCCTAACTATAACTACCTACTGGTGACCGCGAGTAGGTAATATATATATAGACCTGCGGGGTCCATACAGGACTTGATTATGTGCTTTCCGCACCACACTTCACATAATACACAGACTCATTTGAGCCTCCCATTGGTGGGTGTGTCATATGGAAAATGGAGAAGTGGGTTAGCGGTTGCGCACACCGCTTCCGTTAAAGCCACTGAAGAGAAGCATATGGAGCTTCGAAACGCGTCGGGCAGATCCAGTACGGAGCGGCATCTACAAGCGGATCCCCGTCCTCACCTACACATTACTCAAGCTGCTGCTCGTGTGCTACTCAAAGGTGGACAACCTTGGAGCGACAATATATATATATATATATATATATATATATATATATTAAAGGGAAGTTATAGTTAGGCTCAGGTTTCACCTGTACAACCCAGTGAAATTCCGCAGTTCTAGTTAGCTGAGCGAACTATAACTTGTGCCCCTGCAATGCACTGCTTATGACCTCACTCATGACATGGTATGGGGAAACAGTTGGAACAATGCGGGCAGAGCCAAGTGTGTTCCAACTTCGCAAGCGCTACCACGCTTGCCTTAATCATACATATGCCTTAACCACGCATATGCATGGTTAAGGCAGTGCGCGGTCTAATTGCTGGCCCGCAGAGTAGGAATCAGGAAGGATCAGGAGAGGATGCGACTCGATGAGGTAAGTGGGGCTGCGGCCAGGTTTTGGAGGGGGTTAGTTTCTATGTTTTTTGAGGGGGGTCAGAGTAGTTTTCTAGACTGGGGGGTTTGGGAAGTTTTAGGGAGAGGGGGAGGGGTAGCTTTTAGGGGGAGGGTATTATTTAGGATGGAGGGGTAGTTTTAGATGTCAGGGCAGGCTTGGGGGGAAGTTGTAGGGCTCAGTGGTAGTTTTCAGGGCGGATGAGTCGGGGTCGTTTTGAGGGTTAGGGGGAGAGGGTTGTTTTTTAGGAGGGAGGGGGTAGTTTTAGATGTCAGGTGGGGGCTTGGGGGCTATTTTAGGGTTCAGGGCGGGGGCAAGGATCGTAATACTTTTTAGGGCTTAGGGGGCAAGGTCGTTTTTAGGGCTCAGGGGGTTGTGGTAGTTTTTAGGGCTTAAGGGAGGGTGGAGTACTTTTTAGGGCTCGGGGTCAGGATAGGTTTTAGGGCTTGGGAGGATGGGGTACTTTTTAGGACAGGGCAGAGAAATTTTTTAGACAGGGGAGGGAGGGGTTGATTTTCAGGAGTGAAGGGGTCGTTTTATGAGTCGGGTAGGGGTCAGGGAGTTAAAACTTACCTGTTCAGACTTGACCATGATATGTCAGTGACAACTCTAAGGACATCACTGATTACATCATCCGTGACTATGACTGTTTTTAAACAGTATATCAATGTTAAATTTATATATATATATATACACACACACACACACACACACACACATCAAGGAGTATTAGCGAATCAGTGAGTGTATGAGTGCCTGTATGAATGATTTATTGGTTGCATGAATGACTGTATAAGTGAGTGATTAGGTGTCTCAGTGAATATATATGGGTGAGTGACTGGTGTGAATGTCTGTAACAGTTGATGTCTGACTGTATGGTTGTGAGTGGGTATGTGAGTGGCTGAATGGGTGAGTGTGTGTATGGTTGTGTCGGTGACTGAGCGTATGTGTTAGTGGTACATGGGTGAGTAATTGGGTTTGTGAACGGCTGTATAGGTGAGTGAAGAGTTATATGAGTGAGTGCATGGGTGTGTGAGTAAATGTGAGAGTAGCTGTATGGGTAGTTGTGTGCTTGTGTCAGTTACTGTATTGGTGAGTGTGTATGTGTTAGTATCTGTATAGTCAATGGGTATGTGTTTAATTGTATGGGTGACTAAGTGGTTGTGTGTTTCACTAGATGCATGAGTGAGTAGGTGTGTGAAAAGCTCTATGGGTGACTCAGTGTGTGAGTGGTTGTATACGTCAGTGATTGTAATAGAATGAGTGGCTGTATCAGTGGCTATATGGGTGACTGAGTGCATATGTGTGTACACATATGAATAAGTGAATGGGTGTACAAGTACTGTTATGTGTGTATGAATAAGTTTGAGAATGGTAATGTGGAAGTTGGAGTGGGTGTATGAAAGGTTATATGGGGGTGTGACTGGGTGTGTCTGTCATTCTGTAGATGAGGTCATCAGTGATGTCATTTGAGATGTCATCAGTGATGTCACAGACCATGTCATGAGTGATGTAATATGTAAGGTCATAAGCAATGCATTGTGGGGGTACGAGTTATAGTTAGCTCAGCTAACTAGAACTGTTGAATTTCACTGGTTTTGTACGAGTGAAACCTGTGCCTAACTATAATGCCCCTGTAACCTTTGTTTTTTCTGTGAATTTTTAAGTTTTTTGTATTCCATTTCCTAACTATAACTTCCCAGTAACCTTTGTTTTTTCCATCAAATTACTAAGGTTTTTTAAATGCTAGTTACTAACTATAATGTCCCTGCAACCTTTGTTTTTTCAGTGAATGTCTATCGTTTTTCTAAGTCGTAATGGTGTTTGCATTGTGGTGGAGAAAGCGAGCGGGACCCCGGACCAGCTCTCAGACATCCCGCTGCGTAAGACTTACAGAAAGTACCAGGAGGGCTACTTGACCCCCTCAGCATCCAAGAGGACATCATTCCCCAACAAGTAGTGCACCAGGAGACACAGTTGCAGAGTGGTGGAGAAAGGGGGCGTGGCCTCTGAAGACCTCTTAGCAATACCGCTGTGTGGGACTTACTGGGGGTAATAGGAGGGCTTGTTCGCCCCCAAGGACTCTCAGCAGCCAAGGTGACTTCTTCGTTCAATTAGTAGTGCACCAATGTCATGGTTCCGCCCGGGGGTATAGCGGTATGTGTGTGGTGAGTTCCGGTACATGTGGAGTGCAACACGGCTAGACGAGTCAGCGGTCTAGCACTCAGCCTGGGAGGTGCACCAGATCGGATGAGAAGCACTTCCGGGTGAGACCGCATATAGCTGCGGCGCTCAAGCCTGTTAGTGCTTCTAGTACTGATAATTTCCCGATGCCTGCTGCGAGCTGCCTTCACCTCGGATCTGCGCCCACCTCACCCATCCGCATCACGCACAGGGAAGCGTGATCGCTTTTTTTTTCTTTGTACCATTATCACCGCACAGGAACGCCCCTTGTTTTGTACTTCTGCCCTGCTACCACGTAGGTACAGGTGACTTTTCCTTTCACCTTCCTGGCACAGACGTTGGAAGCACAGATACCACCCTCTTCTGGCGTGGTAGGAACTGAAGCTGGCCCTGCCTGCCCTCTTGTACTACTTTTTGGAGACCTATCGGTACGCAAGCCTTCATTTCCAGGTGACTTTACAACCTTGAATCATCTCCTGCAGTACTGTATGGCTGTGGTATGAGTGTAACCAAGGTAGAAGGGTGGGCAGACGCACTAACTGCTTGCTGAAAACGCGGCTCCTGGTGTACTACTGGCTGGGGGGTTAAGCCCACTTTAGTCCTGGGCTCTCTGGAGGCAAGGCAACTTCATCCCCCAACCAGCAGCACACCAGGAGGCGTGTTTGCAGAGTGGTGGAGAAAGAGGGCATGGCCTCCAAAGACCTCTCAGCAATCCCACTGTATGAGACTTTCTGGAGGTAACAAGAGGTATTGTTGTTCCCCAAAGACCTTCTGTTGCCAAGGGTACTTCCTCCCCCAACCAGCTGCGTGCAGGGATGCGTGATTACAGAGTGCTGCCAAAAGGGGGTGAAGCCTCGGGCATCGTGCTGGTAGATTTTTTTTAAATTATTATTAAGGAAGAGGAGTTGTGTGGCCTCCCCTTCCCTGGGCCGTATTAAGCCTCCCGGCCAGGCATTTTTAGAAGGGGGACAGGGCCACATGGCCCCCCCCTCCCCTGGCTAAAAATGGCCCCAGGAACCTCATCCACTGGGGCCCAACATTTCTTTTTTTGTAGATGTTTTATAAATAAATGAATAAATGAAGGGGGGCACGTGGCCCCCTTCCCTGGGATGATTTTGGCCCCACGGACCCCATCTCCTAGGCCTACCCTCTATTTTTATTATTTCATTGTAGCCCAGGGGAGGTCGCAGTCCCTGGGGCATGGGGAGGCTACGTGCCCTTAAAATGTAATGAGCCCCAGGTAGGTGGCAGTCCCCGGGTCTGCGGGGGGGTGTAGGAACCACATGTATTATTTACACATTCCCCAGGGAGGTGGCGGTCCCCGGGGATGTGGGGGGACCTTGTGGGCCCCCACCTCATTATTTTACACATGCCCCAGGGGGGTCCCCAGGATTTTCATAAGCCTTAGCAGGGGGGCCCTGTGTGCCCCCATCTATTTTTATTCAATGCTCCCGGGACCTGGCCCCCTGGGGGCTATTTAAAAGCAAGCACAGGAGCTCACGCTTGCTTTTTTTTTTGCTGTGAATTCGCAAATATTGCAATTCTATGTCAGGACCGGATGCTTCGGATTATGCCTTCTTCCTTCACTTTATTTTTCACAGTAGCAAGAAAAACACAGAAAAAACTACTTTTCCCTTGAACACTTGGGAAACAGAAGAAATCAAATATCAGTCCTTCGTCAGTCTTTGCACTCCGGCAGCACCCATCATGCTCCGCTGCTGCTTCCTCTTCCTCTTTCTTCGCTGCTCAGCAGCAAGTTAGGTGTGTTTTTCTTATCTCTCTTGGGTTTTGGGGTCTGTGAGTTTGGCGTTTGGGTATTGTCAAGCGCTGGTGTTTTTTTTCGACCATTTACAGATTCCCTGGTAATCGCGGGACGCTTTTTGCGCCCCTCACGCGATTTTTGTCCCAGTAGAGCGTGGTGTGTCCTTTCACCGCTAGGGGCAGGTGGCCATCTTGGCAGACAACGCACTGCAGAACCTTCTAGAAGCGTTTTGGCGCGTCGCCTGCAAGTTGTGAACCTGTCCCTATCCACCCGGTTTGACACCCTGCGGGGTCGCAATTCGTTTTCCCGTTGTCTTTGACGCCCTGTGTGGGTTGTATTCTTTTACTTGACACCCGGAGGGGTCGTAATTGCGCCAGTGAGTTGGCGCGTGGGAACGCTTTACTGGGTGGCGCCCTGAGAGCTTGTGGGCTGCAGCGTTCCCTTGGGCTAGTCCCTTAATTGTGTGCCTTGTGCCCCCATATTTTCTGGGCTCGCTCCCAGACTACATTTTGCACCCGTGAGGGTTCTGGCAATTCGCTGTGCCGTTGCTTCCTTGGCCTGCAGAGCCCAATTTACCTTGTCATGTAGGGGGAGCCAGGCCAGTACACTGAGGAGGGCCCTCTAAATTACGTTCCTTGGGACGACGACTTTTATCAGGCAGTGGACGATTCCATTTACAGGGCTGTAGACCAGGCTATGGTTCCCCTGGAGCAGCACCTTTCGGCTCGCTTGGACGAGGCCTACTCTAAGTTGGCGTCCCTGATCCCTTCGTCGGCTCCGGCCCCGGTCCCGGGCTCTGCCCCGTCTCCTTCCCCTCCCTCTAATAAGAAACCCTGTACGGAGGGTGTGGATCCCGAGGCTTTCGCTAGGGTCAAGAGCGCATTTATGGCGCACGAGGAGCCTCAACCAGCTCCAGTTCTTCCGGTGGTGGTTCCACCTCCTACCCCGCGTACTATGTCCCCGGAGCCCCAACAAGATGATGATTCTCCGGATACGGATGAGGAGGCCTGCTCTTCCATGTCATGGCTCTCGTCACAGCCCTCCACATCCGCGGGCCCTTCGGACATGTTGGATCCGGACGATATTGTCCATCCCCGGTCCTCGGAGTGGGTCCCTGGAGAGAAAGTGGCCCAGTATGTGGCTAACCGCCTGCGGAAACCGGTGGATAAAGATGCCTGCAGTCGCCTCAGAGCAGAGTGTCCCCGCCCTACATTGGAGGGGAAGGTGGCATTGACCCCAGACATCGACCAGAAGATGGCAACTTTCCTGGCTAAGTTTGTCAAGGACCCTCCTAAGGGTATTGATAGGTCCTGGCGCACATGCCAGGACAAACTGCTTGACGCAGTGGGTCCCTTGACCAAAATTCTTGACATGGCCGATGAGGCCAAGGTGTCTGGGGACCTCATTTCCCCAGAGGTTCTTTCCAACTGGGCGCAGCGCGCCATTATTTTTCTAGGCAACGCCAATTGTGCCCTCTCTACTGAGAGAAGGAGGTCTCTATTGATAAAAATAGATCCGAAGTTAGGTGACCTCACCTCCTCGGAGGCTGGCGCAGTGGCTCAGGGTGGTCTGTTTGGTGACCCGTTCATCAAGGAACTGGGCAAGTTCGTGACCACCTTTACTTCTTTGGACCGGGTGCAGTCCAATATTAAGAAGGTTTTCGCCCCACAGGTTTTTGACAAGGGCCGTGGCAGGGGCCGCTCGTTCGGTCGAGGCAACAGCTCCGACAGGGGGCAAGGCTCCGGACGAGGACAGTCCCAGGATAATGGAAGGTTCAATAATTTCTACCCCACAAGAGGACAGAAATTCCGTGGTCACGGAGGCCAGAGAGGCCTGCCACAAGGGGAAAGAGGTGAGTGTGCTACCCTCTGTGAGTCTGCGGGTAGGGGGGCGCCTTGCGCAGTTTCTCCCAGCTTGGATTTCCCTTACGAGCGATGCTTGGGTGCTGCAGACGGTTCAGGGCTTACGGTTGGAGTTCCATGGCCGTCCGCGTCAGCCCCAGCACCCCGTCCCATTACTTTCTCTCAGCGAGATGCAGACTTGATGCGCAAAAAGGTTGCCGTCCTCCTTTCCAAAGGGGCTATTTGTTGCACATGCGAGCACCCGGGCAGTTTCCTCAGCACCCTCTTTTTGGTAGACAAGGTAGATGGAGGCCACCGCCCGGTTATAAATTTGAAGGAGTTCAACGAATGGTTGGTGTACCGCCATTTCAAGATGGAGGGCATCCACCTCCTGAGGGATGTGTTGCGCCCGTCAGATTGGATGGCCAGGCTCGACTTAAAAGACGCCTACTTGGTGGTCCCGATTTTCCCTCCGCACCGTCATTTCCTGCAGTTCAGGTGGGACGGTCAGGTCTACGAGTTCACCACGCTACCTTTCGGGCTATCCTCGGCACCATGGTGCTTCACAAAGGTGTTAGAGGCTTTGCGGGCTCGCGGCTCGCGGTATCAGGATGATAGTGTATCTAGACGACATGTTGTTCATGGACCAGAGCCCAGTACGTCTGGCATCCCAACTGCAGTTTGCGGTCAACCTGCTTCAAGGTTTGGGTTTTGTCATCAACGAGAAGAAGTCCCTTCTGAGCCCTTCCCAGTGTGCCACCTTTCTCGGGTTCAGCATAGACTCGGTGTCTTCCACCTTGAGTCTTCCCGCCAGGAAGATGGCGAAGATCAGGCACGAGTTGCGCCAGACTCTGTCGAAATCACTGATATCTTTGCGTCATCTGGCACGGTTGTTAGGCCTGTTGTCGTCTTCGATTCAGGACATTTTTCCGGGCCCCTTACACTTACTCGGGCTATGCAGCGCCTGAAGGCGTACCATCTCAGGAGAGGCCTCACTTACTCGCAGCTGATTCCATTGTCAGACGAGGTGAGGGGCGAAATGCAATGGTGGCTGTGGCACATGGAGGCCTGGAATGGCCGGGCGATTTTCGGCTCAGCCCCGGACATAGTGATAGAATCGGACGCCAGTCGTTCGGGCTGGGGAGCCAGATTCGGAGATTTCTCCACAGGGGGCGCTTGGTCCGCCCTCGAGCAATCATTGCATATAAACTGCTTGGAGTTGCTAGAGGGATCCTTTGCTGTCCAATGTTGGACCAAGGACAGGGTCAAATCCTGAGTCCTCCTTCGGATGGACAATGTTTCGGCAGTACGGTACATCAACCATCTAGGGGGACCTTCGCAGAAGCGTGTCTGCATTTACCTTGGGCACTGCTGTTTCTTCTTCGTGTCTGTCGCTGCCGGGTGCTGGGCTCCTGACGCCGTTGGTGATCCCTGTTGACGGCGCCTCACACCATCTTGGCTGCCGAGGGGAGGAACTACGGTTCCCAGCATCCATAGCGGCCGGACACCACCGCCACTTCCTGTCCCGCGCACCAGGAGGTGCACAAAATCGAGGAGCTCCCTCGGTGGAGCGGGGACCTTCGCAGAAGCGTGTCTGCATTTACCTTGGGCACTGCTGTTTCTTCTTCGTGTCTGTCGCTGCCGGGTGCTGGGCTCCTGACGCCGTTGGTGATCCCTGTTGACGGCGCCTCACACCATCTTGGCTGCCGAGGGGAGGAACTACGGTTCCCAGCATCCATAGCGGCCGGACACCACCGCCACTTCCTGTCCCGCGCACCAGGAGGTGCACAAAATCGAGGAGCTCCCTCGGTGGAGCGGGGACCTTCGCAGAAGCGTGTCTGCATTTACCTTGGGCACTGCTGTTTCTTCTTCGTGTCTGTCGCTGCCGGGTGCTGGGCTCCTGACGCCGTTGGTGATCCCTGTTGACGGCGCCTCACACCATCTTGGCTGCCGAGGGGAGGAACTACGGTTCCCAGCATCCATAGCGGCCGGACACCACCGCCACTTCCTGTCCCGCGCACCAGGAGGTGCACAAAATCGAGGAGCTCCCTCGGTGGAGCGGGGACCTTCGCAGAAGCGTGTCTGCATTTACCTTGGGCACTGCTGTTTCTTCTTCGTGTCTGTCGCTGCCGGGTGCTGGGCTCCTGACGCCGTTGGTGATCCCTGTTGACGGCGCCTCACACCATCTTGGCTGCCGAGGGGAGGAACTACGGTTCCCAGCATCCATAGCGGCCGGACACCACCGCCACTTCCTGTCCCGCGCACCAGGAGGTGCACAAAATCGAGGAGCTCCCTCGGTGGAGCGGGGACCTTCGCAGAAGCGTGTCTGCATTTACCTTGGGCACTGCTGTTTCTTCTTCGTGTCTGTCGCTGCCGGGTGCTGGGCTCCTGACGCCGTTGGTGATCCCTGTTGACGGCGCCTCACACCATCTTGGCTGCCGAGGGGAGGAACTACGGTTCCCAGCATCCATAGCGGCCGGACACCACCGCCACTTCCTGTCCCGCGCACCAGGAGGTGCACAAAATCGAGGAGCTCCCTCGGTGGAGCGGGGACCTTCGCAGAAGCGTGTCTGCATTTACCTTGGGCACTGCTGTTTCTTCTTCGTGTCTGTCGCTGCCGGGTGCTGGGCTCCTGACGCCGTTGGTGATCCCTGTTGACGGCGCCTCACACCATCTTGGCTGCCGAGGGGAGGAACTACGGTTCCCAGCATCCATAGCGGCCGGACACCACCGCCACTTCCTGTCCCGCGCACCAGGAGGTGCACAAAATCGAGGAGCTCCCTCCGCGTCGCGGACGCGCGCGGACGTCGCCGGGCGGAGCCCGGGCAGAGGGCGGGCCGTCTGTGGCCGTCCGGGGACGACAGGGGACGGGCGGGCCACCCCCCTAAGAACATCTCAACCGTAAGTGTCATACCTAAGCGCAAACATGGGTGATTCTACTACCATAAACACCCACATTGATATATCCTCCCAGGATGCTGATACCTCTGCCTCAGTCTCCCTGATCACATCTTTTGAAACACTAATTGAAACCGCTTTCAATGAAATTGTAGAGACAGAGAGGAGGTTTTCAATGGGTCCTTATATGACTAACAACATACCAAGTGCTTCCGGAAACACCCATATTACCCCCGAGATTACAGTGGTTAAGCCACCACTTCCACCTGCAGCCGTGCCTACTGTATCGGAAGACGAAAACACAGTTATATATATAGCTACAGATTCTGCCCTATTAAGAACTACAGCAGTTAGCCAACTGGCACCTCTGTCTAAAGAAACCACCCCTATTAGCATACCTGTTTCCCAGGGGGACGTCATTAACCTGGATGTTACGGAGCCCAGCAGTAACAAACCAGGAGGGTGGAAAAGGAAACGAGGCATCATCAAGCAAAGCACTAATAAAAGAAAACAACCCTCATCAAACAAGCGTCAGCCTACTCCCCAAAGCCTGTGGAACAAACAAAAATCTCTGGGGGTGGCAACTGTACCCACGGAGGAAAAAGACTCTGTGGATATAGACAATACATCTTTTTCACCCATAACCAACCCTGATGGGAACGGTAATACTGTTTGGACCCAAACAACACTAATGGGAGGTAATTATAACTTTTCCAAGCAGAATGGGAACTTTATTGAAACTATAGTAGACACTATTTTTAATCGAGTAGAGAAACTTATGATCAACCAATTTAATAATGTTTTTAAAAGACTGGACAGATTGGACAACCTGGTCAAAAATGTTGAAGCCAAAAGAAAGGGGTCTATTAGCCTGGACCAAATTAGAGCCGACCGTCTTTTAAAGGATCTTGAATCCTTAAGCAACACCCTCTCATCAAAAATACAGGCTGCTTGCATTGTATTGAATAAGGGAACAAAAAACCTGGAATCATCATCATCATCGCCCATTACACAACCTCCAGCCCAATCACGAACTGTTAATGCAGGGGCTAAGTGTGTAAAACCTAGTACGGCTGTTAAAATCACCCCTACCCCTGCACCAAGGAAAATCACTCCTTTGGCCACTACTAACAAAAGTGTAACCAGCAAGGATGACTACCTTACCCAACCTATTACAGCTACAACATCAGCTGCAAACGATAACATAGGTTCTACTCAAGCAAGGTTAAATAAGTCCTACAAAAACGAAGGGCCGGTGCGTCCTTTACACTTACCACCGGATGCCTGCCCATTTGTTTTGATTTTGGCAGGAGTACCAGTGCTGAGGGAGGATCAGGGGGAAACCTGGGTTCAACTCCGAAACAAATGTATAGACTGGCTAACTAAACACAAAGGGGTCGGATATGACATATCAAGAGAAATAATATCAGCCCGCAGGGTGCCTTGGATTGGACCACTACCTAAAGATAAGGATGGAGATTGTGTAGTTCTTAATTTCAAAAATCCAGGAACTGTAAGACATCTGCTTAATATAAGTGGTAACTGTTCAGCTATTTCCACGGTTGTAACTATGCTACCTTTAAGCTACTTTTACAGACAGCCACCTATGCAATTCCAACCGCCTTTAATGCATTTTTATCCTCGACCAAGGCACCCTCAGCCACCAGCCATGCATTTCCAGCCAGTTGCTTTCCCCTTCAATACATTTAATAGATTTGCACCCCTGTCAGGTTTGGATATGTTGGACTGACCCTCTCTAATTAAGCCAGCCTACTCAGTTGCTTCCTTATCATCTGTCACCAACGGAAATCAGACAGATATAAATTCCCTGATAGGAAATCCTGTAAGAGGCCAATCTACGAATCATAAGTCCTCGGACTCTGTACTTTCCGTTGTGAGTTGGAATATAGCGGGTCTTAACTCCAAACTGAAAATCAAAGAATGGCTTGACTGGGTGAAAACTAATTGTGACTTGTTGTTGCTCCAGGAAACTTGGTGTTTAACTGACCCTACAATGGAGGGCTTCTGCTGCTATAACTCAAAGGCCTTAGCCTCATCTATGGGACGGCCAAGCGGGGGGCTATCCATTTGGTCAAAGATAAAACCAGGGGTACAAATCAAAACGATACCAACACCAGGCAAAAGTGTTATGGCTGTAAAATACATTAATAGGATGATTTTATGTATAATTAATTTTTATAATAATGATTTTGTTAATCATCCCAATGGAAATTTTTTGTCTTTGTTTGGTTTTATTGATGATATCGTTGAGGGTTTGAAATATGGTCATTATGATGGTATTTGTATAGGGGGAGATTTTAATGCACATATGTATCGCACGAGTGCTCCGTGTCAAAATGGCGAGGAATTAAAGAACATATTAGCCTCACGTAACTTAGTGAACGCCATGGAAATCGCTGGTACTAGCGCCGAAACAAAATTCGCACCCACCTATATAGGCCAAGGCTGCGCCTCAACGATTGATTATGTATTTCTTTGTCCATCTCTGTGTAATATAATTAGAAAAGCTGAGGTTATTTGTAGTACATATAGTGACCACTATCCGCTAAGAATACATCTAGACCATCCTCAGACAAGAAAGGCTGCATTAAAGGTTGAGAGTGGCCCACAAAATCTGGTACTGTCTACCGATAGACTTAGACTAATATGGAAAGGGGCGGACAACAAAGCTATTCTAGCCAATGTAATCAGAAAGCACCCAGTGTTAATAGACATCTGTCTGTCCTTTGAGAGCACCGATGAAGTGTTGATTGGGGCATTTGGTAATCTCTGTGGGGCAGTGAGAAGGGAAGCCTCTAAACCATCTAGGCCCAATATAGACCACAGCCCACGCTGGTTTGATTCCGCGTGTTCTAAAGCCAATAGGGAATTGAGGGCGGCCTTACAACTAAACCCTAGGGATTTTAACCTAGTGAGAGAACTAAGAACTAAATATAAACTCGCCCTACGGACAAGAACAGAGGCTTTAGTGGTTAACCATTGGGAGTTACTAATACGGAATGTCTCTCTAAAAGACACCGCGGGGTTCTGGAGAGAAGTCAAATCACTCAGGTCTTTTGGTTCTAACATCCAACCAATTAACTGTAACATCAATGGAGAGGACTGGGTGGAGCACTTCTCCAAAATCTACAACATAGCTGCCCCTAGTATAGATTCTATTTTGCCTACAAACAATAATGATCAACTGAACTTCTCAATATCTGAGGTGGAGGATGCAATTTCTGATAGTGCTAGTAATAAAGCCCCTGGCCCCGATGGTCTCTCTATCGACCAGATCAAATCGGAAATTAACTTTTGGGCCCCCCTATTATGTAACTTATTTAATCACTTGACCGATAGCTCCATCCCCGAAACCTGGTCGAACAGCGTCATCGTACCAATATTTAAGAAAGGTGACAGGGCCGATCCGGCCTGTTACCGACCGATTTCGCTGATCGACAATACATTAAAAGTCCTTGGTAGGGTATTATTTAAGAGAATAAGGGATTGGGCCGAAGATAATAATGTGTTACACTGCAGCCAATTGGGGTTTAGAAGCCATGTGGGCACTGTTGAGCAGTGTCTCAACCTGAACCTAATCATGGCCAAATATATTATCGTTAAAAAGTCCCCACTTTATTTAGGTTTCATGGATCTGAGTTCCGCTTTTGATTTTGTTAACCGCTCTAGGTTATGGTCACAATTGCTGGAATATGGTTTAGATGATTCTTTAGTACATTTCCTTTCATATTTACACAGGGATCTTAAGGCAAAAGTACGTATTAACAACGAAGGTGAATTATCTGGTGACATTTCCATCCAAAGAGGAGTCCGGCAGGGCTGTGTACTCGCCCCTTTACTTTTTATTTTATATATCAATGGGCTGAGCCCTGCTCTGAGTAAGAACACTAAGGATGTCCCAATTATTAATGGTTCCCCTATCACTACCTTACTTTACGCGGATGACGCTGTATTGATGGGGCGTACCCCAAACGCGTTGCGCTCATTAATTACAGGGTTTGTTGTTTTTATGTCTGATTTAGGTTTGAATACCAATTTTAAAAAATCATTTATCATGAATTGTGGTTCAAAAAGATACAATATCCTTTCAATCAAAAGTGGCGAAAATGAACTAAAATGTACAAGTACCTTCCCCTATTTAGGGTTATTATTCTCTAACACTGGCTCGTGGCAGCATCACACTGCCCTCGCAAGAAATAAGATTGGCAAATCAATTAATTCAATTTTATCTCTTCGCCAACCGAGAGTGGCAGATGTGATTACCCCATTGTTAAATATTTATCGTACCCAATGTCTGCCAACTGGGACATACGGATCCGAAGTGTGGGGTTATTGTAATAGCTTGCCTCTGCAGCTAGAGGAAAATAGATTTTGTAGGAAGGTATTGGGTGGTATTTCTTGCACGCCCATCTTTATCTGCCACCAAGAACTTAAGTTGTTATACATAGCTGATTTCATAAAGTCAAGGCCTACGCTTTTCTGGTTAAAAACCTGGACAAATCCAGCAGCTTCCTTGACCCGTAGCATAATTTTAGACTGTTTATCTCATGAACGATCCAACCTTATACCTTGGCTAAATGCGGTCAAGAATAGTCTAACTAGTGTTGGACATGGTTCCCTGTTTAGCTCGCCAAATACCATTGTGCCCGCCCATAAGAACATTGTAAAACGGGCACTATATGAGTTATACAAAGAGGAACGCTTGAGAACTGAATTAATGAAACCAGCTATTATTAAATATCTTCCACTAACTGTGACTAACAATATTGTTTTAAATGAATCCTACAAACCCTGTAGATATTTGACATTACCGATAGGTAGATGGAATCGGAGCCTCTTATTCAGGTTCCGTGATGGCAGTATCGTAAATTTATTGAGCTTTCCACTCGGCTATAACAAAAATCTAGAAGAGCTTGAATGCCAGTGTTCTGTCGGTGGGAAACAAAGTTTATTGCATTATTTTATTTTTTGTGGCCACTATAAATTGTATATCCATCATTACCTATTGCCAATTTTCAGAAAATACAATCTAAGAGATTTTAAATTGGCATTTAAATTTTTGCAAATGCTACCAACCGATGATGTCACATTTACCGTAAGCTGCTTCATAAAATCCTGTGTTAAATCGAGGGCAAGTATGGAACATGCATAACGGTCTTCGGACGCATAACGCACTTTAAACTTTAAATACAAACTACATAGAAATTTATGAATGTTTTTCTAAACTGTTTGTGGTATAATTCTATGTAATATGCACTTTTTGCCATATATGTTGCTCATGTCTAATTGGGATGTATTTTAACATTTTTAACTTTTAAACTTTGTATATGTCTTCACGTATTTTAAAAGATTCATTCTGTATGTACTTTTATGGATTTTTCAGAATCCGAATAAAGATCATTTCATTCATTCATTCATCTAGGTGGTACCAGATCCAAAATGTTAGCAGATCTTGCGAGAGAATTTTGGAATTTTTGCCTGGACCATCAGGTGTCCGTCACGGTGGAGTACCTGCCGGGTCGGCAGAATGAGGTGGCCGATTGGCACTCCAGACACCTCTTGTATGCCAGCGTATGGAAACTGGATCCCCTTGTGTTCTCTCGGCTGATGGACCGGTGGGGTCCCTTCTCTGTGGACCTGTTTGCGCCCCGCCTGGACCATCAGCTTCCGAGGTATTTCAGCTGACGCCCGGACCCGTCGGCGTTCCTTCAAGACTGGTCGGGCGAGCAGGGGTATGCTTTTCCATGATAACGCGAGTGTCTGCGTTGCTGCGTCGCCAGTCGGCACAGGTGGTGCTGATTACACCATGGTGGAGGTCTCAAGTGTGGTTTCCAGTTCTTCTGGAACTTTCTTGGGATACTCCAATCCTACTCCCCCAATATCCTCATATTCTTCTCAGCCCGGACGGATTTCCCCACCGTCTAGTCCAGGAAGGTTCTCTGAGACTGATGGTCTGGCGGATCTCCGGCGTCGCTGGACACTCCCAGGCCTTTTGGGACAGGCAGAGTCTCTGCTCTCTAAAGCCTGGGCAGTTGGCACGACCAAACGATATAGATCAGCATGGCTTAGGTGGCGTCACTGGTGTGTGCGACAGGGTTTCGATCCCGTGGGGGCTGATGTAGTCCATGTCCTTAACTTCCTGGCAGATTTGGCGGAAGAAGGCTTGGCTTATCGCTCAATCAATGCCTTCCGATCGGTGATCTCGGCCGGTCACGACCTGGTGCAGGGTTCACCGGTTGGTGAGCACCCTTTGGTGTGCCGGCTTTTGAGGGGGATTCGTCTCTCGCTGCCCCCTGAGCCACGTTACTCCATCCTCTGGGATGTGAATAGGGTACTGAATTTGGTTTTATCGTGGCAACCGAACAGATTTTTTTCTCGTAAGGAACTTTCTGCCAAGTTGGCGATGTTGTTGTGCCTGGTGTCTTGCAGGAGAGTATCTGAGGTTCGAACCCTTGACATCACGGCCAGAGTGTTCTCCCCGGATAGGGTGTCTTTCACTGTGGGCAGGCGGACCAAGACCCTCACGCGGGTCATCTCATACCCTGCTTTTCCAGATTCCCCAAAACTGTGTGTTGTGCAGTGACTCCGTGCTTATGAAGATATGACTGATGATTCTCGCCCTCCGGGCGAACGACAACTACTCATTGCCCTACGGAAACCGTACAAGGCTGTTTCGTCCCCAACCATAGCCAGATGGGTGCGTTGGGTGATGCAGGAGGTGGGGATTGACACTAAACAATTTGGAGCTCATTCGGCAAGAGGTGCTATGGCCTCCAAAGCTTTTGCCCTTGGGGCTCAATTAGAGGATCTGATGAGGGCGGCCGATTGGTCCTCAGATTCCACTTTCAAGAGGTTTTATTTTAAGCCAGTGTTAGAAGTAGCTCGGCTGGTTGTCGACAAGCTTTGAACTGGCATCATCCGAAGCCTCCGGTCCTGACATAGAATGAGAATTTGCCTAGCCTTAGTGCTGGTAAGTTCCAATTCTATTAAGGACCCGGAGGCGAGGATTATCCCCCCCCAATGACTTCCGAGAAGTGGACCCTCCCCGTACGGAATGTAAGTATTTCGTTCATGATGTTTATTGCCATGTTTTACTGTTGCTCTGCTCTGGCTTGTACTTCCATGCACTGCGAGATATACTGCAGTGTCGACAGGATTTCGACCGTATGAATTTTTGCAGGGAATGATGGTCCCAAGCAAGATGCGTAATATGGCCGGAACATAGGCTTCGTGGGAAGAAAGAGGAAGAGGAAGCAGCAGCGGAGCATGATGGGTGCTGCTGGAGTGCAAAGACTGACGAAGGACTGATATTTGATTTCTTCTGTTTCCCAAGTGTTCATGGGAAAAGTCGTTTTTTCTTGCTGCTGTGAAAAATAAAGTGAAGGAAGAAGGCACAATCCTCGCCTCCGAGTCCTTAATAGAATTGGAACTTACCAACACTAAGGCTAGGCAAATTCTCATTTTGCAGCAAAGAAAAAAGTATGCTTTTTTGGACTGTTTGAGTCCCTCTTGGACCTCTGCACCAACTTTATGGGGTCAGGGTATGCCTTCTCCGCACCATTTTCTTATTTTAAAAAAATGTTTGGGGTGGGCCCAGTGAAGCCAAGTCGCAAGATGGCTGCCAGCACTTCTTGGCTGAAGTGTTGACAAACAGAGCTGTGCATTTCCCTGCACAAGCTCGTCTTTTTTCGCAAAGGCTTTGCAACCACAGATATCACTATATTTTTCCGCTGAAATTTCTCAATATCTACTGAACGGATTTGCACCAAATAAGCAAAAGGCACTTCCTTGAACCAACATCTACCTACCTGCCAAATTTGGTGTAAGTCCATTTAGCAGTTTGGGCTGTAGGTAAGGTTCTGATAGGAATGAACATTACAAATGCACCCTTATTTCATGCCCCTATTTCTCAGTCCCCACTGCACAGATCATCCCCCAAATTTTCCATGACACACAGAATCTACCTTGACACTTTTGAAAATGTCATGAAGATTGGTCAAATGACCCCCAAGTTATAGGCAAGTCAAAAATGCTGTTCCAATGGAAAATTGGTCCTAACTATAAGTACCTACTGACCAATAGGTAATATATGTATAATATATACCATTGTGCAGTGAAAATAAATGTTGCACAATAGCAAGTTATTTAGAGGAACTGTAGTAGTAAATGCACATTCACACATTTATTGCAATAGTATAAAGGTAAAATTCCAAATCATAACCACAGTACAGTGAAATTAACAGTAGAAAATCACAGTCTGCGTTTTGAAATGCCTTTGTACATAGAAACAAATCTAATAGTTATGAGGCCTCTTACATTTGATTTTACCTTACTGCATGAGTGCAGCCCCTTGCATTCTGGTTTTACTGAAATACCCTATTTTAAACAAATACAAATATGAAAAAATGTCATGACAGAAACCATACATGCAGATGCATAGATTGTATGGTGCTATTTACTACCATTGTTGAGGATTGCGAATTGTAACCCACTCAAGGCTTGCCTCTTGGAGTCGTGACTCCTCCCCACACAACACTGGTAATAACTTAAGTAGCATACTACCCTCTTTGCCTATATGTATGCACTTTATACAAATAAATAATTTGTGCAATGGCAGTAAAATGAAATGTGCAGAATAATAAATTTATTTGGAGCAACTCTACTAATTAGTGCACATTTACACATTTATTAGTACAATGCAAAAGTCAATTCACAATATATTATTGTGTAGCAGCTAAGTTGACATGAGAAAAACACGATTTTCCGCATTGCAGATTACATATCCACAGTCTCTCAACAGTCAGAAGTCCTTCTTCAGTGTGATTTTACTTTACCCCACAAAGTTAACCACTTGCATCTTATTGCAGGCAAAATATCTATTTCAAAACATATGTAGATTAAATAAACTACCATGGCACGCCCTCGAGGATTTACAGCGGATTCTGGTTGACAGCTTCAGAGTATGTATGAGGCTCTCTGCTGCACTGTTTAATTTGTGCCAGTGGTTTCTGATGGTGGGGGCTGGCACAAATCTTATTGAAACTTATTTTACGTCATCAGACTTTGACCCAGTGCAAGCATGAGAAAGGTAGAAAAAGGGGAGAAAGAAGGAGGGGGGAAAAGTTGGGAAAACAGTGACTAAGGAAGAAAGCAAGTAGGAAATACAATATGTAAGAGTACAATAAAGAGACGGGAGGTGTAAAACAAAGAGGCATGACATGACCATCAGTAGAAGCAAACCTTGGTATTTGGGATCTTTGGCATTCAGCATTGCATAATCCTAAACAAATAATTTGGGCCCATACACTTAGTGCTTAATATATTATAATAATAGTAATAAAAGTGTCACTACATATACAGGAACTAGGAAATTATGTGGTGCAAATCCTACACAGGGGTGAAGGTCTGTCTTTTGGTCTGGAACCGAATTATATCCAGCTGGATCAAACTATCTTTTTATTGATTTCAACTAGCCCCAGTAGAATGTGCTAACGTTGTCCTGGGGTATTTCGCTGGCACTGGGACACAATCCGCTGTGCCTGACTTTACTCGCTTTTTTTCAGGGCAGCAACCTGAAGAGGGGGAGGTCTCTCTTATTTTGAGTTCCAGTTTAATTTTTATGTATAGTCTTTTATGATATGTATATCGAAATAAAGACTTCTTTGAATTTGAGTTCCAGTGGGACCCCACAATCGTACCTCGCTTAAGGGGGCCATTAGCACTCCTTTGGTTCGAGTCTCATCGTGGCTGGGAAATAGCTGAAGCTCAACACCTTGATGTCCATGCCATTGAGTAATCCAAGGCACTCCGCTTCTTACCTTACAAGGCCTTCTTAGGATATAAAAAGTGGTTTGGGGAAACTTTTTGACTTTTACAAACCCTTTAGGTAAGATATATGGATGTACTATATTATATTATTTTCAGATATTGTCAATATAAGTAATGGAGGTACTTCTGTTACCCTTGATTCCCTGAATACCCTTTTGAAATCTCATCCAGGTGGTACGCACTTAGCAAAGCGGTAGGGATTTTAACTGCCACTATGAACCCCTTAAGGGTATCACACAACCGATAACGGCAGATGAAGATGCAATTTGGGCAGTTCCGCCACCCAACGTATATCCGGCTAAGGGGTGGATTCCAGCCGTCCTCCAAATGCATTCCCTCACTTTAACCTTTTCCATAAGGGCTTGCAATGGGCGCTTCCCGAAAGACAACCCAGGTCAACCCACCTTTGAAAGAGCAGGCCAAACATCTGTAATCGACTATTTTTTAATTAGCATAGAGCTATGGCAAAAAGTCTTAGATTTTAGTATCGTGCAGCGTACTGAAAGTGACCATAATCCTTTGGTCACCTTTTTAGAAATTTGTTCCAACAACACACCTCAAGATTTTATAGTTTCACCTAGAAGGGACCTTAGAGTTGCGGCTGGAGGGAGACGTATACGCTGGGCAAAAATCATCCAATCCACTGAAACAATGGCTAGAATGTATAAAAGCATAATTCCATTGTTAGGAAAGGCTTGCCCTACTTCAGAAAGTCCTTGTAGCACTGCATGTTGTGAGGATCTGGCAGAAATCCATCAGGAAATGGTTGTAACCCTGTTGGAATTCTTTGTTAATACAAGGTCCAATAAGAACAAACAACAAGGTAACAAGAATCCATGGTTTAACAAGGGATGTAGGCAGCAAAGCTAACCCTCCTATCCTCTCTTAAAGAGGGAAATCGTCTATGTATTAAGGAAGCGAGGGCAGATTAAAAAAAAAAAATTGTTAATGCGAAAACAGAATGGGAGGTGGAAAGATGGCAGAATATAAAGTTTGCCTTAGACTCAAAAGACGTGAAGACCTTCTGGAATTTGGTGCATACCGGGAAGGCTGAGGGCAAGTCCACCATCGACCCAAACATATGTGAAGAAGCATGGCGCTTGCATTTTTAAGAGCTATGTGCCAATAACTGTGTGGAAGCAAGCGAGTTGCCTGCATGTCTTTAAACCCTGATCCCAAATGGTACATTCCACCTTGCACATTGTTTGAGGTACAAGTGGCTCTAGCCAAGCTCCAAGGGAATTTACAGGTAGATTCATCAAGCATTTTTGCGAGCGCAAACGGTGCAAATCGGAAAATTCGGCCGTTTGCGCCCGCAAAAATGGCATTTGGAATTCATCAATGGGTCATGAACTCGCAATTTGAAAAATCGCAAATAATTGCGATTTCTCAAATTGCGATCGCATTTAAGGAATCTCAATTAGAGATTCCTTAAATGCTATTCATGAACCTTTGAAAAATTGCGAATTCGCTTTTTTTTTACCGCTATTTACCGCGAAGTCTGACTTCGTGGTAAATAGCGAAAACTTAGAAAAATGCACTTTAGTGCATTTTTCTAAGTTGTATGTTACACACACACACACATGTCCTTTGGACATGTGTGTGCGCAACATCAGTCTACATTGACATTTCAGGGGTGCTACAGGGTGTCCTTTGGACACCCCTGGCACCCTTGAAATCGCATCCTTATTTGCGATTAGCAAATTGCTAATCGCAAATAAGGAATGACTCCCCATTCATTCCTATGGGCCTTGGGGAGTCATTCCTTATTTGCGATTAGCAATTTGCTAATCGTAAATAAGGAAGCTGTAGAAATCGCAAATACAATTGCGATTTCTACATGAATCCCGTTTTGCAAGTCCTTAATAGCGATTCCTTAATAATCGCTATTAAGGACTCGCAAAACGGGACAATGATGAATCTGGGGGAAAGCTCTTGGCCTGGACAGGATCCCAGGAGATCTATATAGAGAGGAACAGACAGTGTGCGCCCCATATTTCCAATTATTATTTAATGCAATTCTAGGTGGCCTTCCAGCCCCCTCCACCTGGCTGGGGGCGGAGATTATCTCCATTTATAAATAGGGTTCGCCTATGGATCCGGCAAATTACAGGCCAATTAGCCTGATTGATGTATCGCAAAAAATCTATGCCAGGGTCCTGCTCCTACGCCTTCAGGAATGGATGAGTGATCAAGATATCCTGACACCCTTACAGGCAGGTTTTAGGGCTAAAACATCCACAATAGATCAGCTATTCAGGCTACAGTTAATTTACTGGAAGCAAGTTGTGCTGGGAGGCGGCAGTCTATACCTAACCTTTGTAGACTTGATGTCAGCCTTTGATATGGTGGACCGTAACCAGCTTTGGAGTATTCTGCTGGCTATGGGGGCTCCCCCATATCTATGCTATCAGCTCAAACTCCTCCACGAAGGTGCGTTTGCGAAGGTGAGATACGGTAGGGACGGGTGTCTGACGGCCCCATTCCCTGTTGATAAAGGGGTCAGGCAGGGCTGTGTTCTCGCCCCGACCCTCTTTTCTCTCTTCCTAAACGGGTTGATAGAAGACCTCCTCGCCACTAAGGATATAGATTGCCCAAAACTTGCATCTCGCAGTTTTCCCACCCTTATGTTTGCGGATGACACACTGCTGCTATCAAAGTCATCCATGGGCATGCAGCGTGTATTAAACGCATTTTCCCAATTTGTTAACTGATAACAATTTTATTAGGCAAATCCTAATGTTACCGAAAAATACTCCATTAGTACCGCTTAGGATGGACTTAAATATTCTCCCAATTACAGATGTCATTGCTTCGCGCCCGCTGCTTTATTGGCGGCGGCTATGGTGCACTCCTGAGCTGGCTAGTTATAGGGAAGAATTGAGAGTGGTAATGACAACATTAGGGTCCGGAAGTATACCGTGGTTAGCCTTTATAAGGCATTCTTTTAGTGCAATTGGCATGGAAAACCTCTGGTCTAAACCGGAGGTCTCCTGCCCGGAGACATCTAAAAAAGTATTGAAATATGCACTCAAAGAGTTGAAAATTATGGAAATCTTCCAGTCTGTGAAGCCATCAAGTTTGACACACGGGTTTTTGGATTTTAAGTCCTATTATCAATTTGAGCAGGTGCTTGATATTATACAGCCGACTCTAGCGAAAAAGCTCTTCCTACAGTTTAGATATGGTACTTTACCGCTATTTTCTGTCACAAGTAAATGGGCAGGAGTTCCAAATAGTCACTGGCCTGGATGCCTTACAGAGGAGGAAACATTAGTCCATGTAGTACTTTTCTGTGCGGCATATAAAAAATCCAGGGAAAAATGGATAATACAACTATGTAGGAATCTGGGCATTAGGAACCATATAGTTTTCTTTAGGATCCTAAGTTCGGATACCAGCCCAGTCTATGTATTTTCAGTACCAAAGTTTTTGCTCTCTATGTGGATAACTCGTAGAACCTGCTAAAGTCGGTTTAGACCCCCATAATTCCCTATTGGAGAAAGGTACACTCTATGTTGCAATGGTGGCCAATGAGTATGACATTTTGATTACTCTGAATGTGCTATGATGTATCTAGTGGGGGACAGGATCTTAATATGATGGTTTTATCGTTTTTATCTATCATGGGTCGGGAAACTACTGAGCTGTTTTCCAAGCTTTTAGTGTTGTTCATATAACTTACATTTTTATTGTGTTTTTGTGCACTGATGATATTTTATATCTAATGTTTTTTTAACTATTATCATTGTATCATGCCCGGAAATTCGACGTACGTGACGAATTCTTACCTCAAGTTATGATGAATTTGTAATTGTTGGAAATGAATGTGTTTTTATGGTTATAAATAAACCGCAATAAAGTTTACTTGAACTTGAACAATATAAGTAATTAAACCAATAACAATGTAACACTTAATGGTAAGTGCTTATTATTACTCAGTGGAATTTTTTTCACAATCTTAGAAAAACAAAAACTGACAGAGAAAAAAGTAAGGTTCTGAATTTATGCAGATTACATTCAACTTTATGCTATATTACAAAGATTGTAACTTGCGACCTGTAACCCACTAAGCTATCTACATAAAATACAAATCTGTGGCGTGCATGTTATAAATTATGTTGTGCAGCTGGCGCATTTACTATCCATTATGTTTTATGATGGGTCGAACCTGTAACTGCACTGCACACAGATCTTTCATAAGCTCGTTAACCACCGGTGTTAGCTTCCTGATATTATTACCTGCACCTTGCTTGGTACACAAAATATCTCTACAGGAGGCCCCCTAACCCAGTCAGGCGTTTTAAACACTACCATTTTGTGACCTATTGAGCAAACACAGTAGATTTACAGTCACATTTGTCTATATGGACACTTTTCTTTTGGGTAGAGTTTTTAAAATAAATATTAGTTAACTGTCAGACTATGCTGCTCATGGCTCCACCCCTTTCTGCTCCTACCCCTTGAACCCTGTCAAATCTCGATTGAGGCAGGGGAGAAGGTCATGAGACAGACATCCCCAACCACGGTGGGTGAGGTTTTTGTCAGGATTCGGTTGAAACATCAAGCACACGGGCAGTAGATGCTAGAAAACAGGCCAATGGAAGTTAAGAAGGACTGGACATTAGACTTGGTATAGACACTCACATTAGCTCAATTCCTGGGTCAGAGGTCACATCCAGGTGAAGGGTGATACAGCCCCATTCGAACCATACCTGGGGTTAGGTCTTTGCCTGCCAAGAAGTTGGTTAGTTAGAATGGCACTGATTTCATACCAATTCACACTTGTTTTGCATCCTCCGCGTTTGCTACCTCCCTCTCGGCTGCCGGAGGTAGTCTTACCTTGCTGTGTCCTTTGCTGTACTGTCTTTCGTTTATGCCTTTCTAGCAGCTAACTGGTTTGTTAGCAGCAGCCTCCCTCTGGATTCCTGGTCGGTTCGCAGCTCATCATAGCACTATCTGCTGCTGGAATCGGAAAGCGCCGTAACTTTATTTGCTTACTACTAATTGAACCGTCTGTCTACACATACTTGCATCTTCTCCTCTGTCTTCCACTGGTTCAGACCTTCCAGCCCTAGTCACATCCAGACAGTGTAGCGCCGTCCCTTGAAACAGATGATCATGTGGAGGAGAGTGGGCTTAAGTCTGGTGTTTCCTTCACACCTTTCCCCTGATTTCCCCCAGATCCTTATGCCTAGCGGCAAGTACTAATCTGCTTACCAGTGCAAGTGTTCAGGGTCGGCAGAGGCCTCCAGTAGTTCTACAACATGACAGTTTGCCACTGGAGTCCCAGGGTCTGTCCAACTGTGGCGTAGAAAACTGAGCGAAGTGCACCCCTCTGCACGTGACTGCGTAACCGGGCGAGCAGTCTGATGATAATAAAGGAGGTAGTGTGGTGTGGTGTGTCAAGACCTCAGAACTCAACAGTCCACCAACAGACACAATAAGATGCTGTCCAGGCAGGTTTGGTTCTTCTAAACAGTATTGGGGTTCAGGTACAGGACTACTCTACTCGCTATGCGCTGTAACCAATGGGCCATTGCTTGCACCCACCTAAGATCTTGATCAAGGATTACTATCCCAACCCTACTACAATGATGTCCCACTAGGATTGTAGCTTCCACCTGTTGATACAGAATGCCTAACTAGGAATGAATATCACGTGGTAAGCCAGTCAAATGCAGTGCTCCACTATGGCTTTTAAACCCTGACCCAATGCGAGGAATCGGTCTGTCCATTCAGTCTTGTATCTTGCATAGAGTTGGGGTTGAACTAAGCAGTTCTTGGGTCATTTTGGAGTTGAGGCATGGCAGGCCAGGATCAGGGGTCATCTCTGGGGCAGTTGCGTCCTCAGGCAAGTCTTGGGCTCCAGCAGCAGCGATGTCAAGTCATAGCATTTGTCCACGGTAGCAGGAGGCATAGATGCTGGATGGCTAACTGATGTTGACAATGGTTGTCGTTTTACATATTTAACAAAATGAACCACATACACACACCTCATAACATCCCATGTTAGTAGTGAAGCATGAGTAGCACATCTTACCGGTATTTTTGACCCAGGGGATGTGGTTTTAACAGTCTCTAGGGATATAGATACCTGGCCAATACTCCCTCTTAATATTACGCTTGCAGAATTTGAACAAGGCATCAGGAGTAGCAAGGGTGGGAAAGCACCTGGCCCAGATGGCGTACCAGTAGACATGTACAAAGCCATACCGGCACTCTAGGGTCCCATATTGACCAGAGTATTTAATGCTGCGGTAATGGAAAGTGTACCACCTACGTGGGGCGAATCCATAATCATTCCCATATTTAAGAAAGGAAATAGATCCGAAGCCAAAAATTATCGACCACTTTCTCTTCTAGACTCATCTGGCAAGATTATGAGCAGGGTCCTGTTAGTTACGCTAGAAGAGTGGGCTGAGGATAATGGGATTTTAGCTCAGTCCCAATATGGGTTTAGGAAAGGGCGGGGAACTTTGGAACAATGCATTAATTTGGACCATTTAATAGGAAAATACACGCGTGCAAAGCAAGGGTCTCTTTTCCTCTGCTTTGCAGATCGAAGTAGTGCATTCGACTTAGTAGACCATGCCCTGCTATGGCCGATTTTATTAGATCTTGGTGCCCCAGAGTCTATTATTTGTTTCCTTGCGAGGCTTTACACTAAATTATCCACATGTGTGCGCTATGGCCAAGCGGGTGAATGTACCTCCAAATTCAAGGTTAATTTAGGTATTAGGCAAGGCTGCGTCCTTGCGCTACTCCTCTTTACTCTTTTTATTAATGCAATTGATGTTGAACTCAAAACTGTAAAGTCCGATGCACCCCAGGTGGAGGGACAGGATGTACCGGTGCTTCTATATGCAGATGACGCGGTACTCCTCTCAAGGACACCATTAGGCCTACAGAGGTTAAGCGATAAGTTCACAGACTTCATTAAGGGCAGAAAGTTACAGATTAATAAAACTAAAACATATGCCCTGATCTGTGGCCTAAATTCAGGAAAATCGAAATCCTTTTATGTAGACCGACAACATTTTTTAACTGTTGAGAAGTTCTGCTACCTGGGTATAATCTTTACTAGTAATGGGATGTGGACACAGGAGGTAATGAATGTTAGGGCCAAACTGGCTAAAAGTGCTTACTGAGTTCTTAAATTTGCTGTTAAACTTGGGGATCATCGAATTCGCGATATGTTGCACATTTACCAATCTAGATGCACATCAATTGCACTTTATGGAGCAGGGGTTTGGGGTCACTACCGTCATTAAGATTTACAAACAGAGGAAAACAGGTTTCTTAAAAAGTTACCCTGTTTACCCACGTCAGCCTCCTCTGAGTTAATACGTAATGAAGTGGGGCTGGCTCATCTGACGGATTTAATTGGGCTGAGACCATTGTTGGTATGGAGATCTATTTGGATGAAGGAAGAAACTATCTTTAACAGAAGTATCATCAATGATTGCCTTCACCTAGACAACTGTTTAAAGATCCCATGGCTCAAATATATAGTGTCAACATTTAAGGACATATTTAAAATAAATATTATGGAAAACCCCAGCGGTGCAAGTGTTATCCCCAAAAAGGAAATGAAACATATTTTTTTGAGGAAGAAAGCTCATGATCGCCAAAACATTACTGGGCAGTTAACAACTTATAAGTTTTATACATCATATGTGGATATTGAGGGCTTCCAACAATACCTAAGTACGGTAACTAGAACTTCACACCGATTTGTTCTTACGAGAATGAGACTAGGCATTGTTCATCATTTGGTTGCATTCCCATGTATTAAAAGTATCATGCTGCCCCATGTCCATGTGACGGTGTCACAAAACAGAGCACTTTCTCCTCATATGTGATTTGTATTTGCATCTCCGTATTGCTTTCCTTAAACCCCTGTTCAAAAAGCACGGCACTTTAACTGTGAATGCTGCTATGAGTTTGCTGTTTTTATTACATGAGCCAGATATCTGTTTATTTTACTGCAACATATATTTTAAGATCAATTGCTGCTAGGAAGAGTATGTTATTTTAACATTGATTTTAATGTCATGATTGTTGCTAATTACTTGTAATGAGTTATTCATGTTTTAATGCTTTTATGTGCTTTTATGACTGTTTTATAATAATCGAATAAAGCTTACTGAACTGAACTGAACTGAAACCCATACAGACTCTGTGGGGCTGCTCTCTTGGCTTGGGTTGGCACTGGGTGCACTCTCACTCTCATAGTAAGTCAGCCTCTGGGTGTTCCTCGAACTGGGAGCAAAGCTGGGCTTCTCCTGGACAGTCTCTCCTCCTGCAGGACCAGGCACCTTTCCTCTTTTTGCTTGTAGACAGGCTTCGACGCACACCTTCTTAGTCAAGCTGTGCCGTCTGTATGTGATATGCCTTCACCTCATGAAGACTGGCTGTCAGACACACACCAGCCCTGGCTGCACAGTAACCCTTGAGTACACTGCAGAACACTTCATTATTCAAGTAGAGCTTGAAACAGGAACAAAGTGGCGTCATTTCGCGCACACTTTTACAATCATTTTACTGATGGGATGTTGATCCACTGTTCAAGGTTCTGGAACTGGTCTGGGGTGCAGACACAGCCTGTGTGCATCATGGTGGTTCTTGTAACAAGTAGTGATGAGGCTGCCTCCAAGCAGGAGTATCCTCAACTGCACAATGAATTGTGAGATAGGACATGCCCTGCATAGAAACTTCCTAATCTTTAACAATAGAATCTGCTGACTCACCCTTTTCCCCATCACCCACTAAAGGCCAGTGCTCAGGAATGACCAGTTATGAACCCCTTGCTAAAAGAACCTTATGGGATTTCTAAACGTAGCCCTGTCTCCATTTTTCCTGAGTCTACACCATGAAGTCACAGGAATGCAGGTAATACAGTTCCACTGTCTGGAGAAGCTGCATCCAACCTCCATTTTGAAACCAGGGAGCATCCAAAATGGATACCACTGTTCATAGCAAGTATTCTTTCACTACATGCGCAGTCTTGCTATGGCAACCAGGAGGTAGACAAAAAGGCTCTGCTCGGAACTATAAATCTTCAAAATTTGGTAGGCCGCTAGGGCTGATGAATGTCATCAAACCAAGTTAAGGAACGCAGTCCAATATTGATGCAGAAGGTATGCCTGGAGCCCTCTTTGAGGTCACAATACAAGTTCTGGACCTTGGCTTCACCATGTACAGCCCAGCACTCATGCTAGTATAGCTAGCTGGCTTGGCTAAACAAAATAATCAGGATGCCAGATGCACATGCAGTCGGGGACTCAGGGCAGGGGTGCATACCCAGATAGCACCGAGGAGACATTCCTATTCTAACAATCCCCAGATCATCACCGCCTACAGGATGTTCTTTTCCATTTCCAGCACTCCCTCTCACACAGTCACAGAGGTTTTAAAGAACTCTACCATACTGCCGGTTATCGAGGTCCATCCCACAGTTGCAGAAAGTTTGGGGAACACGAGCACAAGTTTGAGGACCCTCACGACCAATTAAGGTTTATACTCCCTTAACACAGATTTGAAGGCCTCTCATAGCAGCTGAAGGGTAGTGGGATTCTAACATAGGTTTGAATTGGCCCTTGCAGCTCCAATTTATTTTGTATCCAAGTGTCCAGAAAGAAGGCACTGAAAAGACACTCCTGCCCGGAAGATCCAGCTGAACTCTTGACTCAGCAGGCATTGCTAGGAGTGGCGGAGGCCATTCACAACATTTCAGAGCTGAAGGCTTCAGCTTGCTTGCTGCAAAAAAATATTGAATCAAACCGGTTAATTTCTAGTTCGTCCAACATATAGAGAACTACTCAGGGACAGGAAAACTGGGACAGAGAGAGAACCAGAAACAGAAAGAAAAAGATAAGGGAAGACAGACAGAGTCAGGAAGAGATGCGAAGAAAGAGATTGGGAGCAGCATCAGAGGTCAGGAAGAGGGAGCGAGATAAGTAGCTCTAGAATAAGAAATATATGAGGTGAAAGAAATGAAAAGAGAGGGAGGCAGACACACATAGCAAGAGGCAGAGTAAACCATATACGCATACAGGGAGAGGCTTGAGCTGTATTTGGAGATTCTAGCTGGGGAGCACGGCTACTCTTATATCCAGGAGACAGACTGGAGACTGGTTCTTCTATCGGGGTGGAGTCGTCTGCACATGGAGTGGTGAGGGTCGGGAGGAAGGGCACACCTGCCTTAGCCAGTCAGATCAGTTGAATCAACCCTAGCAATCAATGGGGTGACAGATGTCGTAGCTGGATCGTCCTCACATCTCATCCAGAGACGCCTGATAATGATAAGTAGAGAAAGACTGACAGGCAACAACATAGGGAGAGACAGGAAGACACAGGGGGGACGGAAAGAGAGCAAGGCTTTCAAGACTGAAGTCAAAGACTAAGAGAGACTGTGGGAGAAAGACAGGGAGAGAGACAGAAATACAGGGAGAGATGGGGGAGAGAAGAGGATGAAGGATAGGCACAAAGAAAGACCGCAGGAGGAACAGACAAGGTGAGTTGGTGAGAGAAGCACAAATGGGCAGACCGTGAGACAGGAAAAGAAAATGACTGTGAGAGAGGCAATTGATAGAGACACAAAAAAACAGGGGGAAAAAAGAAGGAGGCAAGGACACCCTTACTGAATCCATGTATTGATCTCTAGCTATCTATCACTATATGTCCCCATCTACCTCTCTTCTTCCCCTCTGTCTCTCCTGTGTGTCCATCTAGATACCTCTATCTGTGTCTCGGTCCATCTATCTGTCTTTCTGTACCAATGTCTTTTCCTCTGCCTATCCTGTCTGTTCTTCTGTCTGGCAATCTCTCTGCCTATCCATCTTTGTTATGTTAATAAGAATTTGTAAATGGCAGTAACACATCAAGTCCCTTGGCGCCAAGACAAAAAAAGAAGAGTGAAAAATGTTAAGACCGCGCAGCTTCATGAGACATTTTCAGTGAAAGGTAAAGTTTTGAGCTCTTTTCTGTTCCTTTTTTTTAAAAAAATTTTTTATTGAACCCAATCCAGACAGGTACATAACAGAACAATGAGAAGAAAAAGAAAAAAGCATATTAAAGAAGAATACAAGTTGAAATCATAAACCATCATAATCATATTCATATTCAAGAGTTTCTCATTGATAAGAAAGAAGGAATAATAGAATAAAACAATATTTGATACAATAGGTAATACAAGACCTTTGATGAGTCAAAGATTTCCCCCGATAATTCATACAATATATTACATCAAATAGCAAGAATTTTTGGATAAAACCCTATTACATATATTATAGGTTATATGTTGCCTTCCGTCCCATCAAAGCAAATCTAGATAAATGTATTTAATCCTGCTTTCCAGCTCAAAACTGGAGACCAAATTGATTCTCCCATTCTTTTCCATTTAAGCCCTCTTGTAGAGTATATAGCTCTCTCAAAGCTGAAAACAGCTAAAAACGAGCCAGCCACATCTGGAAGCTTGGTGGTTCAGCTTCTTTCCAGCGGGCCGACAAAATAATTCTGAGTACCGCCGTACCTATAAATAATAAATTTTGCTCATTCTTTGACAGAGCGATCGATGAATCATGTCCTAAAATAAACAATGAATCTGTTTCAGGAAGTTTATGGCCAAACAGCACCTCCCAATAATCAGCAATCATATGTTTGATTTGAACGAGTTTGGGGCAACTGCTTAGCATATGTATTAGGTTAGCTGGTCCTTGTGTACATCTTGGGCATGAATCATTTTCCCTTTTACCCCAGGAATACAGTTTGGCGGGTGTATAATAAAGGCCAAAAATGGTTTTATATGTTTGGGCTTTAAGGTTACTAGCCCTAAAAAGTCTTTGGCTCAGCTCTAAACTTTTATATATATCAACATTGGGATTGCTAAATTTGGCTGCCCAGCTAGATTCAGTTTTTTCCAAATCATCTTGTACATTAACAAGGAGAAGATTATATATACCACCAATTCTTGTGTAAGATCTAATAATAGCCTCAAAAAGATCTATTTTCTGTAACTCGAGGGTGGGTCCCTTAGCCTTGAGGATTGTATATATTTGCACATATTTAATGTAGTCCCCGTTAGAGAGATGATATTTATCCTTAACATCTAAGAAAGTAGTTTCTAGCTCATGTACAAGGAGATCTTTAACACGCAGGATTCCAAGTCTCTGCCATTTCCTTGCTATAATGTCGTTTGAAAATGGCAGGGTCGCCTTCGTATACCACAAAGAGGTATACCTATTCCATTTAGTAATGAGCAAATGTTTAGTAACTTTGCCCCAAACTTTTAGTGCCCCATTTATGATTTCATATTTCCGATCATTGTTGTAATCTCGTGCCTCAGTCTGTTGTAAAAACAATCCATTGGCCTTATCCCCTAATAATAGCTCATATATTGAGGGTGGAATATTGTTATCAGGGGTTGGTACCCTTACATTAGAGCTAATCAGTGGGGTCATTTGTTTAAGAAGTGCGGCCCAGTGATACATACTAATATTAGATATTGCCAACCCACCTCTTTCGCTAGGTAGAGACATTAACTTATGAGATCTTCGGATTTTACCATGTTGCCAAACAAACTTAATCATAAGGGATTCAAGAGTTTTTAAGATCTTAAGATCTATAGCGAGTGGAATTGCTCGAAACAAGTGTAGGCATTTAGGAAGTATATTCATTTTAAGGAAATTAGCTCGCCCTATAATTGACAAGATGAGCCCATTTACTCTATCCAAATCTTTTGTGATTTTTTGAATCAATGGAATGAAGTTATGGTTGATTATGGTTTTTAACAGTAGGAGCAATAACAATTCCTAGATAAATAGCATTTGCAGCTCTCCTTTGATCATTATAGTTGATGTTGTCAGTACATAATAACATTGTCTTCCTTTTATTTAAAGAGTATCCAGAATAGATGCCATGTTCTGTAGTTATAGCCTCAATTTCCTCCATAGCCTCAATCGGGTTTGATGTTAAGACCGCAATATCATCAGCATATGCTAATACTTTAGTAGAAAACGGGCCAAGAACGATTGGGTTAATACTAGGGCTCTCAATAAGTTTTAAAATCAAAGGGTTGATATATAGAGCAAATAATAAGGGGGAGCAAGGACAGCCTTGCCTCGTACCTCTAGTTATACTGATATCATCAGATTCTAATCCCATCAGTTGAACTTTAGCTTTGGGAGAGAGGTACATTGATCTTATCGCTTTAATAAATTTGGGGCCGAAATTGTTTAGTTGCATAATTGCCCACAGGAATTTCCACGAGACGCGGTCAAATGCCTTCTCGGCATCTAATAGTATCATTGACATTCGGCCCCCCGTGACCGTCATGGCATCAAACAAAGCAATTACTCTAGATGTATGGTCCGTTGTTCCTTTGCCAGGAACAAAGCAAGCTCTTTTCTGTTCCTATGTTCTAATATTATCTAATGTTCCCAGATTACTCAATACCCAAAAGGAGACCACATAACAATTGATATCTAAAGCAAGTCATTGGCTCGATAAACATGCAGGGGTAGGGAGGCGATGTTGTCACATATTTTAATGGTCAGAAGAGTAGGTTGGGTGGGGGATTCGGAAAAATGCATTAAGGACGACTGTTTGGTGGTCAATTTTAATTCCTCCCAAATGGTCCAGTATCTATTACAACAGCTTCCGACAGGTCCAACACCGCTTACACAGATATTCGCTTTACCGCTGGGGTATTTCTATAAACCCAACACATCGACACTGCAGGGTCGACAACACCCACCCCCGACTCTGCCCCCTTCCCATATTCAAGCCTCTGCAACACTCCTTGGGTCTGTTTCTTTCCCTACATACAATTGATTCAATGCGTTATCGGATCTTGAGGTTTGTGATTGACATAGTTTGAACAGGAGAGTTCCCACTCCTGTTCAAAAGCCATATATAAGGGATTCTGAAACTTATATGTCTGTAACTACAGTATACGATCAGGCCAAACCCATAACACCTATGTCATGGAATATTGCTGGCCCGAGCAGTAAATTGTCAAATCTAGATTGGATAAATATTGTTGTTATGTATGACTTGATTTGTTTCCTGGAAACATGGGAACCCGAGCCGATAATTTAGATGGTTACCGCTCTTTTCACACTGCTGCCCTCCCATCAAGATCAGGAAGAGCCAGGGGAGGGATTTTAACTTACTTCGAAATACGTTGCGACTGGAAGTTGTCATATTATAACATATCTCCTTTTTATCATGTATTGCTTTTAAAAGGTCCAGATGAAGACACAATTCTCTTAGTTAATTTTTATAATAACAACTTCTCAGGGGATATGAAAAAGGTTGTAGATCAGCTGGAGGAAGATATTAATAATTGTCTCAGCACTTTAAAACATACTCCAAACATTTTGTGGTAGGGTGATTTTAACACACATTGCAGTCATCTTTTAAACTCAGCAGCATGTGGTTTTAATGATGATGAAGGTGATCCCTTGCATCATTTTAATCATAATCATTTTGGGGAAGTCAATAGATTACTAGTGATTAATAACCTAGAAATGTGTAACCCGACTGATATTTCATCTGGTATGTTGCAAAAAACATTTGGTACATCCTCCCGGGGTACCACAATTGATTATATAATTACAGCGGAACACCTTAAAAAACTAATTTCCAGCTGCGAGATTGAGTACCTAAACTTCAGTGACCACGCTTCCATTACTGGCAAACTGAACTGGGTAGGAACTCACTTGGAGAAGCTAAGGCATGTTAAACCAACGATAATAAAAACTAATTGGATTACCCTAAAATGGCCTTAGTAGATAAATCAGTCCTTGTCCCGAATATAATTGTAAAGACTCAAAATTAAATGTTAACGTGCCTAGAAACAGCATCCAATCCAACCCAGGTAACTATTGCCTTTGAGTCTATATTATTTGAGATTAAGTCTCATCTATTCAGGAAAAACACGACCCCTAAAACAGCAGGGCTCAGATGGTTTGATCAATCATGTACTGAGTCCCTAGCAGCTTTGCATCAGCTAAAAACCAATGAGGCCAAGTCTTTTATTTTAATCACTGGCCAGAAGGATAGGAAGGTCCCAAGCTTCCAGATATCTGGCCAGAAAATAGCCAATACCTTCTCATACCTAGGTGTAACATTCGATAGGCAACTATCATGGTCCAATATGCTTGTCACTAGGGGGTTATTACTTGAGAGAAGCATCATTGCTCTCCATTTATTCATTAAAAAATTGGGGGCGAAACATATCGACATGGTAAAAAAAGTTTATGCTGCAAAATCAGTGTCTGTAGCAACCTACGGGGCAGGCATATGGGGTTCTATTAACACCTCTGCCCTTCAAAGTATAGAGGATACTTTCTGGGGAAAAATGTGTGCCCCCCCCCCTTAAGCTGCTTCAACTTTAATGCCATACAGAACTGGATGTCCCATATGTGACCGTTACAATTACTTGGGCTCCAATAATGTTATGGCATTCCATCTGGAGAAGGGAATCTATCTATATTACTCAAAAGTTAATTAAAGAGGGGACTGTGGGCGCCAGAAGGTTGGGAAGAACGTATTTCTTTATACGCCGACAATATTGCGCTACACCTGCACAACCGTACTACTCCATAGCGCGAGTCCTCCACATCTTTGAGCTGTTTGGTAGCTATTCAGGGTACAATATCAACTGGTCAAAGTCTTGATCTTTCCTCTATCGGGACCCGCCCCCAGGATTCCACAGCCGAGCGCGACCCCGGTGATGGTGGGCGGTTTTAAATATTTAGGGATACACATTACTAGGGACCAGAAAGAATTCCTGTGAGGAACCTGGGGCCTCAAATGAGTCGTTTGACTGCAGATGTTAGCCCCTGGCGCTCGCTTCCACTCTCACTTATGGGACGGGCAGCTCTTTTTAAGATGCTGATGCTACCGCGGCTCCTCTATATATTACAGAATACTCCTTTTCCAGATTCCGCCGACTATCTTCAAGGACATATCACAGGAAGTGCGGAATCTGCTGTGGGTGGGAGGGTCACCGAGAATTGCTTTACACAAGTTGCATAGAGGAGTCTTCGATGGAGGGATTGCAGTCCCGGATGTTAGATTGTACTATTGGGCCTCCCAGATGCAGGTGATTAATGACAGGGTATATGTAGGGGTGGAAGAGCCGGCCTACAGAGTGGATAGGGCAATAATGCCACAGGGAAATTGTGAACCCCTTCTGTACTCCCGTTGGTTGTGCCTGGACTGGCCGGAGCATAACAAAGTGGTGGTCCAGTGTTGGAATGATGCTAGTAAACTATTGGGCTGGGCTGGGCTGGGCCGGGAGGTTGACGGGCAGAACCCCACTCTGAGTGGGTGACCCTCTAAAGGAAATGGCTACGCTGTCGGGTTTCAAAGGCTGGCAATTGATAGGGATTGAATACTTGGGAGATGTGTGGAAGAGGGACTCTCCCCGCACATTTGAGTACTTGCAAAAAGAGTACGATATGCACGATTCGCAGCGATACACACACCTGAGGCTTTTGCATGCTCTGCGCGCTTATATCCAGCAGGGGGTTTCCATTCCAGACTACTCCACACTAGAGGACCCGCTACTGCTGGACCCCATCCAGGGGAACCCACCTCCACGTTCTACCGCAAATTGATTTACAACCTCCCGGATCCCCTGGCCGCTCTTAGGGAGGCCTCGGTCAATGATCTGGGGGCTATGGACGATGATGACTGGCAGGAGGCGCTCCAGAGCCCTAGAGAAGTGGCTAAGCGCATCAGATTTCGACTGATACAGCTCCAGATTCTCCATCGCACATACTATCCTTGCACTCACATATAGTCCTGGGGTCCGGCTCTGTCTGCGTTATGTGTCAGGGAGTGCCGGGAGGACGGGACCTTAATTCACATACTGTGGGAATGTCCCGAGGTTTCAATATTCTGGTGGAAAGTCACGGAAGTCATGTCGGAGGTTGTGGGAGACCCTGTTCCATTAGAACCAAAATGGCTTTTATTAATGATTCGAGGCGATGCAGACTGGTCCAGATACGTGGGTCTATGGCTGGCCTTGTCGGCGGGGGTGGCAAAGCTCAATATTGTCAGAAGGTGGGGGAGTGGAAACGAGATCTTGATTGGTGCCAGAGGGCTGAGGAGATAGTGTACAAAAGTAGGGTGTGTGTTAAGAAATAGGAAAAGGGTGTGGATGCTGTGGAGGAGGTATAGAGGGCTGGGGGTGGCAGAATGGTGACTCATCAGGGAGTAACATGCGTGCCTACTCTATTCAAGAATATGATGACACTGATTCTCTGTATATGGCAACCAATGTACTCATGATACTGTTTTTGTATGATATGGTCTCTCAAGCTTTAATATAAAGATTTTTTTTTTAAAGTCAATTAAAGCCTGCCTATCCCTGAAAAATGCCGAGAGGATCCTGTGGATCTCTAACATTAAATGTACTCTTTCTTCTTTAGGTCTAGAATGCCTATTTGCTGTCCCTAGTGACTGACATTTCAAAAAGGGAGATAACATCCAGTTTTCTTTTAAAAAGGGCTGAAGCAAGATTGAAAACAAATTGCACAAAAGTATCAGTCAAATCATATTTAGAAAGCCCAATGGTACAGGAAGGGGCAACATCATATATATTTACTGTGACAAATTCACATCATAGATTCTTTTTAATTAGATTTCGATTGAATTTTATTCCTTGCATGTTCGCCCATCCAGCCAGAATTTACTCCATAAATGAATTACCTCCTTGTCTTTGTGATGGTGTCTCTGCACAATCAAATTTACACATTTTCTTCTTTTGTAAATTTTATCCAGAACAGCGTAAAAGATTTATCCTGCCCCGATGCGTAAATATTATTTTAAACAGTGTTGTTTAGCAATGTATTTTCTATAATCTCTGCCTAATCCCATGGTTTGCTTCTCTGTGGCGTTCTTTTTCATTCAATCACGAAGGATTAGGCGATTGCACAATATCCGAGAATGAATTTTAAACTGTCATTTTTCCCTTATCAGCTGGTTTTTATTAAATGTCTCTTCTAACTGAATGTTATGATCCTTTTTTCCTTTTAACTTGTTATGTATATAATTCTTTTTGTATCGATGTTTTTAACTGTATTTTTCTGTACTTTGATGATCTTACACTATAAGCATCGAATAAAGTAAATTGACTGAGTTATTTTCTGAAATTAAGGTAGGATGGAATAGACTTTTAAGTGAACATTAGGGAGTTTCAGAGTATAGGGCCTGTCGTGTTCTTGGACCCAAGGAAACACGCAAAAATCAGGTAGGGTTACGATATGCTTTATTTGTTGTTCGTTTCTGCCGTGCCCACATGCACGTCCGTCCTCGTCCCCAACTGTCCCCTCCCCACTCCCTGACTGGATGTGGTGTCCAGTTCCTATCCTTCCTTGTGGTCCGGTGCAGGATCCTATTGCCCTTCACCCCAGGCCACTATATCCCCCCCTTTGTCACAAAGAAATGACGAGAGAAGAGAAAAAGAGAGAGATATAGAAATAGCAAGAAAAAGGAAAGAAAGATAGCTCAGAGCGAGTAGAAAATTATATGTATGTATCCCCATCACTGCATTTCTTCAATAAATCTTTTTGGCCGTCTGCTCACTCTTCTTGGACAAGCCTCTTTCTGTGATTCTTCTGCTGGTCCTTCACCCTTGTCTGTTCCCTTTCCGTTGTGATCCATCGCTTCACTTCCTTCTGCTGCAGTATCTTGGCCGTCTTCATTCATGGTCTTCAGTCCTTTGAAATGAGAACTGTTCCATGTTATTCGGTGTTGTTCCGACTCCGCCGTAATCATTGGCCCCTTCACGTTTATGATCATTAGCGGGTCCTTTGGGAACAGGCTGTCTGACTTTCTTTGCTGTCGCTGACGCACTGTAGTGTAGTTCCTATATTCCCAATAGGCTCTGCGCATTGGAATAATATATCCTGTAGCTTAGACGTAGGACTGAGGTTGACTAGGTCTCTATCAAATATATTAGACTTAATTGTGAGTGCCAACTAGCTCAGAGGTCACTAGAAACTTTCTCGAATTCACAAGAAGGGATTAGTTTCTGACAACCGCATAAACATGACAACTTTGTTTCCCAAGAATAAGAAATCAATCTCTAGAGTCGCGGAAACAATAGATGGCTATTTTAGTCAGTCAATCGTGCATGCTTCGTTTCACCAGAGGAGCTGAGAAAATAGAGAGACGAGCGTTTTCAATAAAAAGTATTTATTGAACAGTTTTCTTTCTCAAGCATAAGAAATGTACTGCTACAATCGTAATACCGGTTATAAAGTACAAGGCATATAATACGAAAAGTATTATAAAGTAGTACTGTAAAAGCATGATATGGTTTCTAAGCCATAAAATGCCTAAAACATATAAAATACAAACCGTGACAAAATAATGACTAAAAGTACTCAACTGGTGCTTCTAAAATATGCCTACCCCGGTGTACCTAACCGAAGTCTAGTACAAGGGAAGAAGTAAGTGAGGAGCAGCTTAAGTTTAGTATTTCGCTGCCAAGAATCTGTCCAAGAATTCTCTAAAGGTGTCATGATTCTGTGTGAAGCCTTTGTTGATAATAGGCTTCACTTATTTCTTGGCATAAATTGCCATATGAAAACCCGCCCCTTTCCCGTGCACTAGCACTCCTTATGTGAAGTAATGTGGGGATAGGTGTTTGGTACTTATTTTGGTGATAATGGTTGCTTTGAAAATCATGAAGCCTTTGATTGTCGATTTTGTGAAAGCCTTTGGTTACCGTTTGATGTCCTGAAATATGAATGTCTCGTGTTATTATGCCTTTTTTCCTTAAAACACTCATTTGCCCCTTGAACTTATCATGCAGGCTTGTTACAGAATGGAATTGTTTGTGTTTGAATCCTTCGCGTGCGCCCTGCTAGAATCTGGCCGAGCGCACGCATACGTAAGGTGCGGCTGGGTGCGGTCGGGTATTTAAACCGCACCCAGCCTTCTGGAAGACGCTTTGCCTTCCGCCTGCGCTGAAGAAAGGACTTGTGAACCCTCGGCAGCTCACCTGATTTATGACCTAGAGGCCTTCCGTCTTCTCCGGAGCAAAAGCCTGGCATCATCCTTCATTGCACCAAGAGGATCTGCAAAAGACAAAAAGATAAGTTTATTATTTTCTACAGTTAAGGCGCCCTTCGCAAGAAAGATTATCGGAACTATTCCTGGAACACTTTTTGAATCTACAAGACTTCAGGAAAGCAACAGACTTTGAAACTTGATTTAGGTATTTAGTTATTTAGAAATTGTTGTAAAAATAGAATCAAAGGTCAGAGGGTTATTTGGAAAGGCATTATTTCCGAATGCAGTATTTTGAGTTCCTAGTGTTTGTGCTTGTTTCTTCTTGCCATACAAAACCTTATATTTTTAGATCTGGAAACCAAGGAATATAAAGACACAGAACGCAATTTAAGTAAGTCAAGAGAAGGAGTCAGGCCCTAGTTAATTAAAGTGAAAAGGGGATTTTCTAGAAAAGAACAAATGTTTTAATCCTTTTTATTGTATATTACAGAAATCACTGGCTTGAATTCACAACTAGGCAACCGACAAGACAACACAACAGGACGGGACAACAGAACCCCTTCAGACAAAACTGACCAACAAGACAAGAAAGACATACTGGACGGAAGACTGATAACAGCTGTTCGCAGGTAGGCGAGAGATAGAACTTAGTGCAAGAGAATTAAGAGTCATAGAAGAGGTGCCTATAAAAGTTTAGAACAAGAGAAGTAATTAGATGTTCATGTTGTTTCGCAGGTCGACAGCAAGAACAATTACGTCCAGTACCGGCCCTCCTCCCCTTTGTCTAGCTCATATCTTGTAGTGTATCACACCTTCTCCAGGAAGGGGCTAGCCTTTAGGGAGGTTGGTCCCTTGCGTCCCTGCGAATTCACAACGCGTCTCATATCAAGACAAGGTAAGGGACGACGAATTTAGACCTTGACAAAAGGTCTAATCAGCTCCGTACCTTGGTTTAGAATGAAGGAGGTCTTGTATCTCTCTCTCAGGACTCGATTTCCCAGCAACCCGCAAGGGTAGCCTGGAAACACTGGAGCTGGATTTCTCAGCAGGAGAAAAGACAGCGTCTCTCAGTGTGTCAGCTGGAGGGTCGGCTTCCTTCGGCACTTGCTACTGCGGGGCGTCGGGCAAGTAGTAAGTCGATCTGCTCCAAACCACCATGTGTTTGTCTGGGCAAATCTAGGCATATTTATACTTTGAAGGTGCCGTGTTTGACGTGTGATTGGACTTATTAACGTCATCAAAGACTCAGTTCTCCGAAAAGTCCATGATTTCCTAGATAAATTAGTATTCAGGCAAGGGGAAGTCCCTAGCTGCTGAAGGCGGGTTTCTCTAAGAAATCGTTGTTGATTCTTGGAATTTAGTGGAAGTAGCCATGCCGTATTTGGGCTGCATAGGCTCAGTCTAAATATGGTAATGATTTCTATGCCTATATAAGGATCGAACAATCTATACCTCTATAAGGGTATGAATCTAGAAAAATTGCACTAGAGTCCTAGATTCATTTACAACAGCACTACCACGGAGTCCCTTTCTTTGAGGTGCGGCTGGGTGGCATGTCGCCTTGCATCTGCATATGCTTTCATATTCTCTTTGGCCTCTTTGTCTTTCGCTGCAATGCTGCTGTGCTCTGGTGGCATCGTTACTTCTACCTGTGGTAGCCTCGTCCTGCTTGTCCTCCCCAGCACTAACTCGGCTGAATACCTTCCTGTGGAGCTGTGGGAGTTGTTTCTATAGTCTCGTAGTACCTGACATAGTGCTTGGCCTATGGAGATCTGCGCCAGCTTCGCTCGTTGGACAGCCTTCTTTATGTTCCCCATGAACCTTTCCACCATGCAGTTCGCTTGTGGCCACAAAGGTGTTATCTTCCTGTGATGAATTCCTATGTAAGTCATGAATTTTTGGAATTCTACCCCTGAGAATGGAGGATCGTTGTCTGTCTTTAGAGTTTCTGGGGAGCCCCAGGCCGCAAATATGTCATCCAATATTGGTAGCGTCGCTGTTGCCGATGTTGATGAGACTTGTGGCACTATGGGAAATCGTGAGTACACGTCAGTGATCACGAGCAGGTAGTTGCCCTTGTCTAGTGGCCCAAAGAAGTCAGCTGCCAACTTTGCCCACACCGCCCTTGAAAGTTCTGATATTTTTAGCGGTTCAGGCTTTGCTGGGTGTCCTGTTGTTTGACGGATGTGACAAGTCACGATGGTGTCTTTTGCCATTCTATCTAGGCCAGGGAACCATACCTTCTCCCTTAGCAATTTTTTTGTTGCAACCAGGCCTCGGTGTGACTCATGTGCCAGATTAACAGTCTGTCGCCTTAGTGAACTTGATATTACTATCCTTGTTCCTCGCATCATTATTCCTGTTTCTGTCTCCGACAGTTCTTCATGTATCTTCTTTAGCGCTAGTATTTTCTCCTTGTTTACTCTCCCCAGGTGCAGTTGTTGTTGATGTGTCTCCATCCCTGCAGCCTTGTGGTTTCTTTGGCCATTTGGCCATTTGCATGGTGGTATATTTTGCTGTCTTCTGCTCTAGCTCCGCTACTGTTATTGGCGCAGGAGTGTTTTGCTTTAGCACAAAATGGAGGTATTCTTCTGCCATTGATGTGGTCTCTGGTGCCTGTGGTAGAAGGTGTCCCAACATGTAGTCAGCCGGGTTGTGTTCTTTTCCTGGATTGTGCACAGTTTTGAAGTCATAGTCCATCAACCTTATACCCCAGCGCTCAATGCGAGGCGGCATTTTTGCCAACGGATTGCCATATATTGTCACCAGAGCCTGATGGTCTGTTATGATGGTGAACAACTTCCCATAGATGAACATGTGATAGTGTTCACACGCCCACACCACTGCTAGGCTTTCCTTTTCTGGTTGGAGTATGCCTTCTCAATGTCAGACAAACTTTTGCTTGCATACACAACAAACTTTCTTGTTGAATCTCTCCCCGGCAGGTGTTGTGCTAGTATGGCTCCTAGTCCGACTGGGCTGGCGTCCACAGTCAGCTCAGTGCATAGCAAAGGGTCAAAATAGGTAAGATGATCTACAGTCATCACAGCCTGTCTGATAGCTTCAAACGCCCAACTGCATTCCTGTGACCAGAGGAACTTCTGACCTTGCTTTGTTAGCTCTCGGAGCGGTGTGCTCACTGTGGCGAAGTCCTTGATGTAGCGAGCACAGTAGCTGGCAAGCCCCAGAAATGACCTTACTTTTGCGAAATCTTTCGGAGGACTCGCGTTCCTCAATGTCTCTACTTTGCTGGGATCTGGCCTCATTCCTTTCTTGGAGAAGATGTGTCCGAAGAATACCAATTCACTTCTCCCCAGCTCGCACTTGTCTGCGTTCAATGTCAGTACCGCTTCTTCCAGTTGTAGGCATACTTGACGCAGGGCCTTATCATGTTCCTCACTGGTCGTCCAAATACTAAAATGTCATCACTATATTTTAAACTGTTCTTCACCGGCCTAATCAACTGCCTTATGGTCTCTTGAAATATCTCTGCAGCTGATGAAATGCCAAAGCTCAGTCGCTTGTATCGAAACAGGCCCATGTGCGTTGAGAACGTGGTAATGTATCTTGACTGTTGGTCCAGCTCTAGTTGGTGGTACCCTTTGCACAGGTCCAACTTCGAGAATCGGCAGGCCCCAGTAAGACAGCTGATCATATTGTTTAAATGTGGGCCCGGGGGGCGCTCTCGCTCAATTGCTGTATTTGGTACCCTCATGTCCACACATATGCGGATCTTGGAGGTGTTCTTTTTTGGCACCACCACTATTGGAGACACCCATGGCGTCGGCCCTTCTGCCGGCTCAATAATGTCCTGGGCCAGTAGACTTTGGATTTCCTCTTCAACCTGTGGTTGTAGGTGTATGGGCACCCGCCGATGATGTTGGGCTACCGGCTTGATTGCCTCATTGATGTGCAAAGTTATTTGCTTTCCTTTCAGTTTGCCTAGGCCTTGCAGTATGACCGGATGTTTTTGTAGAATGTTCTGTTTCTCCAACATGTGGTATGTCATCGCTAGTAGACCCATCAACTGCGCCATGACGTTGCTTAGCAGGCATGGTGCTGGGATGTCACTTTTTAGCACATGTATCTCTTCTTTGCAGGACCTGTCCTTGTACGTTAAGGTCTCTGTGTACTTCCCCATGTTCTCTACCGGCTTTTTGGAGCCCCACGTGAACACATCAACAGTGTACGGTGATAGCGGCGGTATCACTGCAATTTTCTCATACTCCAACATGCACATGATGTTGCATGTGGCCCCGCTGTCAAGCACAAACCTTGTATTATGTCACCCTACTCCAATGTCCAAGGTTGCAGTTTTCTTTATTTGATGCTTCTCCACGAGATGAATGTGCTCTGGTCTTCTGTCTTCCTTAGGGGCATCTGACATTAGATACAATTGTGCCACACTCACAGGTGTTGCAGTTTCTTCCGACTCGTCAGAGGAGCTGCGATTCACTGTTTCCATGTGTCTGGCATACCTGCTGGTGGTCATCAGTGGTCTTGCCTCTCTGCCTCGCTCGCTTCCAAACTGCCTGCTCATACAGGTGCTTGCAAAGTGATTGTCTCTGTTGCATTTCCTGCACCTCTGGCCCATCGCGGGCACGCACCAACGTGCCGAAATTCGAGTCCACATCGATAACACGTTTGTTCATTCTTCTTTGTTGGCGAGGGTGCCGGGTATTCTTTCTTCTTGCCGAATCCAGTAACGCGGTTCGCTTGTTCAACTCTTTTTTCTTTCCCCAGCTCTATCTCTTTGGCATGCGCCGTTGCTCTCGCTTCCGTGCGGGCCAAGGTCAATATCTTCTCCAGCGTTCTTGGTTCCTTCAGAACATGTGCATGGAACTCTACAGACTGACAGCCTTCAATGATGCGTGGTCGTATCGCTTGCTCATTGTCAAACTTGTCAAACTCACAGTACATGACCAATTTTCGCAGTCATGTTGCGAAGTCGTCAAGGGACTCCTCTGCTCGCTGACATGCAATGTTGAAGGTGTACCTCTCAAAGTCAATATTTCGTTGCGGGTCAAATTTCGCTGTGAGGCACTGTATCACTCCCTTGTATGTCACTGTTTGATCGCTGGGAAATGTTATGAGCAGGTACTCCACTTCATCCCTTGCGAGATTCAGAAAGAGGTCCAGCTGTTTGCGGTCTACAATGTCCGTGGCGCGCATGTAGCGCTCAAATTGCCGAATCCATCTTTCCCACCTGATGCCGGCCTGTGGTTCTGATAAGCTGAATGGCAATGGTCTGGGAAATATTGCTTGTGGACTCTTTTTGTCACTTGCTGGTTCAACCATTTTCTCTGACGTGCAGCTTTGGTGCAGGCCTTGTTTATGTGTAATTACTTTCTTGCTAGAGTGATAGTAGTACTTCCGTCTCTATTTTATTTCTTTGTTTTCACTTTATCTTTTGCCTTTAATGTGTTGTCTTTTCTTTTGAATTTCACCTTGTGTACTATTGTAGATGTCTGCCTGGCTTTAAAATGGCCTCCTGGCCTTCCTCTTTGTTTATTGGCTGAATTTGCCTGCCCTTAAAATGGCCACCGCTGACTCGTGAGACCAAGATTTCTGGTGCCTGACCCTTTAAAATGGCCGCCGGGCCTTCCTGGATGCTGATTGGCTCAATTTGCCTGACCCCAAAATGGCTGCTTTGTTCAAGAGAGATTTGCCTTCAAATCTACGTGCGAAGCAGGCTCTTCTTGATGCGGCGGGCGGCTGGGACACAGTCGGCTGCACCATTATAATGCGTGCGATGCTCACATGCACAGACGGGTGTACCGCTTGCTGTCGGGCAGGTGGGGGCCTCTTACCGCGTCTTCAGTGCAGCCGGGGTGGGCTCCAGCGCCGGTGCTACGGTTCTCGGCACTCGGACCAGGGTGAGCTCCTGGCTCCGTTTCTTCCTGCGACCGGGTGGGCTCCGGACATTGTAGTGCTTCTTCACAGGCGGCAGGTGGGTGGGCTCCTGGCTCCGTTTCTGAGTCACGAGGGACCCCGGTACACGCGTCTGGTGTCGCCTTGATATCCCACCTTACTCGTCACCAGTTGTCGTGTTCTTGGACCTAAGGAAGCACGCAAGAATCCGGTAGGGTTACGATATCCTTTATTTGTTGTTGGTTTCTGCCGTGCCCACATGCACGTTCATCCACGTGCCCTTCTCGTCCCCAACTGTCCCCTCCCCACTCCCTGACTGGATGTGGTGTCCAGTTCCTTTTCTTCCTTGTGGTCCGGTGCAGGTTCCCAGTGCCCTTCACCCCAGGCCACTCTAGGGCCAGTACATAAAAGGACCAAGTTTCCAATTTTCTCTTTCCTGAATTTTTGGATATTTGGAAGTCACTGTTAGAAAGAATGAAAATAATTGGAATGTGACTACCATGTCAAACGGCATGAAATGAATTTAGATCCTGCCCATTTATAAATCAATGAATAATACATTTCACTAGCTTGTGCAGGTCACCAAGGGATGGATTTTAGAATCTGAATGGTTCTATAGCTGCTGGATCTTAAATGAACTAAAAGCAGTGAATGAGAGCGGAGTTGCCGAAGTAAGTGTAACTAACCAAGTCTGGACCCAATTAGTGTCATAACTGTGGCCGGCTGGTCATCCTGGGAAAAAGTATGGAAGAATTGAGCGAATTTTCCTTATAGCATATGTGGTGAAGGAAATGACAGACACAACCTGAGTTGCCATTTTGAGAGCCTAGTAAAGTTTACCTGTAAAAAGAATCAGGTTGTAGTCTTGGTCTTTTCACCGATTGAGAGGGTGTGAGGCAAGAGCCAAAGTCATAGAGCCAAAGAGTGTAGTACCACAAATTAGATTTCCTCCTGTTTTCACTATCTCCATTTTCTCAGTGTTTAGTCAATAACTGTCAACAGTTCTGAAGAGTGATCATTTTTGTATTGGCCACTCATTCTGTAGAACAACTATATTTAATCATCATTAGTACTGAGTTTCATGCCCTGAGTGTGTAAAAAGTCATAAGTGGTCTAGTATAGAGGTTAAGTAGTGTTAAACTGTGGAGCCCGGCCAAATGCAGCAAGTGAGTTTGGTAAATGAAACCATTTGAGATGTTCCAGAAAGAAAAGAGGAAAACCATTGTGCCACAGTTCCAGTTCTGTGCAGCACGTTTAAGAGAAGACTGTGGTTGACAATGTCATTCTACAGAAAGGTCAAATGAAATCTGTGCATTCAGCAGTCATTTGAACCACTAAGACGATTGATTCACTGCCTCTGTTAACCTGGAAACTTAGTCGGCACTGCCCAAAACTTCATTAAGTTCCAAGAATGGACAAAGCAGTTTGGCCACGTAAGACCCCAGGGTTTTAGCAGTGGTAGGGAGAATCGTAAGTTGTCAGTAAGTAGTGGTAATTGATGATCCAGGCCAAGGTTTCTTTTGAAGAGAAAGTATGATTCAATCTTAAAAAAAAGAGGGCCCGAGACCTGAAGCTGAGAATGCTTTCGGTACATCAAGTACAGGATGTATCAGAATGTCTTTGAGTGTAGGGAGGAAGCAGACAGGGCACTGATCAAGAGAAGAGCCTGATTTACACTGATCCTGCAGCTGAAGCATGGTTAGCTGATCTAAAAGCTACACAACTGGTAAGTCATTGCTAGGAAGGGTGGGAGCCACCTGATAAGAAAAGTCCTTGGTAATGTTCTGTCTAATCTTAACAATTTGAGAAATAAAAAGGATGGCTCTCTCTTACGGGATGAGATATTGTTACTAGAACACCTCCCTATAGAAGACTTTTCAATAAAAACACAAGGAGATGATGGACGGAGTGCTGAAACTTTTCAGACACTCACCCCAAGTCACAGATCTGGGTTGAATCCATCATCATTCTTTAGCTCACTTTGCCACCCCAGTTCAGACCCAGATATATGCAAATCAGTCTTGACCCTGTGCCTCGTGGGAACAGTCTATCATCTCCTTGTGTTTGCTTTGTTCGCCCTAAGTTGACAGGGTATGCCCAGATGTGGGTCTCTTGCTTACTTTGCCACTGGAGTCAAGCTAGCCTGGCTGCTGAGGGGGTGTAACCCCGAAACCAATCTCGGGATGCTTGTTTCTGGTCCGGGAAAGAACTGGCTTGGCAGTTTGGTCTGGACTGTTCCCATGAGGCACAGGGTCAAGACTGATTTGCATATGGTTGTGTCTGAACTGGGGTAGCGAAGTGAGCTAAAGAAAAATTATGGATTCAACCCAGATCTGTGACTGTTTCGGTGCTCTGTCCAATCTCTCCTTGTGTTTGCTTTGTTCGCCCTAAGTTGGCAGATCATGCCCAGATGTGGGTCTCTTGCTCAGTTTCCCACTGGTTTCAAGCTAACCTGGCTGATGAGGGGTGTTACCCCGAAACTAGTCCCAGGATGCTTGTTTCCAGGCCAGGGAAGACCTGGCTTGGCAGTTTGTCTGGATTGTTCCCGTGAGGCACAGGGTCAAGACTGATTTGCATATCGTTGGGTCTGAACTTGGGTGGCGAAGTGAGCTAAAGAGCGATGATGGATTCAACCCAAATCTGTGACTAGGGATGAGTGTCTGAAAAGTTTCAGCGCTCCATCCATCAGCTTTGTTCTCCCTAAGTTGGCAGGGTATGCCCAGTCGTGGGTCCCTTGCTCACTTTGCCACTGGATTCAAGCTAGCCTGGCTGATGAGGGGTGTTACCTCAAAACCGGTCCCAGGATGCTTGTTTCCAGTCCAGGGAAGATCTGGCTTGGCAATTTGGTCTGGACTGTTCCCATGAGGCACAGTGTCAAGACTGAGTTGTATATGGTTGGGTCTGTACTGGGGTGGCGAAGTGAGCTAAATAAAGATGATGGATTCAACCCAGATCTGTGACTGGGGGTGAGTACCTGAAAAGTTTCAGTGCTCCGTCCATCATCTCCTAGTGTTTGCATTGTTCGCCCTAAGTTGGCAGGGTATGCCCAGATGTGGGTCCCTCGCTCAGTTTGCCACTGGTTTCAAGCTAACCTGGCTGATGAGTGGTCCATCATCTCCTGGTGTTTGCATTGTTCGCCCTACGTTGGCAGGGTATGCCCATATGTGGGTCCCTTGCTCAGTTTGCCACTGGTTTCAAGCTAACGTGGCTGATGGGGGGGTATTACTGCGAAACCAGTCCCAGGATGCTTGTTCCAGGCCCGACAAGACCTGGCGTGGCAGTTCAGTCTCGACTGTTCCCATGAGGCACAGGGTCAAGCAGTGCTTGAAATAGAAAAAAGGAAGTGCAGGTGCTCTGTACCAGAGTACCTGCTTGTTTCTGAGAAGTGCCGGTACTCTCCAAATAAAAATATTGCATTTTTCTTGAGGAGTGGCAATACACCCTCTCAAAATAAAAAAAGTGCTGGTACCCCGTAACGGACAGTACAGGCCCATTCAAAGCACTGGGGGTCAAGACTAATTTGCATATGTTTGGGTCTGAACTGGGGTGGCGAAGTGAGCTAAAGAACCATGATGGACTCAACCCAACCCAGATCTGTGACTTGGGGTGAGTGTCTGAAAAGTTTCAGCGCTCTGTCCATCATCTCCTTGTGTTTGCAGGTGATATAAAGGCACAGAAGAGAAGGCAGAATTTAAGGTCGTGAATTTTGAGCATGTTTAGGTATTGGTCAAACATTTAGTAAGGCTTCGTTTGGCGCTTGCGCGGACAAGTAAGCCTGGCAGTTATTGGTTTAGTGAGAGGCAGATGGAATATTCAGAGTCCTGACGCGAAACATTGCAAACTGGCAATATGTCGCCCAGTGAGTAAGTTGCGCATGAACAGGGTGTCTCCTGACTCCCAGGGGAGGGAAACCGGACTGAACTTGGGGTCTCTTGGCTCGGCCAGGTGCAGGAGGGCTCGTGCGCATAACCAGGCCCGGACTGGCCGTTGCAGGCACCGGACAATCCCCCGGTCGGCCACGAGGGGGGGGGGGGGGGGCGGCCGAGCACTTTGCCAGGGCCGGTTTTGGTTCCCAGTCCGGCCCTGCGCATAACTCGACAGCCGTTCTACTCTAACCGGGCATGTCCTGTGACGCCGCATCTCGAAGGACTGAAGTGAGTTCTGGGCACGTTCCCCCTCCTCTGCGTGGACAGCAGGCTAGACCTTTTATAAAATTATTTTGAAAGAGGAACAGGTTTCAAAACACCTCATAGAGCTGTAAAATGTTTTGAGGGTCCCGTCACACGGCTGCATTTGGGATACCCTGATACACGCTGGTTTTTTAGGCCCCTGGCAGTTTGCGAGCACCCTGCACCAGTCAAGAGCAGCCTGCGCATGCTCCGAGCCTTCTCGCCTCCCTCCCACTGGGGCGCGCTGGAGGCAACGAGACAATTGCCTTGTATGAATGAACTGGACAGGGACCCTTGCTGCTGTCTGACTTTGTCATCGCTTCCATTCGAGCCCTTGACATGGGCTAAAACTCCTCGTCAGCTATCAAGCATCAAGTCCAATTAGCTAAAACCCCTGTCCCGCCGCTGCCTCTGGGGCCTGTGCGCAGCCCTCCCGCGCTGACTGATGCAGATTGTGGCTCGGAGCTCATTAAAGGGGGGGTTTCACTTGTTTGTTCAGCCTGCTTTTCATCGACTGTAATTGAGGGGACTCGGGTTACTCTCGCTGCAGGTATTTAACATGAAAACCCAGACGCCTCGTCCTCGGGGACCGTCCATATCTGATCCCCTCCCTGGCTCTAGTTAGCCTAAATTGGTGCTTGACTTGAATACTCTAATTGGCTCGAGGTGTGTTTTCACTGGGCTCGACAAAGGGGGAATCTTTCCCTTCGGGCTATTATGTTGTAGTCGGATATCTCTTTTGTCGATTGGCTGCCTCCGAGTTCTCTAATATCTGTTGATTGCATGAAACCCTCCGCAGCCGTGGAACAGCAACTGCTGCTATGGATGCTTAAAGGGGGCTGTGAAAGGTGGCTGCACGTCACTTCCTGGAAGCTTTCCAAGTGCATATGTCTCTATGGTTAGTATTTGGGTTTCTGTGGTAAGAAGATGTATTTTATTGCCAGTGTACTATTTTTTCTGGTCGGTAAGAGAGTTCCCCGATAATGTATTTAATTGGAGCATTTGTAAAGCTCAACAAACTCCTGACGAGTCCACGTGGTTCTGGTGTCCAGTGCCTTCTGGGCGCCTCTTCTAATGTGTATGGTTGGAAGAGTTTACCATGTTGTATGTCCTTTGTGGGAAATGTTGGTTGAGGTGCAGTACATTAAAAGACCTGTTACAAACCTCAATACTCCGGAAGTGTTGTGCAGACTGCCATAAAAGGCACCAGCATGTAGAACATTCAGTGCTTTAAATGGGCCGGCACTGTCCGGTACTCATTACCTGTACTTCTTTGATTTGAGATGCATAATACCGGCACTTCTCAGCACTGCTGCTATACATTTAATAGGAGAGTAACGGCACTTCTCAGGAGCAAACCGCCTGTGTGAAACAGGTACTCTAAGTAGTGAGTACCTGCATTTCTATTTTTCCATTTAAAATACTAGGAACATTCCTATCAATATCAGAACTGCTCCTACTCTCCTGAAATTTAGAAAGACACTGTCTTGCACCATTCACAACAAGAACCTGCATACTGCCTCTTAGTAAACACTCTTGAATGGTATGGCCTATGTTCAGCTGTTCTCATCTAGTTTTGTTCATGTCCTTAAGGGCTTGCACAGGCTTGTATGTTTGTTGAATGTGGCTTCAGCTACACAGAGGCAACAATCAGAGCATCCACATGCCTGGCTGAACACCTAACCACACCAGCAGCCAAGATGACACAAAGCAAAGCCAAGACAAGACATAGCGTGATCCTTGAAAGAGAGAGAAAAATTGATGCCGAGTCTCCTGTGTACCAAAGATCAGGAATAGACCCACCCTCCTTGAAGCAAGACGTATGTCATTCATAAAAAAAACTACTGCCCCAACTGTTCATGGAGCCTCTTGTGGGTCATCGATAAGGAACTGCTCTGTCACCCAAGACACAATCGTCAGAACCCACCTGCCTTCCCCTTTTTTTCTATATAAGCCTCAAGTCGAGTTGATCCAGTCTCTTGACATAATTCTGTGATCAGTAATGGGCATCACTGTGTGACTGAATTTGTTTCTAAGGCCCATAATGCTCACTTGTAGCAGTGTGTTTCCCTTCCCCTATCAGTAGCTATGATGTTTAATAGTCAGGGCAACCGGAGTTATGCGGAAAGGGAGGACCAATATTAATCCGCAGGGTTGATTAGATTATGCAGTAAAAGTCAAATTATATGGCGTAACATGGCACAATTTGAAACAGTATTACTTCACTCTTTTCTTATTTTTACAATTGTTAACACTATATGTGCAAATGTTTGACCTCATTAATATTAATTTAACATCTAAGTACAAAAAGCAGCAGCTGAAAGGTGACCTGCAGCTGGGTGCCAAACGGCCTGCTACTGCACAGCAACACCTGTGCTAGCATTTTAAGTAACTTTTGATCCGTTTCATCTCGGAACATTTCATTTTTTGTTTAAATCTGCTAACGATGCAGAAGGTGATGGAGTATGTGGAAAGTGTGTCAAATACATGTTTATGTGGAAAACACCGTAGTTGCAAAATCTGGCAACAGTCCCCTCAGAGACTGCAATTGTGTAGAGTTCGCTGGTAATGCGAGACTTCTGCAGATGTGTGTTGCTTCCAACAAAGCTCAAGAGTTCAATTACTGCAGATACTTTTAGCCCCCACACATTGGATTGGCAACTCGTTTCCAGACTGTATACATCATAGGCACTCTGCTTTTATTCCTTCCTCACCCTCTTAACAAAAATGGTATTATCCTTGGCAAATACACTTATCTCCGACTGCCTTCGTTTTTTATCTGCAAATAAATATAAGAGCCTTTAAAAACTGGTGACGTGAAATGGCATTTTATATAAAAACGAGTACACTGGATCCCTTGACCCAAAGCAAATAAAAAAATAAAAACAATAAACGCTGCATTATTATACACTTCTAAAAATGTGTCGCCCATCAAAGTCAGCCTTGTGTGATAGTAGTCAAACAAAAAGCCACTCTAATAAGTATTCTTGGCTACCGGTGACTAATCAGACACAGAAGAGGCTTACTGCAGACATTGACTAGTCCTTCAAGGCTATACAAAGCTCCACTGCTGTCCAGTGTTTACCTAGGACTGACGGCAGACCTGATCTGGGCATTTGCATAAACTTTAATATAAGATAGCCACATTCCTCTCTCTCGACCAGGTTGCATAAATGAGTGCTAGTGCCAGGAAACATTGCACCTAGCGACCACCGAAAAAACTGAATTACCCTGACTGACAAATGCGGAATACAGAAAATGTGTAGCACTCATTGCAAGCTAGGTGATATTCTCCTTAGCATTGCTAGCCCTTGAAGGATGCGAGGACAAAGTTAATTTTACAATAAAATGCACAAGACACAATAAATGACACTGACAACTTTTTTGTGGATAAAATTGTGTCACAAGTTTATTGAGTTAGCTTACATGCGATTCAAGTTCAGCGGTGAGTTCACCGAACAGCTGACACCCATCCTGAGAAAGCTGGATCTGTCCTTTTGGTTGCATCATCACCAATACACTTCAATTATTTACAGCTCACAAAAAAGGCCATGCCCTAATGGCTGGCCCCTTATAATACCCCCTCATACTTACTTCACCTTACCTATTCCTGACGCTGTGAGGCAATACACACAGGGGTCAGGGGGTGAACCCTCCGTACCCATAGTGCCACTCCTGGGACACACTGCCCATCCCATTCTAGCAGGGAAGCAACACTAAAGATGCCCCCCCCCCACACACACCTCCCCGATGTCGGCGAGATGGCCAGGTGGATTCCGCTGAAGGACCAGGAAACGAGGGTGCCATGCCATCCCTGACCGTGTATAAGGTAGAGGTTGACAGTTGTGAATATTCCGTTGGGTAATTCTGTGCATGAACTTGAAGCGAACACAGACCAGGCGTCTGACAGATTCCATGCTATCTGCCCATAACTGCTCCGCTGATAAGTATATTTGCAGCGTTCTAATTCTGTACGTTTTTCAAGGCTATGACCGAGCCAGCACACGTAGCTCCCACCATTTTAATACATGTGCACCGACTTTAGACTACCAGGAGATGGCGGTGCTGCCTCACCTATAGTTTGGTGATGAAGTCCTTGGAAATGTGACTCTGCCCTGTGAAATTCTTCGTTATCATTTGGGTGTATCCCCACCATCTGCTTCTGCCACCTGTTCACATTCACATGTCTCCTCAGCTCGCACACTCTCGTATCACCAGTGGTGAAACTAGAGGAAATGTAATGCTTTCCTTGAATTCGAGTGAGCAATTCTTCAAGGAGTGTTTGGAGGGAATGTGGTCCCGCCCGGCGCCCCCACCTCGAAAGAAAAATGTGAACAAATGTCACTTAGTGCATTTTAAAGAACAATTTCACGTTAATTAGACAAAAACTCCTAATAGACGTTAAAATAGCTCTTATGAAGTATTTCAGTCCTTTCATGGTGTGGTGTCAAGAAAGCCCGACTCTGTCTTGGAGCCAATGCAGTTTTTTCCAGAATTTACCATGGTTTCACCCCGGGTGCCAGAAATTACATTGAGTATCCAGGGCCAGATTTTTGCTACGCCCCCGCCTCCACCCCCTCAAAAAAAGTATCTTCTCCTTTGCCAAGATTTTCCTCAGTACACCGGCGCCAGTATTTCGCACTGGGTGCCCCATCTGCAAAGAATTACCTCCAGTATCCGAAGTTCTGCATTTTGCCATGGGTAACATCCTCCCCCCCCCCATTATTCTGGGGCCAACATCACACTTGCAAGCATATGCCCCCTCCCCACACACACAAACGCTCTTACATTCACATGCATTCACTTTCTCACACTCACACATTGTTGCTCCACCATTTTTCCAGTCCGCTTCTGTTGTGAACACATGCTGTCCCTGCTATTCCTGTCTTGCCTGCTGGTAAAGCTTGACAAAACATATTCCCCCGTACACTATTGAGCAGGTGTAGCCAATGCTTGTTTTCATGCATGACGCGAATGAAACTGTGTAACATCATGTAGGCGAACAGGGATGAAACAGTAACCGGATTGGAAATTGGATAGGATTTAAAACGTAACAAGCGTTGGCCTAGCCAATAGGTCTCGACTCTGGAACCGTATAAGTGTTTTGCGAGAAGTGTTTGGAAGTTTGGTAAGAGATGCAATTTAACATAAAGGGATCCCACACCTTGTTGATACATTCAGTACCTGCAGTTTAATCAATCAATCGAGAAGAGGGCATGGGGAAACCTGTTATAATATCTCAATCAATGGAGAAGGCACGCTTTACTGCAACTTGTGAGTGACATCACCTTATAAATATCCGAGGCAGTTGAATGCTAGAAGCAAGAAGTGAGGGAAAAGGAAGGGAGGGAGAGAGAAAGAGACGGAGTGAGGAAGAGAAGGAGAGAGGAAGGGACGGAGTAAGAAAGAGAACGAGAGTGAGGGAGGGAGAGAGGAAGGGAAGGAGAGAGTGAGAGAGGAAGGGAGGGAGAGGGAGAGAGGGAAGTAGAGCGGGAGGGAGAGAGGAAGAGACGGAGAGAGTGAGGAAGAGAGGGATGAGGAAGAGATGAGGGGGGATAGAGGGAGGGAGAGTGGGAAGGAGGGAGAGAGGAAGGGCTAGATGGAGGGAGAAAGGAAGGGACAGAGGGAGTAAGAGAGGTAGGGACAGAGAGAGGGGGAAAGGAGGGAGAGAGGAAGGGACGGACGGAGTGAGTGCAAAAAAATGGGAAATAGCAATGAAGAGAGGGGTGAGAACGAGAAAGAATACAAGAGTTAAAGAGAGAATAGAGAAAGCAGAAGAGAAGAAAGATGAGAGGAAGAGAGAGAGACACATGTAGCGCAGGAGTGAGACTATGTGAAAGAGAGAAAGAGTGGCAGTACGAGAGAGTGAGCAAGAAACAGGGTGAATAAGAGAGATGAACAGCTAGAGAGGGAGGGTGAGAGAGAGGGCGGAGACTGTGTGAGAGAGGCAGGTAGACATCACCGGCAGCAGAGCTGACGCTGTTCCCTTGGGTCAGTAAGTACTCACACAGGTCAGTGTAAGAGGCGCAGCCTTTCAAGCGCAATATTACACAGTCTAACTAAATACAAACAGAACTATTTAAGAAAAACAAACCGGACATTAAAATGAAGCGTAAAAAAGAGAAACAAATGCTAATCTGCAATGCAGTTTTAGCTGGACCCCTTTAAAGCACTGACATTTTACTGAAGCGCTGACTGGCGGTGTCTTAGCATCTAAACAAAAGGACAAGTTGAGTCATCAGGTGCACGGAGGGCAGCGGAAAGGGCAGTGGGCCATGCCTGGAGAGGATTGTGTGTGCCGCATAATTCACACGGTCAAAACGGAATCCTGCTTCCTGGCTCATCTCTGACGCCCACTGACCCAGCTGTGGAATATAAAGTAGCGCTGACACCGGATCCCAATAAGTGTATGTTTAAAAGTACCACACGTACCTACGTCGCCATTGTCCAATAAGCAAAGTGGTGTTAGAGAAGGAATTTATCGCTACACAAACCAGAAACAAAATGTTAAAGACCTACTACCAAAAATAGGGGGGAATTAAGTTATGCGTACAAATTCCTACTCACTGAACGCGAAACCAACCAAAGCTGAATATCCTCTGGGAGGGATGAAAACCGCCCCACACTTCTACATCAAGGGAGACAACCAAGCCTGTTTCTGAGGCGAAGACTGGTTTTAATGCACTTTCAGGAGCCGCTCAGCTGAAAATTCCTGAGATTCGAGTCCTTGTGTCACTGAAGTTGACTCCCGCACCATTACAGGTCATACATAGGTCATACATAAAGTGCGCTAAATTATTGAAATCACTGAGACCTCTTGGAGACCATACCAAAATGTTTACAATGGGCTTTTAGCTTTCCCACTGCTTACCATTGGTTGTCTGCCTTGTCACTTCCATTTTCTTGCTTCTTATTGAGTGGCTTTTCTTCCTCTTCTTGTGTTTGTCCTTGCCATGGAGCATAGCTCCTATACCATCCTTTTAAATGGATGCTTGTATCCTTCCACTGCTCACAATCAGGGATTTACTTTTTTCTTCAGCACTTTATCTGTGTGTGTTTTCTTGCTTTCTCACTCATGTGCTAGTTAGTCCCCCCTCAAATACTGCCCCCATCCTGTGCGTTCGGTGTTATTCCTCCTCCCGCCACTTCATCCATTGCTTTCCCCTCGGTGGCCTATTTGCTTTATTACCTGCTCTGCTTCACACCCCACCTCAAGCTCCAGCATTGCTGCCCAATGCTGTCTTCTCCTCTCCTGCTTCTCCATTGTGTGCCTACCCATCTCATTTGGTGGGTCCAGTAGTTACCATCTGATGCTGGCCCAGTCCACTTTTAAATCAACCTATCATGCTCTTTTACATTTTTTTTTTAAAATAATCCAAGTGGCGTACACCATCTTGAAAGGACAAATGAAAAAAGAAATCAAATGTCCACCGCATGATGATATATGCATACACACGTGTGCTGATGCATTAATGCACATATGTCAGGACAATGGGTGCTTGTTTTAATTAACTGGGCAACATGTGTCTCCCAAAGCACATGTTGCCGCTGTAGGAGCCCCGTCTGACTTTCCCTATAAGGTCTCATCTACGAAAAACACTTGCATGCAATGGTCGCTTTTATGCGCTCTTCAAGCACTCTTTTGGATTTTGTTGTGTAAAATGCTTCACGTTGTTATCCATGTTCAGTTTATCATCATCATTGGACGAACTGGTCCTGAAACCTCTGAGGGTATGTAGATATGTGACTCATACAGCACAAACCTTACTCCAAACAGCGCATTGTACAAAATGGGCGATTTACTTCCAATATTGTGCCTTTGGGCACCTCAGTAGGGCCCGCCTGTAAATGGGATTGAATTTGTATATTGATTCAGAATGGAACTTACATGGAAGGTTGGGGGTGAGAGGGGAGGGACATGCCGATTAGTAGTAAAGAGACTGTGATGGGTGGGAATGGATAATGAAACTTTGTAGGGGTGGACTATGTGTGTTATAAACCAGGGAGGCGGTTTAGGTCATGGAGAGGAATCCGTTTAGTCTGGTGACAGCCCTTACCTCATGAATATTTGAACACTAACAATGCCAACTCCACTGCAGATGTCTGTATGATATATTGTTACCAGTTCTATAAAATAATACTCAGAGTGAGCTTTGGCTGCAGCCAGAGGAGTAATGCTCTCTCACCAAATGCTATTGTCTGTCTGGTGTCCCTATTCCGCCTTCCATGATGTGCTTTCATTGGAATGCAAGAGGGATTACTGTACCTCTGAAAAGCACATGCAATCATCACAGTTTGTTGGCGTATATTTAACAAGGACCCCCTAGGTTCATAAAAATAAGGTTCCTAGACCAGGGAAAGAATAAACAATTGATATGTAACAATCTAGGCAACCATGAAGAAGCAAATCAATATAGAACTTAATAATTGGAAGGGAACTAAGCTACAACAATACTTTTTAAATTCAACAGTTTATTAATAATTAAAAAATGACAAAATACAATATCACATTTCAAAGTTAAAATGCACAATAAAAAGTATAATTTGCACAAAAAAGAAATAAACACAATACATAAATCACATTACATATGAAAGTGCATATAAAGTTAAAAAAGGAGGTGGCAAAATAGTACTCTCTTAGTCTCTTAATTTCTTAGTCTCTGTAGTAGGTGACTATGAAAGCAAAGTATATCCTACACATCAATATAACAACATCTCTTGTAAGTATAGACTACAGCTAGAATCACTATAAAAAGATAAATCAGACCACCTGCATATTCAATGAGGGTCCCTTGAGACCTACATGGCCTCTTGAAGTTATTTGTTTCCCCTATTTACCAAGAGGTCCCCGTATTTTTATATCACTCTGCCATATGCCTTTTATCCCCTAAAGAGTTAGTACTGCAAGGAAATGAAACTAATAGTGTTGATGTGTTATTACACTATGACTATTGTAAATAGGAAGGTTTAACTTTAGGCTACTGGAAAATTTGTAAATTGCTTTTTAACTTAGTAAAATATTACTTTTACTGTGTGTAATTTTTTCCTTTATGTAAATTTACTTTTTAGAAATTTTCGTGGCTGCTCCAGAAGAAGGCGCTGGCCGCCGAAACGCGCGTAGAGTACTATTTTGCCACCTCCTTTTTTAACTTTATATGCACTTTCATATGTAATGTGATTTATGTATTGTGTTTATTTCTTTTTTGTGCAAATTATACTTTTTATTGTGCATTTTAACTTTGAAATGTGATATTGTATTTTGTCATTTTTTAATTATTAATAAACTGTTGAATTTAAAAAGTATTGTTGTAGCTTAGTTCCCTTCCAATTATTAATTTCTATATTGATTTGCTTCTTCATGGTTGCCTAGATTGTTACATATCAATTATCATCACAGTTTGTCACATTCAATTCTTTATTTCCTATACAGAATAAAATCCTTTTTGCTATTTTTTGAAACCACTGGCAATACCAATAGTTTTGGCTTAATTTGGTAAAGAACATTTCTGCATGCAACTCATGTAAATACCATTTGTGAATGCCTCTGTTTACATGTGTTGGCTCGTCGAAGCCAGGTCTATTGGCTTTGAAAATGCTTGTTATAAATCAGACTGGGTAACTGGATGTAGCACCTCAATCCTGTCTGATATGCTTAAATACACTTCAAGTTCTACCTGCTTTCTCACCTAACAAGTCGAGTGAACTTCCAGACAGCTACAAAGACACATTTCAGGTCTCATCTCTGAGTTTCCGTTTGATGAGACAAAACTTATAATTAGTTACTACATTTTCTGTCATGTGGGCGAACATTTCTACTGTCACATAGAATATCATTGATTGACGTTTTCAGGTAAAGTCAATTTTTAGGCCAATTCATGCTAATGTTAACATCATTCCTCACCCTAGGTGATGTTAGCATATGGGCAGACTGAAACCTCAGCTACAGGTCTTTTTGATTGCACGTCCAGCCTAGGATGTTGGCAAAGGTTTGAGTGTCGCTCAAGATCTAGGGAGAAGCCATGACTGATAGCAAGGGAAAAACTGAAGGTTTCAGCTCCTGCTCTCCAAACCAATGGGAGGCTGCAATTCGATCCAATGCCCTGTTCAATAAAACTATTATGTCAGGAGTGTGGCCGCCCGAAGTTTGTAGTATATTAAAATCCTTGGCATTATCCTCCTTGAAAAAAGCTTGTCACTTCTCCAACTGCTCTGGTGCTCTTATGTATGAAATTGAGGGCCATATTATCAAGAACAGGCGATAACATTATCGCCGCTTTATCGGCAGGAAACTGCAGCTAAAGCGGCGATAATGGGCTTGATAATATGTCCTTGTGAATTCCCATAGCAGCCCAGGTTCTGGTGTTAACCTGGGCTGCTGTGGGAATTCACAAGGGCATATTATCAAGCCCATTATCGCTGCTTTAGCGGCAGTTTCCTGCCGGTAAAGCAGCGATAATTTTATCGCCTGTTCTTGATAATATGCCCCTGAGTACTAGTTGAGATGGGTAAGTACCCACCTCAAGTAATAAACACAGTCCTTGAAAAGGTGAAGCACTAGAGCCACTAAATGAACCTCACTATAACCTCAACCCGTGGTAGCTAAGGCGCAGAGCAGACAGGCTTAACTTTGAGGCAATCTGTAAAGTAATTATGAAGTAGTAAAACAGTAATGAAGTCAAAATGCAAAAGAATAAAAATCTGAAAATGAATTAGAAAAAAAAAGTAAAGTTTAATAAACTAAATGGCACTGATACAACAAAAATCCAATAAGACAACCACAAATAAGAATTTCTAAATGATGTAATAGAAATGCGGGTAGAAGCTCCAAGTGTCAGTATAGTTAATGGTCATGGTAGAACAGGAACTAGGCACAATTTAACACTGATAGCAATAGAGCGCGGGTTGCAAATACAAGCCAGGTTAGTCCTGGTTAAAGATTTTACCTTCTGACTTTAGTCCCTGAAGTCCCAATACAGCACAGGAGTACACTTCTACTGCTCCTCCGGACCTCAGGGGGGCACTTAGAGACTCACAGGGTGGCAGGCTGAGGCCAACAGGAGTGTCCAATACAGGTCCAGTTGCCTCTGATCATCTGGGGAGTTGCAGTAATAGGCATCTTTTAGCTTGCTGAGCCCCTGTAACTTGAACAGGAGGTCAGCCTTATAGCCCATGGAGTCTACTTCCTTGTCCTGAGTATGAGAGAGAGCAGATCCAGTTCTCCAGATTTTCTCAGATTTTCTCAGATTTCAGACAGCAGGTTGAGTCCTAGACTGATGTTCCTCAGGTAAAGGAGTATTCTGTAGTGAGTGCCTGAAGATGCCACATTTATCCCTGGCACTAGCTTGTGGGTGGGAATGCTCCCCGGTGACACCATAACCAATGTGGTACGTTTCTCTGGGCTAACCCTAACCAGTTTAGTCATTTTCAAGATGGCCGAAGTCTTCAGCCACACTAACCTTGGACTCTGATGGGTGTGGTGTGTGTGTTGGGAGTATACTATGGGAGTCCTAGTTTTCTTCCAAATCTAACACTTAAATCCAGTTTTAAGCAGTCCCTGTATCCCCAACAAACTCAGAGACAGATATCTGGTAGAACAAAGCTGAGCCCACAGACCATTCTGCCAAGGACACAATACCAGCCCCTCATACCCAAAGCCTTTTGCCCCTGTCCTGGGAGCCAGCTCACACCGTATTCACTTTTTTTAAAATGCTAATAACTGGCTGGCAGAAGTTAGGGAGCAAAATGCAGATTTAGCTTCCAGGAACTTCAGGCAGGCAAAGGTAACTTTCTAAAAATTACTTTTCAATAAAATCTAGAGAAAATTGAATTTGTATTAGATTTTTAATACCTATTAAAAATTGTTACTTCATTACTTTTCTAGCCAGTCCCATTCCCGAGATACATTATTCATATTTAATATTGCATCCAGTGCTTTCATGTGGAATAGCCAACCCTGCTACATTTAAAATAGAGTTCAGGGGCTAGTAACTGTAGGGATATGTGAAACATTCGACTTTTACAAGTCCTACTTTTAAGTACCATGCACCCTGCTGTTATGGGGACTGGGGCCTTGCCTAGGGGAGGCTTTTTTGTATTTAAAAGGAAGGCTTTAGACCAGTCAACATGAAATATTTTAACAGATCAAATAGGCAGTTTAAAAACTGCTCTGCCAGGCTACAATGATAAGCCTGAGGTCAAGATTGGTGTGTCACTGCAGTGAGTGGCACCATGTATGCTGCGGTCCAATGGTAACTTTTTACTTACAGGCTCTGGGTACACTTTTTACCATTTACTAGCGACTTAAAGATAAGTTAAATGTACCAATCGAGTGTATACCAATTGCATCATGTTTAAAGGGAGAGCACAATCACCTACAAGTTAGTAGGGGTAAAGTGTACAGAGTTCTATGACCAACAAAAATTGGGGAAATACCACTCAAAATTGTCATATCCAACAGCTTCTGATAGACGATTCAATAAAGGATAGTGCCTATGGCTAATTAAGCCTTTGGATATTTGTGCTTCTTAAAAAATGTAGGCACTACACGATTAATCTCAGATACACAGTTCTCACTGCTTTTAGTAAAAAGGAAAGAAAGAAAAGAAAATAGGACGTTAGAAATACCTTGGAACCATTTCTAAAATTTGAAATAAACTGCTCTGAGCAGTAAGCATTCTGTTATCATGCCTTCTCAAGCTAAATGTGATAACCATCCCTTTTTCTTTTCCGATTTCAAACAGATTAAAAAAATAAATGCATGGTGATATTACCCTGAAACTTGTACTCTTCAGCAGACAGCATTTTCATTTACCTGTCATTGTCAATAAGAGTCTGAAAATAGGGGTCCGCTGCACTCCGAGGTGATTGAAAGTACTGGCAAAGTAGACGATGGTACTCAAAATTAGGGTGCTCAGGGTAAACCCCTACTGTCCGAGAGGGGTTGGGCAATAAACAACAGGAAAAAGACCTTACAGGCGTACGGTGGGTGATCTGAGCACTCCTGTGTGCTTCGAGGGAAGCAAAATAGTTTCAAAAAATTCAAAGAATTTAAAGTCATCAAAGTTTTCAAAGTTTTATTCACTTTGTATTCAAGAGACTGTAATTCATCATTAATCAATCCATGATGATTCGTTCAGAGAACAAAATTCCAAATATACACGTAGGAATCAATTGCGTCATTTCCGCATTGTTCCGATGGCGTCTTACCGTTATGGAACTTGATAACCTGCGCACATCGCTATCTGAAAGACATTGACCCCCCTGAAGAAGAGCTTCACAGCTCGAAATGCATCGGGGACATTAAGAACATATGTTTTGCCACACGAATGTTTCACAAAATTTCAGGAGTGATTCCTACGTGTATATTTGGAATTTTGTTCTCTGAACGAATCATCATGGATTGATTAATGATTAATTACAGTCTCTTGAATACAAAGTGAATAAAACTTTGAAGACTTTCAATTCTTCGAATTTTTTGAAACTATTTTGCTTCCCTCGAAGCACACAGGAGTGCTCAGATCACCCACCTTACGCCTGTAAGGTCTTTTTCCTATTGTCAATAAGAGCCAACTTCGCCCATCTGGAACCTTGACGTTTTCAGATACTAACCGTGGTACATTGCTGACTCGTTGAGTACAATCAAGGATATGATTCACTGCAGGACATTTGCTATGCCTTTGTTCTTCAAACATCAGCCCTAACCAGCCCTGTGGCACCAATAGTAACACTGTGGATTAACAACTCCTTGCCTTTGGGTCTCTTAATGCCCCATCTGAAACGTGTAACCATAAAACCATTACTTAATAAATATCCTTCGGAGTTCCTGGACCACACATTATACGGTCCAAATTTGAACCTACCTTATCCATTAAAACGGCTCAAGAGAGTGGGGCATATCAATTGCAATAAAACATAGCATAACTCTAAAGTTAGGTATAGGTCACCAAGTGGCACAGAGTCTGTGATCTACGACCTGTAATATGACTTAAGACCAGGGGCCAACTTACGCTAAGTGCCTCAGGGGTGCAAGGAGTGTGTGCTTGTGCGTTTTGCTACTTGAGGGCACTTCAGCATTAGAGGAAGGGCCATAGTTGCTTGTGCAGCATTTTCTGTGATGCAGATCCTAAAGCACTACATAGAGTTGTGGCCTCATGCAAATGAGGAATCCTGTTCACCTGCATCATGTTACGGTAACAGGCACAGACGTAAAGATAGGGAAATGGTGGTACATGCACACCTAAAATGTTACACAAGGAAAGTTCAAATGAGGTAAATTAGTTTTATGCATGTGACCAGGGACTGATCCACCAGCATAATAGAAAGTTAAAGAAAGCGTCACTCCAGGGGAAACGCCCCCTAATTGCACAGCCAGAATTCCCAGAGGAAAGTTAATCCAATGTTGATCAACAGTAGAAGCAAATTCTTGTTTTAAATCATATGTCGATTTTATTAATCACAAAGATTATTCAATATTCAAATGTTGAAGCATTGTGGAGTCACAATAAAAATGACTCATGTTAATTCAGACTCATTTTAATCCAGACCCAATGCATTTCGGGTCAGCCTTTCGTCAGGCGAAATTACTTCTGTAAGTAATGAAGCGGAAGGCACATTAGTCAATCAGGAAAATGAGGTAGGTAGTAAAAGTGCCCATGAAGTGAATGAAAAGCGTTGATGAACCAAGTAGTATTTGAAGATTTAAAACTGATGTTTAATGTGTGATGAGACTACACAAGTGTGTGTGAGGATGAATGCCTGATAGAAACCATCATGGGAGGAAAAACATGATTTATCTACAGTAAAATACCAATGACAAGCATAAGCCGTGGTGAGGTTACATGTATGATGAATAACTTACGCGAAGAATAGTGCAAATGCTAAAGCTGTAAAACGCGAGTTGTGAAGGTGATACCTGATAACAAACAGATCAATACGGGTGCTTACGGGTGGGGACCCGATATCTATAGAGAGTCTTACTGCCGTAGTGGATAAACAGGTAATCCACGTCCTGTTCGTCAAGCATGGAAAGTTCCATGTGTGTTGAGAAAATGCGGAAGTGAAATAGAAAACGGACCGGAAACTGAGGATAAAAAGCTGAGTGAAAAAATGTAAGTAAACAAACGTGATTGGTCAGAAAGGTATAATGGGTGATGACTAGTAAAGATAAATTCAAAAAATTAATAAATAATTGAGATTAAAACGTGAGATGTCACTTGTGATTCCAAAAACGTAGTATTCCTATTGAAATGCCCCTGCTGTCTGGCATACATTGGGAAAACTGAACATAAAATCAAAGCCAGACTTAATGAACACAAAAGTAACATCAAATTTTTTGACATTCAAACATAACATAAGTCATCTTAGTTTTATGGTGTTAGAGATTATGAATATATGTGAAGGCAGAAATAATCATAAATTCCTACTTCAGAGGGAAAACTTCTGGATAAAATTGTTGACACTCTCATACCAATTGGACTCAATGATCGCATTGAACTCAGTTGCTTTTTTATAAATTCTTTAACCTTTCTTGTCCGTGATGTACATCAGGTTATATTCATTCTTATTATCTGCATGTTTTACTTGCTTTGCAATGCTCTTCTGTAATCTTTTCTTCGTTCTTTTTATTCTTCAACCTTCCATCACCATTTCAAGATTTCAAGATCGCACTCAACTTTTTTACATCTTCATATATTATTGACCATTCCAAGATGGCACCCACTTCCTCCAACCCTCCACTACTGTCTCCTTTCATCTCAAGTTTTAGTCTCAATTTTTTATAAATTTTTCGTATATACCTTTACTAGTGTCAGGAATTGCCTCCCCCTACCGCTCACTGACTTCTGCACAAAAGACTCGTACGAATAGGAAATCATCATACAGACGAACTACATGAACCCGCATGCCTAGCTTGGGACATGCGCAGGAAGAAAACGCCCATAAAAGACGTCCGCTGTGGAGAACGGGCGTCGGATATTGAGATCCTTGCTGGCATATCCTGGATTTGGAGACTGCGGACCCACGTCTCCTTGGAAGCTCCAACAGTCCCGGAACGAGCTACAAACCGGCTTCTGATGGTAAGATCGAGTGGCTGCTCTCTTACGCCCCCGCTGTGTTGCTCCTCGCGGTCGAGTGCCTGGCTAGGCATTCCCGTGAGAGGCGCCAATAGAGACGCACACCTCGGAGGTGTTTGCCTGCGTCCTCTATTGGGGTACTTTGCTCATCGGACTGCGAGGTAGAGCGGCGGCTCCCTCGTAGGACAGCCCACAGAAGAACGGGAGTTAACAGGCCGATTAACCCCGTGCGAGACTAGAACAGTAATGCTCACTGTGGTGGGGTTTGTCAGCGTGCACTGTTGTTGGGTCTTGTGTCTCCGTGCTTCAAGGTTGAGCGGCTGCTCCCTTGAAAGTCAACTCATACTACGCGGTCGAGTGCCAGGAAAGGCATTCCCGCTTTTGATACCTTAACGCTTGGAACTCCTTCAACGCGCTCATCAGGCACTAACCGCTGATCACCCCTACTTAGCGTACAGCGGTATTCGAGCGGTATTGTCGGCCGTTACTCTGCACAGTGCCCTCCATTGGGGAATACCGGAACCGGTATTCATGCGGAGGACGGTTGGTTTAACTGTTCTACGTGTAATGCAAGGCTGATTGTGTATGATCTTTAATACACTTGTCAAGCGTTATTGTTTCTACTGTGTGAACAAAACAAGGATCAGGAAATAAATCGCCTAGCGATAAAAGTGCCTTGTTACTCTAAACCTTATGCTTTATTGTCCTGTCTTTATCATTAAATACCCCATCGGACAATACACCAGTTGTGGAGTGTTTATGTTGGCTTAAAGTCTGCACCTCGATCCTGAGGATACCTGGTAGATTACATAATATCCGACCTTTGAACACACAATTATCCTCCCGGTCGGGTGAAGACGATGGTCACCTTGGAAGACGTGTTAGCAGCCTTGGCTGCTGTGCAAACTGAACTCTCGGCCTCAAGGCAAGAAACAGCAGATCTAAGGGCCAGTCTTGACACTATGCAAAGAAACCCTTTCAATGCCGGTCCTGCACCTAAGACCTCTTCCTCGGCGGTAGTGGTGGAGATACCCGTCTCCATACCACTGGCCACACCTGAGAGATACAGCGGGGATCCTAGCACGGTGCAGGTTTTCCTGACTCAAGTGGCCTTGCACCTCTCTTGTAAACCAAAATCATTCCCTACCAATCAAGCAAGAGTGGCTTTTCTCACCTCGTATCTGGCAGGGAACGCCGCCCAATGGGCTGTTCCATTGGTGAGCCGTGACAACCCTCTCTTATGCGATTGGGAAGCCTTTCGTGAGGAGTTCGTAAAAGTGTTCGATAGAAGGGCCGATTCCTACACCGCAGACAGGGAACTGCTGGAACTCCGCCATGGCAGCAACGATCTCTTACAGTATTTAAATTCATTCAGACATCTAGTGGCTGAAACCAAATGGCCCGCTTCGAAGCAATCTGCGCTCTTCCATCAAGGGTTGAGCAATGAGCTGAAGGATGTTATCGCACGGATTGATCCACAGCCCAAGACATGCGAAGGACTCATCAATCTGGTTTTGCGACTGGATCATCGTTTGAGTGAGCGCAGAGGCGATCATAAGATGAAAGGAAAACCTCTGCCTTCGTTTGGGTCCCAAGGTACCACCGAGTCAAACAACACAACAAAGGCGGAACCAATGGACATTGGAGCCATTAGAGCCAGTCTCATGGCGACTAAGAAGGAATCGCGCCGCAAACAGGGCCTCTGTTTGTATTGCGGCAAGAAGGGGCATTTTGTACGGGAATGCCCGGCCAAAGCCGAAGAACAGTCGATTTCGGACCAATGGGACGGTGACGGCAGCAGTAGACACGCAGGCGGAAAACCTATAGACTCCCGGAATGGAGAAGGGGCCTCTCCGAGTCATACATATATCCCTTCCTTGCTACACATGGATCAAGTACGACATCAACATTTCTTTATCACCATACACGTGGGGGTCCAGGCAACATGGACTCCTGTGGTGGCCATGATCGATTCAGGGACCACTGGCCAGTTCATGGATCATGAGGAGGCGTTGCGACTAGGCATCTCTCTAATACCTAAGAAATTCCTTAAGGAGGACGTGTATGCAGTGGATGGACGAAAACTGGTCACGGGACCTGTCGGTCATCACACGGGAGAGGTTCCCGTAAGATATGGGGAACAGCACAAGGAGGTGATCGACTTCAGTGTAATACGAGCTCCGCAGTATGGAATCATTTTGGGACTGCCCTGGCTCCGGAAACATAATCCCTCTATCAATTGGGAAACCCGTGACTTACACATGGAATACCCGTACTGTCTCCAGAACTGCAGCATGGCACGGTTGTTCCCTGTCGGCGAACGGGTTTCAAGTCATATGGTAGCCACGGCAGCAGAGAAAGCGGTGGTTCTTCCAGGGCTCTATCAGGACTTCGCAGATGTTTTTGACGAGGTGCAAGCCGAGGTGCTCCCTCCGCATAGGATCTACGACTGCCAAATCGACCTGGTTCCGGGAGCATGTGTGCCCTGTGGTAGACTTTACGCCCTAACCGAACCCGAGAATCTCCATTTGCGCTCGTACCTCGACAAGCTTCTGGGCCTTGGATTTATCAGGCCTTCTAAGTCCCCGGTGGCATCGCCCCTCTTTTTTATCCCGAAAGCCAATGGGGAGTTAAGGGCCTGTGTGGACTTTAAGGCTCTAAACGCCATCACAGTCAAGAATACGTACCCCTTGCCACTCATAAACGTTCTGTTGGAACAGGTGAAGAAAGCCAAGATCTATACGAAACGGGAACTCAAGGGGGCATACCATCTCGTTCGCATGAGGAGGGGTGACGAATGGAAAACGGCATTCAAGACCAGGTTCGGACTCTTCGAATACCTTGTCATGCCGTTTGGGCTTTGCAACGCCCCTGCGGCCTTCCAGTTCTTCCTAAAGGAAGTATTCTGTGAATTGCTAGATGTATACGTGGTCGTGTACATCGACGATATACTCGTCTATTCCAATACGGAGGAGGACCATGTGCATCACGTGTCAACGGTGCTACGGAAACTCAGAGAACACAGGCTGTTCTGTAAGCTCAGCAAGTGTGACTTCCATGTCACATCCGGGGAATTCCTAGGGGTAATGTTGAGTCCGGATGGACAGGAAATGGCTGGGCACAAAATTAGGGCGATTGAGGAATGGCCAACTCCGCAATGCGTAAAGCATGTACAGTGCTTAATCGGGTTCGCTAACTTTTATAGGCGGTTCATCGATGGATTCTCCGGACTCGTGGCCCCAATTACCCAGCTGTTGAGGAAGTCTCAACCGTTTGTTTGGAACCCTGGAAGTGCAAGAGGCGTTTGTGGCCCTGAAGATAGCGTTCATGACGGCTCCTGTTCTCGCCCACCCCAACCCGGAACAACCGTATGTGGTAGAGGCGGACGCGTCTGAAGTGGCTCTAGGGGCCATACTTTCACAGCGACATCAGCAAACGGGTGTGCTACATCCAGTGGCCTTCATGCCCCGGAAACTGAACGATGCTGAGAGAAATTACCACATTGCGGAGAAGGAACTGTTGGTGATCAAGGAAGCCTTCACGGAGTGGAGGCATCTGCTAATGGGAGCCAGGCACGTGGTCACCGTGTTCACGGACCACCGGAACCTAGAATTCATGACGGCGGCAAGGCACCTCTCTCCCCGTCAACTGAGGTGGATGCTCTTCTTTTCCGGCTTTCATTTCCATATCACCTACAGACCAGGCACAGAAAACAGGAAAGCAGACGCCCTTTTCTGTCAGACGTCTGTATCGGCGCAGCTTCCCACGCCAGCACACTCTATCATCTGACCGGATGCGGTGTTAAGGGTAATACAGCCGGAAACATTCCTCAGGGGTGTCCAGTTAGGGATTCGCTCTTTCTTATGGAAAAGCTGGCTTCAGTGTCACAAGGAGTGGCAAGTCAAAGATGGGATGCCGGTGAACGGCCTCAGCCTGCTGTTGCCAACACCGCGACTTAGAAAACAAGCCTTCAATTGGTGTCACGTTTCACCCTGCGCGGGTCATCTCGGGGTCGAGAAGAGGGTAGACAGTCTTGGAAGGCAGTTCTGGTGGCCGTCCATGAGAGCGGACATCAGAGAATGGGTCATGTCTTGCACTACCTGTGCCGCCATGAAAGCGGACCATAGCTGTCCACAAGGGTTGTTGCAGCCCCTTCCTACGCCCTGCAGGCCTTGGGAAAACATTTCCTTGGACTTCATTGTGGGGTTACCTGTAGACCAAGGGTGCACGGCGGTCTTGGTAGTCGTCGATTACCTCACCAAGTTGGGACACTTTATTGCGTGTAAGCGGGTGCCCTCCACTGGTTAACTGGCATTGCTGTTGCTGAAAAACGTTGTGAGGTTTCATGGATTACACAGCATGATTGTGTCAGACAGGGGGTCACAGTTCACGGCCCAGTTCTGGAAAACCTGGTGTTCAGCCCTGCACGTCACGTCAGCCATGTCTACCAGTTACCACCCGCAAACGAACGGTCAGACGGAACGTCTGAACCAAACCCTCAAACAATACCTGCGGTGTTTTATCGATCAGGGAAAGGAGGAATGGGTAGACCTCCTGTGGCTAGCGGAAATCGCCTACAACAACGACACACATAGCTCCACGAAAGCTTCCCCTTTCTACTGCAACTACGGACATCACCCCCGATTTCTCCCTTTTTTGCACCCTGTCATGGACCGTCGGGTGCCAGAAACTTCCAAGAGGGTCGCTCGCATTAAGAAAACACTCTTGCTCTCACGAAAATATTTGGAGGCGGCCAAAGCATCGTACAAAGCCTCGGCTGACAAACGGAGGAGACCAGGGCCATTGTATGGTGTGGGCGACTACGTCTAGGTATCAACGAGAAACCTGCGGTTTCATAAACACAGCGTGTTTCATCTGAGATACATAGGTCCGTATCGTATCTCCAAATGTGTCAGCCCTGTGAACATGAGGCTGTGTCTACCACGGCAGATGCGAATCCATCCGGTGTTCCACATTTCTCTGCTCAAGCCCTCGTCCTCTCGAAGGCGTTTGCCCCCCTCGCCAGTTTCGGTGGATGCCGATGTAGAGTATGAGGTGGACGGCATACTGGATTCGAAGTGGAGGGGTAGCAAGCTGTTGTACCTTGTGGCATGGAAGGGGTACGGCCCGGAGGAACAATCGTGGGAACCAGCATCCGGAGTGCATGCGCCTCGGCTGGTGGCGTCGTTCCAGAGAAAGCATCCTGCGAAAGCGGGCCCGTGAGGCGGCTTCGATGGGAGGAGGATGTACTGTCAGGAATCACATCCCCTACCGCTCACTGACTTCTGCACAAAAGACTCATACGAATAGGAAATCGTCATACGGACGAACTACATGAACCAGCATGCCTAGCGCGGGACACGCGCAGGAAGAAAACGCCCATAAAAGACGTCCGCCGTGGAGAACGGGCGTCGGATATTGAGATCCTTGCTTTGGAGACTGCGGACCCACGTCTCCTTAGAAGCTCCAACAGCCTCGGAACGAGCTTCAAACCGGCTTCTGAAGGTAAGATCGAGCGGCTGCTCTCTTACGCCCCCGCTGTGTTGCTCCTCGCGGTCGAGTGCCTGGCTAGGCATTCCCGTGAGAGGAGCGAATAGAGACGCACACCTCGGAGGTGTTTGCCCTCGTCCTCTATTGAGGTACTTTGCTCATCGGACTGCGAGGTAGAGCGGCGGCTCCCTCGTAGGACAGCCCATGGAAGAATGGGAGTTAACAGGCTGATTAACCCCGTGCAAGACTAGAACAGTAACGCTCACTGTGGTGGGGTTTGTCAGCATGCACTATTGTTGGGTCTTGTGTCTCCGTGCTTTAAGGTCGAGCGGCTGCTCCCTTGAAAGCCAACCCATACTACGCGGTCGAGTGCCAGGAAAGGCATTCCCGCTTTTGATACCTTAACGCTTGGAACTCCTCCAACGCGCTCATCAGGCGCTAACCGCTGATCACCCCTACTTAGCGTACAGCGGTATTCGAGCGGTATTGTCGGCCGTTACTCTGCACAGTGCCCTCCGTTGGGGAATACCGGGACCGGTATTCATGCGGAGGATGGTTGGTTTAACTGTTCTACGTGTAATGCAAGGCTGATTGTGTATGATCTTTAATACACTTGTCAAGCGTTATTGTTTCTACTGTGTGAACAAAACAAGGATCAGGAAATAAATCGCCTAGCGATAAAAGTGCCTTGTTACTCTAAACCTTATGCTTTATTGTCCTGCCTTAATCATTAAATACCCCATCGGACAATACACCAGTTGTGGAGTGTTTATGTTGGCTTAAAGTCTGCACCTCGATCCTGAGGATACCTGGTAGATTACAACTAGTCATCACCCATTATATGTTTCTGACCGATCACTTTAGTTTACTCTTATTTTTTCCTTCTGCTCTTTACCCACAGTTTCTAGATCATTTTTTATTTCACTTCGCATGTTCTCAACACACAGAATGCAGATTGCCTGTTAATCTACTTTGGCAGTAAGACTCCCTATAGATATCAGTTCACCACCCGTAAGCACCTGTATTGCTCTTTTTATCGGGTATCACCTTCACGACTCGCATTTTACAGCTTTAGCATGTGCACTATTCTTCATGTACTTTATTCATCATAGGTGTAAGTTCACCACTGCCTATGCTTGTCACTGGTATTTTACTGTAGGTGAATCTTGTTGTTACTCCTAAGGGTCCCATGATGGTTTCTATCGGACGTTCATCCTGACACACACTTGTGTAGTCTCTTTTTTTTATTCACCCAAAAATCCCTCATTTTTTCTACGCCGATTATCCACACATATACCATTGGTATCAAATCTTCAAGTACCACTTGATTCATCACCTCTTTTCTTTCACTTCATGGGCACATTTACTACCTACCTAATTTTCCTGATTGACTTACATGATTTCCGCTTCATTACTTACAGAAATAGTTACCCCCGACGAAGGGCTCGCCCGATATGCATTCGGTCTGGATTAACATTGGTCTGAATTAATATGACTCATTGATTTTTGTGACTCTGCAAAGCTTCAACATTTGACTATTGAATAATCATTGTGATGAATAAAATCTACATATGATCTAAAACAAGAATTTGCTTCTACTGTTGATCAGCTTTGAATAAACTTCCCTCTGGTATTTCTAGCTGTGCAATCAGGGGACATTTGGCCTGGGATGACGGTTCCTCCAACCTTTCTATTATGCTGGTGGATCAGTCAGCGATACCCTGGTCGCACGCATAAAACTAATTTACCTAATTTAATCTTTCCTTGTGTAAGTTTTCAGGTGTTTGTACCACCATTCCCCTAAATTCATTCCTGATCAGGCACATAGCACCCTACCGACAAAATGTTGTATAAAGATATTATTAACCTCACAGAGAACCGAGCAAGCACCGTTGCATTTTCTGATAGAGAAGCACCCAGATTTATGCTCTAATTAATGAAGTGGAAACCACCAGTTCAAGTACAGGCAGCATTTAGAACAACATTAAACAACTACTGTATGTAACAAAGAGAGAAATCAGCCAACATTTACATGCCAGCACCCTCATCAAATACCACCAAGTACATCGTATTCCAAGAGGACTAAGAATTCCACTTAAACCTTCACTTTGCAAGAACAATTCCAAGTTCATTGAGAAATGGTACGCTATTGTGAACAAATGTTCCCTTGACTTTATTTTACTAATCGTGGAGGAGTTATCTAAATTACTTGATGACCTCAACAGTGAAATAAACCCGCTCAAACAGGAACTGTCCACAAAATTGACTACTGAAGACTGGTCAAAAACTCTAGATGACATCAACATTCAACTTTAAAAACACACTCAAGAAATTAAAGAACATAAGATATGGGAATTCAAATGAGACACAATTGACTATAAATTAGGAGAGCAATCAAAAGAGATACTCTGCCTAAGATTTCCTTATGTAGTGCAATACGTCAAAGATGTATACAAAAGAGTCCTAAATCGGGTACCTTTCACATTAATAGTACAAAGCGCTTGTGGATGAGGGATATCATATTTATTTTAGACAATTTCATCAACATGATAAAAAAGACATAACATACAAAAAGGTTATCAAACTATTGGACACATCCTAAGTTGCACACACACACACCTGCAAACAGGCATACGTAGACTCCAACATACTCAGACATTCCATCAAGACACAATACATTCCATAAAAAAAAAACAATACATTAAATAGTGCCAAACATAGTCTTCTATTACAAAAACAAATTTACATAAAGACATAAAAGAATATCAGATGTTGTGGAAGATCCAGTTTAGGTTGATTGTCATTCTATAGCACTGATACAGTCCAAATTCTGATTATTTTCTCCAAGAAACAATTGCAAGCAAAGGAAGCAAAGGAAGCACAGGGGCTCCAGTGCCGACGCGCGTTTCGGTGTCAGACCCCCTTCACTTTGTAAGAACAATTTCAAGTTCATTGAGAAATGGTACGCTATTTTGAACAAATGTTCCCTTGACTTGATTTTACTAATCGTGGAGGAGTTTTCTAAACTACTTGATGGCCTCAACAGTGAAATAAACCCGCTGAAACAGGAACTGTCCACACAATTGACAACTGAAGACTGGTCAAAACTCTAGACGACATCAACTTTCAACTTGAAAAACACACTCAAGAAATCAAAGACCGTAAGATATGGGAATTCAAATGAGACACAGTTGACTATAAATTAGGGGAGGTTTATAATTGGGCTGAAATGTATGCAAAAAGACGAAAAAGCATGATGACCATCCTATAAAACCTCAGGTACTGAGACTTCTTAAACTGATGGTGAATTCAACACTGGTAATCGCAGAATTAATGGGCATAACACGTTGACACAATCCTCAAGTAACCCGCCATTATCATCTATCACAGGACAACAGACCGGTGCTACCTCTTCTCAGATCTCTTTTTTAGAACAGGATGCACCCGTACCCGATGAACCAGACGTGGCAAGCAAAGAAGTAGAAACAACAATCGAACTGATGAGCTTGAAAAGGTTAACCAGAAGTCACAAAACCTAACAAAACAAGAGCTTGTGATTAACATCTCCGCTTACCAATTGATTCCTATAGAAATCAATGCCCTTCAAACGGGTACATCTTTTGTCCCAGCTTACCATTCCAACTCACTCGATTTGTAAGTGAGTTTTTTCAAATGTATGCGTACTCTTCACCTCAAACATTTTTTTACCAACATAATGGACAATCAACCTTGTCAGGATGAAGGCAAACTCAGAGGACTAAAACCGAGGAGCACCTACATGCCTCCAGTCAGTCACAACATTTTGGACTCCTTTTTAACTATTATTAAACATGACATGCAAAAATTGTTTAAGAGAACAAGGACTAAACGATCAAACCTCACTGTTAAAGAACGTGGAATTCTTGAAAAGAGTGCCAATAACCCAGAAATAACCTGCAGTAAAGTTGACTAAGGAGGGGCGCATTAGTGATTTTGGACTCTTCATTCTATTCATAAAATGTCCATGAACATATATATGACCCTGCGACATACATGAAACAAAAAATAATCCCATTGATGAATTCAGGAAAATCTTGAAAATCACTTTAGGCACAACAGTCATGAACGGGACCATCACTGACAGCGACAGATGCTTCCTTTTGAAAGACAATCCTAGAAGCCCAAAAATATATGTTACCTAAAATCCCAAAAACCTCATGAAGCCCCCGTTTAAACCCATTGTGTGCACATGCGGATCAATTCATGAACCTATTGGTAAGTACTTAGACAAGTATTTACAACCAATGGTACAACAAATGTCTACCTACATCAGAGACACTACTGACTTCCTGTTAAAAATTTGAACCATTGACCTTAATGATGCTCAGAACACATTCCTATACTATCTACCATTGATGTCAAGTCACTATATACATCAATTCCTCATGACCTGGGATTGGAAGCTGTTGAACATTTCTTGATCACAACCGAATTGGATCATGGTTTAAAGATTTTCCTACTTGAACTATTGCATTACACATTGTACCATAGTGAAGGAAGTGGCCCTTAAGGGCCACCCGCATTTTCTATAACCTCCTACTCGCCTTCGACCAAATAAAGGGTTGGTCAGACAGTAGAGAATACAAACAATTGTTTATTAGCAATACTCTGCAGGGGAGTCCAATCTGACCTGCATCCTAAGATTTCTGCCGAGGGACTGACCCCTCCCAACAGTCTCCAACGCATAACTATTCCTCCCAAGACCCTCCAACCACACCCACAGTGGAAAGTTACCGGCTTAGGCCGAACATGAACAAAGGAGGCACGTGAGGATGGTCTACCACCTGCCAGATGGGTACACACTATCACAGTCTCAAGGTTGCCCTGCTGGGTCTCAGCGTCTCCTAACGTGGAAGCAGAGCTACACACATGGATAGGTATGCAGAGGCAGAATGGCTTATTCATTAGTAAGTCAGAAGGTAACCTTGAACAGAAAAGAAAATAATAATATACAGTGTTCGAATGAGGCAAGCAGGAAGAATAACGGGGCCTAGTTCAGACACAGCCTAATGGGAATTGCGAAATGCCAAAAGGAGTCACACTCGCTAACTGAAGCTCTCACATTACAGGGATAACTCTGTGGGTTGCATAACGTGAATAGCAGTGGGGCCTAATTTAGCCACACACCGCTAACCTACTATTGCACAAAACAAGTATATAATGAGAATGGAGTTTTCAAACCTACCAGCATCTACGTTTGTTGGGAAAATGAGTACTTCTTAGAACTAAACGAGACTTCCATGGGCAACTGTGCAGCACTGTGCTATGCCAATCTGTTCATGCTTAAGTTCGAAATGGATCACATCTTGATGAATGACTTATGGATCAACAACCTTGTTATGTTTGTCAGATACATCAATGACATCTTTTTATTATGGAAAGGATCTGACCAAGAACTATTAATAGCGATACAGCAGTTGTACTCCATTAATGATCGGATTAGACGTGAGTCCCATGCTCTCCACACCACTGGAGTCAAGCTATCCTGGCTGAAGACGGCTGATAGCCAGAAACCGGTCCTAGGATGCTTGATTCCGGTCCAAGAAAGACATGGCTTGGCAGTTCGGGCTGGACTGTTCCCATGAGGCACAGGATCAAGGCTGATTTGCATATGGCCATGTCTGAACTGGGGTGGTGTGGTGTGCAAAAAAACAATGGATTTAGGCCCAGATCTCTGTACTGGGGTGAATGTATGACATTGTTCTGCATTCTGTCCATCAACTGTTGTTTTTGCATTTGTCACCCCGAGTGGGATGGGCATGCTCAGACGTGAGTCCCATGCTCTTCACACCACTGGAGTCAAGCTATCCTGGCTGAAGACGGCTGATAGCCAGAAACCGGTCCTAGGATGCTTGATACCGGTCCAAGAAAGACATGGCTTGGCAGTTCTGGCTGGACTGTTCCCATGAGGCACAGGATCAAGGCTGATTTGCATATGGCCATGTCTGAACTGGGGTGGTGTGGAGTTAAAAAAAACGATGGATTTAGGCCCAGATCTCTGTACTGGGGTGAATGTATGACATTGTTCTGCATTCTGTCCATCAACTGTTGTTTTTGCATTTGTCACCCCGCGTGGGAAGGGCATGCTCAGACGTGAGTCCATGCTCTCCACACCACTGGAGTCAAGCTATCTTGGCTGAAGATGGCTAATAGCCAGAAACCGGTCCTAGTATGCTTGATTCCAGTCCAGGAAAGACATGGCTTGGCAGTTCGGGCTGGACTATTCCCATGAGGCACAGGATCAAATCTGATTTGCATATGACCATGTCTGAACTGGGGTGGTGTGGAGTTCAAAAAAACGATGGATTTAGGCCCAGATCTCTGTACTGGGGTGAATGTATGACATTGTTCTGCATTCTGTCCATCAACTGTTGTTTTTGCATAAGTTTGAAATGGATCACATCTTGATGAATGACTTATGGATCAACAACCTTGTTATGTTTGTCAGATACATCGATGACATCTTTTTATTATGGAAAGGATCTGACCAAGAACTATTAATAGCGATACAGCAGTTGTACTCCATAAATGATCGTATTGAATTCACTTACAACTTTAATAACACCACGATTAGTTTCTTTGATGTATCAATTGATAGGATTAGCAATAAATTGGAAACTGATGCATTTTGGAAAGAAACTGATCGCAATAATTTACTAAACTATAAGAGCTTCCATCAATTCTTTCTAAAAAAGCATTTGCCGTACTCTCAACTTTTACATATTAAAAGAATCATATCCAATTCTGACAAACATTCTACTAAAACAACTGATATGATCCAATGATTGAGTGACAGAGGATATCCTTATGAAATCCTCAAGTCTGCTGTCCAATGCTCCTCCACTAACTTCCGTGAGCAGCTCTTGACATGCCCCAATAAACAGAACAAAGATAACCGTACTGTCCTAGAATCCAAAATCTCTAAACAAAGTCCTAAATTCAAGCAATCAATCTTAAAACATTGTCCAATGGTACAAATAGAAACAGATTTCAAAAGGTTTTTTTTCCAGAACGTACTCTTTTTGCCTAAGAACGCAGTAGAACTTCCAGGAAATACTTTCCACACCTAAGCCGAAAAATATCAACCATCCACATCGAGGCACCGTTCCATGCCTTAACTGCAATAACTGTAACAACATAATCAAAAGAAACTACATAACTCACCCACGCAAAGGAAATAAAATCAAACTTCAAGTCACCTCCACTTGTGATACCAAAAACGTAGTGCACCTATTGAAATGCCCCTGTAGTCTGGCATACATTGGGAAAACTGAACGTAAAATCAAAAACAGACTCAATGAACACAAAAGCAAAATCAGGACAAGCAACCAAAAATTTGTTATAGCCTCACATTTTTGGGAATTCAAACATAACAGTCAATTAGTCAGTCAGTCAATTAGGCTTTATTTCGATATAATACATATCTTAAAAAGCAATACATGTACATAAAAGCAATAAAAGGAGCCAATACATAGTTAATAAGCATGCAATTCATACTACAAGTGGCGCGAATAATTTACATAAAAACAGTCTAAAATACATATTAAACAAGATACAAAAGCCTAGTTGATCTAATGCGCCATGCTCAGCCTAGGAATTTCGCCAAGCCACATGCAAACAGGGGCCGCGGGTCCGTTTTCAAAATTCGTAGGGCCTCCTTATGGTATCTGGTCCAAATCTCTCTACAGAGTGGTTTCAACCATCTGTGGCGGGGAACTACATAGGCCGAGCATTCAAACATCAGGTGGGGGACTGACTCTATCCTATTCTCACAAAAGGGGCAGGAGGGAATTGTCTGTGCCGGGACCTTCCACCTAGAAGTCAGTTTCCCAACTGGGAGTAGGCCTACCCTAAATTTGAAGTATAGAGCCCTATCCCAGGGTTTTGAGATAATATCCAAATACGGCTCGCAGAAGTGCACCTCCTTAACCAAAAGGACATCCACAGTGGTCTTACACAAATTAGCATTACTGCTTCTGCCGTCAATCACCCAACCCCAGTATAACTTCTTCAAGACTGACTTGGGGGGGGCAGTTCTAGTATTCCAAGCGTCTTCAAGGCCCAGGTCTACAAGAAGGCGCTTGACTTTCCTTAACCAGCGGACCTTAGACCAGCCAGGCGTTGATAGAACCTCTTTTAAACCTTCTGCATAACTGGACATTTCTGGGACTCTCCAGATACGCGCCCACAAAAGAAGAGGACGGAGCCTCGCCTGGTCACTAATGGGCCGAGTACCCATATCTAGGAGAAGAGGTAGGGTTGGCGTACTGTAGGGGAGCCCCATTAGGTCCTTATGAAATTTGTTTTCTGAGCGGGACAGCTGATCCACATTCTGTACACCCCAGAGTTCAGCCCCATAGAGAGCTGCACTGACCCCTATAGATGTCAAGTACCGGTGCAATGGGTTTGAGGGATGAGGCACGCTGTTCATTGAGGAGGGCCCCCACCACCCTCTTATGGGTCAGCAGCATCTTTTGGTGATGACATTTCCAACTCATAGAGTCGCAGAGACGAATACCGAGGTAATCGAACTCCTTGACCCTCTCGAGTGGAACTGAATCTAGGGTAGGTGGTTTGACGGTCTTCTTCGGGGGGTTTAGGACCAGGTACTTGGTCTTTCCTGTGTTAATAACTAGTCCCCTTGAGTCACAGAAGGACTTAAAGCTAGTTAGAAGACTCTGCAGGCCTGATGGGGTTTTGGAGATCAGGAGGGTGTCATCTGCAAATAAGAGGGTAGGTATTCTTCTGCCAGCCAGGGATGGTGCATCTGCAGGATGTTGTAGCAGATGCTCCACCACTCCGTTGACATACAATGAAAACAGAGTGGGGGCTAAAACACAGCCCTGGCGGACACCTCTATTTACAGGAATTCGTGATGTTTTTTGTCCCTGGTTACCCCACCTGATCTGCGCGAAGTTGTCAGTGTGCAGCTTTATCAGCATGCTTAATAAATATGGGGGAATTCCCAGTGCATCGAGCACACTCCAGAGTTGGCTACGTGGGACCAGGTCAAAGGCAGTCCGCAAATCAATGAATGCAAGGTACAGACTGCCTTTGCCCAGTACAACCACTTTCCAGTGAAGCATCATAAGCCGGAATGATTGCTCTATAGTCCCCATACCTGATCTGAAGCCAGCCTGGAAGTTGGAAAGGATATGCGTCTCCTCTACCCACTGTAAGACCCTTCCTAAAACCATTTTACCTGCCACCTTCTGTGTGGAGTCCAAAAGGCTTATAGGGCGATAGTTAGATGGGTCGTCCCGACTCCCTTTCTTAAAGATTGGGACGACCTCAGCGCCCTTCCATGAATCCGGGAGAGCTGCACCAGCCAAGCCAGCATTCAGTAAGGAAGCAATAAGTCTCCCCCACTCTTCTGGATTAATGCGGAGCAAGTCTCCTGGGATGCCGTCCGGGCCCGCTGCCTTATTGGGGACAAGACACTTAATCGCCCCCACCACTTCCTTAGATGTAAACAGGAGTTCCTCATTAGGCTCAATGCAATCTGTGGGGTACTGTTCAGTCGGAGTTACCTCAATACCCGGTACCATTGTATAGAGCTGGGAGAAGTGGTCGAACCACGCGCCCGCCGCTATATTACATGTTATAAGCGAGTCCACGGGTTTGTCCCTAGCTCTTATTAAGTCCCAAAATCCCTTCGAGTCCTTCCTTAAGCTTGCCACCTTTAGGTCATACCAAAACTGATTCTCCTGCTCAGCCTTGGCCTTTGATATTACCCTTTTATAATTTCTCCTTGCAATGCTAATCAGGCCTCCATCCTTGGCTTTCACCGCCTTGATTAGATCCCTTTTGGCATCACGACAGGCAGGGGAGAACCAACCAGCATTGCCCTTGGGTCCACCTCTTACGTTGCCCCTTGTGCCTGCAGGACGGACTAAAAACAGTTCACCTAAGGCGTTGATGGTGTGGGCAAACAGAGCGGGAACCTCATGCACGCTGAGTGCGGGGGAGTCTAAGCGGGGCATGATATTAGACATTATGGATTTTACTTCCAAGATCTTCCCCTCATTGCCAGCAATGATCTTCCATTTCAGGCGCCTACCACAGTTGGAAGGGCATACTTTGTGTGTTGTTTTCCATACATGTGGGATTGGAGCTGGGGTCACACCCGCCCACAAAGGGGACAGAGACAGAGGTGGAGGATTGTGGTCGCTGTCAGTGGACGGCAAAACCACCATGTCTAACAAATGGGCCCAAAGTCTATAGTTCAAGAGAATAAAGTCAATTCGTGAATAGTGGCCTACTCTATTAAACGTATGGGCCCCGGTAGGGTCTGAATTTGATCTACCGTTGGTTGCCCTAAGACCATGTTCCAGGCAAAGGGCGTTAAGATCAATGGCACTTTGGGTCCAGCTTCTAATTGGGGATAATGTGAGGGGGGGATACCTCTCCTTGCATCATCCTCCCGGGTACCTAATATGTCCTCCACAGCAAGGGGTTCAAATGTGCAATTGAAGTCCCCAGCCAGTATGACAAGGGAGTCAGCACCACTAGATCTAAGTTCCTCATCAATGCCCGTAAGGGACAGTGTGGATGTGCCACCCCTTGTTCTTCTGACATAGATATTAAAGACTTCGAGCACCCTCCCCCCACATGGCCCTCTCACTGTTATTCTCTGTAAATCAGGTGACTTGGTGGCTATACACCTGATAGAGAATCCCAGGGAAATACTTGCCCAAATTAGTAGGCCGCCAGAGGGGCGGCCCTTCCCACCAGGCGACTGTATTGCAGAAACAAAGTAGGTAGTGTAACTCACCTTGTGATGAGGTTCCAAGCACCAAGTTTCTTGAAACAAGCAAATCCCGAATGATTCAACAAATGAATTCCATTCAGGTATGCCAGTATTCCGAGCAAGACCCGCTATATTCCAACTGACCACCTTCAGGGCTACACCGCCAGCTCCTCCCCGCCCTAAAGCTAGTTTACTCACAAGGGGGTCATGCACAATGCTAGGGGCCTCCTCCGGGACCAAGGATATAGCTTCCCCCCCAGACGCCTCCAAAGGGGACCATGCATGCTCAAGATCTTCAGCACCAACCACAAACGGGTGACCCCCAGACATAGCGGGAACAAAGAGTGTGTCAGGTCCATGCCAGTTTCGGTACCTTTTTATAAGGTCCGGTGTTACCCCTTGCCACATTTTCCCATTTGGGGTTTGATTCAGAGACAGGCCCAAGCTGTTCGTCAAGTAGATTGAGGAGACACACTTCCTGATTGCGCCATTTAGTTTTTAGGTTAGCGCTCTAGTCTTTTCCCTTGAGGTCCGCCATTTCACGCGCTCGCACATCTTAGGCTGCGCACTTCAACTGACATTCTGGAGCAGTCAGACGTTCTGTGTTGAGCTCCCGTAATTCAGGCATAGTTTCCTCACCAATTATTTCCCTCATACTCTGTTCCTGTTATCCATCCTTGTGAGGGTTCCCAGGGGTTTATTTGAGTTCCTGCTCTGGGTTCACTCTTCCGTTTTCTCCCGCTGAAGCTCGCCTGTCAGAGGACATCTTCGCGAGTTCAGTTCCTGTTTGCGGCTGCTTCCGTCAGAGGTACCCGTTTCTTGGTAACACTACTCCCGCTCCCAGTCAGAAGCTGAGCGGTAAGAAGTTTCTTCTTTCCTTTTGTGACTAATTTTCGGAGCAGCAAGTTGTTCGCCTGTGCAGTAGTTTCTTCCGAACAATTTGCAGTGTTGCATGCAAGAAGGAGAAAAGTAGTTACGCATGCTTGGACATTATCTAGAGGTTTCCAGGTGTTTTAGTCAGGCTCTTCACGGGGCATTAGAGTCCAGAGGCGTCAGTACTTATTTGAGCACTTCTTTGTCCAGTGACACAGCGCAAGGAGTTCTAATCAGCTATTGAGCTTTCCAAGGCAAGACATTTCATAAGGCAGCATGTAAATGTTAGTATTAAGTATATGCATATGGTTATACTAGTGTTTACCACCACAGCTACGTTCTTCTACAGCCTTGACTCCTTTAATTGAACTTTCCAAGCACTTCAGCAGCGAGACAGCTTACATAACTGCAAAGTGTCATTTTCAGAGAGAGGCAAAGGTCCACACAGTAACAGGTAAAAGTAGTGATTTGTAGAGCTGACAACTGATTCCACAGTTTTGTTTGAACGGTAGTAATTCTCTGTTTAATGTTCACAGGTGTCTCCCAGATTCCAATACTGAAGGCAGCGATAGAAGACACCCGTGTGGCAGTCTCTCTTTGTCATCCACTTCCCCTTTCCCTTCCAGTCCTGTGCCTGGATAGTCTCCGGGTGCAGGGGTGTTTGGGAATTTGGAAATATTCATCTAGAAAGCCTTGGTCATTCGCTTCCTCGGAATCTGGATATTTCAGGTACTGCTTCTGACAGAGTGTACAAATAGGTGACCTCACCAGTTCCCCTCTAACGGTTGAGCTAACACTTGAAATCTCCCGGGATGCCTCAGCATGCTTCTCCCGTAAAGGGCAGATAGCATGTCAATAGCTATGCCACAACCGACCCTGCGGCTGGTACGGACTATTGCAAAATAGGTTAAATTGGGAGAGATTACCACGAGCCTGCCTGCCACCCCGGTCCTCCCACACAGGTGTTCCAACTGGCCTAACTGAGAAGTTTGGGGGATTAAAGAAGCTGAGGCCGCGTGTACCTATTCCTCCACCACTACCTGATGGACTGTGCTCCCTAGTGGGAAAACAACAAACATAGCTGGCAACCCTTGGGTCCACAAAATTTACTATGATGCAATCCCGCTTATATTTTTTGGCCTAGTACCGATCCAACCAACTCTCCTTACATGAATTACCCACCCATCCCAGGAATCCGGCAAGGGTCTATTTCCTTAAGCCAGAATAAGGTCTTATTCAGCAATTCCACAAAAGTCTCATGTTTACCTGGATTAAGTTCGGGCACCCCAGTCAGCACTGCCACAAAGGGCTGGCAGTCGGGAGGTAAGTTAGCATTTGGGGCCATCCCACCCTTAGGACCCCTGCCTGACTGCAAGGCATGGGCCTGTACTGGTTTATCTATTTTAGGGGTAGTACTCTCCGGGGCATTACTAGTGGCTAGAGTGTTAGTACTTGCACGGCCAGGAGTGCCAGTAGCCCTGGGACACGCCGTCTTTTTGGCTGGAATAGTATTAGCCTTAGAGGTCTTCAAATTGACTACGGCATTAGGTGCCAACGGCCCGGGCTTCTTGGCTACCCCTGGACGAGCCACAGGATTAGAAGCAGGAACAATCACCACAGGCACCACAGGAGCGGGACCGGCTAGAGTGTTGGCTATAGTAATGGGACCTTGAGGGGCTATGAGGGTCTCCCTGCTATCAGATCCCCCCCAGTCCCTTCCTCCCTAATTCTTAACTGCAACTTAACACACGATTTTAGGGAGAAGAAGTTGTCTAGGGTTGTCTGCTCTAATTTATCCACCCGCTCTGACAGCCCTTGGATTCTCTCTAACACAGGGAGAAATAGTGATTTCATCATTTTCTCTATGTTTGCAATGGAGAGAGAGTCTGGGGGTGAAGTCCCTACAGGATCAATAATCTGGTCTGTACAGACATTGGCCACTAGCCCTCCAAGTGGGTCCACCCCCTTCACTCCCAATAGGGTACTGGTGTCCCGTCCCGCTACCTTATGGGAACCACCTGTCCTAGTGCCAAACCCCCGGGATCTCTTATATGGTTTGACCAATCTACCTTTCCGTGGGCTAGCCATTTTTTTCGTTTAATTGGGACTGAATGTATTTGTGCCTGTACAACCAGTGCCGGTGGGAGGGGTATATCCACATGGGTAGGAGTTATAGCCAGGGGCGGTGTGGGGGCAACTAACTCACTAACCGGAGGGTCTGGGGCAGCATTAATTTCAGCTAAATGGGCTTCAGCCGTCAGACTCTCCAACCTATCTATGCTAGCTCTTAGAGCGGCCTCCCGGGGGTGATCCAAGGGAGGTGAGGCAGGGATCAATGGGTCAAGAGGTCGCACTGGGGATGGTCCCAAGGCTATCGGACCCAGCGATGACCATTTATCAACAATGGGTTCTCGAGAAAGGCGCCGCTCTGTCATAGCGATCTCCTTTTCGATGACAGTGGCCACACGAGTGATAAACTGATCCATGGTGCCGACCACACCCCCCTCTTCTCCCCTACCCTCCTTTCTCAAGCTTTTGCCTGATCGAGTTGCCATAGACATGGCAGGGATGACAAGGTGTGGACACAGAACCTGCAATAAGAATCTTAGTCCTGGGACGGATGGGGACAGTCAATAACCCTGGGTACGTGGCAACCAATTGGCAGTTTTCAGGGGGGTAGCCCAGCCCAGCCACGAACAGCTCCGGACGGCCACAGACGGCCCGCCCTTTGCCCGGAATTGTGGGCTAGATATATATAAGGCGTGTGCCGGCAGGGGGGCGGGGCTATCAGGGGGCGTTGACCAGCTGCTACGGGCCACGCAGGGACTCTTGGTCATCCGAGTCCCTGCAACACTCCTCGCCTGAAGCCGATGGACTTCCCCCTTGAAGCACCTGGTCCTCGGTAGCGCCTTCAAACACCACGAAGCGGCACCCGCGGAGCGGGTGCGGCGAGGTGCTGCAGCGGTCCCTCCACACAAAGCACCAGGGCAGAACAGGAATCAACAGACGGTGTCCCTCACGCAAGTAAGTCCGGTGAGCAAACAGCAGAGTAGGCATCCCACAGGTGTCCAGAAGGGAAGCGCTTTTCACAAGTTTACCGGCAGGGGGGCGGGGCTATCAGGGGGCGTTGACCAGCTGCTACGGGCCACGCAGGGACTCTTGGTCATCCGAGTCCCTGCAACGCTCCTCGCCTGAAGCCGATGGACTTCCCCCTCGAAGCACCTGGTCCTCGGTAGCGCCTTCAAACACCACGAAGCGGCACCCGCAGCGGTCCCTCCACACAAAGCACCAGGGCAGAACAGGAATCAACAGACGGTGTCCCTCACACAAGTAAGTCCGGTGAGCAAACAGCAGAGTAGGCGTCCCACAGGTGTCCAGAAGGGAAGCGCTTTTCACAAGTTTACCGGCAGGGGGGCGGGGCTATCAGGGGGCGTTGACCAGCTGCTACGGGCCACGCAGGGACTCTTGGTCATCCGAGTCCCTGCAACGCTCCTCGCCTGAAGCCGATGGACTTCCCCCTCGAAGCACCTGGTCCTCGGTAGCGCCTTCAAACACCACGAAGCGGCACCCGCGGAGCGGGTGCGACGAGGCGCTGCAGTGGTCCCTCCACACAAAGCACCAGGGCAGAACAGGAATCAACAGACGGTGTCCCTCACGCAAGTAAGTCCGGTGAGCAAACAGCAGAGTAGGCGTCGCCGTTTAAACATAACATAATTCAGCTTTGTTTCATGGTGTTAGAGATTGTAAATATATGTGAAGGCAGAAACAATCATAAGTACCTACTTCAGAGGGAAACCTTCTGGATAAAATTGCTTGACACTCTCATACCTAATGAACTCAATAATCGTACTGAACTTGGTTGTTTTTTATAAATTCTTTAACCTTTCATTCTTATTATCTGCATGTTTTACTTGCTTTGCAATGCTCCCTCTGTAATCTTTTATTTCTTCTTTATATTTTTCAACCTTCTTTCTCCATTTCAAGATGGCACTAAACTTTTTTACATCTTCCTATATTATTGACCATTCCAAGATACTCTCAACTACTGTCTCTTTTCATCTGACGTTTTAATCTAAATTCCTTATTAATTTTTTGTATTGACCTTTACTAGTCATCACTCATTATATGTTTCTGACCGATCACGTTTGTTTACTCTTTTTTTTCCCCTCGGCTCTTTACCCGTAGTTTCTGGCCCATTTTCTATTTAACTTTGCATTTTCTCAACACACATTGAACTTTCCATGCTTGACGAACAGGACGCGGATTACCTGTTTATCTACTTTGGCAGTAAGACTCCCTATAGATACCGGTTCACAAACCGTAAGCTCCTGTATTGATCTTTTTATTATCGGGTATCACCTTCACGACTCGCGTTAGCATGTGCACTATTCTTCATGTGCGTTATTCATCATAGGCGTAACTTCACCACTGCCTTTGCTTGTCACTGGTATTTTACTGTAGTTGAATCATGTTGTGTCTCCTATGGGTCCTATGATGGGTTCTATCGGGCATTCATCCTCACACACACTTGTGTAGTCTCTTTTTTTATTCACCCATAAATCCCTCATTTCATCACAATGGCCTATGCTTGTCACCGGTATTTTACTGTAGTGTAATCATGTTGTTATCCGATGGGTCCCATGATGGTTCCTATCAGGCATTCATCCTCACACATACTCGTGTGGTCTCTTTTTTATTCACCCTTAAATCCCTCATTTTTTCTACGCCGATTATCCACACATATAACATTGGTATCAAATCTTCAAGTACCACTTGGTTCAACAACTCTTTTCATTCACTTCATGGGCACTTTTGCTACCTACCTCATTTTCCAAATTTACGTATGTGCTTTCTGCTTCATTACTTACAGAAATATTTCTCCTGATGAAGGGCTCGCCTGAAATGCATTGAGTCTGGTTTAACATGGGTCGGAATTAACATTACTCACTGATTTTTGTGACTCCACAACGCTTCAACATTTGAATATTGAATAATCATTGTGATGAATAAAATCTACATATGATTTAAAACAAGAATTCGCCTCTACTGTTGATCAACATTGGATTAACTTCCCTCTGGGAATTTTGGCTATGCAATCAGGGGACGTTTCCCCTGTGGTGACCCTTTCTTCAAAAAGACGTAAAGATACCATCAGAAGCCCAATTCTACGTGCCACATAGAGGCGGCGCACAGTCAGTGCACCATATGAGGATGCCTATTGGAAGGAGGAAATATGGCCACCAGGGACCACTGAGGTATTCTCCTCAAGGGGATTGCAGTCATGTTCTGCTCCCACCTGCAGAGTGAGCTGTAACTCCCTTTGAAAGTCAGACTGATTGTTCCATGCACAGTGAAGGGAGAACTGGCTGCTTAAAACAGCCTTACTGCCTCCCACTAATGTGCTCTTCCCAGTGGAGATGCATGTTTGTGTCTGCACTGAGAACAACACACTTGATCTAATAAGGCACACTGTCCCACTCAGGGCGCAGACTTAAATGTGCTGCATGTCCATAACAGGGATCCTATGTGTACACACGGCATGTAGGCTCCTTGGTCCAGTTGGAGCCCTCTGGGGCCTTTGACATAGTAGTTGATAAGCTCCTCCTGCTCAGGCTGCTTCAAGTTGCACTTGAAATTCTTCTAGCTACTATTGAATCTGAACATTTACCACTACTCATCTAATTACAGAAGTCTTTATTTTCCATTTATATAGATCACATTGAAAATTATATTTGAAATAAAATCACAGTGAGCAGTCATACTGCTAACATCACTAGTGATGTAACTGAAGCTGTAAACTTTTATTTCCATGTTTGTTTAACAGTGGACACAGACTTCTCTCCATGTCATAAGCTTAAGTCCCACTATGCACGGCTGAAGACTGTGCTCTGGGAAGCAGACCTTTGTCTGTGCCTTGTGCTTAGAGTTTGCATATTGGTCTGTCCCTAACATACACTGGAAACTGGAGGCACAGCATGGCCAACGGCCACTGCCTGCTCCTAGTGCCCACTGGCCGTAGAGAGTGCCCTGAAGCCTTTGAGAGAAGTAGGATTGCACCATGGCCTAGGCCAAGAGCTCTCTTGCACAGGCCTAAAGCCATGTCCTTCACTCTTGTGTCAGGGAAACTGGTACAGGATGTTGACAAAACTTTCTTTAAGGGAAGTATTGGGGCATCTGTTGTGCATCAGGGTCATGAGCTTTATATTATAGGGGTTGTAGTAGCAAAGTTCACCACAACAGGCGTACACTTGTGATTTTTTACATTTTAAAGCATAAAATCCATTTAGTTGAAGTACTGGAAAGGAATGTCTATTTTTGTCGCCGTCATGGAACTACGTGGTCAAGAGGTGCAGTTGACAGTTAGTAGAATCGAAAAGGTAGTTTAATTTACCAAAAGTTTAATAAAGTCCAGTCTTTTTTTCAGTGCTGCAAAAAAAATCATTGTACATTTTTTAAAATAAGTATTTAAAATGTAAAACCAATTAATTACTTTCCAGCCTAAACCCCTATATTTCCAACCAACCGGAAAAAATACACCAACAACATCAAACTGAAGCAACATCAAACTAATAACATAACATTTATTAAAAAAATAACAACATTCTTAAAATGTATCTTAAAATGTATTCTTTTCAAACAATTGCATTTTAAAATACTACCCCCCTAAACCCCAATAATTCACAATACCTAATATTATAAAAATATTCAAAACTCACATATTTAAATAAAAAAAAACACATATATATTAAATATGGATTAGGCGTCTAATGTTTTCTGCAGATTATTTTGAGTGGAAGATGAAGAGGAAGAGAGGTGTTAAAACAAGAAGTGTTTTCCATTCTAGATCCCTTTGGAATGTTTACTTTCTGCTACATCAAAACACGACTTAATAGAATTACACCAAATTTAGCAAGGATTGAACACTATTCAGAATGGACACCTCCTGGTTTGATGCATATCTGTTCTATAGTGTTTTTAATATGTTTGTTACAAAAAGATGCAAATGAGCTTCAGAGGGCCAAATGATTAGGATATCCACTATCCGGATCTGCAGATCGTCCAAAGACTAATATGTGTAAAATATTAAAATTTGAGTGGAAGTGTCCTCCCTCGCTTTGTCCATGATAGGATATGGATCCTGGAAGGTTTTACCGACCCTTATTATACAATTGGATCGCCATTACAGTCCAAACCCCATTGCATTGTGGAAGGCCATCCCCTGTCATACATGGCAAAAAGCCATGCTCAATCAGTATTGGCACACAACGGTTGATTGTGCTTGAGGTTGGGCTCAGAGACTGGCCAATCACCTTTTGCTCAGGGTCAAAATACATCCATTGAAGGGGTTGGTCCCAGGGACATAACTAACCCCTATTACTCATGGACAAAGATACACAAGGTGGGTGATGTGGATTGTGCGAGGTTGAATGTCACGTATTGTAGGTAAAATCACAGGAAGTTATTTAGGTTGTGGTGGATAGAGTTTTTATGAATACATACTTTAAAAAGATCTGCAGAATATCTGTGAATAATAAAATTAAATTAGAAAAATTAAAAGCCTAAATTGGAAAAGCCATCAATAATTATAGGGGTACCTGTTTAATGGGCTATTGGCATATCTGATCTGATCTGATGTTATTGTTAAAAGCTGAAGCTGTTTCATGGTTAGAAAAAATGCAGAAGCTACCTAGTTGGCATTTCTACAAGTTTTATATTTCTGTGGAATAACTGCTTTTATTTCTCTCTCTCTCTGTGATGTTTGATAACACAATGCAAGTGTTGGTAGGCAATTAATCAGGCTGTGAAATGTTGACTTCATTTAAGTGAAAACCCTGTTATAAGTACCGAGTCATCTCCACCGCAGTATATTGCTATGCGGGAAATGCATGCTATTTAATTCCCCTGGTGTCTACTCAAGTAATGTTCACATTTGAAAATCCCATGACCATTATAATTTTACAAGATCTGCTTCTCGACGTGTGGATCTAAAAATGATCAACAATCCTATTATGAAGTCTATCGTTATGCCAGAAAGAGAACTGAAGAATAACATTTTGATTGGTGTCTAAGTAGTCTAAGTGAAATGTACACTAGCTTTGGTTTTGAAAATTTTAAGTAGCTTGATGGAGTTACAAAGATCATCAGAAGATCAGCCAGCCTCTGAACATTGCTTCTCTTCCTGTATAGAAAAGGAAACTGTAATCTGACATTTTCACTTCATACAGGAACCATTTTAAGATTGGAGTTTCATAATATTCATCCACGGAGACTCCTTGGAGCTTCCTGGTGCTGAATCCTAAGATCTCATAGAGGGATCTGCAAACCCAACAAACATTTTAAAAAAAATCTTATCATGTATTAAAACACATTGTTTATTTCTAAAATTACAGTTTTTTAAATGTATTTTTGATAAGCCAATAACTGTTAATATACATTTACAAAACAAAGTATTTCAACAAACATACAATTCCTAAGTCAAAGAAGGGAGAGAAAGAAAAAAGAGAAAAACAAATACATGCATATAGAGATTACATACAGTCATAGTGGTCTAATACTTCATCATGTCTATAAGCAACAAAAATGCATATATATCAATTAATAGATACCAAAAAGAAAGAAGGCAGAAGAAAGAACAAGACATAGCGTACCCCCAGAGAGCAAGCTAAGCTGTAGCAAGTGCCAGATGATCGACTAAGGCACCCCATATCTCTATACCCAATCTCAGTTTTCGCGGCCCTTTAAGAGCATATAGAATATACTCTAAATTACACATGACATACAACCTTCCTCTCCACATTTCGAAGGACAGTGGTTCTTTCTGCCGCCACTATGATGCTTTACATAATCTGGCCACGACCACTGCTATGAATATTAAATACCTGAATTTATGCATCTCATAATTGACCATTGAATCTTCCAGGATTCCCAATAGCATAACACTAGGTGTAATTGTGGTCTGTGCCCCTGTAACCTCCGTTAAGAAGACCTCCATCCTGCTAATCAGATGCATCAGCTCTGGACACGCAAAAACATATGTAGACTGTTGGCCTGATCCATCCGTCACCGTGTGCATTTGCCATCATTTAGCCCACTCCATCGTGTAGTTTTAACAAGAGTATAGTATAAGTTAAACATCGTCTTATAATGCTGTGTTTTAAGACTGAAGGATACCAGGAGCTTTTCAGCCAGAGCAATAGAATCTTGTAAAATATTCCCTCCATTAGATAGTCTGACGTTCCATTTTAGGTTCTGTGCCTCCAGATCGTCAAGTTGTGTTTCGATGAGAGTTTGATATAAGATATCAATCTTTCCACGCCCCCCAACTGCCTCTAACAGGTTTTTTTGGGGGCTAAGCATTCTACATCTACTTTTTTTATTAAATAGTCTCGGATCTGCAAATATTTTAAAAAATCAGTTTTGGGCAAATCAAATTCAGAAACCAGCGAGGAATAATACTGTATGCCACTGTTATCCACTAAGTCTCACAAGGTCAGAATACTCTTTCATCTCCATCTAGCCATTGTGGTGTCCAAGAAAATAGATGGTAATAATGCTGAAGAAGAGGTAGGAGTATAAAAATGAATCCTGCAGCTCTGCAAGTGCCTCCGAACCTGGAGCCATACCTTATGAACAGCATGAACCACCTTGAAGTGGGTTTTCTTGTAACAGATGGGCTCTAGATTTTGAAAGAATCCCCTCTCAACTTCTGAGCCCAGCAGCATTTGAAACATATGCAAAAACTCAGCTACCTTGACTTCTCCTTCCTCAACCAGTAAGATTCCCATATACTGAAGTAGGCATGCCCATTAGTAGAACAAGAAATTAGGTACTGCCCAGCCTACTCGTGATCGTGGTAGATTCATATATTCATTACTCGGCGAGGTTTACCTTGAGCTCACATAAAGCTACTGCATATGGATTGTAGTTTCTGGAGTTGCTTTCTCGTGAGTTCCAGGGGTACGGACCTAAAGTAATACTGGACCTTTGGCAAAATATTAATCTTTAAGACATTGCATCTTCCCACCATAGAAAGATGCAGACCTTCTATTCTATCTAGTTCCCTTTAGATTTTCTGCACCATGGGGTCCCAATTAGAGAGTACCATTTTATCCAGACATGCATTAATACATACCCCCAGGTATGTTGCCTCTTCTGTAACACTGGAATCACTAAATAGTGCTTGGTTTGGGCATACTATTTATGTCTTGGCTATATTCAATTTGTAGACAGAGTTTAGCCCGAATAGAGTTGCTAGCCGTTCAATCTCTATCAGTGCCTTGGCTGGATCCGGCAAGACTACAACAATGTCATCTGCATATGCTAACATTTTGACATGCTCTTGCCCCAACCTCACCGGTTGAATGCTTAAACTATTCTCCAGTAAGTTCAGAAATGGATTAATATGAAGGGCAAAGAGTAAAAGGGAGCATGGACAGCCTTGTCTGGTACCTCTTGATATTGGCACTAGGTCAGATTCGAGCCCCAATGCACATATTCGAGCTAAGGGAGATTTAAACATGGTTCTAATTGCCCTAATAAAACCAGGCCCGGAACCTTGCCACCGCATGGTTGCCCATAAAAATTCCCAAGAAACACGGTCAAACGCCTTCTCTGCATCATCTAGCACTACTCCACATGGAGCTTGTTGAACATTAGCAGAGTCCAACCAAGTAACTACCCTTCTAATATGGTTGACCCTCCCTCTTCCTGGAATAAAGCCATGCTAGCAGAAAGAAACTAGGGGAGTACGTGGAGTAACTTCTTCCACTTGAATGTTAAAATCCCTGCACAATATCAAAGGGGATGCCCAGGAAGCCAGCTCTGTATTCAGATAATCTAATATCTGTGCTTCATCAAAATTAGATCCATACACAGAGCATATTGTAAATTTCCTGTTAGCAGCTAGGCGTTCAACTATCGCCCAATGGCCACATTTATCCGCTAGGGTCTCACCGAGAGATAGAATATTGGACGTAGCAAGAATAGCCACACCTCTTGTAGTAGTCCCTTGCGATGTGCATACCTAGAGCTTATACCCTAGCTCAGTTAAAACCTTATGCTTACCCCAAGGTATGTGTGTCTCTTGGAGGCATACCACATCAGGGCATATCTTTCTGATTTCCTGTGCTACTCTTTGCCGCTTGGCCCTGTCATTGAGACAACATATGTTAAACAAACAGATAGACAATCTATCCATCATTAACCCACCTTAGCTTGCTCTGACAGTACACTCTCCCACACAACATCACATCCTTTACTCCTGTTTTCTCTAAATCATTTATAGGCTTATTTTCAGTTTTCACCCCCGTGACCCCACAGCAGCCCCCCAAGAACACCCCCCACACCCACCCTAATGCTTTCACACCCCCACACCCACCCCAACGCTTCCTCTGTCAGTGGAAGCCCCCTACCACCCCAAACATAGAAGCTAGAAGGCCCGCAGACCTTGTGTGATGGAGAGCCTCGCAGCATCACAAAGCGTCCTCCCAATTCTCCCAACCCAGACCGATATATATAAAAAGAAAAAATAAATCACGGCACAATGTAAAACTTGAAACCCAAAAACTATAAGTATACAGCCAGCTTCAACTTACACTAGCAATGTCCACCTGATCCTATTTAGTACTGACCCCTTTCCTAGGATTTAATGTCCTGTCAAAATCCTCTAGCCTTAACCTCGGAGGTGAAAAATTGGGTTTTATCTTTGTATACTATCTTGAGTTTAGCAGGATTCAGAAGGAACGCTTGAACACCTTTGATCTGAAATGGATTAATTAACTGTCGAAGCTGCCACCTTGTTTCTACAGTTGTGTGACAATAATCTGGCCAAGCAAAGAACTCAAGCTCTTTCCCCTTTCTCTTCCTATCTGGCCTCGCCAGATCATACAGAGCCTGTCTAGACAAAAAATTGGGCAGACAGATCAGTATTACTCTGGGTCACGTGGCAGAGTGACTAGACCCTGAGTGAGTGTTCTGCTGGAAAGGGAACCGGTGAGCCCATTGCACCTCTGTATCCTAAGCCCACTGTGTCAGTTCAGGTAAAGCTTCTGTGAAAAGCTCCGCTCAAACTTCCGAGGATCAGAGCCTTTCGCACCTTCTGGTACGCCAAGGACTCTTAGATTATTGAGACGGGGCAACCTTCCATGTCCTCAAGCTTCCACGCAATGTCACTCTTCTGAGACGCCAGAGCATCTGTGGCGGCTTTCCGGATAATCATCTCATCCTCAAGTGTGGAAATCCTGTTCTCTGCTTCAGATATCCTCTCGGCAAATTCAGAACAGGACTTAGCCACTAGACACAGTGACTTTTGGAGCTTGTGACAGTTTAATGGTGTTTAGAATCTATATTTATAGAGCATTCACACACGAAATGAGGATCTGCGGACCTCCACTGAACCCTGGATTTGACATATAGGTGTAGTCAGGACTTTCTATTGAAGGATCTGTGGATCCAATCGTAAAGTAGTGGCTCACACACATCGTCAAACAAGACTTCTAATATATTTTAATGTATACAATCACAATGTGCGTACAGATGTGCCGCATGATTCCAAAAAATGCAACAGATCCCCATATTCCTCTCTGGATCCATGGATCTCTTTGAAATTTTGAAAGAAATACAATTGATTAAGATATGACCCATGCTTCTGGTTGTATAAAAATCCTAGATCAGTAAAAAGTCCTTTCAGTTTTTAGACTATAATTCTTAACTTAGGAAGAGACAGATAACACTTTTTTTACCTCAAGAGCATCACGCCATAACTAGAGAATACTTCTTTTGTTTTGGAGACTAGCGGATGTTCACAGTTATTGGTAGGACAAGTGATGTGACTTTTGACTAGGAGACTTTTCAAGCAGCAAAGACGTATTAACAGTAGTCGATTGTTTGTGATTTATTTTCATGCTCCTTGCTAAAAAAAGTTAGTGCAGCAAAAGTTATATTCCAGTCTTTAGTCGTGGACCTGTAGGACTGCATTAATTTGGTAACTGAAGCATAAATAAACATTCTAAGGCAAACACTCCAACAAAAATACCCTGGCATTTCTGAAATCGAGAAGAATGGAAGAATACACTACAACCCCGGGTGACCCAAAAAAAGAAACACTGGAAGGTGCACCTCAAACAAATGAGTACATAGAAATGTATGCACACATGCGTCAACTGGCACAGTTCTGTATGGACCTAAAGAAGTATAACTAATATGGTGGCTAGAATCAGAAAATGGCATCAGAAGTAGTGGGTTTGCAAACCTACTGCTTATGCAAATGCTTTTTTTTGTAATAACTTTTCTAATGCAGAATTACTTCTCTAGCTGGAAAAAGGTTTTATACTGACGTTTGGCCCCAGTGCATCTTCTTAAAAAATAAAAACTATCCAAAAATTACCATTCAGAGCTACCTATTGTATTTAAAAATATAACTTTATCTTTCTTTACCTCTTTCTTTGTACTTCACGCTTTTCTACAATATCCTTCTATCAATTTCATTACTGTTGAAAGAAAGGTTAATACTGAAGGCCATGGTTTATAAGTTTGAAATCATCAGTATTGGGTTTATAACAGCTGTACAGACAAGGCTTATACGCAGAATCCTATGAATCAAAGGTGGGAGGGCCTGCACAAGGCAACAGCTCACCCCAATGGCTTATGAGCGCTTGGGGATGGGCGCAGATCTGGCTGAGGGACAGGCCTGTAACCACCTTAAGTGTTCTACAACCAGTGCTCTAATTGGGCAGGTACTATCCGGTACTGAGTACCTGCACTTCTTTAATTTGAAAGGGAGAGTACCAGCACTTCTCAGCAGCGCTGTAATACATTTCAAGTGGGGGTACCAGCACTTCTCAGGCGCAAGCTTTAGTTTGAAAGGGAGAGTACCATCACTTCTCAGCACTGCTGCAATACATTTAAAGGGGGAGTACCATAACTTCTCAGGAGCAAGCAGGTACTCTAAATAGTGAGTATCTGCACTTGTGTTGTTACATTAAAGCACTGTCTACAACCATGCGTGAGTTGGGCGTAGGCCCTTGCCAAAGGTCTGGCTCTGTGGCTAACACCCTTTGCGCACGTTCAAAGGCCTCGCTCAGGAGTGCATGGTTGCACTTACACAGGGGAAGGTCTATCCACAGGTCAAGACGTATGCTATTCCTCGCTGCTCACAGTCAAAGGTTGTACTCTGTGGGAACTGCACTCATGGAATACAATAGCAAAGACCTTGTTGTAGCCATTCCCACACCTATTCTCTGCTGCCAGCCCCAGCTACTCACGGATCTATGACATAATATCGACAGACAGAATATAGACATACAAAAATATTGAAGCAAAAATATCAACATCAAAAATATCGATGTTCTATCTACATAAAGGTAAGTACAAAAATATAGAGAAAAAAAATATCGTAGTACAAAAATATCGAAGTAAAAAATATCGTTTTTCTTAAATGTATTAATAATATTGTAAAATTAATTAAAAAATACATATAATTCAACAAATTATAGATATAAAGATTAAAACATATTTAAAAAATATTAACTAATGCATATACATTTAAAATAAATTAAAAACTCTACATATAAATTAATATATAAACTTACTCTACATATTGCATCAGTAGTGAAAGCATTGGATAGCGTAGGGGAAAAAACTACTATTCCCACTCCAGAGGGTGCAACAGTAGGGAAAGCGTTGGATAGTGTAGGGGAAAAAATTACTATTCTCACTCCAAAGGGTGCAACAGTAGGGAAAGCATTGGATAGCGTAGGGGTAAAAATGACTGTTCCCACTCCATAGGGTGCAACAGTAGGGAAAGCGTTGGATAGCGTAGGGGAAAAAATTACTATTCCCACTCCAAAGGGTGCAACAGTAGGGAAAGCGTTGGATAGCGTAGGGGTACAAATTACTATTCCCACTCCAAAGGGTGCAACAGTAGGGAAAGCGTTGGATAGCGTAGGGGTAAAAATTACTATTCCGACTCCAGAGGGTGCAACAGTAGGGAAAGCGTTGGATAGCGTAGGGGTAAAAATTACTATTCCCACTCCAAAGGGTGCAACTGTAGGGAAAGCATTGGATAGCGTAGGGGTAAAAATTACTATTCCCACTCCAGAGGGTGCAATAGTAGCAAAAGCGCAGGATAGCGTAAGCGTTATATTAACATACTTATCAATTAAATATGTTTTTAACAAAAAAAAGATATAATATTCTATTTACAAAAATATATTACTAAATACCAAATATTTATAATTAATATTTACTTAAATAACAAAAAATTACTTCCCACGCTACTCCCCCTTTAACACACAACACACTACACATACAAAAAAACACAATTAATATAAATATCAATTAATCAATTAATACCAATTAATATTATTAAATTGATGTAATTATAAATTAACTAATTGACAAATATTAATTACCAATTAACAATGAATTACCAATTAATAATTAATTAACAAGATATTTACAAGAATAAACACAATGTATTAATAAATTATTTATAATTAATATTATAAAATAATTTTAAAAAACTAATTAATTTAATTATTTCACACCCTATTCCCCTATAAACACACAACCCACTACACATAAATAAATCACATAAAAAATGTAATTATCATTTAATCACTTAATAATAATTAATTACCAATTAATTATTAATTAACAATAACAAAAAATAAAAAAATATTACTACATTAACTCTAATTAATTTAATTAACTAAATAATAATAATTAATTAACAATTAATTATTAATTAACAATTAATTATTAATCAGAAATATTTAAAAAACATCATAATTAATAATTATAATTAAATTACTTCCCACCCTCTTCCTCTATAAACCCACAACCCGCTCTGATACTAAAACGCAAAATGTAAACAAAATGACTAATTTCTAAACATACATTAAAAACATGATTAACAAACATAAAATACATATTAAAATACATAACATTAAACAAAATTTCGATATTAGTAACATAGATACCTTAAAATCGATATTCTGTCCATCGATATTATTGCACATCGATATTCTATACCATCGAAATTAAAACATTGATATTATTGTATATCGATATTTTAATTTCGATATTTTTTCTCCCTGCCACTACTCACAACTGTAGGTAGTACACATTATTTCTCGAAAGACTATAAGGGGTGCACCTCAATTACAAAAATCAGTTTTGGGATATGTTCCCCCACACCTCACTGCTACGTATTTTATGTTGTGCACAGATGTTTTTTGACATATGGTGTAGTGTCTCGCTATAGGGTATAACCAGATATTATTTTATGATTGTGAATTCTGTAGTGAACATTAACAGGATTTGGGTGCAAAGAACCCTATAAATTAAAAGACTCCAAAATGAAAGAGAATATAAAAAGAGTTCTGTTTTTGTACCAGATGGTTCTAAGTGGTATTTTTTTATTTTTATGTTGTGTTTGGATTTTGTTGTTTTGGTAAACATTAAAAGTCCCCAAAACTTCAGGAGCGGACTAATAATGCTGCCTGATTCATGCATGCCATTTCCCCACAAGCAGAACTATGCTAGCCTTAACCATGCACATGCTTTAACCATGCATGTGCGTGGTTAAGGCAGTGTGTGGTCTAGATATGCAGATGGGCGAGCACAGGAAGAGGAAGGATCGGTAGAGGGAGCTCCTGGACGCGGTCTGGTAAGTGGAGCTGGGGTCGGGGTTTGAGGGTGGAGGGCAGTTTTTAGGGGTGGGGTAATTTTTAGGGCACAGGGTTGTTATTAGGGCTCGGGGTTGTTTTTAGGGCTCAGGGGGTCGGTTGTTTTTAGGGTTCAGGGGGTCGGGTTGTTTTTAAGGTTCAGGGGGATCGGGTTGTTTTTAGAGCTTGGGGGGTCGGTTAGTTTTAGGGCTCACAGGGGGTCGGCTTGTTTTTAGGGCTCAGGGGGCTGAGTTTTATGGCTCAGGGGGATAGGTGGAGCGACAGTTTTTAGGGCTGAGAGCAGTGTTAGGGCTCAAAGGAGAGGCTGGGTAGTTTTAAGTATGTGGGGGTTTTAGGGCTCAGGGCAGGGGAGCCTGGGCAGTGATCTTTACCTCAGATATCCCTTTACCAATCATACAACAAAATTGTGTGGTAAAGGCATGCGTGGTAAAGGAATGCGTTGTTAAGACGCATTCATTATTGTGGCCGCGTAGTAGAGGGACAAGTGGTTTAGCCACACGTGCTTCGGTCATGCAACCACTAATAACTATAGATTTGAAAAATAAGAGATTAAATAAGCAGTTAGGATTGAAAAAATAACAGATTAAGATGTATACTATTGTCAGTGTGCTACAACAAGGAAAAATGCTGCTCTAGTCTCCACATGTAAGTTGACTACCACATATCAAAGGGTATACATGGCTACATATTGGTTGCTCATATCTCTTCCGTGACACATACATCTTTGCATACTTTTGGATTCCTACAGATGTAAAAGGTGGTGTTGTAGCAGTTTGAGTCGATAACCGATGTAAAGTGCTTGCGCATACTAGATGTCCAGAAGTTAGTCCATTCAGTGGCCTATTGACTGTTTGCTCACGTGGAAAGGAAGTGGCATGTTTTGCGTTGAACTCTTTTTCCTCCTTCACGGATGGTAAAAAAGAAACACATGACAGTTTTAGAGGTAGGCCTTCTATTTGCCCTTCTTCATTTATTATCAGCAAGCCGTCCTCACAGCCGAAAGAAATGCGCTTCTGTTGATGCTGGGGATGTCATCTGCAGAAGAAGCCATGTCTTCTGTGGTGGAAAGGTCTGCTATCGCAGAGAAAATATCTCTCAACAGCACACTGCTATGAAGTGTTAAGTCTACCATGATTTTCAATCAGGGAACAGCCCCTTATTTATTCTACTACTGTTTTTAATAGTGTAAAAAGTAGTAGTCGTCACCCAGTGATATTCTCTCAGTCATTCTGTAGTGATGGAGTTTGAATCATGAATCAGACGAAGTAGTAAGTTTAGATGTGTATTCCAAGCAGAAGGTAGAAGTATAAGTCAACCCCCCCCACCAGGAGGAGTATGTTCCTTGCTCAGCCCAGCTCTCAATCAATCAATCAATCCGAGTACTTGTAAAGTGCGCTACTCACCCGTGAGGGTCTCAAGGCGCTGAGGGGAGGGGGTGCCGCTACTGCTCGAAGAGCCAGGTCTTGAGGAGTCTTCTGAAGTCGAGTAGGTCTTAGGTCTGCCATGGGTGGGCAGGGAGGGTGTTCCAGGTCTTGGCGGCGAGGTAGGAGAAGGATCGTTGGATGCGGGGGACAGCGGCGAGGGCGAGGCTGGCGGAGCGGAGCTGGCGGGTGGGAGTGTAGAAGCTGAGTCTGCTGTTCAGGTAGGTTGGTCCGGTGTTGAGGAGTGCTTTGTGTGCGTGGGTGAGGAGCTTGAAGGTGATCCTCTTGTTGATGGGGAGCCAGTGTAGGTCTCTCGGGTCGGGGTTGATGTGGCTGCGGCGGGGGACGTTGAGGATCAGTCGGAGGCGTTTTGGATGCGTTGTAGTCGTTGTAGGTGTTTGGCTGAGATCCCTGCGTAGAGTGTGTTGCCGTAGTCCAGTCTGCTGCTGACGAGGGCCTGTATCACCGTTCTTCTTGTTTCGGTCGGGATCCACTTGTATATCCTGCGCAGCATGCGGAGGGTTTTGTAGCAGGAGGAGGAGACGGCGTTGACCTGTTTGGACATGGAGAGGGAGGAGTCAAGGATGAATCCTAGGTTGCGGGCATGGTCGGTGGGTGTCGATGCTGTCCCAGTGTGGTCGGCCACCAGGAGTCGTCCCAGGCTGAGGGGGTGGGTCAGAGAATGAGGACCTCCGTCTTGTCCGAGTTCAGTTTCAGACGGCTGCTTCTCATCCAGTTGGCGACAGCCTTCATTCCCTCGTGGAGGTTGGTTTTGGCGGTGTGTGGGTCCTTGGTGAGGGAGAGGATGAGCTGGGTGTCGTCGGCATAGGAGATGATGTTGAGGTCGTGGTGGCGGACCACTTGTGCGAGGGGAGCCATGTAGACGTTGAACAGCGTTGGGCTGAGGGATGAGCCCTGGGGGACGCCGCAGATGATGTTGGTGGCTTCAGATCGGAAGGGTGGGAGGCGGACGCTCTGGGTTCGGCCGGAGAGGAAGGGCGTGGTCCAGTCGAGGGCCTTCTCTTGGATTCCGGCTTCTTGGAGGCGTGTCTTTAGGGTGCAATGGCAGACCGTGTCGAAGGCGGCTGACAGGTCCAGCAGGATGAGGGCTGATGTTTCGCCGTTGTCTAGTTGGTGCCTGATGTCGTCTGTGGCGGCGATGAGTGCTGTCTTGGTGCTGTGGTTTCGTCTGAATCCGGACTGGGACGGGTCCAAGATGTTGTTGTCATCGAGGTGGCGGGCTAATTGTATGTTCACTATTTTCTTGATGACCTTCGCCAGGAACGGGAGCAGGGAGATGGGTCGGAAGTTCTTGAGGTCCTTGGGATCTGCCTTGGGCTTCTTGAGGAGGGCGTTGATTTCGGCTTGCTTCCAGCTTTCCGGGAATGTCGCTGTTTCGAAGGAGATGTTGATGACCTTCCGTAGTTGGGGTGCGATGGCTGAGTTTGCTTTGTTGAATACGTGGTGTGGGCACAGGTCTGACGGAGATCCTGAGTGGATGGAGTTCATGACCTTGCGTGTCTCGTCGTCGTTGATGTTGGCCCAGGAGGTCAGGCGGTTAGTGCTGTTGGTGTTCGCAGGGGAGGTGGCGTCTGGTGTAGTTGTGGCGGTCGTGGTATTGAAGCTGTCATGAATGACAGCGATCTTGCGGTGGATGAAGGTGGCCAGTGAGTCGCACAGTTCTTGTGAGGGCGGGATGTCGTTGGCGTTGGAGCTGGGGTGGAGAGTTCCTTTACGATGCTGAAGAGCTCTTTGCTGTCGTGTGTGTTGGTAACCAGGCGGTCTTTGAAGGAGGATCTCTTGGCTAGTCTGATGAGGTGGTGATGTCTGCGGGTGGCGTCCTTGTGGGCTACGTGGCTGTCCGGTGTGTGTTCATGGAGCCATTTCTTCTCCAGTTTTCGGCATGCACGTTTGGAGGTCTGGAGCTCGTTGGTGAACCAGGTGGCTCTCTTGCTGGCGTGGTTGTTGGAGGGTTTCTTTAGCGGGGCGAGGGTGTTGGTGCAGTCGTCGATCCACTGTCTGAGGTTGCGGGCTGCAGTGTCTGGGTTGGAGGGGGTCGGTGAGTGGGTTCTGGGCGAGGGTGGTGATCAGCTGGTCTTCGGTGACTTTGCTCCAGCAGCGGCGAGGCAGCTGTTGGGTGCGGTGGTGCGTGGTTGGTTTTTTAAAGGTGAAATGGATGCAGCGGTGGTCGGTCCAGTGGAGTTTGGTGGTGTGGTTCAAGGAGACGTGGGTGCTGGTGGAGAAGATGGGGTCCAGCGTGTGGCCGGTGGCGTGGGTGGGTGTGGTGACGAGTTGTCTGAGACCGAGGTTGGCGAGGTTGTCGATTAGGGTAGTGGTGTTGGTGTTGTTGTTGTTCTCGAGGTGGAAGTTCAGGTCCCCGAGGAGGATGTAGTCCGTGGAGGCGAGTGCGTGAGTGCTGGCGAGGTCGGCTATGGGGCCCGGGGGGTCTGTAGACGAGTGTTCCTCTGAGGGTGGTGTTGGGGTCGGTGTGGATCCGGAAGTGCAGGTGTTCGGCGGTGTTGAGGGTGTCGTCTGCGTGGGTGGTAACCTTGAGGGTGGACTTGTGGACGATGGCTATTCCTCCTCCGATTCCGTTGGCGCGATCCCTGCGGGTGATCTTGTAGCCGTCCGGGATGGCTATGGTGATGTCGGGTGCCAAGGAGTCGTTCCACCAGGTCTCGCTCAGGAAGGTCACGTCTGGGGCTGAGGTGTCGAGCTGATCCCAGAGCTCGACTGCATGTTTGCGTGCGGAGCGGGTGTTGAGGAGTAAGCAGCGGAGGTGGTTGGGTCCAGTCCTTGGAGGTTTGGTGGCTCTGTTACAGGTGAAGCTGCAGGTGCGGCAGGAGACGGGTCCGTGGGGCCGTTTCGGGGTGGCCTGGAAGCAGGTGTGGTTTCGGCCGGCGTTGAGTGCGTGGAGGATGCTGGCGTCGTAGCAGAGTCTGGTGTCGTGGCGTTCGAGGGGTCCAGGGGTTCTGGCGTTGGGCACGGTCCAGGCGCGGACGGGCGCAGACGGGCTTGCCATAGGCACGCCTTTGGCGTGCCTGCGGCACGGCCGCGCAGCATCCGGCATATATGGGGAGGTGGGAGGGAGGAGCAGCTGGGAGGTGGGAGCAGCGAGTGGGCAGGGGGGAAAAGGGTGGTACAGAAGGCAAAAGGGCACAGAGGGGGGAAAAGAACCAGTGCCAGAGAGCACAAATACGGGGCACTCCTAGAGTCCAGGAACCCAACATTCTAACACAGCACATGAATTTTAACATTCCACAGGATCACTAGACTGGCTAAGCAGAAATGCAAGACACTACACATTCATTAATCTGACAGATTGACAGGGGTACGGATTACTCTTAATAGATCAACAGCTCAAGATCACAGGTCAGCCGATCTAAAACAAACTTAATAAAGCTTTTAAAGTTAGTTAATATATCGCCTGTTAAGAAACACTCCCTACCTGTGGTAAATGATATGTCTGTGGCCGGATAATATATGCATTCATAGTGATCTCAGTTTTCTAAAATTGCACATCGTCCTCCTAACCTTTCACAGATTCTCCACCTTGCACCTCAAATGAAAGTCCAGCTCACACAGATGTGGAAGAAAATCTATGTAGCCCAGAAGCCTAGGTAGATACCAGCCATGCACACAGGGGAGGTGGACTTGTTCCAGGACCCAAATGCTACCAGTGAGTATGATGTCTCAATGCCTTTGATCATGATGGCTAATGATGAAAATGTACATGGACTGTTAACAATCAAATGTACCACAACAGACAGATAGCAGTATGTACATTAAAACACTAACATACATGAGCCCTGAGAGGCTATCTTGCTAGGTGTCATATCAAAGTATCCATCTGTGTCACATGTACCAATTCACAGTGCGTACCATAAATCCACTATGATGTCATAAAGCACATGGAGTCAATAACCCATTACATCACTGTATCAAACGTTCTGCTGGCATTGACTCATTCATATGATTCACAAGTTGACCGAAAAGCCAGCCTACATGGCATCATGCCACTTGTGGCTTATGCCCCTATTCATGCACCATTCAGCGTTGTTTGTCTGTGCAATGACTGTTGCTGCAGAAAATCACATATTGCAGTTTTAATGCACCACCATTTTTTAAGGTGTGGCTCATGTCCCAAAATGAAACCTGAGTTATCATGAACTTCAACAGACGTTACTTGAAGCTGCCCTCATTTCACCTTGCATAATGCTATTTCCATGTGTGCTGCATTGTGCAGTACACATAGTAAGATGACAATGATATCACCGGTTTTGCCTGAGCTGGAGGGTACCTACCACACTTACACAAAATTGACTATAATGCAGACATCATTACAACATTGTGCATGCTCGTCAGCATTGGCACATGGCAAAATCTTGATACACCGTAACGTGAAAAGATTTTACATTTAGTAGGCTCATGTGGTCTAGTGAAAGAGTCACCATGTACGACGGTTCCATCTCAGACTAGTTTTTGATGTGAATGGATGGGACTTACCATGATTTGTATGTGAGTACATGTATGTAGCTTGGGCAATGGCTGAAAGCTGTGTGAGTACCAACCCCAAACCGACTTTCATTTGCCAACTGCATTTATGGGGTCACCTGTAGCTGGGTGCTGAGCATCTTTACGTGCATCATGCTGCCTGTGTGCGGACTGACTATCAATGCAATGCCTGCTCAGGCAGTTTGTCCAGCAGAAAATGTATTAGGTTTTCTAGCATTAGCTCTAATACCATGATGTTAGGATAAATCAGATTGTTCATCCCTTACCATGATCTGTCATTGCACTAAATGAGGGCATCTAGGACAGCTTAGTGAAAAATGTCATCATCATCACATGTGAGCAGGTTCACATGATGAAACTTATGGCCTGGTACATCCTGGAATTCTCGAGTGTTTGGGTGATGTGATATTGTACCAATCATTCATTCCTGATAGCAACATATAAGCCTAGTGTGAATAGCACACCACAGATATCTATGAATGCCTGACATCATTGTAGCATGTCATGATCTGATCATGTGCATTTTTGTGAAGATATGCAGCTTGTGTATTGCTATCATCAATGTAATCATCCAAGTTACCTGCACTGCCTTCATAGTCCTGCCTGTGTGTAAATGTGATTGTTTATAGCAAGTAATTTGGGGCATCAGCATGGGCCTATCGTGATTTCCCCCAAAAGAAATTCACAGAGGATGTGAGTGTATGGAGAGGATGCACTAGTCATGACAGTTTAACAAATAATATGTATTGAATGGTGATCAATATACACAATGCTCAAGGATATGGTATCCCAGGTAGGGACATTTTTACTACATACTTAACACATAGGTTGTGTCCCCTTGCTGGTACATCCCACTGCATGTTTCTCAAAATTGAAGGCCTCATTTACAAGAAAGTGCCTCAGTGTCGCACCGCAAAGCCCTTTGGCTGCACCACGCTGCAGAACTTTCAAAGCACAGCGCAAGGTGCTTGTAAATGAGCCCCTGAGTACCTAGATGTTTCCTAGTGGGATATAGTATGAACATGTTTGTGCAAAAGATTATGAACAATAATGTAGGGTTACTAGTTTCATGGCTCGGTGTGATTTTAGAAAGTCACTTCCATTTATTTATTTATTTATTTAAGGATTTCTAAAGCGCGTAGTCACCCAAAGGGTATCCCAGCGCTGAACCTTTTACTCACCAGGGGGAGATAGTCGGGAGTGGAGAAAATGGCTCAGGGAAAGAGTGGAGAAAAAGGCTCAGGGAAAGAGTAGGGTTTTGAGGGACTTCCTGAACCGTAGAAGGTTTGGTTCTGTTCTAAGGCTCAGGGGGAGTGTGTTCCATTTTTTTCCCGTATTGACCGAAAAACGACGGCCACCGATCCGGGCCTTCTTCACCTTGGGGATCGTGAAGAAGTTCCCATGTTCGGAACGGAGCGCTCTCGTGGGTCTGTAAGGTGTGATCCAATTACCAAGGATAGGGGGGCCAGCATTGTGCAGTACCTTGTGGGCCAGACAGAGGGCCTTGAAAGTTACTCTTTCCCTAACAGGGAGCCAATGCAGCGTCCTCAGTGCGGGCTTGGCAGATGTTCTGGCCGGGGTGTTCGTTAGGAGTCGGGCTGCGGCATTTTGGGCTTTTTGAAGAGTTTGGAACGTGGATTCTGGGGATCCTAAGTAAATGGCGTTACAGTAATCCAGCCTGGATAGAATTAGGCCTTGGATCAGCAGGAGACGCGATTGGAAAGGCAGTAGGGGAAGTACCTTCCTGCAGGATCTTAGTAGTCCGTAGCAAATGCCGGCAGTCTTTCTTGCCTGTGTCCTAAAGGTGAGGTCAGTCTCTAGCCATACTCCGAGACTCTTGACCTCAGTCTTGGGGGTGGGGGGTTCACCCATGCAGGCGGGCCAGATGTTAGGGGGGAGGTTCGTGGTGTTATGCCCAATGAGCAGGATCTCTGTTTTGGAGCCGTTTAGTTTCAAGGCAGAGTCACTCATCCACTGATGAACATTGGCTAGGCAGTCGTGGAGATTGGAGGGCTCTAGCTTGGGGTGGGAGAGCGTTACCACCAGCTGTGTGTCGTCGGCGTAGCTAACTATAGAGATTCCAAAGGGAGACACCAGTTCCTCCAGTGGGGCCATATACACGTTGAACAGCGTGGGGCTCAGGGATGAGCCCTGAGGCACGCCACACTGGAGGGGAATGGAGGGGGAGCGGCTTTCACCTTCCCATACTTGGAAGGAGCGTCGGGAGAGAAAGGACGAGAGCCATTTTAGCGCCCTGTCTTTCACCCCGATATTATCGAGACGATGGATTAGGACCTGGTGACTGACCGTGTCAAAGGCCGCGCTCAGGTCCAGGAGGACCACTGCCACTGATCCTCCTGTGTCGATTTATCTTATTACAATCTTATTTTAATGCTGTTCAGGTGATCGCACAGGATGTGATGAACAACCTGGATGTGTGCTTTTGTAATGTGTTTTTCAGATGCAGTAATCAGATGCTTGGCATACATTTGGCACAAATTAGGCAGTCAGCATCTACAATGTACTCATGCATTGAACGGCATTACATGTCAGCTATGAACACAAGGACTGACATGTGTCATTCTTCTCTAACAGACAACATGACTGCTGAGGAGGAACGTGCTTTTCGAACACACAAAACAGGTTATAGCCACATCTGCCAAATTGCAAGGGGGTTCCAAAAAATGTCTCATCGTTATGACATGGAGAAGGCTGCAAAGACCTGGGTTTCCGTTGTTCCTGCTAAACCAAAGGCTTACAAAAAGGACACGAGGGTCTCCAAGTGCCTGGGCAATGGAAGTGGGCAGGATCAGCAGGCAGGCCCTTCATCGGCACCAACACCGGCAAAAGGACAAGCTATGCACTCCAGTGCAGGAAATGTTGTGTAGAGGGGGTGGCCACCCAAGACGTGGATTTTGTTTAGCTAAAGTTTGGCCGGACTGGAACTGCAAATGGACACAATGCTGCGGAAGATGGACACACTGCAGCAGTCAGTTGACCGCATCCTGGCCCAACTGTAGTGGCCATTTCTTGTAAATAGTTTTTTTTAATGTTTGAGAGCTTTATTGAAGAGCAATAATGATAAACAACAATTAGACATCAGCAAAAAGAGATACAAAATTTGAAAATATAGTCTGAAGTAATAACATTGCTAATGTCGTAACTGAGAAATAAAAGCATTTTATGGGACTTTTAAGGCTATAAAGAGGGGGAGGGATGAGAGAATAGTGCTATAACAGAATAATACTATAGAGAATAACGGCAAATAAATAAATCATACAAGCAACAATACAAAATATACAGTATATAAAAGCGTTGCAATTATATGAAAACTGCAAAAAATATTGAATTAACAAGAAGGAGAGAGTGTAAGTCCTTCAAGGGGGTTTAACATTTTCTGAATTGCTATGAGTAGATTTCTTTTGAACTAATTGGTCTAGGTATGTGGAAAGAGGTAGCCAGTAAAGATCCACATTACGTCTTGGTTTACAGGAAGAGGTAAAGGCGACATCAAGCCTGTGAAAATGACATAAAGAGTTCCACCGACCTTGTATGGAAATGTTTGTAAGGGATTTCCAATTGGAAGAGATGTGTTGGAATGCGAGTGCAAGCATGAGATCGTAAAGACCATGTGAGTTGTGGAGGAAGATCTAAAGATTCTGAAAGGCTGCCCAGAAAAAGAAGAGTGATTGAGTATGGAATAGAAAGTGTGAAAATGCGAGAAAGATAAGACCAAACTTTTTTCCAAAAAGCAGATACAGCAGGACAGAGAAGAATAGATGTAGAAGATCAGCATTTGAAGTACCACAAGTCCAGCATTTAAAATTGGAAGAGGATGTGAAACGGGATAAAGAAAGAGGAGAAAGGTAAAGTCTATGATATAGGAAAAATAAAGCTTGAGTGAGAGAGGCAGAACGAGAAACTTTCAAAGTTCTGAACCAGAGTTTATCCCGGAGAGCAACAGACCAAGTACAATCCAAATCCATTTCCCAAGAAAGCTCCAATTTAGTTTTGGCACGGCCTGGGTTAGGAGAGGAGAAGAATTTATCAATAAGAGATGCTTTAGGAAGGGTAGAGAGTACTACAAGAAGAGGAGATTGAGGGATTAGTGAAGTCGAGGAAGGGAGAGAATAATAACGGTCAAGAATTATTTCCATAAGAATAGTACATTTCTGTAGAAAAGAGCGAGGACAGCAGAACAGAAGTTGAAATTTTGGAAAAGAGCGAGGTGATACGCCATCAAAGAGATGATTGACCCACATGATACCTCTTAGTCTCCAAGACGTCCAACAAATGGGTCTGTTATTTAAATGAATATGTGAATTATACCAAATTGGGGTATGTAAAAATGATTCTCGCGAGATGTCAGACGGAAAGATCAAAGGTTTTAAAAGAGAAGAAGTATATAAGGAAGGGAAGTATAAGGAGATTTGGTGGAGAAGCGTAATATCTCTTTAAAGGAAAAGGGTAATAATAAAGGGGCATATTACCAAGCAATAGCGATAATTATCGCTATGCATGGTTAGCGGCTAAAATTATATCGCCGCGCTCCGACGATTTTTACCGCTGAGATACCTTGATATTATCAAGGTTTATTTCAAAAGCGGTAAAAATCATGCGAAATGCATGAATATCGCTGGAAAATCAGCGATATTCATGCATTATCGTGACAATGCTCTTAGCCATGTCATCCACCTTCCATTGGATAACATGGCTAAGAACTGCACTGGGCAGGCGTTCGCTTTTGGAGATATTCGCGCTTAGCGCGAATATTTCCAAAAGTAAGGCTTTGTTAATAATTGGAGATAGCGATATTAGCGACTGTTTCCAGTCGCTAACATCTTGGCACGCCCACTTTGCATGTCATTAGCGATATATATCGCTGACATGCAAAGTGGGCCCCCAGATGCTTGCTATCTCCTACTAGCTGTCACTAACTGGTGATAGCGACAGCTAGCTAATAGGGCGATAAAATTATCGCCGCTTTAGCGGGAAAAAGTCCCGCTAAGGCGGCGATAATGGCCCTTGGTAATATGCCCCAAAGTTTGTTCAATACAGAGCCAAAGAGGAGAAAAGGGGGAAGGTTCTGACGAAAGCCATTGCGATGCTTGACGTAGAGAGAAGGATTTATGGTAGAGATGAAAATCTGGAAAATTGACGCCACCATTCGGTTTGGATTTGCGAAGAGCTACAAGAGAAATTCTAGATTTTTTATTTTTCCAAAGGAATTTTGAGAGAGAGGAATCAATACGTTTGAAATAAAGGGCAGGAACATGAACAGGTAACATGGAAAAGATATAAATAAGAATAGGGGCAATCATCATTTTAATAGAATCGATTCAACCCCACCAGGAGAGAAAAAGGGGATTCCAGGAGGAGAATAATTGATTAATTCGAGACAAAACTACGGACACATTTAATTTGATGGAAGAGGAAATAGAATTGAAAAACCAATACCAAGATATTTGATCTTTGTGCTGTTCCAAGCAAAGCCAGTCGAGGAAAAAAGATGAGCAAGAGAAGACAAGTTTTGGTCAAAGGAAGAATTTCTGTCTTATCGGAGTTAATCTTATATCCTGAGACTAGGAAAAATGCTTCAAATTCAGATAGTAAAGGGGAGACAGACAATTCTGGGTTGGAAATAAACAAAAGGATATCGTCCGCATATGCAGAAAGTTTTAGTTGATTATCACCATAGGGGAAACCAAAGATGGATTTATTGTTACGGACGGAGGACAAAAATGATTCAAGAGCAAAGACAAAAAGAAGTGAGGAAAGATGGCAGCCTTGACGTACTCCCCTTTGAAGGTTGAAGGATGAGGAAAGTTGACCATTCACGAGAACTGAGGCCTTGGGCACAGAGTCTAACAAGGATATGAGAGAAATAAATTTGGGACCAAAGCCATGCTATCGTAGTGAAGCAAACAAAAAAGGCCAATCTACTCTATAAAAGGCCTTCTCCGCATCAACAGAGATAGCGGCCAGAGGAATTGAGAGAGATGAGGCCTTATTCAAGACATTAGGAAAGAGCCGAGAATTATCGGAGGTGAGTCTACCTTTAACAAAACCACACTGCTCCTTACCAATAAGATGAGGCATAAATGGGTCCAAACGTAATACAATTAATTTAGCGAATAGCTTATAATCTACATTAACTAATGAGATTGGATGATAATTTTTACAAAATTTGGGGTCACAGCCATCTTTTGGGATAAGGCAAATGGTGGCATCCTGAAAGGAGCCATCTGCTTTACCGGAGGAATAAAATGATTGAAAGAGCGTCAGAAGTTTGGGCAATAAGAGATCAGAGAAATGTAAGTAAACTTCCACAGGAAAACCATCAGGGCCAGGTATTTTACCTTTAGTAAGGGATGACAAAGACGTAGAACGTTCATGTAATGAGAGATCAAGTTCAAGGTCTGGAAAATTTAGATGGGAAGTAGAGGGTCTGGGTAATTTTTAAAAATAAGACTGAATAAGAGAGGGAGTAGGAGGAGATTCTGGAGTATATAGCTGTTGATAAAACAGTTGAAATTGATCAAGTATGTCTTTATCTTTATGAAGAAGGGTATCGTCAGAAGAATAAATGGATTCGATAAGAGTGCGTTCTTTACTAGACTTAAGATAGTTAGCTAAGAGTTTTCCAGATTTGTTACGACCACCATAATAATGCACACTACTTCGAAGGAGAATTGAAGATGCATTATCAGTGGTGAGTTTATTTAAATCAATTTTTGCTCGCAAAAACTCTGGTGACATACATTTATCTGAAGAAGTGTAAAATTGATGTTCCAGTTTTTTTATATGTGCTAGGGAGTATTTACGTTTCTGAAGAAATTGCTTCTTTTTCCTAGAGACAGAATCGATAATGAATCCCCTTGCAGTAGCTTTAAAGGAGTCCCAGAGGATATGAGGAGGAGTACTAGGATCAGAATTAAATTGAAAAAAATCATTAGTAAACGAGCGAAAAGAAGAAGAAAAGTTAGGATCAGTGAGAAGTGCGCAATTAAAACGCCAACAAGAGGGCTTGGGATGAAGTGGAAGTAAGTCAAGATCCGTTACAATGGGGGTATGGTCCGAAATAACTATGGGTTCGATAGAAGAAAACAGTAATTTTTTAGATAAGTATTGAGAGAGAAAAATATAATCTAGTCGAGAGAAAGATTCATGAGGAGGAGAGAAAAAGGAATAGTCCAAAGTGTCTGGATGTAAGAGTCTCCAAGAGTCAGCAAGACGTGATTGTAAAATGGTATCCAGAAATAGTTTATGTGGTTTGTGAGGGATAAATCGAACAGTGGATTTGCGATCAAGGAATGGATCAATAATCTGATTGCAATCTCCACCTAAGAGGAATAAGTCATCTTTATGTTGAATACATTTGTTCAAAATTAAGGGCCAAAAAGAACAATCAGGTTGACTAGGACCACAGACATTAAAAACAGTTAAAGGTATCGAATTAATTAGTAATTTAGCCAAATTCCATCTACCATCAGTATATTTTTCTTCTGATAAAACTTTACTCTTCAATTTTTTATGACATAAAATGGCAACTCCATTCTTTTTGTTGTTGGAGGGGGAAAATAAGACTGTACCAACCCAGTTCCTTTTTAATTTAAGGGATTCAATTTCAGTAAGGTGAGTCTCTTGTAGAAGGACTATATCGGGAGTATAGGAAGCTAAATGAGAAAGTACTCTCTGTCGTTTAATGGGGTTAATAAAACCTTTTACATTCCAGGAAACAACTCTAAATTTTTTAATGAGATAAGTTTAGTAACATCAAAAAGTGCAAAAAAGTATGTATACATCATATAGCCGAAAAAAGAGAAAAGTAAGAAAAGGAAAGAAAAATAGCTAACAACTTCAAAAAGAGGGAAGGGTTGAAAGAGGTGGAAGAGAAAGAAAGCTGCATAGATGTAAAATTGGAGAAAAAAGAAGAGACAGTACATAGCCAAAAGGACAACTGCAAAAAACATACCTGAACGGGAGATACAAGAGGGAAGTGGGGTAATGGTGACACTTAACAAGATCGACCGCTCGAAGAGTAGGAATCCAACCGCACCAGGACATCACAACCCACAGGAAGGGAGCCACATGGTGGAGGAAACAAACATCACAAATCTATGTAAGGTAATGAAAAGAGAAATGATAACAAAGAAGTAACATGAGGAATACAATATAAGGTATGCAACAAACTAATATACATAGCAACAAATACGAAAATGCACAAGATAAATTTGAATACAGAAACACCAACAGGAATGCTGTGAAGAGAGGCGACAAGAAAACGAACAAACAGATATTAATGATGAATTATTCAGCCACTAGGAGAAGTGGAGGTATCTATGCCACCATTGGATTGAATATGAATAAAGTTCTTAAGTTCTCCAGGATCCTGGAAAGTCCATGTTCGATTTTGATGAGTGACCCTGAAGATGCATGGGTGAAACAAACCATATCGAGCTCCAACAGAACGCAAAGGAGGGCGAAGAGACAGAAATTGTTTCCTTCTTGATGCGGTGGCATTTGAAACATCTTGAGAGAGGAACACTATTTGATCAAGCCAGGAAACTTGTCGCTTGGATCTAGCTGCAGAGAGGACTGAGAGCAGATCCGTAAATTTCAAGAAGAGAATGATGACCCCGCGGGGTTTCGTTGAAGTAACTGAGCGAGGACCAAGCCTATCGGCTCTTTGGATACTGAGAGAGGTAGAAGGTGGCATGTCCAAAAGCTTCGGTAGGAAAGATGTGAAAAAAGTCACAGGGTCATCACCCTCCAGGGATTCCGGCAAACCATAAATACGGAGGTTGTTCCTCCTAATTCTATTTCTATTTTCTAAATCCTCAGTATGTTGTTGAAGAGAAAGGACCGATTTTTCTAAAGAGGAGATGCGCTGAGAATTGGTTTGTATCTCCGAGACCTGCTGTTCTACAGAAGTAATCATGGCATCCATAGTCGACCATTTTTCTTTCAATAGTTGCATGTCCTTGTTAGTTTCCTCTATAAATGGACGTAATGCACGTATTTCCTCCAAGATTAACTCCATAGAAATAGGAGAGGAAGTCTTGGCAGGAGAAGGAGGATCATGCTTCAGGCGTTTAATCGAAGTAGTAGGAGGAGAGGATTTGTTAGAGATAGCCTGCGTAGCAGAAGAACGGTTAAGCGCAGCTCCAGCCATTGGTATTACAGCAGTAGAGGAATGTAAAGTTGAGGAGGAAGCCACCTGGACACTTGTAGAGGGCACAAAAACACATTTTGGCGTGCACAACTTGATCATAGGAAATAAATTACTTCCAATTTTGGTGTGCAGCAAGCTAGAGCTGCAAGCAATGCAAAAATTAAAGAGAAATTAGGTTGGATGTTAAACTATGAGCGAAAACACCGGAACCTGTGAAAAGCAATGTCATAGAAACGCTAAATCTGCAAGACTGTAGACGCGCAGAACTGATTTGGCAGCCGTTATGGGAAAAACGTGCCACAAGTAGAAAGTCAATGCGCGCAAATATAAATCATAAGCACAGCAACATCCAGACTTGTAGATAGCAAGGTACAGTCCTGGCGAAACAACAGCAGGCAATGATAAAAAGCACTCTAAAATGGCGGCATTGTGAGGTAACCATTATAGATTCCATTTGAGAGCAGATAAGGCTTCATGAAGCGAGTGGCATAATCCTCCACAGATATCCACCAAAATTCATGATTAAACAGCAATGTCAGGAGCTCAGAAGAAGTAGGCGAGAGGCGGCAGCATGATGAAGTAAAAAAACGGAAGAATGCAGATGCGCAAGTCTGAAATGGTGGCGGCCGTTATGAGGGAAACGAACCGCTGCGGATAAATCAAAGCAGGCGGAGGTTCGTCGTCACAAAAAGGGCTCACCGGATACTCCACACGTTCCGACATGTATTACAGTTGACAGGCGCCAGGGAGAATGCCGGAATGCGCATTTGGAAATCAAAATTCGTCTCGGTGCGACGGAGGAAACCCTCTAGGCGGCCATCTTAATCGGCACCTTAGCCTCGCCCCTCTTGTAAATGGTTTTAGAACATTCCATTTTATATTAAGTCACAGTTATAGTGTAAGTGTAGTGTAGGTTAGAATAGGTAGGTTTAGGTAGTTGAATTAGTAGTTTTATCAGGTACCTAGTTTGTTTTGTGTTATTTAACTTTTTATAAGAGAGTTTTGGGTGGGAGAGTGAGTGGGGTAACTTTGACATGTTTCATACTTATGGGGGGAAAAAAAAGAATATATATATATATTTCAAGCAAATTAAAAGAAAAATGCCGCACTCCTCTTGGATAATTCCACTCATGTTTTAATGACCTTCACCCACTCTGCACCTACGCGTTTTGAACTCTACTAGTTCTTGATCACTGTAGTTACAATAGTCCTATTTTGGTTTCACCCATTTATACCCTAGTCACAACTTTTGCCGCAATGAGGCATTGTGGGCTTGGTAATACGTTATTTACATTGTGCACATATTTCGCAAATACAACATCCCTGTTTTGTGCTGCCACCACGACAAGGGAATGCGCTACACTGATCACTTATCAATCTATACAGTTGGTCATTAAAAAGGCCCATAAGAGTTCTGTACACTCTAATACACGTGCCATTATAACTTTAAAAGCGCATGCATGTGGCTATCTGTGCTCGCATTTCCTATCAATTTCATCTGAGTGATGCAATTAGTTGACCTGATGCGGGCAGTTTCATGTTATGCTCGTGCATAAACATTAACCTTGCATCACTAGAGCTCATGGTGGCGAGCAATCGTTATACTCGTTTGTTGACTTCGTGCCAATCAAATCTCGGCGGAGTGCCTATAAAAGCAACCAGTGTTTGGCATCCCGGCGTTCTGGCAACAAAGACGGAGGACAAAAAATATACTATCAGTGATATTTCACTTAATGTCATCATGATTTGCCAGCATGATCATGTGTTCATATTTACAGTGATTTCAAATATTAGTACCGTGGGTAATGGCAGACGACCAGTTGGAATTGCTATTGTACATAGTTCAATAAAGTTCAGAGTTCAAATTATTTACAAATGTACATGCATTTCCTCATCCCGATTTAGGCCTAGAGGACTTCTGGTCTTGAAGCAAATTAGTAATTTAGACTCTAGGCGACTGAGTTTTAAGACTCTGTTTCCTCCTCTTTCATGATCAAGGACAGTGGCCTAACCTGAGTATTTTATGTCTTGCCATGTTTTTCCAATGTGACTTTGCAAATGCTTGGCTATAGCATAGGTTACATCTCTGTTCTGGATTGCTTGAATGAGCTCTAAGGTTCTTTTTTTCAACGGACAGATAGTAGAGCCTATGTATCGTTTGCCACAACAACATTCGATAAGGTACACCACAAACTGTGTTTCGCATGTGATTGTATGTTTGATCTCAAATGTCAAACCTCTGGGATCCTTGATGGTTTTGAGATTCTTTCCTACTTTAAAAGCTTTGCAAGTCATGCATTTGGTAAATCTCCTTTGTCGTTTTCTAGCCATATTTCTATTTTGTTATTTACAAAGTGACTGTTTACCAATGTGTCACAAAGTGATGGAGCTTTTCTGCATGAGATCAGCGGTTGATTTCCTATTGTGGGGCCAATGTCTGGATCTTTCTTGAGCACATTCCAGTATTTCATCAGAGTCTTCCTGATTTTGAAACTCTCTTTGGAATAGGTTAAAATCAATCACTTTTTTTCTCACTGTTTGTTGTTTTGACTCTGTTTTTTATGATGAGGGTTTCTGCTCTTGTTTTTTGTCTGGCTCTCGCCTCTCCACGTATGATATCCCTGTGTTTACATACCCGTCTGCCACAGTGTGTCTTTGTTTCCAGAAATTTACTCGCCATTTCTTTTGATTCAGAGAAATTTATTTTCATCCGTAATAATTCTCCATACGGGATGCTTGTTTTAGGGACTGTGGATGGAAACTCGTTCCATGGAGAATGCTATTCGTAGATGTTTTTTTTTCGAAAGACTGTGGTGCGTATTTGGTTAGATTTTATATACACTTTAGTGTCCAAGAAATCAAATTCCCTCCGTTGTATATTGAATGTGGATTTCAGGCCCACATCATTATAGTTCAGCACTGTTATATATTCCATCAGTATCTCCTTTGACCCCCTCCATAGTAAGAAGAGGTCATCAATGAAGCACAGCCATAATGCTACTTCGGCAGTGTATGGGTCGTTTTCTTCTCTCCAAGCTATGTATTTCTCCCACCATCCCATGGTGAGATAAGTATAGCTTCGAGAGAAGGAAACTCCCATAGCAGTGCCGCTCTTCTGGGAATATAGTCGCTTGTTGAATAGAAACACGTTGTTCGTTAAGCACAGTTTGATCATTACAAGTAACATGTTTGTGTGTTGTAACTCCCCAATAGGCCTTTGTTTAAGAAAATATACTATGGCTGTCAGACCTACATCATGGTTGATCGATGTATACAACAAGATGACGTCAATCGTTGCCAGTAAATAATCAGATTGCCACTAAGCATCCATTAGGATTCTAAAAAAATCTCCCGTATCTTTGATGAAGGAGCTTAGCGTTGGAGCAATTGGTGATAAAACATGATCCACATAGGAGGTTATATTTTCAAACAGGGAACCACAACTGGAAATAATGGGACGTGCTGGGGGTTTGTGTAGAGTTTTATGAATCTTTGGCAAGAAGTATATTGTTGGTGTTATTGGGTTACTGATTGTTAGAAAGTTCTTTTCATCTTGATTTAGTAGCCCTTTGTTATTCCATTCGAAGATTCTGCCATGAATATGTTCAATCATTTCTGGAATGGGGTTGGAAGTTAGCAATGTATAGTTGGTTTCATCATTTAATTGGAGATATTATTATTATTATTACTTTATTTCGGCCTTTTTGGCCATAAAAGTCACATACATACATGTAAAATCAAACATTAGTTCATCTTTACATTTCATTTTTACATGGAAGATCACACATTATATTTCATTAAAAATTTTATCACAATGCGAGGGTTAAGAAAACATGTACAATTTCCAACTTAAAGACAATGTCCCTGTTTTTTTCTAATTATGTAAACAGAATATAGAAATTTACTCATACTAAATACAACAAACTGATTTGAATTACTTTTCATGATCCTAAAAGCTATTAAACAGGACCTAGTCCCTAGAAGGTTACACATTGGTTTCAACCATTTCTTTCTCGGCTTCGTATATGCACTACAAACAAAAAGCATATGTAGCTCATTCTCGGGACAGTTAATGGAGCACATGGGGCAGCACTTGGTTTTAGCAGTCAAGGCTCCTAATCTTTTTTGTGCCCATCTTTCAGTGTTGTAATTCAGCATGAGTATCCCGTATCTAAACTTTAGGAAGAGAGTTTTTGCAATGGGTGGCTCTATCTCGTCCAGGAATGGCTCGAAACAAAGCTCGTCCTTAAATAATAAAAAAGCCTGGACTGCTGAACCAACACTAACTCCAACTACTAGCTCCCTGCTAATGTGGGTCCAGAAAGCTCGCTTGACTACTAGTTTAGAAAAAGTAGGCATTTTGTCTGGAGTCTCCCACATTAAGTATAGGCCCAAAAGTGCAAGCCATTTTTTAATATGCACTAGCCAAGTGATGGAATTAAAAGTATCAAGCAGCATCAATTCTTGCAGGCCATTTCTGTAATCTATCAACTCGGGGGTAGTCCAAAGCCTAACCCAGAATAATAAAGGCCTCAAGATTGCTAAATGATCTGTTCTCCTAAAATTTAAGTCCAGTTGGAGTGGTAAAAGGGGTGTACTAGTGGGGACCCTCACAGAAGCCCGCATGAATTTGTTATCCATAATTTGAAAACTATTCCTTGCCCATGGGCCCCATATCTCTGCTCCATATAGTACAGCAGACTGTATTTTGAATTTAAAAAGTTCTAAAACCGGGGTTACACTTTTGCTTGTGCTAGAATTCATTTTGCATAAGATTGGTTTGACATTTTGGGCGTATGTTATTTTACTTTTCTCGATTTGGGGTTTCCAGCTTTGTTTAGAATCTAGTACAACACCCAAATAGGAGAAGTTGTCCACAGTATCTAATTTTTGGTTGTTCAGAGTCAAAAGCCCTCTGTCTGGCATACTGGGATTCAATGACATGCATTTTGTTTTATTTGCATTGATTTCCAAGCCCTTTGTCTGGCAATAGCTGCTAAAGGAATTAAGGAGTGCCTGAAGGCCCTTTTTTGTTTGGGATATAAGTATGGTGTCGTCTGCAAAAAGCAGCGCAGGCACCCTTACACCATTAAGCTGCGGTGAATCATTAACACAAGTATTTAAATAATCAGGGACATCATTAATAAACAGGGAGAATAGGGTAGGAGCCAGGACACATCCCTGGCGAACCCCACGTTCAATAGGAATATTACGAGACAACTCGCCGTTGGGGCCCCACCTAATATTAGCAAAGTTATCAGCATGCAGCTCTACTATTTGAGCTAAAATACATCCCGGCAACCCAATTTTTTGCAAGGATTTCCAAAGTAAACTCCGTGGGACTAAGTCAAATGCAGCCCTCAGGTCAACGAAGGCTACATACAGATGACCTTTTTTCAACTGAACATATTTCCAAATCAGACAACAAAATCGAAAGATTTGGTCTGTTGTACTGGTCTTACTCCGGAAGCCAGCTTGGAATTTGGAAATTATCTTCGTAGCTTCAAGCCAATCATTAATTCTGTACAGGAGGTGTTTTGCGTATAATTTTTGGAGTGTGTCCATCAGACTAATTGGTCTGTAGTTGGACGGTGTCATTCTGTCCCCCTTTTTGAATATTAACACAACCTCCGCTGCCCGCCAGCTGTCCGGAAAGTTGCAACTTGACGATAGGGCATTAAACAAACGGTTCAGATAAGGGGCCCAGACATCAACTTCGTGCTTATAGAGATCCCCCGGTATTCTGTCCGGGCCAGGGGCTTTTGAATTTTTAAGGTCATTGATCGCCCTTATAGTCTCCTCCAATGTGAAGTTGAGGGGTTCAGTAGGGAAAAAGGACCTTGAGTTCCATTGGCTTTCGCTATCGAACTGTTTGTAGAGGTTTGTAAAATGGGTCACCCAGGTCATCTCATCCAGAAATACATCTTTCACGGCTCTCCCGGCATGCCCCCCATTGGCCACCAGTCTCCAGAAGCCAACATTATCATTGGTTTTTGCAGCAAGTAACATTTCAGCCCAGATTGATTCCTCCCAGAGTTTTTTAGATGTTTCTAATGTACGTTTGTATTCCACCCTTGCAGATTTTACTTCTTCTTTGGGCTTGGTTTTAATGGCAAGCAATAGATTTGATTTGGCAGTTCTGCACGAATGACCATACCATAACTTTCCATGGTTGGCCATTCTGTGGTTTTGCTGTTTCTTTTTCGGCATTTTTGATAAAAGCTTTTTTAATTCAGAAAAAAAGACTTTGTGTAGATCAATAAAATGTTCAAAGTGTTCCGGTAGGAAGGCATGGTCAACGATATGTGTAAATGTTTGTTCAAAAAGAGAATAAACCGATGCTAACACATTACCATCCGCCAAAACACGTGGCCATCTTACTGCACGTCTGTTATTATGTACATGGACGTCCTCACATAAGCTGACTTGGGTAGATTCTGTTGTAATTGGAGTGGTATCACTGACCATTTTCTTGTTGATGTAAAGTTCCAAGGGGTAATGATCACTTTCCCCCCTGCTTACAACTTCCAGATCTATCACAAAGTGCCAAATGCTAAGAGAAACAAGTATAAAATCTAAATTGCTTTTAGCTTTAGAGAAGGTGGTTTTTTTTTGCAGGTCCGATGGGAGTCGGCCATTACCTGCTCTAAGGCCGTGGTCCGCAGAAAGTCTTAGTAATTGGCTGGCCAATGTCGAATATTTGACAAATTTGGTGGTTTCAAGCTGGGGGATGTTATATGCTGAATCCTCATCTTCGAAGACTTCAGAAATGCCCAAAACAGGTTCAAAGTTACAATTTAGATCTCCTCCCAAGATGACCGGGACATCTCCAATTACATTCTTCAACAGTAGTTCCAATGCCTCAAATGTTGCTGATACCTTTGAGTGGCTGGTTGGTCTATTATAGACATTAACAATAAACCATTCAATGCCACACGGGGGAGTGATCCTTAGGGCTAAAATGTCCAAAGAACCTGTATTCACAATTTCCACCTGCATGGCCAAGGTGATTTTTAGCCAAATTAGTAGACCCCCTGATGGTCTTCCTCTGTCAGACTGAACAGCCCTAATGCCAAAGGTTTTGTATCCTACCCGATGAGGTACTTCCATAGCCCAAGTTTCCTGTAGTAGACAAATATCACTGGTGTCAATGTAACTTGCCCACTCAGGATCTTTTAGATTCTTATGGACACCTGCGATGTTCCATGATAGGATAAGTAAGCAAGGATCAGTACTCCGGATGGCAGAGCTGGAATCAACTACACACTCATTGGGCCGGTTGCCAACTTGCAAATTTGTTGTAACTTTTTCTGCAGCCTTTACTGTTCCTCTAGCTACAGTGATTGCATTCCCATCCCGACCACCCACCGTTGTGCAATAGCGTACATTCTCAGACATGTTGAATGATTCCGTTTTCTGTGGTACTAGTTTGGACCTATGCAGCATATTCCTTTTAACCAGGTCATCATCAAGCAAGTGTACGACATTTTTTGTTTTGGGATAGCCAATAACCAATCTACAGAAGGCATCATATAATTCATAAACAAAGTCAGGCTTGGAATAACCTTCACTTAATCTACAAAAGGCATCATATAGTTCATAGATACAGTATGGCACAGTGGCACGTCAATCCACAGCTTCTAGACAATTAAATCTATTGGAAATAGGGATGCCCGACCATATATTATAATCACCATATCTGCCTAAGTTTGGAATACCAGACCACATGTTATAATCACCATGTCTAGCCAAATTAGGAGCGCTACCATAGTACTGGTTAACAGGGTTCCAATTGGGGCCGTGGTGAATAGGTCTTGGTGGAGGGTAGAAAAATGATAGAGGTCTGGCTTCAATAGGTGGATTCATACCATATGATTTCCAATTGCAAATTTGCTCGGCACTCTGGGGTTCTTCAAAGGATATGATAATGCAATCGCCCGTGATTGATTTTACAGATGGCCCTACCCATGGTACCCTCCTAACCATAAGAATCTTACTTTTCATCTGGTTTGGAATGGGTTTATATTTGTTTAGCCAAAAAATCACTTTATTTTTTAGCGATTGGAAATTTTCTTCATATTGACTGTCCAGTTCTGGCACCCCTGTAAGAACAGCTACAAATGTACTAGCGTCTGGTGGTAGATCTATGTACCCTCCTCTAAAATTATCGCGAGTGTGATTAGACTGATAGTTTGGCTTATGGATGACATTTGCAGGGATTTTGTCAGGCATGGGTTGGATGCCTGCAGGGGTAGTAAAGGGGTAGACAGGGGGATTAGGTTGAGGTTTATTTTGGGCTAATACACTCTGATTGAAAGAGTGAGAGGAAGAAGGAATTTGTGGTGGGAGAGTGTTAGTGTGAACCTGGTTTTTCTGCATAGGTTTGCTAGTGGTATTTACAGCTATTGAAGTTGAGGGGGTTGGATTCTGTCGGATTATAGTGCTAGTTGCTTGAGTAGTGTTTGTATTGTTTACTACCCCCACCTTATTTTGCTGCATGTCCAATGGACTAATATGTGAATTTTTTAATATGACCGGGACGGGGACGGGAGGTACTTCAGTGCAGTTAAGACTTATGCTTGAAAGAGTGATAACACTTTTCTCGACCTCAAGAAGTTGATTCTCAATTCCAGTTAACCTAGTTTCCAGTGGTTTGAGTAATCTCTTAAGCGTCTCCCATACTATTTTTAAAAATTCTTCTCTTCCACCATCTTGTTCTACTGTGTCACAGGAGACTCTTTGCCCCTCGCTACCTAAGTGGTCAGACATAGTACTGGAGATTTGTTCATCTACGCTGTTGTTAGTGTTGTCTGCATTTACTGGTGCTACATCTTGGACGGTGATCTCGGAAGTTACGATAGGAATATTTAAAGTATTTAAAGTACCACTCTTGATGTTATGTCTATGTGCTACTTTAACTTTTTTCCTAGCGAAAGCGGTTAGATGTTTGCGCTTTCTTTTGTGCTTTGATGGTGCATTAATAGGTGATTTGTTTTTGAGGGACTCTGCCTCCTCTGGCTTCCTAGAGGTGGATGATGCGCTTGCATTAGGAGTCATCTCTTCTGATGACTTACAGGACGCCCCATCTAAAAGGACCTCAGCACTCTCCTTTGAGAGTGTCAACTGTGATGGGCTTCCTGACTCAGCCCTAGCTGAAGTCTCATGTGGTTCATGGGAGGTGGAGGGAGTTAATTCCTCTGCTATTGAATGTACCTCGACTAGGGCTATGATTGGTTTTGGACCAGAAATGCGTTCAGGAGTTTTAGAGAGGGCAATGCTGCCTAGGGAAGATTTTTTCCTAAGCGCCAATTCAGTTGAAAGCCTCCTAGCACATTCAAGTTCTGTTGATACTTTGTGCTGTAGTTTAGTTATTTCATTATCAATAGAGAGGCTGGTCCTGGTGATAAAGTCATCTAGGGTGCCCGTTGCTTTTTTAGGGATCTTAGTTGCCTTGCTCCGAGTTTCACGTGATGACATTGTGGGGAAGAGATATTACAATAAAAGAATTTAAAATCAAATATACTAGCAGGGAATACTCAAAAGATAAAAGCCAAGAGATGTGGCCCGGTCCGGTCTTAAACGGTCTCTAACGGCCTAAAACGGCCCTGTCTTTGCCCAGTCTTAGCCCGGGCTGCGTCCCGCGCTGCGGGAGTAGGCTGGTATTTTGAGGCCTCAGGAGGGCGGGGGGCGGGCCAGCAGGGAGAGCGGACCGGAAGGTCTAGCAGGGACTTCTGGGAATTGAAGTCCCTGACGCTCGCAGCCCCGCTGCAGCCACACGCCCGGTGCCGCTTACCGCCTTACTGCCTCAATGCTCCTCACAACCGGCAAGAGATGACTTTCCCCCTTCAAAACAGGCGATGGGGCACCCGCGGAGCGGGTGCGCCGAGAGGTAGACTGGTGCTGGGAAAAGAAGAAGGTGAGCTGCTCTGACTCGCTGATGGCGCTAAAATCCTCCGTTTAGCGTGTGAAGCTTTGCACAATAGTGTCCCACTTGCTTGGCCTGGAAGCTGGTGTTTTGAGGCCTCAGGAGGGCGGGGGGCGGGCCAGCAGGGAGAGCGGACCGGAAGGTCTAGCAGGGACTTCTGGGAATTGAAGTCCCTGACGCTCGCAGCCCCGCTGCAGCCACACGCCCGGTGCCGCTTACCGCCTTACTGCCTCAATGCTCCTCACAACCGGCAAGAGATGACTTTCCCCCTTCAAAACAGGCGATGGGGCACCCGCGGAGCGGGTGCGCCGAGAGGTAGACTGGTGCCGGGAAAAGAAGAAGGTGAGCTGCTCTGACTCGCTGATGGCGCTAAAATCCTCCGTTTAGCGTGTGAAGCTTTGCACAATAGTGTCCCACTTGCTTGGCCTGGAAGCTGGTGTTTTGAGGCCTCAGGAGGGCGGGGGGCGGGCCAGCAGGGAGAGCGGACCGGAAGGTCTAGCAGGGACTTCTGGGAATTGAAGTCCCTGACGCTCGCAGCCCCGCTGCAGCCACACGCCCGGTGCCGCTTACCGCCTTACTGCCTCAATGCTCCTCACAACCGGCAAGAGATGACTTTCCCCCTTCAAAACAGGCGATGGGGCACCCGCGGAGCGGGTGCGCCGAGAGGTAGACTGGTGCCGGGAAAAGAAGAAGGTGAGCTGCTCTGACTCGCTGATGGCGCTAAAATCCTCCGTTTAGCGTGTGAAGCTTTGCACAATAGTGTCCCACTTGCTTGGCCTGGAAGCTGGTGTTTTGAGGCCTCAGGAGGGCGGGGGCGGGCCAGCAGGGAGAGCGGACCGGAAGGTCTAGCAGGGACTTCTGGGAATTGAAGTCCCTGACGCTCGCAGCCCCGCTGCAGCCACACGCCCGGTGCCGCTTACCGCCTTACTGCCTCAATGCTCCTCACAACCGGCAAGAGATGACTTTCCCCCTTCAAAACAGGCGATGGGGCACCCGCGGAGCGGGTGCGCCGAGAGGTAGACTGGTGCCGGGAAAAGAAGAAGGTGAGCTGCTCTGACTCGCTGATGGCGCTAAAATCCTCCGTTTAGCGTGTGAAGCTTTGCACAATAGTGTTAATTGGAGATATGCCTCCTCCATGTAGTCTTGTTTGTCAAGGATGACAATGTTGTCACGCTTGTCAGCAGGCTTAATTTCTGTTGCATTATTAGATCTTAATGATTGCATTGCTTGACACTCTTTTAGGGAAAGATTTTCTTTTTTGTCAGATTTGGTGTTTTCCATGACTTCTAGCTCTGCCACAACTAGGTAATGGAATGTGTCAATCCGGTTGACAGGATGGAGTGATGGACAGAATTTTGGTTTATTCTTAAGGTTAGTTTGTGGATGGATGTCTGTTTGTACACCCATTTCATCTAGCAGTTGTGTGTTGGTTAAATCTGTCTCATCATTCTCATGTACCAGTTCATATGCCGTTCTGAGACTAGGTGTTTCCGCAATGGTATATGTTTCCCTCGCTATTTCAAGGTTTGATGTTTCACTTGTAGTTTCCTGTATAGGTCTCAGAGGAATCCTCGCAAATAATTTTTTGAGTTTCAATTTCCAAATATATTTGTACATGTCAATCCTTGTTTCTACTTCATCTTGGTGTTTTTCAGGACAGAATGTCAATCCTTTGTTCAACAAGGAATACTCTGCTTGAGATAGCTCATGGTGAGACAGATTTACTACCAGATTGGGTTCCACCTAATTTTCTCTGATGTCAATTATTTCCTCATTACTGTTCTGTTCCGCAGATGATACCTTTGTTTTTCTGCCTCTTCTTGTTTTTCGTCGCGGTCATGGTTTCCAAATTGGCCTCTTCCTCGACCCCTTGTTCTTCCTCTGCCACGTCCTCTTCCTCTCGTTTTTGGAGTCTGTTGATCTTGATATAGGAGTTTCATTTTGTCTAAAAAATAAAACTTTTTTGTTGATGTTGTGCTTGGCCGATGCTCACTTTCGCTTAGATCTGATTCTGATTCACTAGCTGTAGTATATGGAGACTCTCGTACAGTTGACTGTTTACTGTCTAGTTGTTGTTTAAGAATCTCGAATATTTTTGCAAAAGTAAAAATTGTTCCATTTTCATAATCAGACACGTCACTACGAAATTTGCGTTGTTTTCTTTCCTGTACTTCGCTCTCGTGTTTATCCAATTTTTTCTCCATGGCTGTACGCAGTTTGCTCATTGTTTCTTCATCTTGACCTGATGCTTTTATTTGTTGTTCTATTTCCTCTACTTTTATATGCAGTTCTTCAACGTTCTTTTTTGCATATTTAATAATGATGAGCATCATTGTGCGAGAACAGTCCATGTTGTTTTCCCCCCATTCATCCAGCATTTCAGAACTTGTATCGGGGTGATTGGGGAGGTGAAAATTCACAAGCCTCTGGGTACGAGTCCAAACTTAACATATTTTTCTAGCGTAATGATCTACCAGCTCTGTGATATTTCTTTGCGAAGCAGTTTTTCCAGTTGTGCAAATAATTGTTTTCAGGTAGTTATAACTGGATTGGCCGTGGTTGTCCTCACAATGGAAGTAGATGCATTGGGCATTGATTTAGTGAACATACTCTCAGCTTTCTCCATTCGTTTGACCGCCCTTTGTTCCATTGTGTACTTTTGTAATCACAGAAGATTGAAAGCAAATCTGATGAACAAATGTGATTTTAGTTCTTTAAACTTTACTAATGGTGCGACTTTTGTTACTAGTGCGGAGAGAAGGCTATGTTTGATTAAATTAGAGGTATTGAAATCACCTCCGGTCATAGAGTATTTTCCAAGATACGGTATTTAGACTTTCTTTGTCTCTTGTTGCTCCTCGATTCATTAATCTTCAAGAACAACTCACACTCGCTGCAGCACTGCAATACTATATACACGGAACAATGGTTCACTCACCGGGGAGACTTGCATGTGTGGCGGTGTCCTCTGATGCCTCACGCTGACGCTCACATGGGGCTCACTCCGAGTTTCCTTTGCTGCCGTTTGTTTGGTGCGATCTGTTACTGAGAACACTGTTCCTTTTTTCGTGCGTGCCGGTAACTTCAATCAGCTTGAAATTGACTTTCAATTCCAGCAAGCAGTAGAAGGCGATTTGAATGTTTGTGGCGTCCTGCCAGTTATCGTAACTGTTGTAGACAATTCTAAGACTCTAGTTAAATATTCCCGATTCATGCCCTTATGTGGTTATATCAAATCATATCCTTATATAGGCATAAGAATCATACCCATATTAAGACATAGCCAATGCAGTCCAAATACGGAAAGGCTACTCCCATAGACTCCTAGAAAGTACAACGTGTTCTTAAACAAACCAAGCCTCCAGCAGCCCGGGAATTCCCCCTGCTTCTGTATTGATTTGTCCTAGAACTCCTGGAGTCCTGAAAGAACTGCGAGTTCTTAGTGACGTCTTATGTCCAACCTTACGTCAAACTCGGCACCTTCCAGGTATAAATATACTAGCATCTGCCCTAGCAAGACACAAGGTGGTTTGGAGCAGATCGACTATCTACTTGCCCGACGCCCTGCTGTAGCAAGTGCCAAAGGAAGCCGACCCTCCCGGTGACGCACTGAAAGAGACGCTGTCTTTTCTCCTGCCGAGAAATCCAGCTCCAGTATTTCCCTGTCACCCTTGCGGGTTACTGGGAGATCGAGTTCTGAGAGATAGTTACAAGACCTCCTTCGGTCTATAAACAAGGTATGGAGCTGATTAGACCCTTAGATAATTCTTGATTCAGATTCTTGGCAGAAACTATCTTAACTCAAACTACATCTCACTTACTCCTTCCCTGTACTAGGCTTAGGTTAGGTACACCCGGGTAGGTGTATCTTAGAAGCACCAGTTGAGTACTATTAGACATGATTTTATCATTGTATGTATTTTAACCATTTTAAACACCGTATGGCTTAGAAACCATACCATGCTTTTACAGTATTATTTTATAATACTCCTTTTACTGTACGCTCTTTACTTTACGATAAGTATTGCGAATGTAGCAATTCACTTCTCTTGCATGAGAAAGAAGACTGTTCAATAAATAACCTCTTTTATTGAAAACGCCCGTCTCTCTGTTTCTCTGCACTTCTGGTGAAACTAAGCATGCACGATTGACTGAGTAAAATAGCTATCTATTGTTTCTGTGACTCTGGAGATATACTCCTTGTTATGGAGGGAGCAAAGTTGTCATGTTTATGCGGTTGTCAGAAACGAATCCCTTCTTGTGAATTCGAGAAAGTTTCTAATGACCTCTGAGCTAGCTGGCATTCATAATTAAGTCTAACATATTCAATAGAGACCAAGTCGACCTAAGTCCTACGTCTAAACTATAGTTTATGTTATTCCAATGCGCAGAGCCTATTGGGAATATAGGAACTACACTACATGGCGCCCAACGTTGGTAAGGCGATAATTTAACGCTAGATACTAGAGTAACTCAGTCGTGCTTTTCACACAGACCCCTTTTTCCCGTAAAAACTCCAATAGACGTCTGGAGTGGGTGATAGTTTAATATACGCCAAAACTTAGTAGGAAGAGAATCCTATGTATTAGTTTTTGGTTTAGTCAACGTTGAAGGATACAGTGTTCCAAAATATTGTGCACCTAATCTTTGTTTCCTTGGAAACTTGCTCTGCAAACTTTCTGACAAAGAAATGTCGGACGACGAAAGGGAAAGAGCTAGAATAGCTCAAGCAGTCTTAGATGACACAGCCCTCCAAAATGACCCGGAGGCAAAAAACATCCCGATAAATGTAAGGAAAACCATAACTATAAAACTTATAGAAAATGGGGTTTCATCAAGAGGTGGTACAGTCATATTTGTGGTAGAGGCACATGAAGATTGGCAGACAGAGGTATTCTATTCATGGATAAACTTTCCAGCAGCAAATGCTATAACACACGAGTTCCACTACTACAAAGCAGAGGAACCTCCAGAGGAATACGTTCCTTTCGAGGACGTTGAAATTCCACTAACCTACCAAGAGCATCAGCTCTGGTTTAATGGCGCCCTAAAACATCAAAATCACATTACCAGGCTCGGTCCACTAGGTAGACCAGGAGCAACATGGCCGGTTCTAGCCAGCTATACACCACATCCTGACATTGAAAGAATGTCAGACAGAGAACTTTCAGTTCAGCTAAAACAATTAATTAAAATACATAGACAATTGGTCCACTATGTCATGCAGACTTTTACAGTCCAACCAGCAATTAAAATTCCACAGCACACCACTCACCAGGGAAACACAAATAAAATTACACCACAGACTATACAATCAGTCATTGGCAAATTACCCGCAAAACGGGAACCAATTCCGTTGTGGTTAGCTCAAAAAATTACTCAGATAGAGGCAGTATTTCCTGATACTACACCTCATGAAAAACACAGAATTCTGACAATCTGTCTACCAATGGGGATCGCACCACATGTGGAGGACTGTGACACTTGGGGAACAGTCTTTGCTTCAATATACACAAAAACACATGGTGTTCCGTCTATGGCGGTTATACGAGACGTACTAAGACAGATTCAAAATGAATACGGTCCAGAACCTTCTTTAAATCTAAGTATGAAATTACTGAAAGACTTTAAGCAAGTCTCGGCTACTAGCCAACATAAAAGGAGAAGCAGCATATGTGGCGATCCACCAAAAGTTAAAAGAAACAGAAGTAACAGAGCAACCTTTTGAACTTGCCAGAATAATTGAAAAGTGCTATGAAGAATTAGGTAGATAGTTTGGGTGGGAAACCACTAAAACTACAACTAACTAAAAATCCTGAAAAAACCTTTATTAAGAATAATCTCAATACTGCAAAAAAGAAGTGGGAGGGTAATAAACAAACCACACCCAGAGAAAAACAGTTTCAGTCCAGAGGAAGGTCTCCCCAATGGAGAAATAGATCTCCAGGACGAGGGGACAGGTCTCCACTATGGGAACCCTCTGAAAATAGATACAACCTTAGAAATAGGGACAATTTAAGAAAACCTGACAGATATCAAGATAATGATACACGTCCCTCTCGATCTTCTCAGACTTCCTCACAGAAATCGGAAAGAAGAGGACGGTCAGAACATAAAGAAGAGCGCGTCAAGTCCAAAGACAAGGAACCTGCTCATCAAAATAAAAAATTACAATTTCCCAAAAAGAAGGTAGCTAGTATTAAAATAAAACATGCAGAGAATTCTAAGGACACAACTCAAGAACGGAGAATGGGCCCAGACAATGCTAGACAGCACAGCAGAAGTGTCCATAGCTCGCAAGATCCTGATGAATCTTCTGGAGACAGTGGACACGAATAAATACATTCAGGTGGAAACTTCAGACACCAGAGTTAGTGTACCCCATAAATTATATGAAATAACATTACGTATAGAAGGGGACAAAACTAGGAAAATAAGAGGTCTCTTTTGGGAGAACCTATCTAAAGGCTATGATATCCTTCTAGCAGAGAAAGACTGGCCACCGGAGTTTGTCAGGGAGTGCCCACATGGCGAAGAAATGATTATGCCTGCCTTCTCAAATCACATTCCAATTCATAAAAAATACACATATGCTAGAAAATGGGCAGTGGCCCAAGCCCCTGCATTATATAAAAATCATGTAGGATGGGATGAGGATTCTCCTCACCATAAAATTCAGTTAAAAAATCAACCTACTGCACAGAGGCAGTATCCTGTTAAGCAAGAAGTTAAAAAACAAGTCAGGGAGATTTTAGATCAACTTCAATACCAGGGGGTGATTGAAACATGCACCTCACAAATGAACAATCCTTTGTTTCCTGTCTCCAAACCAGACGATTCATATCGTCTAGTTTTGGACTACAGACACCGTAACTCTTGTTGCAAAACATTTGCAGTACAAAACTCACACAGTGCAGCACTAATGAATAACATCGTGCGCAAAAAATATAAAACAACATTAGATATTTCAGAGGGTTTCTTCTGTCAAAACATTGCACCAGAAAGCAGGTATTTGACCGCTTTCTCCAGTATGGGGGCCCAAAGGCAATTCTGTCATCTCCCCAGGGATTCAAGAATAGCCCAGGATTATTTTTAGCCAGGGTAACCGAATTACTACAAATGTATGATGATGAGGCATTATTTTATGTCGATGACATTTATCTTACAGACGATGACCTGGAGACACACTTGAAAAGAGTGAACACCATTATACTTGGGTTCGCATCAGAAGGGTACAAATTCAACTTTAAAAAATCACGAATTGCCCACCTCACTGCCCTATTTTTAGGATATGAGTTATCAAGTGAAGGCAAAAGCCTAGCAGACAACTTCTTAGAGAAGTGTGCAGTACTCCAAGCTCCAAAAACGCTGAAAAACTTACAATCAATTCTAGGTTTCCTGAATTTCGGAGGAACTTACATTCGAAACTACGCAGTGAGGGTTAAACCCCTCTACGAATTAATAAAACCTGATTTCAAACCAATTAATTGGACACAGAATCACACAAAAATTTTAAGATCAATACAAACAGACACGTTAACTAAAACAAAACTACAAACACGCGCAAACGAACGCAAACTTGTAATCCGAGTCATCCCAGGAAGATGCTGATTTACGTACCTGACCTCTAATGAGGGAGAAACGGTACCAATAGCTTATAACTCACACTTGTACACACAAGCTGAAATGAAATTCAGTTCTACTGAAAAAATTCTGACTGCGGTCCAAACTGCTGTAGCAAAAGAAAGAGCCCTAGCCCAAGGGAAGAGCATATCTGTTTTAACAGCAGTATCAGCCCTTGAGGCAGTAACAAGACCGAGCATTCCAAATGCTATGGCATTAGATCCAAAATGGATACAGTGGGTTAATTCTCTTACTACAACTAGGTGGAGAGTGGGTGAAGGTCATTAAAACATGAGTGGAATCATCCAAGAGGAGTGCAGCGGTTTTCTTTCAATTTGCTTGGAATAATAGAGCAAAGTCGTCCTTACTTCGCCGCCGGCACCAGCTTAATAGTGCTCCTCCCGCAAGGACATTTTGTTGGATTCATTCACATTGTGACACGGGAGGGAGCCCAGCACGAACGATCTGTTACGATAACTGGCAGGACGCCACAAACATCGAAAACGCCTTCTACTGCTTGCTGGAATTGAAAGTCAATTTCAAACTGATTGAAGTTACCGGCACGCACGAAAGAAGAAACAGTGTTCTCAGTAACAGATCGCACCAAACAATCGGCAGCAAAGGAAAGTCGGAGTGAGCCCCATGTGAGTGTCAGCGTGAGGCGTCAGAGGACACCGCCACGCATGCAAGTCTCCCCGGTGAGTGAACCATCGTTCCGAGTATACAGTATTGCAGTGCTGTAGCGAGTGTGAGTTGTTCTTGAAGATTAATGAATCGAGGAGCAACAAGAGACAAAGAAAGTCTAAATACAGTATCTTGGAAAATACTCCATGACCGGAGGTGATTTCAATACCTCTAATTTAATCAAACATCGCCTTCTCTCTCACACTAGTAACAAAAGTCGCACCATTAGTAAAGTTTAAAGAACTAAAATCACATTTGTTCATCAGATTTGCTTTCAATCTTCTGTGATTACAAAAGTACACAATCGAACAAAGGAACGAATGGAGAAAGCTGAGAGTATGTTCACTAAATTAATGCCCAATTCATCTACCTCCATTGTGAGGACAACCACGGCCAATCCAGTTATAACTATCTTAAAACAATTATTTGTACAACTGGAAAAACTGCTTCGCAAAGAAATATCACGGAGCTGGGAGATCATTACGCTAGAAAAATATGTTGAATTTGGACTCATATCCAGAGGCTTGCGAATTTTCACCTTACCCAATCACCCTGATACAAGTTCTGAAATGCTGGATGAATGGGGGAAAAACAACATGGACTGTTCTCGCACAATGATGCTCATCTTTATTAAATATGCAAAACAGAACGTTGAAGAACTGCATATAAAAATAGAAGAAACAGAACAACAAATAGAAGAAATAGAACAACAACAAAAAAGCATCAGGTCAAGATGAAGAAACAATGAGCAAACTGCGTACAGCCATGGAGAAAAATTTGGATAAACACGAGAGCGAAGTACAGGAAAGAAAACAACGCAAATTTCGTAGGGACGAGTCCGATTATGAAAATGGAACCATGTTTACTTTTGCAAAATGATTTGAGATTCTTAAACATCAACTAGACAGTAAACAGTCAACTGTACGAGAGTCTCCATATACTACACCTAGTGAATCAGAATCAGATCTAAGCGAAATTAAGCATCGGCAAGCACAACATCAACAAAAAAGTTTTCTTTTTTAGATGAAATGAAACTCCTTTATCAAGATCAACAGACTCCAAAAGCGAGAGGAAGAGGACGTGGCAGAGGAAGAACAACGGGTTGAGGAAGAGGCCAATTTGGAAACCAAGACCGCGATGAAAAACAAGAAGAGGCAGAAAAACAAAGGTATCATCTGCAGAACAGAACAGTAATGAGGAAATAATTGACATCAGAGAAAATGAGGTGGAACCCAATCTGGTAGTAAATCTGTCTCACCATGAGCTATCTCAAGCAGAGTATACCTTGTTGAACAAAGGATTGACATTCTGTCCTGAAAAACACCAAGATGAAGTGGAAACAAGGATAGATATGTACAAATATATTCGCAAATTGAAACTTAAAAAATTATTTGCGAGGATTCCTCTGAGAATTATACAGGAAACTACAAGTGAAACATCCAACCCTGAAATAGCGAGGGAAATATATACCATTGCGGAAACAGCTAGTCTCAGAACGGCATATGAACTGGTACATGAGATTGATGAGACAGATTTAACCAACACACAACTACTAGATGAAATGGGTGTACAAACAGACATCCGTCCATGAACTAACCATAAGAATAAATCGAAATTCTGTCCAGCACTCCATCCTGTCAACCGGATTGACACATTCCATTACCTAGTTGTGGCAGAGCTAGAAGTCATGGAAAACACCAAATCTGACAAAAAAGAAAATCTATCCCTAAAAGAGCGTCAAGCAATGCAATCATTTAGATCTAATAATGCAATAGAAATTAAGCCAGCTGACAAGGGTGGCAACATTGTCATCCTTGACAAACAAGACTACATGGAGGAGGCATATCGCCAATTAAATGATGAAACCAACTGTACATTGCTAACTTCCAACCGAATGGCATAACAAAGGGCTATTAAATCAAGATGAAAAGAACTTTCTAACAATCAATAACCCAATACCACCAACAATATACTTCTTGCCCAAGATTCATAAAAATCTACACAAACCCCAAGCCCGTCCCATCATTTCCAGTTGGTGTTCCCTGTTTGAAAATATAGCCTCTTATGTGGATCATGTTTTATCACAAATTGCTCCAACGCTAAGCTCCTTCATCAAAGATACAGGAGATTTTGTAAGAATCCTAATGGAAGCTCAGTGGCAATCTGATTATTTACTGCCAACGATTGACGTCGTCTTGTGGTATACATCGATCAACCATGATGTAGGTCTGACAGCCATAGTATATTTTCCTAAACAGAGGCCTATTGGGGAGTTACAACACACAAACATGTTACTTGTAATGATCAAACTGTGCTTAACCAACAACGTGTTTCTATTCAACAAGCGACTATATTCCCAGAAGTGCGGCACTGCTATGGGAGTGTCCTTCTCTTGAAGCTATGCTAATCTCACCATGGGATGGTGGGAGAAATACATAGCTTGGAGAGAAGAAAATGACCCATACACTGCCAAAGTAGCATTATCGCTGCACTTCATTGATGACCTCTTCTTACTATGGAGGGGGTCAAAGGAGAAACTGATGGAATATATAACAGTGCTGAACCATAATGATGTGGGCCTGAATTCACATTCAATATACAAAGGAGGGAAATTGATTTCTTGGACACTAAAGTGTATATAAAATCTAACCAAAAACACACCACAGTCTTTCGCAAAAAATCATCTACGATAGCATTCTCCATGGAACGAGTTTCCATCCACAGTCCCTAAAAGAAAGCATCCCGTATGGAGAATTCTTACGGATGAAAAGAAATTGCTCTGAATCAAAAGAAATGGAGAGTACATTTCTGGAAACAAAGACACGCTTTGGCAGACGGGGATATAAACACAGGGATATCATATGTGGAGAGGAGAGAGCCAGACAAAAAACAAGAGCAGAAACGCTCATTGTAAAAAACAGAGTCAAAACAACAAACAGTGAAGAAAAACCACGACTGATTTTAACTTATTCTAAAGAGAGTTTCAAAATCAGGAAGACTCTGATGAAATTCTGGAATGTGCTCAAGAAAGATCCAGACATTTGGCCCACAATAGGAGATCAACCGCTGATCTCATACACAAAAGCTCCATCACTTTGTGACACATTGGTAAACAGTCACTTTGTAAATAAGAAAACAGAAACATGGTTAGAAAAACGGCAAAGGGGATTTACCAAATGCATGACTTGCAAAGCTTGTAAAGTAGGAAATAATCTCAAAACCATCAAGGATCCCAAAAGTTTGACATTTGAGGTCAAACATACAATCACATGCGAAACACAGTTTGTGATGTACCTTATCGAATGTTGTTGTGGCAAACGATACATAGGCTCTACTATCTGTCCGTTGAAAAAAAGAATCTTAGAGCACATTCGACCGATCCAGAACAGAGATATAACCTATGCTATAGCCAAGCATTTGCAAAATCACATTGGAAAAACATGGCATGACATAAAATACTCAGGTTTGGCCACTGTCCTTGATCATGAAAGAGGAGGAAACAGAGTCTTACAACTCAGACGCCTAGAGTCTAAATTAATAATTCGCTTAAAGACCAGAAGTCCTCTAGGCCTGAATGGGGATGAGGAAATGCATCTACATGTGTGAATAATTTGAACTTTATTGAACTATGTACAATAGCTAAGCATGGGCGGATTTTGCGGATTGGCAATCCGCGAACTTGCGTATTTACGGATTCGCAATCCGCGAAGATCCGCGAACTCTAGCGGATTTGCGGATTTTTCCTTTTTTTGTGTTGGCGCGTGTTCGCGCCGATTTTGGGACAAGTTCGCAATTGCGAACTTACTTTTTGGCTTGCAACGGCCGCGACTATGTTGTTTCTACGTCTGGTTTATCATCACAGGTTCACAGCACCCTCTGTTTCACCACTGCCACCCTCTGGGACACCCATGCCACCCTCTAGTACATCCTCACTGGCACCTATTAGGTTTATTTATCACTGTAGATTATGGTGGTTGAAAAAAGCAAGCACACCTGCCCTTCTTCAACTGCCATCAATTAATTTGTGTTTCATTAATGTGTCAGTAATTTTGAAAGTTCCAGTCTGGCTGGCACCTGCTTCCTTCCTTATCTGTAATTTGCTTTTTGTTGCAGTGAATTTTTTTTTTCACAGGACCTTTATGGTGCTATTCTATGAGCCTGCTGTTTGGGTCATAGCAGGGTCATAGAATAGTTGCAAACTCTGGAGGGGCCCATCAGGAAGCACTACCTTGAATGTTACTAATGTTAAGTTTGAACTTTTGCACCTGCTCATTGCTTTCAGTTTAGCTAAAATCGTTTTTTCTGCAATTTCGCGCGTTTTTTGGGGCGCGAATCCGTGCGAGATCGATTTCGGAAGCCGCGAATACGTGCGAATACAAAATTGTTTTTGTTGCGACGTGTATGTTCGCGTGATCTTGCGCGTGTTCGCGAGGCGCTTCTAGCTATACGTTTGCCAAGTTACCCTATCGGTCGTACACGGGCGCGGCCATCTTGTTGGCGTGACGTAATTCCGTTTCCGCCCGCTATGTGTAATCTCGCAAAGTGTGCTGCTCGCTAGTACAATTTCGCGCGTACTCGCAAGGAAAATCTCGCGCGAACTTACCCACGCGGTCGTGAACGGGCGCGGCCATCTTGTTTCTCATTCATTGCTATGGTTCTGGGCATGCTTTCTCTATCCTCTCTCAATCTCTGCCATCCTTTGCTTGTTTGAAGTTTTTTTGATCTAATTTTACTTATTATCTAACCCTCTATTTTTCTAGCTCTATATTTTTGTGTTTTCTGCAGCTTTTAGTTACTTTTAAACTACTTTTTTAAACTCTTTTCTTTTCTTCTTCACTATTCTATTTCTTCTTTATCATTTAAGTTTATTTCTGCCCAGACCATGGTAAAGGGAGCCGGGAAGCACCCTGAGAAGGGGAAGGGTCCCGCACCCCGTGCCCGGCTCCCGTGCGGGCGTTTAAGGGGGGAGCAAGTGGTCCCGAGGGAGATCTTCAGCGCGGAGGAAGTGGCGGCACTGATCTTCCACGTCCAGCGCCGCCTCCCCAAGACGATCCTGGGAGGCGGCAAGATCGCGACCGGCTATGGCATCCGGGAGCGCCGCCAGCGGTGGGAGAAGGTGTGCCGGGCCATGTACAAGATCTCTGGGGTCCGGCGCACATATAACCAGGCCACCCACCGCTGGACCGATGTCATGGACCGGGAGCGGGACTTGCTGGACGCGCTCGGCGTAGAGGTCCCCGGGCTTGGTGAGTAGTAGTAGTAGTACATTTACTACTCTGTTTTATCCTGCTCTGTTATTTGCAAATCTTTGTTCTTTACCAAGAGCAATAATGCTGCCGATTACATTGAGGTAAATTATATTTCAAAATCTTCTATGCATTTCATTTTCAGGTGCACTGCTCTCCTTCTCAGTAGCCTTGCTTGCTACTATGCTTCTTTGTTTTGTATGTTGTGTTCAGAAGCATTTCATTGGCCTGAGAAATTATGTATGAGTGTACTGTAAAGAAAAGAACTGCGTAGTGCTAGACAGTAAGGGTCATATTTTCAATTACCGGCGCATCCCTGCAAAGTAGCAGGGATGCGGCAGTAATTGTGTGCCATGCCACCACCACCCATTGGCCCAAAACGTCACAGAAGCCTTACGCATCTGTGCCGTAAAGGCAGCGCATTGCTGGAGTTGCGTGCCAACGATGGCGCAGCTCCAGCAATGCTCTGGGGTACCCTATCTCCCCAATGCTGCATCAAGCCGTACGTCGGCTTCAAGCGCGCAGGGTTTGAGTCATGCATCATTGTCCTAAAAGTGACTGATTGACATCTTGTAGATTTCCCTCAGCCACTTTTAGGATTCGTTCCTGCGCAGGTACGCCCTCCCTTGCGCCGGAACGCCCCCTGATGGCGCAGGGCTTTACAACGTGATGCATCGCCCATATGCCCATATGTGTTTTTTTTTTTAATATATACGCCGCACCAACACCATGGCGAGTCTTTTGTTCTGCCGCTGCGTCAGAAAAGGCACGCAACAATGGAGGAAAATCAGCCGCAACTTCCGCAAGGGACTTATAAATCAGCCCCAACAGACTGAAGTCCAGTCCTTCCTTTAGACAGTCACATGGCTATCAGAAGAAATAGTGGCGGTGGTGGCGGGTGGATTGATAGTTTGAGTATTCACTGATCTGCAAGCAGGATGGACTTTGTCTGTCACGTGTTGCGCACTGCTGCCTGCAGTGCCAGGCCTAGGCAAACCTCTTTAGTAGTCTGTTTTTTGAGTTACATAGGAACTTTCTAAGTCAACGTTCCGCAAATCAGGCAATACGAATAACGTAGTATACCACATGAGATAGATCCCGTGGAATAGTTGTCTATCTATTTGCTATTTTTCCAAAATATGTTGTTATTGTTCTTTTCAAATGTTTGATTTGGTTGAAAAATCTCATCCATGTTTTCTGGTTTTTCTTTCTTTCATGTTGTACATCAGCTCCCCCCAAGGGCAAGAGGACACAGGAGGAGGGTGCTGAGGATGCAGGCCAGGATCGGGCAGGCGAGGGCTCCTTTGCTGGCCCCAGTAAGTTTACATTTTAATAAACAGTACCTATTTTTTCCTAGCGTTCCTCATTCGATTTTTTCTAAATCGTCTTTGATCTTCTTGTAGACTGGATATAAATTCTTATCCTGCCTCGAATATGACTCCCTGTGGTATTACTAGACTATTCTTATTAGTCTGTCTGTGTAGCTAACTAAGATTGGACATTTGGCAATTCCATTGGACTCCCATTATATTCAGCAATACCTCTATGCACTGTCTCCTTACTGACTAGATAGTGTGGCAGAGTCATTCAGCTCCCGAAGTCACCGATTATAGATCCCCAATGATCTCTAGATTATCGTACGCAGGACAAGAGAGTAGTACGGAGTCACAGCACAGTCAAGAAGTGTCAGAGGCACTCATGCTTGCAAAAATTCCAAAACCTTTAGCTCATCCACTCTAGTCTAGAGGAACAAAAACCACAGAGTCTATTTAAGTGTAAAAGCTTTATTAAAAGTAAACACATTTATTAAAATCTACTTTGTCATAAAACTATTTAACTGTAAACGGAAAAGTGGTTAGTGCTGACGATTAATTGGACACATTTCTTGTGGTCGAGCCGAACTCTCACCTAGTTTGAACTTGATCCTGGTCGTGTTCTTAGGACTCAGGAGTCAAGCTTCTGTCTGTTAGGAGAAAAAGTGGTGCGTGTTAAAAATCAAAAGCAAGCATTCATCAGTTGTGCATAAAAGTGCAGCAAGACAACAGCCTTCCCTGGAAAATGGGACATTTTTACTATGGAGTAGACAGTCACAAATTATTACATTGTATTCTGTTTTTTTAACATTTCTCCTAGACCAAATATTATATAGTAGTGAGTGGTGTATTCTAACATTCTTAAATGTACTTTGTAGGTGTAACATCTGGTGACGGGGCCAGCGCGGAGGTGGCTGTGTTGGACTTGGACTCGGAGGCCTCTGGGGAGGAGGCGGCGTTAGAAGAGCTGGTGGCCGTTCCTGTGGGGGATCAAACGGTGGTGGCGGAAACAGGTAAGCTATATATTCCTTACTTATTGAGATTGAAGACTGCATAGTGTGCTTTCTGCACGGGTGTATTACAATTACAAATCAACCAGGTAGTAGCCTCCTCGAAATGTACTTCGACTTAGCTGTGAAGTTTTTGGTGAGAAGAATCCCAATAAGTTCTTAGACGAACGTGATGGATGGGATGAACGAAAAGCAAAAGAAGGGTGTAAGTAAGTGGGACGCGAACTTGTATGATGGCTGGCAAAGAAGAACGATATGTGTTTGCTTGGACCCAGAGGTGGCTGGGAAGGAAAGAATATGGTATGGTGCATGGCTGGGTCAATGATGAAGCAAGGATGGGTGGAAGGACAGCAGCCTGGGTGGGTGAAACAGAAACTGTATGTGTGCGTATACTTTGACTGAATGGATGCCTGGAGCATGGTATTCTCTGACTCTTACATAGCACATGTGTATCTAGAGAGAGTAGATGGTCGCCAGGTGAAGTAAGTGTTACCTTGAAGAGCATGTACCACCGCACCCGCACGTCCGTCCCAGTGCAGGGAAGGCAAGGAAAAGAAATTGTAAATGTGTCCAATACTACCATGAATAGTAGCAGTACTTTGTATTGCGTTTGCATTCACAGCATATATCTGGTTATTACGGTGGACACTCCGTACCTCTCTTAATAACTTTAGTTTACTTGTAGTACGTCATTCATGTGTGGGTGTATCACTGTTCACTCAATATTAAGCAAAGCACCTAAAGTCATCTCATCTGTCATTAAATACGTCCCATGTGAAGTGATAGATAATCAAATTAGTTAGCTTCTTCAGTTTCCTTTTCTAGTACTCATTTGCACTGTAGGGTGAAAGGTAAATTAATTAAGCAGTAGCCCTTGTAACAGAGTATTCTCAGTGCCACCCGTAATAGAAAAGTAATAGCTTCACCACCTGCATGTACTGGACCGGTACAGTAACGCAAGTCTGTCTCCATCATCATGGTGTGCAACTTTTTTTCTCGGGTGCAACTTCACTGTGCTGTGTCCATGTCATTCTGCCGGCTTGCATAAGATAACGTACCCATTTCCCTAAACAAGAGAGAAGAAGAAGAATAAGACTGGTGTACTGTCATAGTCGACTGTAATGGAAGTCCATAGTGGTCGTAGAATTAGTTCATTAAACTACCACTACTGTTAGAGCAAGGATGCAGAAGTGGGAGGTTACATAGATACTGTCCTCAATAGTTATGTACTGTGCTTTCAATTTGCTACTTGTACTCTGTGACCCAACTTTCGGCTCAATCACTTTGTGTTATTAATAAGGAGCATTGGTTACAGACTATGTCTTTCTTTCTTCATATAGTTGCTCCTTCCAAATCAACAACAAGGAGGGAGCAGGCTAGATTGGCCCGGCAACGGAGGCTGGAGGCCACAGTCGCCGAGTATCGGCGGCTGGTGGCCCTGGAGGAGGAGGAGGACACGCAGTCGAGCGGGGCAACATCTTCGACTGTGACCACTGCATCCTCCTCCGTGACTAAGCCAGCGGGACCGAGCCGGGCTAAGAAAGCCGACCGCCACCGCCAAGCAACCGAAATACCAGCTGCCCCCCACAGGAGCTGCAAGGAACGCCAACGCCGCCTACGAGTCCGCATGTCCAACCTGGAGCAGGAGGTCCTGAGGTATAAGACCTTGGTTAAGGGCCTCCGCTCCGAGCTTGCCACCCTCCGCAAGGAGTATGATGCCCATGCCGCATCATGCACCAGCACCAGCACCCTCCAGTAGTGGAGTGTCCCTTGCCCTTTTTTTATAGACTTTTGGGGGGTGGGATTTGGGAGTTGGGATCGTTTTGGGACGTTTCAGAGACAATCGTTGGGGTTAGGGTGGGTGAGGGAGATTATTTTGTTAGGGATAAATAAATATATTTTTCAACTTTATCTGACCATACCTGTTTTTTACTGCTTTTCAGTCTGGTGGGTGGGGGGCGGGGGTGTAACAGTAACTTTGTTTTCCTGAACAGTCGTAGGACTTTAGTAGTACAACCGTCAATCTCTTGTCTACTCCGAAATAATACTCCATTATACCACCTCCCACCAAACGCTTATCTTACCTGTAATTTGTGTTAGAAATTAGGGCTAGGCCCAGGGCTGGCTCCAGGTGAAATGGGGATTAACGTTGTCATTCCTGGGCGGGTGACATTTCCTCATTGCGGTGGTACTAGTGGTGTGACACAGTGGCAGTTGCATGCCTATGGAAAAAAAGAAAACGAAACCTTGTTTGTACTCCTTACTGTAGCATTACAACGGTTACGGTACGATCGAGAAAATAGCAGGTGACAGTACACTAGAACAGTGCCATAATGTAGCCTAACAAATGGTAAAGTATTGCAAGTATAACTAGTACTTGCGTTGAATTTATTTGACATTGGCTACTACTACTAGAAGATATAGTACTGAAGCTGAGTAAGTCTAGAAGATATCCTCGTATTCCTTCACCAGCCTGTTGCTGCTATCACCTTATCCTCCCCAGCAAGTGTGTGGAATTATTGATGTCATTTTAGTCAGACATCAAGCAAAACAACACAGCCCGGGGGAAGAGGGTTAGGGTTTGTAAAATGGATGGGAATGGGGGTTTCTTTTTGGGTAGGTTTTGTTGAGAGAAGAAAAAAAAAGCAGAGCATGGACAAACAATAATTGAAGATACAGAGTTTACAGACAATCTTTGGTTACAAACTAAAGGTAAGCACATGCAGTCACACTCATAGAATAAAAGACAACAATGGATACTGTATCTGTATTGCGTATGTTGTTGGAGTTGTCCTGTTGAAATTGGTAAGTAAGTTGCATGCAGCAAACAATTCCTCTTATTGGCGGCACTCCTCCATTCCAGCTGACGCTTCGTCCATCAATGTGGTGGTGACCACTGACAGAAGAGACACCCTGTCCACTGCCTGCCTGGCGGATGTTGACTGAAACCCGGCCTGTAATTATTGAACGGAAAACAGGAAGTGCTATTACAATACCACTGATAAATAAATAAAAGGTATGTACGCTATGTGGTTCAAAAAGTGACACTTTGATTTCCCTAATAGACAGTACAATATTTTTGAAATTGCGTGCTCTGTCTGAGTCACCTTTTTAAGGATCAATAAGTATGGCCAAAATATTATAGCGGATCTTTCCCCTCAAGGTGGGTGTACTACTGTGTTTTAGAACAAAATTTGACCTTCCCAGCAATGCTCCCACCAAGACCCTTACTAAAGCCAGTCGCAAAAATGTAGAAGAACCCAATCATATCTCCAAAAACGATGCCTAGCAGAAAAATGGTTACAAAACGTACTTTGAAAGTAACAGTAGACCCAAATACAGACCGTGGATTGTATTCAAACCACTTGCCTGCAAGCAAAAGTATCCATAGCCAGCATCGCTCCAACAGTGCTCTACAACAACAGAACCGCGTTGCAATAGAACCCCCCTAAACACATGCAATCCTGCTGCTAGGGCTAACCCTAACGAACCCTAACTTACAAAAAGTGCCAAAACTGGTGTTTCCTTATGGATTTTGTCCAACAAACTTCTAGCCGGTATTAGACCTTCCCAGGAATGCCCCAGGCAAGACCCGCCAACCCACCCGCAAAAAAACACGCGACAACACCCCCAAACAGCGAAAAAGCTAAATCTCATACTTACAATATCTCTCGGCCTTCGGTCCAAAGTAACGCGCTGTGCAGCTAGGTCATCATCAATCATCATAACTCCTGTTTTCCACCACGGATTTCCTGAAAAGCAAATGCAATCAAGATTAGACTGTCGCAGCAGTGCTTCGACAGAGACCCCGGCCGCAACCCACCCACGAACAGCAGGAAGCCCCCCAAAACGCTACATTGAGCAAGATGTCTGAAGAAATGGCAAAAAAAAGGCTGTTCCTTATGGATTTTGTCCAAAACACTTGTATCCGGTATTAGACCTTCCCAGGAATGCCCCAGGCAAGACCCGCCAACCCACCCGCAAAAAAACACCCGACACAACACCCCCAAACAGCGGAAAAGCTAAATCTCATACTTACAATGTCTCTCGGCCTTCGGTCCAAACGCGGCGCTGTGCAGCTAGGTCGTCATCATCATCAATCATCATAACTCCTGTTTTCCACCACGGATTTCCTGAAAAGCAAATGCAATCAAGATTAGACTGTCGCAGCAGTGCTTCGACAGACACCAAAAATTACACACAAACCCCCGGAACCCCGCCAAAGAGCACCTCAAAGGCAAGCAAGTCAGCAAAAACGGCAAGAAATTTCCACCTCATATTTGGTCCAAAACACTTTTGTCCATTATTAGAGCTTCACAGCAATGGGCCCAAAACCGTCAACTCACCCGCAAAGAAGTACAACACCCCCACAAGTGCTGAGTCTTTCTTCATTGGGCGTAATCCAGCACTCTGCTTGGAGGGAAATCGCAGTCTGGAGGAGGAGGATAGAGGAGCATGTTCTTCAGAACTTGTGAACCTGAGGAATGTAGACTGCGGCACCTTCAAATCAATAAGCAAACAAGTGAAGACAGTTCTGATGATGGTCTTGTTTTTGGGATTAGGTGATTAAAGTTTGAATTAAATTAACTGTGCAAAACAAAGAAAGAGAGACACAAAGCACACAGGAATAAAAGTGAATAAGGACGAAAAAGAAAGTTCTTGATTGATTGTCTCATTTTCAGGGCTCGGTGTCAGGGAATAAGAACAAGATTTCGTCATCATACTCTGCGAATTCAGGCTGGATGAGGTCAGTGGCACCGAACAGAGAAAAAATCCCCTCATCTACGTTGCTGTCCTCCTCGTCTTCATGCGGCGTGCTTTCTCGTACTTTGTAATCTGGTGGTATGAGGTGCTGATTCATCTTGATCATTGTCAGCCGCTCCACATTTTTGGGCGAGAGGCGGCTCCGTTTGGGAGTTACAATGCCACCAGCAGCACTGAAAACACGTTCAGAAGACACACTTGCGAGTGGGCAAGACAAATAGTTTATAGCCAGGTTGTAGAGCTGTGGCCACAATTGTTTTTTGCCATGCCAATACTGCAATGGCTCCTCATTAAGAAAGACCACTGTTGAGTCATTCAGATAGTCCTGCACCATCGACTCAAGGTCATCAACTGTTCCTCCACTTTGCTTACTTTTTGCTGTGCTGGCTGTGACATTTTTTCGAGAACCATACCCCATCAAACTTAGCCAATCCTCCTCCCCAGCCACTGTTAGTGTTGTCATTGTGTGTGGTGCAGATGATCCAGTTGCCGGTGTCTTTAACGGCTGAGAGGTCACTTGTGCCCCAGCCACAGGTGCAGAAGTGGATTCTTGTGACTGCGGATGGCCTGCTGATGCTGATGCTGATGTACTGGCTTCTCCTTCAATAACCTGCCGTTCTTTTTCAAACCTCTTGGCTGACCAGGCTAACCAATGTTTGTACTTTTGAACATCTGCATCAGCGAAAGGAAAGAATGTGTTGTCTGCCAGCGCCTTTTTGTAGCGTGGATCCAGAATAGTAGCACAAATGTAATGCTGATCTGAGTTGATGTTTTTAAGACGTTCATCACCACGTAGGCGATGTAATAATTTCTCAGACAAAATGAAATGGGTTTTTTTTTTTCATCTTTTTGAAACTCAGAAGAAACCGCCATCAGTTGGTGCTCCAGTATGCACAACAATGGGATAGCTTTTCCCAAATTACAGTCCTCCTGGCTGACTGCACGCGTGAAGAACTCAAAAGGACGAAGCATGTCTGTCAGGCTTTTAACTATGGCCCATTGCGCCTTACTCATCCGCAGGTCCTCCTTCTGAGATGTAGCCTCTGTCAAGAAATAGTGATCGAGTACCGTATACTGCTCATACAGACGCTCAAGCATGTAGAAGGTTGAGTTCCAACGTGTTGCCACCTCCTGGATGAGTGCTTTCACTGGCATTCCACGTTCAAGTAGCAGTCTCCGCAGATGCTTCCGGGCCTTAAAAGAATGGCTGAAATGGTTGCACATTTTGCGGCAGGTGGCCATTACCTCGAACGCTGGACTCTCTTTATCACTCAAGAATTTTTGAACTACCAGGTTGATACAGTGCGCCAAACACGGCACTCTAACATGGTCACCCTTCGACATGGCCTTAACTACATTGGCGCCATTATCCGTGGAAACATAACCAATCTTGCGTTTTAGGGGGGATAGCATTGTCAAGACCTTTTTGTCAAACTCTTCCAAAAGGTTTTCTGCTGTGTGACTTTTCTCCAAGCCAAACATGGCTAGTGTTGCATGTTTCCGAGCAGCTTTGAAAACTTGGTCCGGGTCAACACCTGCGTTTAGCTTTGCTATAACACCTGAAAAAGAGACCCAGTGTGCAGTGATGCACATGTAATCATCGCCTGGGCTACTGGTCCACATGTCTGTTGTCAGATGTATTGTGTGAACAGCACTCTTCTGCAAAGCTGCCCCAATCGCCTGCAGCACATCTTCATGTAGTGCTGGAACCGCAACTCTGGCAAAATAGAACCGGCTCGGAACCTTCCATTTAGGGCAGAGCGTTGCCACTAATTCAAGAAAACCTACCGCTTCTACAAAAGAAAAAGGTAGAAGGTCCACAGCTAGCATTTTAGCCAGCTTAGTGTTATACAGACGCGTCAGTGGGTGGTTGCGTTCATATGGCACGTCTGAAGTAAGCATTGTTCTAATGTTGCCCTGGACCAAGCATTTACGGGCTGATAATGACTTCGTTGACCCAATTTTGCTCGCTGGTGAACTTTTGTGCGTTGGTGTCTCACTCGCTCCAACACTCTTAGTGTGCCTCACATTGGGTGTGCTGCTGACAGGGGTACTGGGTGTAAGGGAAGTGTTTGACACGTCTTCTTCCTGCTCGTCATCATCAGATGAAACATCAACGTTTCCTTGAATTTGGCCTTTCTTGATCGCATCTAGGTGCGCAAACCATTTGACAGTGTGCTTTCTCTCAAGATGACCTCTCTGGCCGCCGGTACCATAGTTGGTACCTGACTTACCACGACTAACTGCAAGCTTACAAAGGGTACAAATGGCAAACTTTGGATTTTTTGGACAAACAGTAAAGAAGTCCCAAACTGGGGACTTGAAGTGTCTGTGGGACATGGAGGAGGCGGCGATACTGGTGGTGGTGGTCATGAAGCTAATGCCAGATGAAGTGGAGGATGTGGATTGCCCAACTTTTGTACGTTTTGCACTTTCACCGCCACTAATTAAGGTCGAGGTTGACGGAGGTCTCTTCTTGCCAGAAAGAAATATGGAAGCGGGACGAGTTGGTGTACTACTTAACTCCAATGATTGTGGTGTTTCCACTGCCTCCTCATCGACAACATCATCATCACGCTCAGCAGCTCTTCGGGCTAGGGTCAAAATGTCTGTTTGCTGCATGCCCGCTGGGGCTGCAGTGACCTTTATGATGACTGGGTCGTCGTTGGCAGAGTCTTCATCAGCAGCAGTATCCGCCACTTCTTGTTGAGACTCATCACACTCCATAACTCTGAGACTTTGGACGAGCTTCCTTTTACGCTTAACTACCTTTGTTTGTTCCCAAGTTTGATCCGTATCATCAGAAGGAGGTGTGCTTGAAGAGGATGTAGACACCACCCTTGATCTCTTCCTTGCTAGGGGTGTGGAAGACAATGAAGGATCATCAGGAGGAGTGGCTTCCTCAAATGATACCTCGCCTTGATTGTCGATTTCCTGATGTGCCCCTACTTCGGGAGGAACAACTATTGTGGGCACTTGTTGTGACCCTCCATGCACCTCTGCTTGCGCATCTCCTTGCGCTGCCTCTCCTTCCACATGTACTTGGGCTTGTACTTGCACATGTGATTGTTGTTGCCGCTGTGGTTGTTCAACACTCGTCAGATGAGCTACAACAACCTGTGTTGATTGAGGGACATTGCTGCTGCTTTCTTGCGATGAGCCAACATCACTGGTCGATGGTGATTGAAGAAGTATACTGGCTGCCTCTGCAGCACTCAAGGGCTTGGACTTAAGTTGGCGTGGTGGTGGTGGTGGCACTGAGCCCAATGGAGCGGGGGTGCTGCTGCCAGCTTGGTCCCCAGCAGATCCCGCTGCAGCTGCTGCAGGCATACATTTTTTTTTACTCACAAAAAAAGGGGCGGGCGGCACACCAGTGTCCTTGGTAACTTGCTTCTTCTGCTCCTTACTGGCACCTTTCTTGCTAGAGGAGCTACGGGTTACTTTTTTTGGGGCCATCTTCTTCAGAGCAGGTCAGCAGGCAGCAGTTGCACGAGTTGCAGAGGGTTCTGTGTCCAGACGTGACGTCGCGTGACGTTATGCTGCACACACCGCTGCAGGACTTCTTCCTGGCACTGGTGGTTCTATTGAGTCTTCTTGTGCACCTAAAAGCAATGGAAGACAGAGGAACATCAGTTCAGTTATACACCCCAAAAAATCGACAAAACACAGAAAAATGAGCACAATCCCATGCCATCCATGATGTTTACATTGAAGACACCCCACAGAAAGACTAGGGACATGCAAGTATGCAACACTCACTACCCCTGGGCATAAGGGATGAAAAGTAGGCAAAATAAGTGCAGGCCTCAGACACTGCCTCTCCTCAAAATGGCCCCCTTACACCCCAAGCACATGTTGCCTGTACCAGCCAGCACTCAAGATGGCCACCACCACCACCCACATGGCCAGTCCACATCAACAGTACACCCCCAAAAAACAGAAAAACAGCCAGAAATCACCACAATCCAATGCCATCCATGATGTTTACATCAAAGAGAGTGAGACAACACCACAGGCACACTCAGTCCATGCACCACCACCACCCCTGGGCAAGCAAAAGGCCACACCAGCAGCCCCCCAAAAACGACAAAAAACAATAAAATAAGCACAATCCCAGCCCATCCATGGCCTCAATTATGTTTAAATTCAAGAAGACATCCCACAGAAAGACTAGGCCCATGCAACACTCACCACCCCTGGGCAAAGGGCCACACCAGCAGGCCCAAAAAAACGACAAAAACCAATAAAATCTGCACAATCCCAGCCCATCCATGGCCTCAATGGTGTTTAAATTCAAGAAGACACCCCACAGAAAGACTAGGCCCATGCAACACTCACCACCCCTGGGCAAAGGGCCACACCAGCAGGCCCAAAAAAACGACAAAAAACAATAAAATCTGCACAATCCCAGCCCATCCATGGCCTCAATGGTGTTTAAATTCAAGAAGACACCCCTCAGAAACACTAGGCCCATGCAACACTCACTACCCCTGGGCATAAGGGATGAAAAGTAGGCAAAATAAGTGCAGGCCTCAGACACTGCCTCTCCTCAAAATGGCCCCCTTACACCCCAAGCACATGTTGCCTGTACCAGCCAGCACTCAAGATGGCCACCACCACCACCCACATGGCCAGTCCACATCAACAGTACACCCCCAAAAAACAGAAAAACAGCCAGAAATCACCACAATCCAATGCCATCCATGATGTTTACATCAAAGAGAGTGAGACCACACCACAGGCACACTCAGTCCATGCACCACCACCACCCCTGGGCAAGCAAAAGGCCACACCAGCAGCCCCCCAAAAACGACAAAAAACAATAAAATAAGCACAATCCCAGCCCATCCATGGCCTCAATTATGTTTAAATTCAAGAAGACACCCCACAGAAAGACTAGGCCCATGCAACACTCACCACCCCTGGGCAAAGGGCCACACCAGCAGGCCCAAAAAAACGACAAAAACCAATAAAATCTGCACAATCCCAGCCCATCCATGGCCTCAATGGTGTTTAAATTCAAGAAGACACCCCACAGAAAGACTAGGCCCATGCAACACTCACCACCCCTGGGCAAAGGGCCACACCAGCAGGCCCAAAAAAACGACAAAAAACAATAAAATCTGCACAATCCCAGCCCATCCATGGCCTCAATGGTGTTTAAATTCAAGAAGACACCCCTCAGAAACACTAGGCCCATGCAACACTCAGTACCCCTTGGCATAAGGGATGAAAAGTAGGCAAAATAAGTGCAGGCCTCAGACACTGCCTCTCCTCAAAATGGCCCCCTTACACCCCAAGCACATGTTGCCTGTACCAGCCAGCACTCAAGATGGCCACCACCACCACCCACATGGCCAGACCACATCAACAGTACACCCCCAAAAAACAGAAAAACAGCCAGAAATCACCACAATCCAATGCCATCCATGATGTTTACATCAAAGAGAGTGAGACAACACCACAGGCACACTCAGTCCATGCACCACCACCACCCCTGGGCAAGCAAAAGGCCACACCAGCAGCCCCCCAAAAACGACAAAAAACAATAAAATAAGCACAATCCCAGCCCATCCATGGCCTCAATTATGTTTAAATTCAAGAAGACACCCCACAGAAAGACTAGGCCCATGCAACACTCACCACCCCTGGGCAAAGGGCCACACCAGCAGGCCCAAAAAAACGACAAAAAACAATAAAATCTGCACAATCCCAGCCCATCCATGGCCTCAATGGTGTTTAAATTCAACAAAACAGTTGTATCATGCACCCATAACCAACCCTGGTCCTACTGGATACTGTGGCTACCCACAATATAATTTATTTAATTTTCTGAAAAAGTTCCAAAATTGTACTTGCAGCAACTGTAATGCCCCAAACAAACTTACTTGTGAAAGTTGATTTCTAATCCAAAAGTGATCCAAAGACAGTCAAAAAGGCCTCAAATCCAAATATCCAGCAGCACCCACAAAAAGTAATCCTTCCAGCTCCAGATCCAAATGAAAGTGACCAGGAGATGGACAAAGCACTGGGAGGAGCCTGCTGGACAGGAACAGGAAGTTGGAGACTGTGGGGCACTTCCTTCCTCCCCCCCCCCCAAAATGGACTCCTTGCAAAAAAAAAAAGCCATGCAAATGTCAACCTGAGGAGTGATTCTGATAAAAATCATAATTTTCTGAAGGTTTATCCTGTTTGCTGGTGATTTTCTTGTGCGAAATTGCAAAATCTCTATTTCGCAAGTGCGAGATTGTTCCTTTCCGCCGCAACTACGTGTTCGCAATTGCGAACTCTCGCGAGGTGTGCTGTGCAAGGTGGCAAGCCGCGAGTACGTATTCGCGGGCGACAAACTCCCGCGGGAACACGCAGCAAGATCTAAAATGGCGCGTCACTCGCAAAGAAAAACAACTCGGCAAACGCTAAAATGACGGAAAGTGAACGCCGTGCACCACGCCGCGCGCCGCAACCAAGCAAAAAATCCGCCGCGAGCGGATTCACGGATTTTCGACAAATTCGCGAGCGTTCGCGGATTGCGGATTTGCCGAAAATCCGAAAAATCCGCGAGCGGAGCGGATTTTACGCCCATGCTTAACAATAGCAATTCCAACTGGTCGTCTGCCATTACCCATTGGTGTACTATTATTTGAAATCACTGTAAATATGAACACATGAACATGCTGGCAAATCATGATGACATTAAGTGAAGTATCACTGATAGTATATATTTTTTCCTCTGTTTTCGTTGCCAGAACAACGGGATTTATTTATTTTTTTAGTTTTATATAGCGCGAACTCGACCCGAAACATCGGGTATCAGAGCGCTTTACAGGAGCACCAGTTTCGTTACAGGACACATTCATTTTTGTTAAGCACAGGCAGATTAAGTGATTTACCCAGAATCACAGGATGCTGAGCGTCGTTGCCGAGACTCGAACCCGGTTCCCCAGCTTCAAGGTCGACCACTCTAGCCGTAAGGCTACATCCTCTAACACTGGTTGCTTTTATAGGCACTCAGCCGAGATTTGATTGCCACGAAGTCAACAAACAAGAATAACGATTGCTCACCACCATGAGCTCTAGTGATGCAAGGTTAATGTTTATGCACAAGCATAACATGAAACTGCCCGCATCAGGTCAACTAATTACATCACTCAGATTAAATTTATAGGAAACGAGAGCACAGATAGCCCCACACACGCGCTTTTAAAGTTATAATGGCACCTGTATCAGAGTGTACAGAACTCATTATGGGCCTTTTTAATGACCTACTATATAGATTGATTAGTGACCAGTGTAGCCCATCCCCTTGTCATGGTGGCAGCATGAAACAGGGGTGTTGTATTTGCAAAAAATGCGCACAATGGAAATAACGTACTACACACAGTCACTGGATGATGTCATCAGTGATGTCATTTGAGATGTCATCAGTGATGTCATCAGTGATGTCACTGACCATGTCATGAATGATGTAATATGTGACATCATCAGCAGTGGATTGCGGGTGCGCGATATATAGTTAGTGCAACTAACTATATATGGAATTTCAATGGTTTTGTTTGAGTAAAATAAGGTTTTTTAAATGCTAATCCCTAACTATATATGGTCTATAACCTATGGTTTTTTCAGTGAATTTTCAAGGTTTTTTAAATGCTAATTCCTAACTATATATGGTCTCTAACCTATGGTTTTTTCAGTGAATTTCAATGTTTTTTAATAGCAAATATCATAAGCTGTCGAATGTCAAGTACGTGGTAAGTAAAAACATTTTCGTGTTTATGCACACTGATCTGCTTTGAATGCTGCCCCCCCCTCCCCCTCATTTCTATTAGGAGTACTCTCTCTTTGCAGATAGTGAAGGGTAGTTAACGCAGGCCTTTGCCCCCGTTGTAATCCGTTGTGCCTGCTTCTCTCTCCATTTGATTGATTGTTATCCAAGCATTTACTGTTTTAGAATTGGTTCTCTTTGGTTCATTCTCTATTTACAAACAAGCACAGAGTCGCAATACTCTGTTTAGTCTTTGCAGATAGCGAAAAATCGTGTAAAAAACAAAAGGAATCGAGCAAAATCAGTAGGCCACTAATGGGATCTCTTTTTGACCTCGCTAAAATAGAAACATTAGGAACAACCCCTCATGACAAACACGAAACTATTGAGATGAACTGAACTCCACACCATGATGGCTGCAATACAGCTCGGCTCCGCCACCCACCCCGCCCAAAATAACGATAAACTCTATGCAAATATTACAAATATATGCAACACACCAGCAAAGTAACAGGGTAAAACATTTTATTAAACAACTATTTACATAACTATTTTATACTTTTTGTTGCCCGATCCGGCTAGCTCAATCGATCGAGCATGAAACTCATGCACTCTGATGGTTCAAAGTTTTGAGGAGTGCTTGTAACACTGTCTGAAGCCTATTTGCACTTGCTTCAGCTTCACTATTCTCAAAGTAAAGTGGGGGCTGTTTGAGGACGTGACTGCATTTGTGAACAATGTAATGCGGTGCCACCCTGAACCGCTTGACGGAGGCCCCCGAGGGGCGGTGTGATGGCGCGGACTCGGAGGGGGCGCTTGGCTCCGGCTCCCTCCCCAAGTCGTGTTCTCCTGGTGTAGCCTGAGATCGCCCCCGACATAGGTGGCCGGCTCCCGGGATCAAGCGGAACTTTTTGCCTTTTGGTAACTCTTCCATTCTTGACCTTGTCCCACAATCCGTTTCACCTAAAGACACGCTGTAGTGGGGCGGCCCTTTACCATTTCAGTTGCCATTCCGCCCGCTTTTGCTACACTGTGCCTCTTCCGCTATTCAGCTGTTTACCGCCCGCTCTTTCGACTACAGCGTCTCGCTCACCATGTAGTTGAGTTGCTCCCGCTCTTGCGGTGCAGCGATAGCCGGCTGCCACAGTACTCTCAAAATGGCGGCCGGCTCTTCAGATTTGGGCGTGGTCCACTAAAATTGCCCTGCGACACCTTGGAACTCGGACGCTTGTCTGCTAGAGATTGGGCTCCATTCTCGAAAGCGTCCCCTCAGCCTTGAAGATTCTACAAAAGTCTTGGGGGCCCCCGACTCCCGCAGGCTTCTGGTGGGGAGCGGCTAGCATTATTGCTCGTCGAATGGCCACGACGGAGCTACGAAATGGTGGTGCTCTCATGCTAACGCCAGCTTCAGTCTGAAACATCCAGAAACACTGTAGACTACCAATTCGATCAGTTCCGGTAGCGCCCCAACGTGACCCGGTAGAGAAGAACTAGCCCTCCCCTCTTTCACTGATGGTTCTTGTTGCCTGTCCCTTCTGTTGTCATTTAACAAAACTATTTAGCCTGCTGAAAGGGGTTGTGTTCCGACCGCTGGTTGGTGGAAACATTTTGACTATATTCTGGACCTGCGTTGTCGCGTAATGCGTCATATGACGCGCCGCGTTAGCGCATCCGGAAGTGAACCGGGGCGCAACGCGCAGCGCGTAACGTAAGCATAACAGGTCATGTGACTTGTTAATAAAACTTTTCATTGGTTCATTTTACTTTTCTTATTCTAATGATGAAAGGCTTGGTCATATGACCTAAAAATGACGCTTTTTATTACTTTCGAACATTATTTTTTCTTAAATATATGTTATAATGTTCCAGGCTAATGTACTTTCCCGGAAAATTTACAACTGTCCTGCAAGTAAAATATATTCCTTTTTCGAGAAAAAGGGCGTTTCTTCGTCCCATGACGGAGCCGTTGAGCAAAAGAGGGTCGGCCTGCTGTCTTAGTCGCCGATACGCCTGAATATGAGATTCTTATCGATCACTTTATGTTGCAGGAGTAGAAAACACAACAGCCCTTGACCATTTACCTTTACTGCGTTCCTGCGTATTATACCTTTTACCCTTCATGTAATTGGTCTGCTTTATTTCACTTGCCTTTTACTGATTCTAAAACAGTGACTATTATTAAAAACTTTACCAATGTATATACTACTACCATGTTTTCTTTTAAAAACCTTTATTGTGAAAATGTCATTATACAAATACGGGCCTATAACCACGTGGGCCGGCCACGGAGCAAACTGTAATCGTATATGATGAGTAGACATTTACACTGTAGAGGAACGTAACGGGCGAGCCATTAGGTTGCAAGAACTAAAGTGTCTAACAGTTGCGGAATCGGTGGACGTACATTTTATAATTAAAATACGACAGGGCCAGTTACAATAAAATTATCTAGATATACATTTGCGGGCAAGTACCATGGGTGACGTTAATTCGAACTTTCAATAGTACAGTAATCAATAACACATCAGAACTTAATATCAATAGGGATATCGAAATATTCAATCTATTCTTGTCCCCGCCCGCCATGTGCTTCAAAACTGCATACGTATCTCGTGATATCAAGGTTGTGCAACCAGTACACAACAAGGAGTTACGACTCCCATTTATTCCGGCGCCATTTTGGGCGAGGACGGGCAGGTCCAGGATGTAGTCAAAATGTCTCTACCAACCATCGACTATGATGATGTTCATATGCTGTATTTATTAGAGTAACACTCATCTGTCCACATGAAATTAATTTGCCGCAATCTAAACATGTCATTTTAATCTTTCCAAAGTTCTTCTAAATATTTGGGACCGTTTCCCTTGCCTCTGATGCTGTCAGTGCCACTTCTTTGATGAATGTACTGGCAGGTCGGGGGTTCTCCTCCAAATCTCTCTTTTATGCAGCACTATAATTAATCGGTGCCACCTCTCCATATGACGATGCATGGTATAGTTACCATAACTATATTTTTTTTCGGTTCCTCTGGAGAGTACATCGTGGCAGATGAAGCGTGTAACGTACCGGGCATTTACCTTTTTTTGCATGTAGAGGAAAGGAAAAAAAATTCGAGCGTCCGAGTTCTAAGGTGTCCCAGGGCCATTTTAGTGGACCAGGCCCAAATCCAAAGAACAGGCCGCCATTTTGAGAGTCCTCTTGCAGCCGCCTGTCGCTGTAGCATCAAGAGCGGCCGAAACTCAGCTGAATGGCAACTGAAACGGTAAAGGGGCGCCCCACTACAGCAGACGAGCCTCCACCTAGGAAGGCCCGTTCACGCCGCCTCCCCCCCCCCTTCGGGCACCCCACGCCGTTATTCGGAGCAGGATTGTACGATGGCCACACCAGTACGGCAACTTGCTAGACACCACCTCGGTGCCTACCGAATCTCAGCGCCTTGTGGTGTCTTCTATTCAGAAAACATTGTTGTGCTGCCTTCGACCTATTCGCCGCAAGTGCGCACGCAACTCAGCTGCATAGCTTGCTAGACACCACCTCGGTGCTAACCGAATCTCAGCGCCTTGTGGTGTCTTCTATTCCAAAAATATTGTTGCGCTGCCTTTGGCCCCATTCGCACATCGGTCCGCTACTGACGCCATCTCACAGGCCAACGGGGTGCCCCACGCCGACTTTCAGCATTGTAGGATGGCCACACCAGTGCGGCAACTTGCTAGACACCACCTCGGTGCCATCCGGATCTTGGCATCTCAGCGCCTTGTGGTGTCTTCTATTCAGAAAATATTGTTGCGCTGCCTTTGGCCCCATTCGCACATCGGTCCGCTACTGCCGCCATCTCACAGGCCAACGGGGCGCCCCACGCCGACTTTCAGCATTGTAGGATGGCCACACCAGTGCGACAACTTGCTAGACACCACCTCGGTGCCATCCGGATCTTGGCATCTCAGCGCCTTGTGGTGTCTTCTATTCCGAAAATATTGTTGCGCTGCCTTTGGCCCCATTCGCACATCGGTCCGCTACTGACGCCATCTCACAGGCCAACGGGGCGCCCCACGCCGACTTTCAGCATTGTAGGATGGCCACACCAGTGCGGCAACTTGCTAGACACCACCTCGGTGCCATTCGGATCTTGGCATCTCAGCGCCTTGTGGTATCTTCTATTCAGAAAATATTTTTGCGCTGCCTTTGGCCCCATTCGCACATCGGTCCGCTACTGCCGCCATCTCACAGACCAACGGGGCGCCCCACGCCGACTTTCAGCATTGTAGGATGGCCACACCAGTGCGACAACTTGCTGGACACCACCTCGGTGCCATCCGGATCTTGGCGCGTTGTGCTGCCTTCGGCCTATTCGCACATCGGTCCGCTACTGACGCCGCCTCACGTGCCAACGGATTTTCTACGCTTTTTATACCCTATGCCGCATAACAGGTCATGTGACTTGTTTAAAAAACTTTTCATTGGTTCATTTTACTTTTGGTTTCCTAATGATGGAAGGCTTGATCATATGACCTAAAAATAACACTTTTCATTGGATGAAAACTATTTTTTTTCCCAAACGATGAAAGCCCCACCTTGTTTCTGGATGTTTCAGACTGAAGCTGGCGTCAGCATGAAAGCACCACCATCTCGTGGCTCCGTCGTGGTCATTCCGCGAGCAATCATGGCAGCCGCTCCCCACCGGAAGCCTGCAGGAGTCGGGGGCCCCCAAGACTTTTGTAGAATCCTCAAGGCGGAGGGGACGCTTTCGAGAATGGGGTCCAAGACCTAGCAGACAAGCGTCCGATTTCCAAGGTGTCCCAGGGCCATTTCAGTGGACCAGGCCCAAAAAGGAAAGAGCCTGCCACCATTTTGAGAGTCCTGTGACAGCCGCCTATCGCTGCACCGCAAGAGTGGGCGCAACTCAGCTGAATTGCGGATTTTGACACAGTGGACCAAAAGCGGACGGAATGGCAACTGAAACGGTAAAGGGGCGCCCCACTACAGCAGACGAGGCTACACCTGGGGAGGTCCGTTCACGCCGCCTCCCCCCCCCCCTCCGGGGCGCCCCACGCCGTTATTCGGAGGGCGGCAACTCAGCTGAATTGCGGATTTTGCACACAGTGGACCAAAAGCGGACGGAATGGCAACTGAAACGGTAAAGGGGCGCCCCACTACAGCAGACGAGGCTCCACCTGGGGAGGCCCGTTCACGCCGCCTCCCCCCCCCCGGGGCGCCCCACGCCGTTATTCGGAGGGCGGCAACTTACTGGACATCACCTTGGTGCCATCGTTCTGCTGCCTTGGAACTATTCGCACAACAGACCGCTACTGATGACCCACCCCCCGCGACGCCCCACGCCGGATACCGAAATCAGTGCGGCACCCAGGCAACATCACCTGGGTGCCGTCCAGAAATCTGGACGTTATGCTGCCTTGGGACTATTCGCACAACCGACCGCTACTTCCTTCTTTTTCCCTAAAAATGTTTAAATGTTTTTACTGTTTTTGTTTTGTTGTATATATTTATAAGTTATTAAAGTTTTATAATCCTACTACTTTGTTGGAGTGCTATATATTTTTAATGTGACACATAATTGTAAAAACTTTGATGTACAAAGAGTCATCCCTGGAATCTTCCGCTTCAGGCTCGGTCCCCTCCCCAATCACAATACAGGATGGTTTTCAGATAGTAGGAACGTGTGTGGTGTGACGGATCTCATCGGGTGTGGGCCTTGATCTACTATAACTCCTTTGAAGAGGGGTGATTCTTTACAGCTGGGGCCATAAACTACATCTGCAGGGCTAGCTGATAGCCTGGGACCGGCCTGGACAATCGGACACAGAGGAAGAGGAGTGTCAGGGGGTGCGGTAGTGAATAGGGCGAAAGGGAGGTGTTGGGCGGGCACAGGGTGTGATTCTCAGGGAAGAGCAGCGCAGATGGGGGGAGGTTTATTGCCCATGCATAAGACAGAGAGCGGGGGTGACCAGTGCCTGGGGGTGATGCTTGCGAGGGTGGGGAGCCATGCTAAGGATCGACAGCGTGCAGAGAGTGGGTCTGGTCAAGTCATCTAAAATGGCTGCCGTGCACGACAAAAGTGTGGCATTTGAAAAAAGGCAAGATGGTGCAGACAATGTTTTTCAACACTTCCTGATTTCCTTCGAATCGAACGTTAACAGACGTTGGGGCATATTACCAAAGTTAAGCGATATTTATCCCTAACGATGCTTAGCAACGAATTTTTTACCGCTAAGCATCGTCAGAAATTATCGCAGATAAACCTTGCTATTATCAAGGTTTATCGCAAATGCGATAAAAAACGTCCGCAATGCATTAATATCGCTGAAAAGTCAGCGATATTCATGCATTACCGAGCTAATGCTCTTAGCCATGTTATCCACCTCTTATTGGATAACATGGCTAAGAACTGCTCAGGGCAGGTGTTACTTTTTGGAGATATTCGCGCTTAGCGCGAATATCTCCAAAAGTTGGTAATAGGAGATAGCGATGTTAGCGACTGTTTCCAGTCGCTAACATCTTGGCATGCCCACTTTGCATGTCATTAGTGATAAATATCACTGACATGCAAAGTGGGGCCCAAGATGGTCGCTATCTCCTACTAGCGGTCGCTAACTGGTGTTAGCGACAGCTAGGTAATACGGAGATAATTGTATCTCCGCTTTCTTGGCTTTTAAAGCCAAAAAAGCGGAGATAAACCCCCTTGATAATATGCCCCGTTATCTCTCCCACACTACTGGTCCCCCTGGGCTTAAACGCCGAGATGGTAGGGACTGCATCCCGTGAAGATAGGCCGAGACGTCACTCAGCAGAAAAAAAAGTAAAAAAAAATTCTATAAACATACAATAAGTTAAAAGTCAATCATTCTTCATTCCTTGTAGTACGCTCCCCAGTCCGCTTCCCGTTACGCTAACCGGGCGCACCCCACCAAAAAAACAATTTTTTTTTTTTTTTGCCCCGCGGAGCCCTTTTAAAGCCTCCACATCAAACCTATGGGGTCAGGGAGGATCTACTATGCCCCCTTATGGTCATTTGCCCCTTCGCTTTGGCCTCCTCTTGTCTCTCGATCCTACCGAGAGACAAGATGGCGGCCGCTACGGACTGTTTGGAATGTTTACAGACGCCGGAGAACCAATCAGCTTCGCTTCACAAAGCTCCGTAACGCGAAAAGTACGCGAACTGGAGCGCTGCCCGTTCTGCTGTTACAGATATATATCTTTTTTTGAACGTTAATTTCTCAAAATCCACTGGAGCACATATATTGAGACCTAGCAAAGGCACATCGGGCTACCAGTCCCTACAATTTTGCCAAGTTTCGTGCAAATCCATTCAGCCGTTCGATTATTATTATTTTATTTTTTTTGCCCCGCGGGGCCCTTTTAAAACCTCCACATCAAACCTAGGGGGTCAGGGAGGATCTACTATGCCCCCTTATGGTCATTTTCCCCTTCGCTTTGGCCTCCTCTTGTCTCTCGATCCTACCGAGAGACAAGATGGCGGCCGCTACGGACTGGTTGGAATGTTTACAGACGCCGGAGAACCAATCAGCTTCGCTTCACAAAGCTCCATAACGCGAAAAGTACGCGAACTGGAGCGCTGCCCGGTCCGCTGTTACAGATATATATCTTTTTTTGAACGTTAATTTCTCAAAATCCACTGGAGCACATATATTGAGACCTAGCAAAGGCACATCGGGCTACCAGTCCCTACAATTTTGCCAAGTTTCGTGCAAATCCATTCAGCCGTTCGGGCTAAAAGTGAGGCCAACCGCCCTATGGAAAACTCAATGTTAAAAACACGTTTTGGGACCCCCCTTTTTTCTCGGCCCCCCCTTGACGAAACCCCCCCAAATTTTCAGGGGCTGCTCAGAAACAAAATGTTCCATTTTCCTGAAAATTTCAGCCAATTCCGTCCACAAACGCCAAAGTTATTAGACATAGAATTTTCAAAAATCCCATAGAGAAAAAATCCTAACTATATATACCTACTGGCGACCGCCAGTAGGTAATATATATATATATATATATATATATATATATATATATATGCAACAGCTGCAGCCTCCCAAAGCTCCGTATTGCATGACCAAGGAAAACCACACGAATCCAGCGTAATTGAAGGCACGAGGGTTTATTTAAAAGCTGAGCCTAACAAAATCTGACGCGTTTCGGGCATCCGCCCTTGCTCACAGACAGTCAGTAAGTAAGACAACCACAGTTAAATACCTGGTGCTCCACAGTTTTTTTCAAGTTAAATTTTTTTCTCTCTTTCTCTTGCATTACACCATGTGATCATAGAGATAAAGGACATACTACAATTATAGTGCTTTGTAGTCTGTTTTCCAAACACTACTTTTACCGTGGTCTGTTTCAAACAGTATAAAATGGTTAAAATCCACACAGAAGCTCCGCGGCAAACTCACCTTGGCACAGTCAGCAATTACCCGGCACTGATGAGGCACATGCCGAAACGCGTCTGCCGGATGCTGATAATTTGTGGACATCGCAAAGCTTGGTAAATGTGCACCGGTGGAATAAAATCACTGTTGGTAACCTGAGCATGTGTCAGACCTGTCTTTGAGTGAAGCAGGATTGGAGTAGTATATATATATATATATATATATATATATATATATATACAGATCTGGAATCCGGGTAAGAATTCACACAAGCCCGTAGTTCTGCAGCAGTTTCTTTAATGGCAGGTCAAGCAGTTGAGATAACGCGTTTCGAACAACAAGTTGTTCTTTGTCATATATATATACATGAGATCAAGGCCTGTGGTGGGCTGAATCACGTAATGGCGAGAATCTGCACCCTGAAGAAATAAAAGAAACATAAGGCACATTACGGTGGTCGGAGTGAGAGCAGTAAGACATTATCTTGGCAGAAGGCCCATATGTATGCTGGAACATAATAACATGCTTGTGGAGATGTTGGAAATGTGTCTTTACAACAATTATTTCATGTTTCAAAGTCAAATGTTCCAGCAATTGCGAGGAGTGGCAATGGGGGCCTGCTTCTCCCCTAGTTACTCATGTTTGCACATGGGGCTATGGGAGGAGCAGGTCCTAGGCAATGTCTTCAGAGAGGTCATGAGTAGCAAAGTGCTAGTGTGGTACAGGTTTATCGACGATCTTTTCATCATTTGGAAGGGGACTGCTAGTGAGGCAGAACAGTTCATTGGAGAAATCAATCAGAATGAACTGAATCTGCATTTTACGGGCACCATCAGTGATAGGAAAGTAAATTTCCTTGACGTGGAGGTTTTTGTAGATAAGGGGGAACTGCAGACAAAATTGCATCGGAAGGAGACTGCAGGCAACACCATCCTCCATGCCTCTAGTCAGCACCCCAACCACCTGATCCGCAGCATCCCTTACGGGGAGATGCTGAGGATCAGAAGAATTTGTAGCACCGATGAAGACTGTTTTGAAGCACAGAAAAAAAGCAAGATACGGTTCCTACAAAGGGGCTATTCTGAAAATATAGTGTCTAAGGCCATGGAAAGGGCAAATAAAATAACACTATCTCCAAAAACATCTATGGGGGTAGATACAATAGTGACTGATGCGAAGGTGGACCAACCGAGATTTATTCTTGGTTATAGCTGCCAGCATAAACAGCTTCAGAGGATGGTGAGGAAAAACTGGCATATAATTACAGGTGATCCTGTGATTGGGAAAACCATGTCTATATGCCCGGCGATTACTTATAGCCGTGCCAGATCCATGAGCGACATGCTAGTCAGTAGTAGCCCGGAGGTACCAGCTCGAGGCAACTGGCTAGGGAAAAGCAAGGGATTCTTGAAATGCGCAGTATGCAAGGCGTGCACCATAGGCAAGAGTAAAATTACCTACTATTCGCCATTCAGTGAGAAAGAACTCCCCATTACTAAGAAAATCACTTGCAAATCAGACTTTGTCATCTATGTCTTGGAATGTGTTTGTGGACTTTGCTACGTCGGTAGTACTAAACTACAGGTCCACAAGCGCATATTGCAGCACATGAGGGCAGTTGTGAACAAAGATGAGGCTTACCCAGTAGCGAGGCATGTCAATCTCTGCCATAAAGGGGATGTAAACTGCTTGAAATATTTTGCTATTGACATGGTGGAGCCTTTGCGTAGAGGGGGTAATAGGGAAGCCCGTCTGCGCGTACTAGAAACCCGGTACATCCTTGAATTAGATACTAAGGCTCCGAATGGACTGAACGCAACAGAAGATTTGTATACTTGCTTGCACATTGAGTCTTGAAATTGTTGAGTGAAAAATGAGACGCAAGACATCTGAATAGGCTATTCTTAAATTAATTTTTTACTGATTTTTGCCGGATTTTAAGATTATATAATATATCAAACACAGTTGGGATATCACACATTTCTTTTCAAGAGTGCTGGTGTCAACATGAATACCCAAGCAGTGTAGATGCAGTGGTCCAGATGAAATTTTTAACCAATGCCCACTTGGGCAGTGTTGGAATTAGGTAGCCTGGCCTAGGGCAAGACTAACATCTAGAGGCACAGTGTAAAGGTTACAGACCACCCAAAAGTAACTTCACGCAATAGCACTCAAAAAGAAAACACTACACCAAAATTATATGAAAATACGTGTTGCTTTATATAAAAATAATATGCTCTCTGTTGTCAAATTTAAGTATCTCACATGTAATTAGCTCAGAAACAGTTTAACTCACTTTCAGGGTCAACAATTATGCTTTTCAAATTATTGGCAGATTATCCCTTAATACATTCAGGTTGGTTGGATTATAGCAGGAATACTTATTCAAGTCTAAAACAGAAGAGCGACCAACATTTGTAAAACAGATAAATCATCTGGACATTTGGCAAATAAATCTTACTCTTTTATAATTCAATCAAGTAATGTCTGTACACAGCTTTACTTTAAGTTTTGGCACAAACAACTTCTAAATCCAAGCAGAGCAACACTCCCATCTACATTAGAGACATTTAGATAATCTTATTACTCAAATGAAGGCCATTGGGTTAGCCCACTTAAACCAGCATTTAATTATGCCCTTGTAGGGGGAATGGAATTCTATGGAGTACACTAGACTTGCTTTACACAGTACCAGTAATTGTCTCCTTTTAGCTCATAGTCAAAGAGGGTTTTCTCAGGTTACCCACCACGTTATGAATTGCAGTAACTGCGAGGAGCAACAACCATTACTGGGTTACCAGGTGATCACAGGCTCTAGCGCCACCTTCCCCCTCCAGATAACCTCCTTACTGTCAGTTACGGGCTCCTTCGAGGTCCCTCCTGCCGAGCCAGCTGCCTTTTTAGTGCTGGGGCGGGGGAATAGTGAAGCGCCCTCGCTTCCTGGATACTAGGGCAGAGAGTTGGTGAAGCGCCCTCAGGAAGGCCCCCTTTCCGCTCGCGCTGGCTCCTTTCTGAAGCGCCTGAGCGAAGGGGGGGAAAAAATGAAGCCTCACTCTTTCTGGCCGGGAACGCGCTGATCGCGGGGACATGCGCAATGCGCTCCTCGCTCCTCACACCCGGATCTGTCCCTCGGCGCGCAGCTCACACACGAGCACTCGCCGAAGCCGCCTCCTCACAGCGCTCCTCACCCGAAAGTGACGTCGTCGATTTCCACTGCCCCGGCCTCCACTGCGCATGCGCGGGGGAAAAGCGTCTCCGCTCCGGGCCTGTTCAATCCTCGGCCCCTTCTCTCACCACAGTTCGACAATTTCACGGGGGAATTAGCGCGCTGGCGCCGGGATGGAGCACTGCGCTCCCACTTATCTCCGGATCCACACAAAGCGCGACAGGTGCCCCCGGGGTCCCGTTTTCGGTGCTGGCCTCACAAGGTTGCCCAGGCTCGAGGGAATCTTCCACCAGGCTCCAACCACTGATTCATCAACACAGGGTCGGCTCCTTGCCAGTTCTGACCCAGGTAAGAGGTGCCCAGTGCCACCCAGGACAACAGTTATCTTCTTGTTTCTAACAGGAAAAGGGGGGAATCAAAGGGGTTCCACAGAATGAAGCTTCAGGGTGCTTTCTCCTCACTAGGACCCCAGCCCTCTTCCCTAGACAGTTACTAGGAACCCTCCCAGTTCAGTTTCCAATGCTGGGCAGAGGACTGCGCTCCACTGCGCTGCAGTCTCCTTACCCTACCTACACCCTACTATTTGGAAGTTAGGGGTCAGTCAGGCGCCCAGGGTCTCCCTCAACTTTCCCAGCGGGGACAGGACAAGGAACCCACAGGAGGAATAGAGAAGTGGAATTAATAGGCTGCTTCCCAGTCTAGAAGTTCAACCCTTACACTAGTCTCCTCCCACCTGCCAGGATAGCCTGTCCTCCAGCTGACTCTCACAGGTAGACAAAATGGCTGCCCCGCATTCCGCCTTATATAGGCTGCCCTTCAGTGGTCCAGAATGGACCAGAAGGTTCTGGAATGCCCTATGTTGGTCTATAGCCAGGTTCTGTTGGTGACAGTTGGGGCAGTTGGTGGCCACCATTTTAGGTGGTGCCAACTTTCCTGTCAGAACAGGCCTCTGGACCTGAGGTAAAAAACTATGAGGGGGAGAGGGAACACCTATCCCCCTGGCCAACACCTATAAAAATCCAGTAGACACAAAAATTAATAAGGGTATGAGGGGCAAAAAGGGGACAAAATAAATAATAATGAGGAGGGACTGCGCAAAAAATCCAGACAGGTCTAACACGCGTCCCCCCCAGCTGAAAGTGGGGAGAACTACCCAACCCCTTGGGAGTCCTCGTCACTAAGGCGGAAATACCTGGAGAGACCGTCTGCATTGGCGTGGTCCACTCCAGGCCGGTGTTCCACCCGGAAGTCCATTCCCTGTAGGGAGATGGACCACCTCAACAGCTTGGGATTTTCCCCCTTCATTTGCATCAGCCAACGAAGGGGGCGGTGGTCAGTCTGAACCAGGAAGTGCGAGCCAAAGAGGTATGGCCGCAGCTTCTTCAGAGCCCACACCACCGCAAAAGCTTCCCTCTCAATTGCACTCCACTTCTGTTCCCGGGGAAGCAGTCTCCTGGATAGGAAGACTACAGGCTGATCCAGGCCCTCTTCATTTAGTTGCGATAACACTGCCCCAATGCCATGTTCGGATGCATCTGTTTGAACAATGAACTCCTTGGAGAAATCGGGAGCCTTCAGGACCGGTGCTTCGCACATTGCCTGCTTCAACTTTTCAAAGGCTTGCTGACAAGCCTTTGTCCATACTACCCGTCGAGGTTGTTTCCTAGAGGTGAGCTCTGTGAGGGGCGCTACAATAGTGCCATACCCCTTCACAAAGCGACGGTAGTAACCTGTGAGGCCCAGAAAAGCCCGGACCTCAGTTTGTGTCTTGGGGGGTTCCCAGGCCATGATTGCCTCAATTTTTGCCTGCAGGGGCTGCACTGACCCCCTACCCACCAAGTGTCCAAGGTACACAACCGACCCCTGCCCAATCTGGCATTTGCTGGCTTTGATGGTCAATCCAGCTTGTTTCAGCGCCTGGAGAACTGCTTGCAAATGTTGCAAGTGGTCCTCCCAACTGCTACTGAAGACAGCAATGTCATCCAGGTAAGCAGCCGAGAATCCCTCCATTCCAGAGAGGACCTGGTTCACCAGTCGCTGAAATGTGGCAGGAGCGTTCTTGAGACCAAAGGGCATCACGCAGAACTGGAAGTGTCCCTCGGGCGTGGAAAAGGCTGACCTTTCCCTTGCTCCATCTGTCAAGGAGATCTGCCAGTACCCTGAAGTGAGGTCAAAGGTACTGAGGTATTGGGCAGCTCCTAGCCGGTCAATTAACTCATCCGCCCTGGGGATTGGATGAGCATCAGTTTTGGTAACTGAGTTCAGTCCTCGGTAATCCACACAGAACCTCAGTTCTGGTGTGGTGCCCGGTGGGGCGGCTTTTGGGACTAGCACCACCGGACTGGACCAAGGGCTGCTGGACGGTTCTATCACTCCTAGCTCCAACATCTTGGCAACTTCGCCATGGATGCTAGCCTTCACCTTGTCCGACAGCCTATAGGTCTTGGATTTCACTGGGGGGCTGTCTCCTGTGTCCACATCATGGGTACACAGGTGGGTTCTTCCTGGGACAAGGGAAAACAGTGAAGAGTACTGCCCCAATACCTGTCGGCAGTCCTCTCGTTGCTCAGGAGTGAGAGACGGGGAGAGAATCACTCCCTCCACCGACCCATCCTTCTCTTGACATGAAAAGAGGTCTGGGAGAGGCTCGCTTTCTGCTTCCTCAGCACCATCAGTCACCAACATCAGGATGACCTCTGGCCTCTCATGGTGGGGTTTGAGGCGATTGGCATGCAGCACCCGTAGGGGCTGCCTCGGGGTCTTAAGATCCACCAAGTAAGTGGCCTTACCCTTTTTCTCCAACACCTCAAAGGGGCCTGTCCAACGATCCTGAAGGGCACTTAGCTCTCCAGGTTCCATCACCCAGACTTTCTGGCCAGGCTCCAACTCCACCGGGTGAGCATTCTGATCGTACCATTCCTTCATGACTGCCTGACTGGCCTCCAAGTTGTCAGCAGCCTGCTTCCACAACTTAGCCATCTGGCTTCTGAAGGCCAACATGTAGCTCACCACATCCTGGGGAGGTTTTCTGGGAGACTTCTCCCATCCTTCCTTCACCAGGCTGAGAGGCCCACGCACTGGGTGCCCATACAACAATTCAAATGGGCTGAAGCCCACTCCTTTCTGTGGCACCTCTCTGTAGGAGAACAGTAAGCAAGGTAGGAGGATGTCCCACTTCCTCCGTAAACTCTCTGGCAGACTTCTTATCATGCCCTTCAGGGTCTTATTGAACCTCTCAACCAGTCCATTGGACTGGGGGTGATAAGGAGTGGTGAACCGGTAGGTCACCCCACACTCCTTCCACATAGTCCGCATGTAAGCAGACAGGAAGTTAGTCCCCCTGTCAGACACAACCTCCTTTGGGAATCCTACCCTAGTAAAGATTCCCATCAGGGCCCTAGCCACCACAGGTGCAGTAACAGTCCTCAGAGGGATGGCCTCTGGGTACCGTGTGGCATGATCCACCAGAACCAGGATGAACCTGTGACCAGCTGTTGTTGGTGGATCCAATGGCCCTACAATGTCGATGCCCACCCTTTCAAAGGGGGTGCTAACGACAGGAAGTGGTTCCAGGGGAGCCTTTAGCTTCACCCCTGTCTTCCCACTGGCCTGGCAGGATACACATGTCCTACAGTATGTGTTGGACGCCGCTTTCATCTGAGGCCAGTAAAAGTGGAGAACAAGCCGTGCAAAGGTCTTGTCCTGGCCTAAGTGTCCTGCCAGTGGTATCGCATGAGCCAATTCCAGCAGAAAGGCTCGGTATTGCTGCGGGACCACCAAGGCCCTTGATGAGCCAGGTAGAGGAACCTTAGGTTCACTGTAGAGGAGGCCATCCTCCCAGTAAATATGGTGGTGTCCCGTAGCATCACCTGCTGCCTGGGCTTCAGCCTGACGCCTCAGTCCCTCAAGGGTAGGGCACTCCCTCTGCCCCCTACAGAATTCCTCTCTGGTAGGGCCTCCCTCCACATGCCATTCAGCAGGGATGGGCAAATCCTCCAGAGAGTCTACTTCCCCCTCCACGGACTCCTGGCCTACCACTGCAGGTGGCCGATCTGTCACATGGGGCGTGGAAGCAGGAGCAGGCTGTCCCTGTCTCCGTTTCTGACCCTTTTTAGCAGCGGGTTGGGCCATTGTTCCAGGCTCCAACCCAGGCGAACTCCCTCTCCGGGCAGTCGCAGACCTTGTGCTGACACAGGCCCAGTTAGGTGTACCCAGCATCGCAGAATGCGTCCGGTATTCCACCTCTCTCCAAGTGTTGTGTTCCATGTCATTCCCCAACAGACAATCGACTGGCACGGCAGGGCTTACGGCAACTCGAAGTGAACCTGCAACCCCCTCCCACTCAAAGGGAACCTCAGCCACTGGATAGTGGCCCATTCTGCCGTCAGCCATCGCGGCGGGGTGGAGTACATTAGGAACAACCTGCTCTGGGGACACCAGCTGACTTCTCACCATAGTCATGCTGGCTCCTGTATCCCTCAGAGCCTCCCCTCTCTGGCCATTGATGGTAACCCATTGCCCATACTTTGTAGTATTTGGGGGCACCTGGATCTTTGGCACCATCTCCCGCTCTCCCAGGGACACTAAGGTGACACCCGCCCACTCACCCCCCTTATCTAAGGGCAACTCCTCCCCGAGCGCTACACTAGCTACTCCCGGTGACTTTCCTCCGGTGGGAGGGGGTGGTCTCTTTGGGCATCTGACATCTCCCTTATAATGTCCAACGCCACCGCATTCAAAACAGTGGGGAACCCTGGGCTGCTGGCTTTGGCCAGGATAAGGGTTCCGGGGCGGGTTTGCCCTAGGGGTGAAACCTGCTCCCTTCCCTTGGAAGTTATTTTGGGGACCTTTAGAGAACTCTTTCTTTTTCTCCCCCCCTTCCTTCTTCTGGGGGGCGCCCTGTCCGGCTTTTTGAGATTCCCCTCCAGTCCCCTTGGAGGACACCCGAGTACTTGTCCAGATGTCCGCCTCCTCTGCAAGCTTCCGGGGATTGGTCAGCTTGCTGTCTACCAGGTGTTGGCGCAGCTCGGGAAAACATTTCTCGAGGAGGTGTTCTTTCAAAAATAGATTGTACAGCCCCTCATAATCCTTTACCTCACTGCCCTTGACCCAACCCTCTAAGGCCTTTCTGGCATAATCAAGGAAGTCCACCCAGTTCTGAGTGCCCATCTTGTGACTCCCCCTAAACTTCTGTCGGTACCTCTCTGGGGTGAGCCCGAACTTCCTCAATAACGCCAACTTCATGGTGGGGTAGTTTGTCTGTTCCTCTGGATCCAGGGCCAGCAAGGTGTCCCGACCAGCAGGAGGCATGTACTTGTACAAACTACCCCCCCAGTGCTTCTCCTGCACTCCATGAACCTTCAAAGAAACCTCATAAGCGGCCAGCCACTTAGCTACATCATCCCCCTGACTGAAACTCGCTATCAGGTCCTTTGGGATATAGGGTTTGGTCTCCCTGGCTGACTCTTTTGGTTCGCTGCCACCATTCCTAACAGGAGAGGACCCCCGTTGCAGACTTTGGAGCTCCAGTTCCTTCAGTCTAAACTCGTGGACCATCCTCCTCTCCTCTTTCTTCTGCTCCAACTTAGCCAACTCCCACTTTAGCTGTCTTTTCTCTCTCCTATCGGTGAGCTCGGCTTCTGTTAGGCTTCTCCCAGAGATGCTACTGCCCTTACTGGAATAGGACATTGGTTTGGTGAGTAAGTTTTCCCCCTTATCGCGGAATAACTCTTCTACCTCCCCCAGCATGTCCTGGTCAACCTCTTCATCCTCCTCCTTTGTCTCTTGGTGTGCCTCCACCCAGGCCCTAAGGCTAGTCTGGAGCTCCCCCTTCCTGGCACCCTGTTTGAAAAAGACCCCCATTTGTTGGCAGAACATTCTCAATTGGGGCACGGAATAGACTTCCAGGTTTTCCACTGCAAACTCCATTGTGAGTCTGGCAAACCTGGATACACACCAGAAATTTCAGAGGGGTAAGGGTAACCTAAAACCAACTCCACCCACCACCAGGAATAGATTTAGAAAAAACAAAAGGACTAATTGGGAGGGCCGCAAGGAGAAAACTCCTGGTGTAGGTTAGGTGTATTACGTCAAATTACTAGTAAGTAGCTGCAACCAAGTCCGCAATCCCACCGCTAGGCACCAATATGTTGGAATTAGGTAGCCTGGCCTAGGGCAAGACTAACATCTAGAGGCACAGTGTAAAGGTTACAGACCACCCAAAAGTAACTTCACGCAATAGCACTCAAAAAGAAAACACTACACCAAAATTATATGAAAATACGTGTTGCTTTATATAAAAATAATATGCTCTCTGTTGTCAAATTTAAGTATCTCACATGTAATTAGCTCAGAAACAGTTTAACTCACTTTCAGGGTCAACAATTATGCTTTTCAAATTATTGGCAGATTATCCCTTAATACATTCAGGTTGGTTGGATTATAGCAGGAATACTTATTCAAGTCTAAAACAGAAGAGCGACCAACATTTGTAAAACAGATAAATCATCTGGACATTTGGCAAATAAATCTTACTCTTTTATAATTCAATCAAGTAATGTCTGTACACAGCTTTACTTTAAGTTTTGGCACAAACAACTTCTAAATCCAAGCAGAGCAACACTCCCATCTACATTAGAGACATTTAGATAATCTTATTACTCAAATGAAGGCCATTGGGTTAGCCCACTTAAACCAGCATTTAATTATGCCCTTGTAGGGGGAATGGAATTCTATGGAGTACACTAGACTTGCTTTACACAGTACCAGTAATTGTCTCCTTTTAGCTCATAGTCAAAGAGGGTTTTCTCAGGTTACCCACCACGTTATGAATTGCAGTAACTGCGAGGAGCAACAACCATTACTGGGTTACCAGGTGATCACAGGCTCTAGCGCCACCTTCCCCCTCCAGATAACCTCCTTACTGTCAGTTACGGGCTCCTTCGAGGTCCCTCCTGCCGAGCCAGCTGCCTTTTTAGTGCTGGGGCGGGGGAATAGTGAAGCGCCCTCGCTTCCTGGATACTAGGGCAGAGAGTTGGTGAAGCGCCCTCAGGAAGGCCCCCTTTCCGCTCGCGCTGGCTCCTTTCTGAAGCGCCTGAGCGAAGGGGGGGAAAAAATGAAGCCTCACTCTTTCTGGCCGGGAACGCGCTGATCGCGGGGACATGCGCAATGCGCTCCTCGCTCCTCACACCCGGATCTGTCCCTCGGCGCGCAGCTCACACACGAGCACTCGCCGAAGCCGCCTCCTCACAGCGCTCCTCACCCGAAAGTGACGTCGTCGATTTCCACTGCCCCGGCCTCCACTGCGCATGCGCGGGGGAAAAGCGTCTCCGCTCCGGGCCTGTTCAATCCTCGGCCCCTTCTCTCACCACAGTTCGACAATTTCACGGGGGAATTAGCGCGCTGGCGCCGGGATGGAGCACTGCGCTCCCACTTATCTCCGGATCCACACAAAGCGCGACAGGTGCCCCCGGGGTCCCGTTTTCGGTGCTGGCCTCACAAGGTTGCCCAGGCTCGAGGGAATCTTCCACCAGGCTCCAACCACTGATTCATCAACACAGGGTCGGCTCCTTGCCAGTTCTGACCCAGGTAAGAGGTGCCCAGTGCCACCCAGGACAACAGTTATCTTCTTGTTTCTAACAGGAAAAGGGGGGAATCAAAGGGGTTCCACAGAATGAAGCTTCAGGGTGCTTTCTCCTCACTAGGACCCCAGCCCTCTTCCCTAGACAGTTACTAGGAACCCTCCCAGTTCAGTTTCCAATGCTGGGCAGAGGACTGCGCTCCACTGCGCTGCAGTCTCCTTACCCTACCTACACCCTACTATTTGGAAGTTAGGGGTCAGTCAGGCGCCCAGGGTCTCCCTCAACTTTCCCAGCGGGGACAGGACAAGGAACCCACAGGAGGAATAGAGAAGTGGAATTAATAGGCTGCTTCCCAGTCTAGAAGTTCAACCCTTACACTAGTCTCCTCCCACCTGCCAGGATAGCCTGTCCTCCAGCTGACTCTCACAGGTAGACAAAATGGCTGCCCCGCATTCCGCCTTATATAGGCTGCCCTTCAGTGGTCCAGAATGGACCAGAAGGTTCTGGAATGCCCTATGTTGGTCTATAGCCAGGTTCTGTTGGTGACAGTTGGGGCAGTTGGTGGCCACCATTTTAGGTGGTGCCAACTTTCCTGTCAGAACAGGCCTCTGGACCTGAGGTAAAAAACTATGAGGGGGAGAGGGAACACCTATCCCCCTGGCCAACACCTATAAAAATCCAGTAGACACAAAAATTAATAAGGGTATGAGGGGCAAAAAGGGGACAAAATAAATAATAATGAGGAGGGACTGCGCAAAAAATCCAGACAGGTCTAACAGGCAGTATTAATCAAACCCCTTCTGTTGTAAATTTTGCACAAAGCATTTTATACGTCTGCTCAATATTGCACTGAATGTGACTGTACATATTTTATCCACTGTGATTATTTGTACATAGTAATATTGGCGATTTTTGCACACTTGTAAATATTGTTCCATCATATTTATTGCGCAAATTTGCACATTTGACAGTATTGTTTGTCGCTCATTAATTGTGACAATTGGGGGTGTATAAAAAGCAAAAGTATTGGTTACTTAGTCTGGTCCAGGCTGAAGTATTTTCTCTATTTCTATAGGCTTGGGACCATGTGACCAGACCGGCACTACAAATCACAGGGTGTAATTTGACCACGTCATGTGATCAAGGGCTCCAGGGCCCGAAACGCGTCATGGCGATCGTGAGGGTGCACAGTGTGAAATAAAGACGCTTGAAATATTCTCATTGGGTCCGTCTTCGTTATTTGGCTCCTACTGAATACTGAAGTTCCAGTCATATATATATATATATATATATATACAGATCTGGAATCCGGGTAAGAATTCACACAAGCCCGTAGTTCTGCAGCAGTTTCTTTAATGGCAGGTCAAGCAGTTGAGATAACGCGTTTCGAACAACAAGTTGTTCTTTGTCATATATATATACATGAGATCAAGGCCTGTGGTGGGCTGAATCACGTAATGGCGAGAATCTGCACCCTGAAGAAATAAAAGAAACATAAGGCACATTACGGTGGTCCGTTCCGTTTTTTCCTTCCAAGGACGAGTAGCGGAGCACAGGAATATATATATATATATATATATATATATATATATATATATATATATATATATATATATATATATATATATATATATATATATATATATATATATATATATATATATATATATATCATGCTCACTTTCCCTTTGTTGCGGGGTGACGGACACCACGCTGATCTCCAAGAACCCAACTCTCGGTACATACAAATTGCACCAGCACTCTCAGGAATTTTATTAGGATTACAAATATATATATATATATATATATATATATATGTCCTTACTCCGCCACCTTCCCCAATGCTGAATATATATATATACATATATTTTATTGTGTATTACCTAATTGGCGGTCGCATTCTATTTGGAATAACTTTTGTGCCGGTGGACGAATCTCCGTGAATTTCTCCAAGAAAATGGCCTGCTTGGTTCCGCTCCTTCCCTGAAAGTTTGGGGGTGATTCGTCAAGTGGGGGCCGAGAAAAAAGGGGGGTCCCAAAACGTGTTTTCCCCAAGCAATTTTCCATAGGGACCTTTAGCCAGGGCTACAGCCCGAACGGCTTAACGGAATTACACAAAATTTGGCAGAGAGGTAGAGTTCTGTTCGCAGATTGTGCTTTTTGTTAAATGGTGTAAATCCGTTCTGTAGTTTCTGAGAAAATTGCAAGTAAAATCATAGTGATATCTAGAGACGGAGTTCAGCACGCGTACTGAAATCTGTTCAATTACGAGCGCGAGCTGCATGCTGATTGGCTGTAAACTGTCTGTCAACACTCTAAACCAGGAAGTGTTGGCGGCCATCTTGTGCCTCGCTAGAACCGAGTCACAAGAAAACGGTAACACAAAGTTCAGAAATATGGGAAGGGGGTAGAGTAGAGACATTCTGACCCTCTAGGCTGGCTCAGGGGGTCGTACATGGATGTTTAGGCTCTATTTTTTTTAAAAGAAATATCGTGGCGTACGCGTATGGAAATACGTACAATTACGAGCAGGATCTGCATGCTGATTGGCTGTCAATACTCCAAACCAGGAAGTGTTGGCAGCCATGTTGTTTGTCGGGAGAGCAGAGTCAGAAGAAAACAGTAAAACAAAGTTGAGAAATAAGGAAACGGGGCAGGGTAGAAACATTCTGAGCCTATAGTCTTGGTCAGGGGGTGGTATATGGATCTTTAGGCTCAATTTTTATTTTTTTTAAAATAAAAAATGGCGGGGTACTCGTGCAGTCTGTTTTATTCATTAGGTCCCGGGGGGGCAAATTACGGGGGCAATTTTTCTGCATAATGGGGGCTTGTAAGGTGCCCCGAGCACTGGGGACCAGCACTCCTCTGGTTTTAATTTTGAAGTATGCGGGGGGGGGTTACGGCCCTACTCCCCGCAGTCTTGCTGAGCGGCACCCCTCGGGTCTCTCTCTCTCTCTCCCCGTACACGTCGCGGGGAACGCCACATTTCTGGGGCAGTGATATGTAAATGACCTTCCAGCTCCGGGTACTTGCATTGTCTGGAGTTTTTTATTCATGTTGCGAGGGTGGGCTTGATAATACGTCCTTGTAAATTCCCATAGAAGCCTATGTTCTGGTGTTAACATGGGCTTCTATGGGAAATAACAAGGCCGTATTATCAAGCTCATTATCGCCGTTTTATCCGCAGTTTCCTGCCAATAAAATGGCGATAATTTTAACACCGGTCCTTGATAATATGCACGTACGTTTACTGGTCAAAAAAAGAGCAATGAGCCATATTATCAACAAAAGGCGATACATTATCGTCGCTTTTATCTGCAGGAAACTGCCGATAAAGCGGCGATAATGGGCTTGATAATATGCCCTTGTGAATAACCATAGGAGCCCAGCTTAACACCAGAACCTGGGCTGCTATGGGAAGTTACAAGGGCCTATTATCAAGCACATTATCGCCGCTTTATCAGCAGTTTCCTGTTGATTAAAGCGACGATAATGTATCGCCTTTTGTTGATAATGTGCTCCTTCATTTCTATAATAGTATGTAAAGCTTTCCTTTTTTTTGGTGTAGCAGTTGTACTCTCTTCGCATGCTCAGCGTCGTTTCGAAGCCCACGTTTTCTTTTTCTTCAAGTTCGACAAGCAAACCTTTCTTTATATCAGTTAGTAAATCTGTTGCTTTCTTGTCCCGGTTCGTGTGTGTCATCCGCTGCTGTACTTTTGTACAGTATTAATAGTCATATTTTTTATATATTTATTTGAAAGGTAGTGCCGAGGCGCCAAACGTTGATTACGTACTCCGTCCACCACCATTTTACTAGTTTCTCACCGTTGTTTTTATCATATCTGTAAGTTAGAACTCAGTAGTTTTCAATCCTAGTCTTGATCATCTTACTATAGTATTTCAACATTATTTTTATTGTGGCCCGTCATACCCCTCCCCCACAAAATAAAAGAAGTATGCAGTTTTTTTTTATTAACTTTTATTAAACAATAAATATAAACGAAACTCAATTATAACTATATTAGAACTGGAAAAATAACTTAAACAATGTTATAAACAAATTGTGAAATGGATTCAAAAAGGTGTCCGATTGGTAATCTGCAAAAGAAAAAAGAAAATTAGAGTTTAGAATTATGTAGATGTGAGTAAATGAGCTGAAGCATTACGGGGCATATTATCAAGAACGGTGATAAAATTATTGACGTTTCAGCGGCAGGAAACTGCAGCTAAAGCGGCGATAATGGGCTTGATAATATGGTGTTGTGAATTCCCATAGCAGTCCAGGTTCTGGTGTTAACCTGGGCTACTATGGGAATTCACAAGGGCATATTATCAAGCCCATTATCGCCGCTTTAGCGGCAGTTTCCTGCCGCTGAAACGGCGATAATTTTATCGCCGTTCTTGATATTATGCCCCTACAAGTTTTGGTAACTCTACGGTTTTGCGTGTGCAGTGTGACTCGTACATTCCAGTTCTGTTATAGTGCCGCGTTCAAGTGGTGTCTATATGGAAGTGCCTACTGCGTTACTGACGCCTGTTATGGCGACTTATTTCTAATGCATTCCTATGAAGGCTTTGTAGATCTAGGCCTCTGTGCTTACCGTTGTATAAACTTTGCGGGTAAACATTTCAGGCAGTTGGTGTCACAACTTATTCTGAACAATTCTACACGTCTACACGTCGAAGACAGCAGTGTCTAAGTTTAAGAGAGAAAGAGAAATGATGTCACAGAGAGTGAGAGAGAGAGAAAACAACATTAAAACTGTGTCGCAGAGTCTGGAGTTGAGATTTTTTCTTGAAAAGTGAGATGTAGATTTACTAGCTCCTTGCATCACTTTACCCATGTTAAAAGTGACTCAAAAGTGGCGTAATAAGGTTGTGGATCTGTTTGTCAGACTGTTGTAACGTATTTGTTGTCAGTGCTCGGAGATAATTATAGATTTTACAGAGAAGCTAGTGTACACTACGCACTCTGGGCCATAATATCAAGCCTGGGTGACAAAATTATCGCCACTTTATCGGCAGGAAAGTGTCGCTAAAGTGGCGATAATGGGTTTGATAATATGCTCTATGGAATTCCAAGCGAAGCTCATGTTAGATGTCCTTGACATCTAACATGAGCTTCGATTGGAATTCAATAGAGCATATTATCAAACCTATTATGGCCACTTTAGCGGCAGTTTGCTGCCGATAAAGTGGCGATCATTTTGTTGCCAAAGTTTGATAATATGGCCTTCTCTCGTTTCACAAATAAAGCTAACACTACAGGTTTACGAGTGTAGTGTACCTGGTATATTTCAGTTGTTATAGTGCCGCGTTCAAGTGGTGTCTATATGGAAGTGCATACTGCGTTACTGATGCCCGTTATGGCGACTGATTTCTAATGCATTGCTATGAAGGCTTTGTAGATCTAGGCTGCTGTGCTTACCATGTATAAAGAGTGCGGCCACCGGAGTTCACTATTCGACTTGAACTCTTCTTCTATACGTCAAAGTATATTCAATAAGTTGCAGAGAATTCCATTGCTGTTGCTCGATAGGCCGTGGTTGCTTCTGAAGGATGTTTGCTGAAGGAAACAAAAGGATGTTTTGATTAGTCATCGTAAACTGAGTTGCGTAACTACTATCAAAAGTGAATTTTAATGTGGATTCTTAATATTTCGTAGTTAGACTGTTGCAGCTCAAGCAAACAAAGGAAGATGAATAAGTTAATAGAGGCCTGGGACGGCCTCGTGACGCAGAAAAAAAATACTATCATTGATGCACAATTAATAATAATAGAGGCCTAAGCACGTGGCGTAGTACAGAAATACGACACAGAAATGTATGCACGCACAATTTTTAAGATTAGAGGTGTATAGGACCTCGTGACTTATAAAGTCAATTATGTAAGTACAATTTAAAACCATTGAGGGGTAGGAAAGCCATATGAAGGATAAAAAAATACCATTATGCATATACAATTTACAATGGAGGCTGATGTTGTGACGTCTTCTCTTACCTTTGCTTCTGTCGTCTTTTGTCGTGTCTTGAAAGTCTGCGGTTTCGCTGAGTCTGGGGTGTTTTCGACAGTCTGTCTGTCACCGCAGCAGAGGCAGGCAAAAGAGAGCGTGCTCACGTCAGTGCCCGCATTATATGGGAACCGCGGGGGCTGACCACACCAAGGCCAGGGCCGTCATTGGTAGCGTTTTCGCGGTCTGTAAGAATGATGGCCCTGGGGGACAAGCTATTGGGTAATGTATTGGTTTCCAGGCTAAATGATAGCAAGCACGCTAGGTGGTGGCATGTGGGTAGTGTGGGCGGGCGTGCACCGCGCATGTGCAAGTATGAGTGTGTGCACTAACAATTAACAACAGAGAGAGATGGGGGCGGTGTTATCATGTGCGCAGAGGCAGGCCCAGAATCGGATCTGCAATGAGTCAGCACTTCTAATCATTCTCCTTAGCACGCCCTGAGCTCTGATTTGTCACTGAGAGGGTGATCGCACCATAGTGTGTACTGCTTATCATACTCAGCGTGTACCCGCGCATACGGTACAAATATGCTTTGACGTTACGCGTCGCATTAAAGCTTCGGTCTGACGTCATGTACGGCATTCTGTACGCGAAAGTAGCAATGTTTCTACTTGGTTTAAAACATGTATGTATTTAATGTACATACTAAGGGCAGATATTTGGGATAATAATGAATTTTTTTTAATACTTGTAACAATCATATATTACTTTAAAAAAGAATTACACAAATCGCGGTAGAACATCATGCATACTCATATTGAAAGAGCTGCGCAAGCGCATCATAAGCGTACGCAAAGCCATGTGACTTTAAAAGTAGAGATTTGATTGGTTCATAACTTTTCCTATTGCGACTGTTGAAAGTTCCGTCCCATTATAATTATTCGAATTTGACTTTCTAAGAAGAAGCATTTGTTCTGAGAATCTTCTCAAATAGAAGGAAGATCACCATAATAAGAGCAATGGAGTCATCTTCCAGCAGTTCTTCAGAGGGAGATTTCATGCCTGAAGAATGTCCAAAGAAGAGGAAAGAAGCTCTAATTTGGAAGTTTTTCACTTTTCCAGAAGGTCAAAAAAAGATGAATGCTCCAAAAGTAACCTGTAAAATTTGCCAAACAACTCTTTCACGGGGTTATCCATGTAAAAAAACATTCTTTTGGCACAGCAAATATGGTGCGTCACGTGAAGAACTTGCACCCCAAGAACTTTGCTCGAGCTGCAAGACGGAGGTTGCACGAGAACCCACCTGCTGCTACACCAAGCACATCAACTGCGGCAGCAGCATTTTCAGCAAGCAGTCCACACCCACATATTGATTCTGACTTTGCTAAGGTTAAAATTCTATGCATTTATTGCGATAAACTTTTGTGTTATGGGGAACAGTCTATAGACTTGATAAAACGCAGGATGCAGGATCATTGCTGTCCTCGACATTAGTTGTTCTTTTTTTCATTTTTTTGTTCCGCTTGGAATTTGTTGAGAAAACACAAAAAAAATACAAAAGAAAAAAAACAGTTATTTTTAGAACTACCTTCACTGGTCAAAGAAAGAACTAGGGGGCATATTACCAAGGGGGGGCGATAGACAATTATCGCCGATTTAGCGGCCGTTTTCGGCCGCTAAGAGGCAATAATTCTATCACCCTATTACCAAGCTGTCGCTAACACCAGTTAGCAACAGCTTGTTGGCGATAGCGAGCGGTTTGGGGCCCGCTTTGCATGTCAGCGATGTTTATCACTAATGACATGCAAAGTGGGCGTACCCAATCCGTTAGCGACTGAAAGCAGTCGATAACGTCGCTATCGCCTATTAAGAAGTCTGGCGTAGCGTTGGAAATATTCCCGCTAAGCGCAAATATCTCCAAAAACTAACACCTGCTCAGACCAGATCTTAGCCATGTTATCCAATGGGAGGTGGATAACATAGCTAAGAGCATTTTGTCACTAATGGGTGAATATCGCTGTATTCTCAGCGATATTCACGCATTTCGCCTGATTTTTATCGCTTTTGAGATAAACCTTGCTAATAGCAAGTTATCTCAGCTATAAAAAAACGGTGATGCGCGGCGATAAAAATATTGCCGCTAGCCCTATTTAGCGATAAATATCGCTATTTGTTGGTAATATGCCCCTATATTTCTATAGTAGTGTGTAAAGGTTTGTTAGAAGGATTGTGTAGTTCATAAATGAATGAATGAATATGTTACTAGTGTATGGAGAATGTGAAAGTGCAGAACTATAAGGAACTGCTACAGCATAAATCTATAAGGTGTTTATCTATAGTATACTGTAGTATGTCCGAAGCACTTGAATGTATCATATGTACATAAATATGTTACAAGTGTATGCTTCAATTTGCACTGCTGGTGAAAATGCCTGGGTGAATTTGTATGTGTTAGGGGCGGATTTACAATCCCCTTGTGCCTCTTTTACACAGCCGTTGCGTCACTTTTGTGACACAGCTGTGGTGCGAAAGATGTGCCATGGTGTGTGCTATTAATAATGTGATGCATCTGGAGGGTGTATTACATTGTAAAGCGCTGCGCCAGAAGAGGCTTTCTTGTGCGGAAGGGGGTGCAGCAAGGCCTCGTAAAAGTGACTGAGTGAAATGTATAACATTTTATTCAGTGAGTTTTGAGCTTATGCTGCGTCAAAACCTTGCACGTGCTTGAAGCAGGTGGAAGGATTGATACAGCATTGTGAGCATAGGGCCCTAAGAGAATTGCTGGAGCTGTGTTATAATTGCAACCGACTTCAAGCAATAATTCATCCAAAAATTACTTTGCAATTTAGTTTTGTTATTATTTTATAATAAGAATATGAAATATAATCTAAAAAATAAAATAAATATAAATATTTATATTAAAAATATAAGAAAGTAGTATAAAAAGGAAGACATTATAATTAATACATTTATAAATTATCTTTTACAAAACCTTTGAAATTCACTGAAAAAACCCATAGGTTTCACACACGTTATAGTTAGGAATTAGTATTTTAAAAACCTTGCAAATTCATTGAAAAAACCATAGGTTTCACACACGTTATAGATAGGAATTAGCATTTAAAAAACTATGCAAATTCATTGAAAAAAGCATAGGTTTCACACGTTATAGTTAGCTGAACATTTCTCTCACACAAAATCTTTGAAATTCCTCCGTTATAGTTAGCTCAGCTAACTATAACTTGGGCGCCCGCAATGCACTGCTGATGACGTCACATAGTACATCACTCATGACATGGTCAGTGACATCACTCATGACATCACTGTTGACATCTCAAATGACATCCTTGATAGGTATATATAGTTAGGACCTAGTTTCCATAGGAAATCCGCAACATTCTATTGGGAATAACTTTGGCGCTGGTTGATGAATCTCCGCGAATTTCTCAAAGAACATGGCACGCTCCGCTCAGCTCCTTCCCTGAAAGTTTTGGGGGGATTCGTCAAGTGGGGGCTGACAAAAAGGGGGTTCCCAAAACGTGTTTTCCCCATGTTATTTTCCATAGGACGATTAGACAAGGCTACTGCCCAAACCGCTGAACGGAATTACACCAAACTTGGCAAAATGGTAGGGACTGGTACACAGTACAGCCTTTTGTTTAAATGGTGTAAATCCCTCCAGCAGTTGTTGAGAAAATTGAATTTGAAAAAATGTATATATCTATATAAGCTTACTGTAAGCTTACTGTACTCTGTACCTTCCCGAGTACGAGCTGCATTCTGATTGGCTGCCAATGTCTGTCAACACTCCAAAACAGAAATTGTTGGCAGCCATCTTGTACCTCGGTAGACTGAGGCACAGGAAAGCAGAAAAACAAACGTGTAAAACTCAAAAAGGGGGTAGGGTAGAAGCACCCTGACCCCCTAGGCCTGCTCAGGGGGTCCCACAAGGACCCCCCAGGCCCCCCAAAAATGTTGGTACGCGTACCTCGCGATTTAAAAAATCCTTGTGGGACCCCCTGAGCAGGCCTAGGGGGTCAGGGTGCTTCTACCCTGCTCTCTTTGCGTGTTTTCCACCTTTGTTTCACTGCTTTCTTGTGCCTTGGTTCTACCGAGGCACAATATGGCTGCCAACACTTCCTGGTTTGGAGTGTTGACAGACAGTGGCAGCCAATCAGCATGCCTTCCCGAGAAAGCTGCATGCTCATTGGCTGTCAACACTTCTAACCAGGAAGTGTTGGCATCCATCTTGTGCTCGATAAACCGAGGCACAAGAAAGCAGAAAAACAAACGTGAAGAACACAAAAAGGGGGCCGGGTAGATACACCCTGAACCCCTAGGCCTGCCCAGGTGGTCCTACCAGGACAAAAAAGGCCCACATTTTTTTTTTTTTAAACCTGGTCTGTTTTTTTAATAATTACCCCCCGGGGGGATCAAATCACGGCGGCATAGTGATAAAGGGGTAAAGCAACGCAGCCCCTTGGCGCATAATGGAGGCTCCTGGTGGGCTACTTGGCCCCCAGGGAACCCCAGTTTGCAAGGGGAATTAGTTCTTATTCTGCAAACACGCCAGGGGTTGCGCTGCAGAGAGGTGTAAAAAAGGGTGTGGCCTCATTACACCTCTCTGCAATGCAGCCCCCTGGAGCCTACTGCAGGTTCCAGGTTGGCTAGTTGGCCCCCAGGGATCCCCAGTATGCAAGGGGAATTAGTTCCCCCTCTGCATCACACCAGGGAGCTGCATTGCAGAGAGGTGTAAAAAAGGGTGTGGCCTCTATACACCTCTCTGTAATGCAGCTCCCTGGCTTATACTGGAGGCTCCTGGTGGGCTAGTTGCCCCCCAGGGACCCCCAGTATGCAAGGGGAATTAGTTCCTCCTCTGCAAACACGCCAGGGGTTGCGCTGCAGAGTGTTGTAAAAAGGGGGCGTGCCCTCTGAACACCTGCCTGCAAAAATGTAGTAAATCAGTATAAAAAAATAACAATTAATACATTTAAAAATTGTCATTTCAATAACCTTCGAAATTCAATGAAAAAACCATGGTTTCAGGCCTTATATAGTTAGGAATTAGCATTTTAAAAACCTTGCAAGTTCACTTAAAAAACCATAGGTTTCAAGCCTTATATAGTTAGGAATTAGCATTTAAAAAACCTTGCGAATTCACTGAAAAAACCATAGGTTTCAGGCCTTATATAGTTAGGAATAAGCATTTAAAAAACCTTGCAAATTCACTGAAAAAACCATAGGTTTCAGGCCTTATATAGTTAGGAATTAGCATTATAAAAACTTTGAAATTCACTGAAAAAACCATAGGTTTCAGGCCTTATATAGTTAGGAATTAGCTTTTAAAAAAACTTTGAAATTGACTAAAAAAACTATAAGTTTTAGGGGTGTTATAGTTAGCTGGACATTTCACTCATACAAAACTATTGAAATTGCTCTTATATAGTTAGTTGTGCTAACTATATTTCGCGCACCCGCAATCTACTGCTGATGATGTCACATATTAGATCATTCATGACATGGTCAGTGACATCACTGATGACATCTCAAATGACATCACTGATGACATCATCCACGTGACAATCACATACACCTTTTCATACACTATTAAAATCTTTTATCACTCTTTGTAAAATACAGAGTATCATATTTGAATCCATTGTCACAGCAATACAAGTATCTAAAAATCCACTCAGTGATTCATAGATGTATACACACATCTAATCACTTACCTGTAGATTCACTCATACATGCTGTCAATGAACAATAGAACACTATCAAAAATACGTATACACCTATATCGACATTAAACAACAGCACACATCCTATTCACATATGAAGTCATCCTACTCACTTATGCAAACAATGGAGCATACTTACATATTTACTTAGCAAAACACTTATACAAACACGACTTCATCTATTCATTTAGATAGTAAGTCATACTTAGTGAATTATAAAATCATTATTACAAGTATACCGTTATCCATACAGTCACTCACACAATCATTGAGTCTTATGTATACTTATTTATATACAACAACTGACACATACACTGCCTTTTATTTTTCTAGTTTGTTGGACATGTACCATTGAGAAATATATTTGCTCATCAACACACCCATACAGAGATTCACTCACCCAAACTGTTAGAACATGTAGTTTTAACTTCATATATCTACTGAATCAACTATTGACACATCTTTGGACAGTCACACACCCCCCACCGAACCACACACACTTTCACACTCCCATACAAATACTCAGTTAACTAATCAATAACTAATATAGACTTTCACATAGCTAGTAACCAACTGTAGAATCAGTTTACACAACAACTGACAAAGTGATACAGATATTCACACAGTTTAGTCACTATCCACTATATTTAGTGAGACACTATAAATTGGTCAAGTAAACAGTCAATTACACTGCTACTAAATCCTCCATCCAAATATTTATTTATATATATCCACTCATTCTTCAATGCAAATTGCTATATATATAATGCATATTTAAATAACGAAGCAAACCACATTCACTGGATGATGTAATCCGTGATGTCATCAGTGATGTCATTTGAGATGTCATCAGTGATGTCAATGACCATGTCATGAATGATCTAATATGTGACATCATCAGCAGTGGATTGAGGGTACGCGAAATATAGTTAGTACAACTAACTATATAAGAGCAATTTCAATGGTTTTGTATGAGTGAAATGTCCAGCTAACTATAACACCCCTAAAACTTATAGTTTTTTGAGTGAATTTCAAAAGTTTTTTAAAAGCTAATTCGTAACTATATAAGGCCTGAAACCTATGGTTTTTCAGTGAATTTCAAAGGCTTTTGAAATGCTAATTCCTAACTATATAAGGCCTGAAACCTATGGTTTTTCCAGTGAATATATATATATATATATTATTGTGTATGCTAACTGCTTTACTTAGATCGTGTATATGTTAAGTATTATTATGTCAATTGTGCATTGTTTTGTTAAGGGGTGGGGGCAGATGTTTTAGTGATCTTACGTGAAACTTGTGTAGCATAGGATGAGTTAAGCTAAGTTAGGTAGGTAATTAGTCATTAGGATCGGTTAATGTTTAGATAGCTATTTAGGGTTCAGGTTATTTTATTTAGGCTAAGTATGTTTTGGACATTTGTTAATAATTGTATTTCCATTATAAAATTCTTATTAAAAAGATAATTATTGCCATATATTCTCTTGTTCATTGTTGGGCAGCATTACAGTTCACATATATGCTTTTGGCTGAATGGGCCCATGCAATGTAATTTTGATTGTGTGTATGAGTGAGTGTGTATGGCACATTTGGTAAGGACCATCATCATTTGTCTGACATTTGACATGTGATTTCAACACTTGTGACACAACAGTTTGGAACAGAAACTGGTGGGAGTTGTCTTAAACTATACGATCATTTGGCACCTTGCAATTCTAAGGACCTATGCAGGTGTTGGCAAAAGATTTAGTGACATTAGTGTTGTGAGCTATTCAATTTGTGTCATTAGGTGTTAGTTCTTACACAGATGGACAGCACATACACACTCCACATCGGCAGGTTAGGAGTTGTTGGACCTATTTTACGTGCAGAGTCAACATGAAAGGGTATAACAAATGGTCAAGTGATGCCACTGCTCATCAAAATGGCTGCAAACAGAACATGTTGACTAGCAGGGATGGAACATGGTGTTCAAATGAACTACTTAGCATGCATCATGGTTTGTGATATGACTTCTTACTCTCGCTGTGACTGTGTTGATAAGGGAACATGGTAAGATCTCTGCTTCCAATGGCAGTTGTTGTACATGGTCTTGCAGCATGCACATTGTGGTCCTTTCAAGACACATTTAGAGTTGTCATCCTCATCAACACTTTCTTTACTCAATCGATTTGAAATACAGATCATAAAAGTAAAAAAATGCACATAAAAACAGATATGATAATAAATATGTAAACATGTTATCGCAAAGTTCATTTCTAGGTGCAGAGTCCATTTCGGAATACAGAAACCCCGCAATGAAGCTAAAATTTGCCCCAAATCTAATCAATACATTAATAAGTCGGGCCAAAATGACTAGCGGGCAGATACACCTCAAAATGCTAAATTATAACGTGCTATGGTGGAGCGTTTTCCTTCTTCTAGAACAAGCCCATAAAAAAGAGGCCATTGAACAACATACAAATGGATCGGAATGTCTCTTTAAAAAATAAAATGCTATATGACATTGTTAAAAATTAAAACGTCTTAAAATTGGGAGGATAAGTCTTGCACGTTTTTCCCTGTAAAACCCACAGAAGAAAAATATGTGGAGGTCCGACTGCTTTGAAACCTTATCACAGGGGCAGGGTAACAAATCAGAGTGGCTAAATTTCCCTGCAGGAAAGCCTAACATCAAGGAGATTAAATTCATTTGAAACCTCAATAAAATGTATCTATGCTGTGGTATTTTGGTATTTTCTAAGTAGGAGAACTTCCCCACTAGAATTGCAGTTATAGGTTCATAAAATGTGTCTGATTTCTTTAGTCGATTAGCTTCCTGATGATCAAAAGCAGCTATCGTAAAATAAATGGTCTTTAGTTGGTCCTCTGAGATCTTCCAGTATGAACTAGGATCCTCAAACAATTCCCTTAGCCCAAGTGAGGTCAGAGTTAATTTTGCATACTGTAGACAGGCGATTTAATTGAAGGTATCTAATTTCAAGCAGTTATTTATTATGGTCAGTATTAGTTTGACCGTGTCCCTGCACCATATGGAGTGCCATAACATTATCGGAGCTAACTTAATACGATCCGACACGTATGGCAGTCCCAGCTCTAACTGACAGATGTAGTTTGGGAGTGACCTGGGAAGCAAGACTATGCCCTTGAAGAATCTATCTTCTAATTTTTGTATGTGGTCTGCCGCGACCAAATCCCACACTCCTGCCCCTTGGGAGACAACAGATACAGTTTTTGTTTGATAAATCTTTTTGATTGGAGCTAGCGTGTTTGAACCCAGCTTCTTAACGAAACCCAAGATTGCACCCAAACTCCACATGTAGAGTCATTCTACACACTGGACAGGTGTTCAGATTTATTTACACATCTCACAGAAAGCAAAGGTTAAGTGGCAATACACAAAGGAATAAGACATTAATCTGGGAGCAAGATTTTGTATGCTGCAGTCATGTTTCCAGGGGTGAGATAAGTGACGAACCATGTGGTCAAGTAGTTGTCTAGTGAGGATGTGAATTATAGTTGAATAATGTGATTTTCATATACTCAACAGGACAGCAATGGTGGAGTATTAGATGGGTACAAAACAAGAAGACAGTATCTCCTGGTTTCACACAGGAACATTTGTGGACAAAGTACTATGTGTGCACATCACATGTGACACAGGGAAATGTTAGTGGCCAGTCTTACGCTGTAATTGTGTCTCCAAGCAATCATCTTCCTCAGATGTGTTTGTTCTGGGGGCTCTGTAGTTGACGACTGGGTTGGACGAGTGATACCAAAAGCAGAGCCTGAGGATGTTGGAGCCATGGCTGCAGCTGAATTTCTCTGTAATAACAGGTGAGGCATCATTGCATTCATGATGTTCTGCTAGTTTGTCAGGACAGCTACTACATCCCAGTGGTAGGCTGCCATTGTAGCGGGGTAGGTATCCTGCTTCTGCTGCATTGTGCTTAGGATGACTACAATTTCCTCAAGATGTTTACCCACCTCCCTGGTGCCACTTGGGGGTGGGGGCATGTGTTCATGCCTCTGCCTCATGATAGCAGAGATGGTGGCCAGGGATAGAACAAGGCCATGACATGGAGGGTAGTTGCCTTTTGCATCCTCAAGTTTGTCATCATCTGAGTTGAGGCATCTGAGGATAGCCTGTAGTGTACCTCCTGGCGGGGATGTGTGCTGATTGATGCAGTGGTTACACTTGCTTGGGGATCATCTTGAGAAGCAACTGCATTGGTGTCACTATCAGCAATCAGAGAAGTTGACTGTATGGTGGACAGGGTTTGGTGGAGTGTATCCTGATCAATTGTGGACAGGCTCTCGTCCATGTCTTGAAAATCAGGTGTTTCATCAAACTATTCAGAAGTTATGGGTGGATCCTCTACAAAGAGCTATAGATGTGTTATTGATGTTTGCATGTTCACATGGGTATTTCCAAATGTGATAGCTGTGGGCCAAGCCAGAAATCCTTATTGTTTTGCTGACCTAGGGGCAAGACTTATGAACCATTGAACCCTCATTGCACCACTTTTTGTGGTGGGGCAGTGTGGTGGCCCATATTTTAAATGACATGTAGAGCCACACTGCCTTGCTTTTCAATTCCTTGATAATATGCACCCTTTACAGGCAACAATATGGGGCATATTTACTAGGCAGTGGCAGAGCGAGGTGTTAGCCTCCTTGGCTTAACACCCCGCTCCACCACATCTGCAACGCAGGACTGAACCATATTTTCAACAATATGTTGCAGCCCTGAGTTTCACCCTGCACTGGCACTAAAATTAGCTGCCTAGTGCCAATGCAGGCACCCTTGCACCATAGTGCAAGGGTATCTGCATTGAGGGAAAATGGTTTATCTGGAGGATGGGACTCCTTCCTGCACATAAACAGTCAATGGCAGTTTGCTATTTCTATGTGTTCTGCACAACGCAGCACACCTGGCAACAGCAAAATACGATACAAAATCATACATTTCTCCTCCATTGGCCAGGGTAAGAACAGGTTTTCCCTGGTCTTAGTTTTTGCGCTGCCCCTTATTTCCGCAACCCTTGAAATTATGGGGCAGCATCAACACTCAATGGGTGTTGCAATAGAAGGTCCACAGAAACACCCATTGCCTGCCCTTTTACACTAAGTATAGCGTGAATGGGTGCCTTATTTACAAAGCAGCGCTAAGCCTCGTAAAGCGGCTTAACACTGCCTTGTACAAGAGGCAAAGCCTGTATCGCCACCACAATGTCTATATGAACGACGCTGTGGTGATGATAGGGCTTGTAAATATGCCCCTTTGTGTGAACGCTCCTTGCCATGGGTCTTGCTGTGTGTTTTTGCATGCAACTGCAAAGGTTTCTCTTGCGTTTACTGATTTTTAAGAATTCATAAAGCTGGGAATGTGTCATTGGCCTATGCCTCCCCAGGGAAGGCATATGGATGCACAAAGAGGAGATTTTATAGATTTGCTACTATTACTTTTTATCATTCAATGCATGCTGCATTTCTGCACACACATAGGAGGGAAACAGCTCTTGTGAGTTATCTTGTGCAGGTGTTAAAAGGTCAGCCCATATCACACCTGATGCCCAGGCTGCTGGCGCAGGACGCCTCTTAGTTCCCATCTTGAACGATTACCAAATATAGAGACGGGCGCTGGAAGCAGGAATACAAGAATAGAGTTTTATTTCTCACGAGGAGAGCCTGTCATTTCGGACACTCGCATAGTGTCTTCAGGAGGTGCTCTAACAAGTTCTCTGAGGCTTCGTCTTTTATACATATGTTTATGGCACACAAATATTCCTTATTACAATAAGACGCTTCAAAGTAGGGGAAAGGCATGCTTGGAATCCCAGCTTCAGGCCTATTCCCATATCAGTCGCTCAGATGTCATCCTCCCCTCCTAAATGTAACAAGAGATTGTGATCTCTCAGCTGGACATTCCTACAGGACACGAGGGCAGGAGGGGATGATCAGGTCAAAGGTTGGTCAGGTGGTAAGGTCGGACACTTCGGTTGGTGTATCACGGTTTTGTTATGCTGGGCAGGGAAAAGGGGGATGTACATCCACGAGGCTTGGTCTTAAGACTTGGGACCGGGTCGAGAGGCCAAGTGCAGCCGGGGGGGGGGGTTTGTCAGCTGAGGGGAAGGGTGTTCTTGGGAGGAAATGGGGGGTGTGGGTCAAGTAGGAGTGCTACTTTTAGAGCAGGGTCACGCAGAGGGAGAGGGTCTTGTGGTCGATGCATGAGCAGTGCGCGCGGGGAGGGGTGTCGGGGGTTTAGCAAACGGTCAGAGAGGCCATGGTGCCTAAAATAGCTGTCGTGTACATGTGTGCATGGGTCTTATGCTGGCGGGATAACACAGTCAGTGTTTCGTAATTATTTGTTCTGCTTACAACAAGGGGTACAGTGAACTCAAATGAACGCCGCTTATGTACACATACATTGCCATTTTCAACAGTCGCCGCTTTTTTACATAAGCAAGTTCAATTTCTACATAGTCGATGCGATAGGCAGAATGTAATACATGTTAATTTACATTTGTTGGGTTCTTCATACAAGTCTAGAGATCGGCATAATACTTAGTCGAAGTCAATCAAGAAAAGAGGTTTCGAAACATTATAGAATCAAGTTCAGACTTTCTCTTCGGTGACATCAACATACAGTAAGAGTAATCCGATACCTTCGGGTCTTATCAGTGCTTTGGAAAACTAGATACATGGGTGACCGATGAAACATTTTAGAAAGCAATACAAAATGGCTGAGGGAGGAGTTCAAGTTGATACAAGCAATTTGGTCAAGGGGGTGAGTAGAAAGTTCAGGAAGGGGGGGTTTCGTCTCAATGTCTTTTTAACGGAGTCCGTCTTCTTTTGTTGGCGCTGTTGAGCACCGGCGGTGGAGCTATAGGTCCAGCTCGGATTCATCCTTAAACGTTGCAGGGTGCGATCAGTCCTCTGCTGTTAGATCACAGTCCTGTTTCTTAACTCATTGTCTTAGGGGTGCCTCATGCTGGGCACCTGCGTGTCTTTCTTTTTCCGTGGCAAAACCTTATTCCATAGTCAAAAGTTTATGCGAAAAGGGTGATGTTGTTGAATAATCAAGGGAAGAGAGGGCGGAGTGGGATCAGATCTTTGAGCACATCAAGGGACCAAAAGGAGCAAAGGATAATCGAGCAGGCAGGCCCATCGGTCGGGCTCAAAAAGGACGGGGACTTCAGGCACGAGTGGGGCAGCAAATCGAGGGCTTCAAGGCAGCCCTTTATTCCTTAATCTGCCGAGTTTGAGAGTGGTGCCTCGTCCCGCGTCTCGTTGCTCGGTGGCTCTACCTTTGGTCGCGGTCACACGTGCTTCATGATCTGTGGCCAGGCTGTGCGTCACGTCCAGCTCCTCTCCTCCGGTGATTGTATCTTTGAATGGGTAAAAACAAGTTTTAGAAAGACTGGCAGGAGAAGACATTTATACATCTCAATTCCGTCCCCAATCCTATATAGGTGGGGGATAAGTTCATCGGTCACAGTCAGAAGTCATTATTTATGGAGTATGTAGGAGGGCATTACCATTGAATTCATAAACCTGTTTGGCGTTCATTCGTGACGTATGTGGAGAGAAATTGGACCTTTATACACAGTGTATTATATCAAACTCAAAATCGAGTCCTTATGTAGAGACTCGCCCTTCCCTTTAACCCAAGTATCGACAATCTTACATTTCCCTCCGGGGTCGGCTAACTCTTGTAAGCAGGGGCGTTATCGTCATGAAGAAGGGGGAGGGGGCAGATGTAAAACATGCTTTTCTTGGGGAGCGACCGTTAATCAAGGTCATCAATTACGCTTCGAGGGTAGCTGACATGAAGCTGGGGTTGATCGGGGGAAACGGGGACGCTTTGGACAGGGAGCTGGGGTCAATCGGGAGGAGCGGGGGCGCTTTGGACATCCGCACTTAAGTGCAGAGGAGCGAAGTAATCTGTGCATTGGGAATTGCATTTTTAGCGAACCGAAAAACAGAAGGCCATTGACGTTATAGTCTCCTTATAAAAGGCCAGATTAGGGGACATCCGTCGTCTTACCTGTCCTTTCCTTCATTACCAACTCGGGTTCTATCGTTTTGCAGAAAGGAGAGGTAGTAATATGGCAAGTCACAATCGTTTTAGTTCCTGTCAATTTTTCCAAACACCTTTGTGTTCGAGGAGACCCAATTAGGTGTTGTGCCGGGAGGGGGGCACAACGTTACCATACAAGGAAAGAGGGAACAGGGGGCTTTTGGAGAGAGAGAGAGAGGGAGAGAGAGAGAGAGAGAGAGAGAGAGAGAGAGAGAGAGAGAGAGAGAGCGCACTCTAAATGGTCCATTCGGTACACGTATGACATGGAGAGAGAAAGAGAGTGACGTGTACAATAATGGGTCATTCAGTGCGCGCACAACACAGAACAACAGGGGTTAAGTAATACGGAAACACAGGCAGAGGGATGACGTAGCTCCATACATTACGTACACACATACTCAGGTGAGGGAGACAGTACATGTGTTATATACAAAATCCAAGACAAGACATATAGCCGTTATTGGCCATAATGATCTCTTCCTGTATGCTGCGTATCCTTAGCATCCTAAGCTCTTTTTACCCCTTTCTTTCCTTTTATTGTCGGCTGCCTTTACTGGTCTTTGCTGTTTTACACACTTACGCCTTTGGCAATCGGTCATGAGCTAACCTGGTCGGGCTAATGCTCACGGTGGTATTTTCGAGTCATTTTAGTAAATGTGTTTCCAGGCTGAGACAACAGCTGGTGTCAGTTGGGAGAACAATAGAGCAGCTCTGAGTTTCCGGTCCATGAGGGTGTGGAAAGGACGCAGTAATTTCTATACACTGATAACATTCCTAGTCCTGCAAGCGGAGTGTACTAGAGTTTAAACCTCACCTCAGAATATTCTTTAAACCTTTCCCTATTTAGTTAAGTGTGAAGTGCGTAATCATGTGTGCACATTATTTTTGGTTGTATTATTCGGGGTGCGTGGGCACCATAATCGAACGCCTTTTTCCCGTCTCTTCGTCCGTTAGATCACCTTTTTCTTTTTTTCCGCATTTTTAATCGATGTTCCAAAGTGACCTGCAGAAAGAGGGAAAAAGAAGGGGGCGGGGGCAGCATTTAAAAACACATCAGCGCGCATAAACCCGAAAAGGCTTTTACTTACTACATACTCGGTCTATCTCCACGGAACGCAGTTCTTGCCAACTCGGCATTTAAGCCCAGATGGACCTTTTAGTGTGGGAGAGATGATTATCGGAAGCCGGTGGATAGCATAGGTCACCCAAGTGTGGTATTACAGACCGTATGTAGGGAGGCCAAGTGGCATTCCTTCGGGGCGACTTAGGGGCATTTTAGCACAATTTTCCTGATACAGGTAGCATATAAAGTATAGGCTGAATTCCAGCGTCTTTCTAGCGGTTGCTTTAGGCTGCACAAAAATGTGCAAAGTACATACAACAAAAACCCAGACTATTCATATTTGCAGTATTTCTGCGTATTATACTTTTTAACCCTTAACTAATCGAGCTGAGCCATTTCACCTGTAATTCAGTTATATCGGAAACAGTGGTCATTTATTCGAAACGTACCATTTTACACGCTACAACTACGTACGTTTTTCTCCAAAAATCTTTAATAAAAATGTCGGTGCATAAATACGGGCCTACAACCCAGTGGGCCGGCCAGAACTGTACATGTGGGGATACTTATTAGTGGAAAACCTAATGGAGTCGGTGATCGTTGATTTCATAATGAAAGTGCGACAAGTGCAATAAAATCATATCGAAATTTCAGTGTGAGCGAGTATCATAAGTGTTGAAATTTGAACTTTCAATAATCATGATGCGCCAAACTTAACAACAATTCATTGTCCGAATGTTCAATCAGCACCCATCTCACTTCAATTCATTGTCCGAACACATAATCAGTACCCATCCCATATCAATTCATTGTTTTTTTTGTTTTTTTTAAACTGTATGCATATTTCATTGACATCAAAGTTGAGCAATCGGGGTACAACAAGGAGTTGAAAGTTTCATTTGTACCAGCGCCATTTTGGGTGCGGCCAGGCAGATCCAGGCATAGTCAAAAAACCTCCACCAACTCGTGGTTGGCTCAGAACCTCTTTCTGCAGTCCAAAAAGTTCCGTTGAAGGGCAACAGAAAGGGATCGGCAGTATGAACCATCAGTCAAAAGGGGGAGGGAGGCAACAATTTTCCCTACTGGGTCATACTGGGTTTTTCACCGGAACTGTCCCGAACTGTAGTCTGCAGGATTTTAGTCATTAAAATTGAGGCTGGCGTCAGCATGGGAGCGCCGACGTCCCGCGGCTACATTTTCATCGTTCCACGGGCAGTTATGGCAGTCATTCCCCATCGGCGGTATCTGCGGGGGTCGGGGACTCCCGCGGCTCCTCTAGAATCTTCAAGGTCGAGGAGAATTTTTATGATGGTGGAATCAACAAGCAACCGGGCCATTCCTTCATGCTGGGCCCGCTTTTGCAAGGTCGACTGCCATTTTAAGAGTTCGGCAGCTACCGGCAATCGCGGGGTCAAATGAGCAGACGGGCTCCAACCTGCCGGGCGAGGTGTCGCAGCATCGCCACAGTGGATGAACCCTTTGCCGGGTGCGAGGAGCGTTGGGGGTGCAGCTGGGGAGCCTTCACCTGGGGAGGGGGGAGAGGCTCGTTCGCACCGCCTCTCCCTCCCGGTGCACCCCACGGCGTCTCTCTTGACATTTGTTATAGCCGGACCAGGCGATGAGGACGAGGGGGGGGGGTCAGAGGCATGTGCAAGACATCCCCCCCCCAGTGTTGTCGCAGCCATTATTAAAGAAGTGGCGCTTAGTACGTTTCGAGCCGGGCCTCCGGTTGATGGCGGCCGGACGCTTTTCGCCACGGCCCCAGGAACGGGTCCCTTGGTTCATCCGGGGGACAGGCCTTGGCGTGTGGCGCCGCCTTCGGGCTATTCGCGTAGTGGTCCTTCCACCCCACCGCCCCTGACGGTTTTTGTAGACTTTAAAACGCCCCAAAACTACTAGAAAGTAGCCCAAAGTAGCCCAGTATTGCTACTTTGGGGAAGGAAGGGCTGGAACGGCGTCAGGCAGACGGCGAAATGCATTGTGGGTTTTCGTTTGCCGTTGCAGCCGTTTGTCCTGCAAATAGTTGCTTAAATGTTTTTTTTTTGTTTGTTAAAAAAAATAAAACGTGTTCACCTGTTACTTCGCTAGAGTGTTATATATTTTTCTATTATTCGCCTAAGTTTTGTTGTTAATTGGGCGGGGTGGGTGGCGAAGCCAAGCTGTCTCGAAGTTATAGCGTTAAGTTCGGCTTTCCTCACCAGTTTCACATTTCCTGAGGGGTTGTTCCCTATGTTTCCATTTCAGCGAGGTTTGAAAAGAGATCTCATCAGCGGCCTACTGATTTCACTCTATTCCTTTTCTTTTCCTTAACGATTTTTATATATATATTTTTCTCTTTTATTTGCTAGCACGATACAGCGGCTAATCCGCATTTTTATATCTGTCCTTTTGTATTAGGGGTACCCTCCTGGTCGAGCCAGATGACCTACCTCCAATAAATGGTCCGGGTGGAACTGGTTTACCAATCAGTGGGGAGTAGATAGGCATGACAGATTACAACGGGGGACAAAGGTCCGCATTACCTACCCTTCCTTATTTGCAAAGACTAGACAGAACATTTCTATTCCACGTTATCTGCAAACAGAGAATGCCTCAAAAGAACTATTCCTTGAACAATAAATGTCCAGACAATCAATCAATCAGTGGGGAGAAAAAAACAGGCATGACGGATTACAGCGGGGACAAAAGTCTGCATTACCTATCCTTCACTATCTGCAAAGGGAGGCAGAATATTCCTATTCTTCCCCGTTTGTAGACAGGGAATATCTCAAAGAGCAATAATCGATAAAAATCGATAACAAACAATCAAATGCGGAGAAAAGATAGGCATGACGGATTACAACGGGGACAAAAGTCTGCATTACCTACCCTTCACTATCTGCAAAGGGAGACAGAATATTCCTATTCTTCCCCGTTTGCAGACAGCGAATGTCTCAAAGAGCAACAGAGCAACCAATCAATCAGTGGGGAGAAAAAATAGGCATGACGGATTACAACGGGGGACAAAAGTCCGCATTACCTATCCTTCACTATTTGCAAAGAGAGAGGAACGTTCCTATTCGTCGCTGTTTGCAAACAGAGAATGTCTCCAAGAGAACCAATACTTCAAGTAGCAACCGAGGCTAAATGAACCAATCAATGAACAATACCAGTATCTAAATACCGTTTCCAATATCAACAATCAATCAATCAATCAGATGGATAAAGCCATCCTACCAATCAGACGTAAAGACGTCCTACTTAACCTTACCCGGACCGGACCATGTTGGCAATTCTTCGCCTTCCTTCCTCCAGCGCCTCTTTTCTCTATGTTTTTATCGCAGCATTCCTGTGGGATTCCAGTCAGGACAGTAGGTCACTTGAGAGAGGTCCGTTCAGAATCGGTGAAGTTCATTCAATCGGCAGCCGGACGAGGGCCCTCACAAGGCAGGTATACTCCAATCGTTTAGATGTTCACCCCATCGTCTGGACCTCTCTTACCGGACCTTATGTCGCTGATGGGCCCCGCATTGGGACGCCAATTGTTAAAAGGTCTGCCCATATCACACCTGATGCCCAGGCTGCTGGCGCAGGACGCCTCTTAGTTCCCATCTTGAACGATTTCCAAATATAGAGACGGGCGCTGGAAGCAGGAATACAAGAATAGAGTTTTATTTCTCATGAGGAGAGCCTGTGATTTCGGACACTCGCATAGTGTCTTCAGGAGGTGCTCTAACAAGTTCTCTGAGGCTTTGTCTTTTAAACATATGTTTATGGCACACAAATATTCCTTATTACAATAAGACGCTTCAAAGTAGGGGAAAGGCATGCTTGGAATCCCAGCTTCAGGCCTATTCCCATATCAGTCGCTCAGATGTCATCATCCCCTCCTAAATGTAACAAGAGATTGTGATCTCTCAGCTGGACATTCCTACAGGACACGAGGGCAGGAGGGGATGATCAGGTCAAAGGTTGGTCAGGTGGTAAGGTCGGACACTTCGGTTGGTGTATCACGGTTTTGTTATGCTGGGCAGGGAAAAGGGGGATGTACATCCACGAGGCTTGGTCTTAAGACTTGGGACCGGGTCGAGAGGCCAAGTGCAGCCGGGGGGGGGGGGGGGGGTTGTCAGCTGAGGGGAAGGGTGTTCTTGGGAGGAAATGGGGGGTGTGGGTCAAGTAGGAGTGCTACTTTTAGAGCAGGGTCACGCAGAGGGAGAGGGTCTTGTGGTCGATGCATGAGCAGTGCGCACGGGGAGGGGTGTCGGGGGTTTAGCAAACGGTCAGAGAGGCCATGGTGCCTAAAATAGCTGTCGTGTACATGTGTGCATGGGTCTTATGCTGACGGGATAACACAGTCAGTGTTTCGTAATTATTTGTTCTGCTTACAACAAGGGGTACAGTGAACTCAAATGAACGCCGCTTATGTACACATACATTGCCATTTTCGACACAGGAAGGGGCACCTGCCTGCACAAAATCAATTAGTCCCGCTACACAAGCACCCTTGCACCATGGTGCAAGTGTGCATGTGTTGGCACATCACATCCAATTCTGCACAGATGCAGGGGAGAGGTCATGAATACGTCATATTGTTGTGAAGGTGACACATCACTTTGCTTTTGCAGTGACATAGCAAAGCGCTGCTATTCTTTCTTTTAAATCCAGGGGCTTCTTTACAAGCCCCTTCCATCGCTGATGCATCATTTTTAACATGGGAAGAAGTGACATGCACGTGTTGTGAGTTGTTTCTGGCTCGCGGCCTGGAAAGACATCTTTGTCTCTCCAAAGTAATGGGCGAGAAGGACACTTTGTCTTTCTCTGAAAACCACATTAAGAATTTGTTAGCCACATCCCCCTTTGCAGAAGTCACTCTGAGCTCTTCAGCTCAGCAGCAGAACGAAACTGAGAAATTAACCAGACTCCGTAAAAAACAGATTCGTACGGAACTTCATGGTCATTTTCTCCTGAAACACCTAAGGGGTGGGACCATCCCTTGGGGCCTCCAGGTGAAAAATGTCCCAGTCATTTTCACTGATGATGCAGATTACAAAAAGGGCTTTAGCTGCATAAACACTAAGTGCAGCAGGGACCTAATGGTCCATACGATAGAAACTGCCCAGAGACTATGTGCTAAGGAACTAGAAGAAATTGAGGAACTTACTACGGCCATCAGAGACAACCAGGTGGTTACAGACTCTAAAGCTCTTTTAGAGAAAATTGACAAAGAGATACAATCTTTCAAAGATAATACAATCAATAGTAAGACAGCACAGTACGAAAGGGACTCCAAATCCTTTACATTAGAAAGGGCTTATCCCTTCCTTAAAGACGAATCTACTCCCAACCAGAATCTAAAGGAGCACTTTCCAACTTCCAAGGAAGATCTAGAAACAGGTACAAAACTTTTTCAGAAACCTCGTCCTCTGAGTCATCTGGTTCGGACTCAAGAGGTGGGAATAGTAAAAAACAAACTCCTTTTTTAGAGAAAGGCCAGCAGCCAAAAGTAAGATTCAAACCACAATGGGAAATGCGAACCCGGAGGAATTTCTACAAGTCGTAGAAAACCCGTCCACCGTAGTTAATCTATCAGCTCGGATATTGTCAAAAGACGAAGAGTCAGTATTGAATTTGGGGCTGAAATTTGTTCCCACCAGACGTACAGACTTTACTAAAATAAAGTTGGAAACGTTAGAATTCTGTCGCAAGATCCGACTCAAAGCCTTTTTTGCCAACCAGCCCCCAACTAGTAACATGGAGACTACGGGTCTCAGGAATAAATCCACTTTTGTACCTACTCAGAACATACCCAAGCAAGTACTTGCATTCGAACAAATTCTTCTGTCGTCCATCAATAGATTAGAACATCAGCAGAAATTTGTAAAACCTAATATCACTAGGGGACAACGGACAGCATTGAAAAATCTCAAGGAAGATCCCTCATTGGTAATAAAGCAGGCCGACAAGGGCGGTGCCGTTGTCATTTGGCCAAGAGACAAATATTTAGCTGAAGGATGCTCACATGTAAATAATCAGGAATGGTACCGTAAATTGACGGAAGACCCTTTACAACAAATTCAATCCCTGATTGCTGATGTTGTACAAAATGGCAAAGACAGTGGTTTCTTGGGCCCTAAGGAAACGGACTTCTTAATCAAAAAATTTCCCAGAACTCCGGTGGCATACTTTTTGCCTAAGATCCATAAAAATGTGTTCGATCCCCCTGGACGACCTATCGTTTCAGGGTGTGATTCGTGCCTTGAACCTTTGTCCAAATTTGTGGATTTCTTTTTGAAGCCGTTTGTGACTAAAGTTAAGGCTTACCTACGGGACACCACGGATTTTCTGTCAAAAGTAGAGGGCACTTTGTTTGATGACACATTACAACTAATGGTGACAATGGATGTGACGTCCCTCTATACGCAAATCCCGCAAGAGGAAGCGTTAGAGGTGATCGAACTTTATCTTGACTCCAGAGAGAGACCTCATAAAGTCCCCACATCCTTCATACTGAGACTGGCCGAAATAACTCTGAAAATGAATTATTTCCGCTTCAATGACGACTTCTTCATGCAGGTTAAGGGCACCGCGATGGGGTGCCCTTATGCTCCGGAAATGGCCGTACTCTATATGGCCGAATACGAAAAAAGATTCATAGAGACAAATAACCCTTATTCACAAAACATAATGCAGTGGTATCGTTACATCGACGACGTGTGGCTCCTGTGGCAGGGGAGCCACTCCGACTTGAGTAACTTTCACCACTGGTTAAATTCAAGACATCATGACATACAATTTTCACTTGATTCAAGTAACGTCAAAATGACCTTTCTTGATTTAGAGATAAGTAATGTGGGAGGTACCTTGAAATCATCACTATTTAAGAAGACAACGGATAAAAACACCATCCTTCATTATGGCAGTTCGCATCCGAGAAATTTGAGGGCGAACTTGCCATATGGGCAACTCCTCCGGATCCGGAGAAATTGCTCAGAAGTTGAACAGTTTGAGCAACATGGCCAACATATCTGTGACGAATTGGTGCAACGGGGTTACCCCAAAAAATTATTGAAACATTCTTTTAAGAGGGCGCGTTATACACCTAGAGAATGCCTCTTTGAGACAAAAAATAAACGTGAACTTGAGAGTTTAGTCTGCGTCACCACATTTTGTGCAGAAACCCATAAAATAAGACAGATGGTTCTGAAACACTGGCATTTGCTAGAAGATCTGGGAATGCCGTTCCCCCGTCCAATATTTGCTTTTAGAAAAAACCAGAATATTGGCCAGCAATTAGTCCACGCAGACATCAGAACATCAAAACCGAAAAGCGACCTATTGTCTAAATGGGGTCTTAAACCAATTGAGGGTCACCACAGATGTGGAAATTGTGTCGCATGTGACACAACCATTGAAGGGAAAATTTTCCGCCATACTACCACAATGTGGACCCACTTGAATTTCACCAACTGCAGAACCAAAAATGTGGTTTATGCCATCATTTGTCCTTGTCCTAAAATCTATATAGGCAAGACAAATCAACAAGCCAACACACGCATGACGCAACATAGGTCACGCATTAAGAACAAAGTGCTCACAGCGCCCCTTGTTCAACATTTCATTGATCACAATCATGGGGAAAACGAGTTCAAGTGGACTGTGCTGTTCAATCTGAATCAACCTACTTTGGGTGTAAATAGTGACCAAATGTTACTAAAGAAAGAAGCGTATCTGATACTCAAGTTCAACAGTACCCAAACGGGGCTCAACTCTTTATCAGAGATTTCTCGCCTGTAATATCTTTTTGCATGCCTGAGAAACTACATGGACCACAATGCAGAGCGGCGGGTTTGCTATGATGTAGGAACCTCACATGGTGGGTTTCCACCTATGAGTTCGCATTTCCTGGCCCATCAGTTGGAAAGTGAGGTGGGTGCAAGCGTGTCCTTAGACTTTAGTAGAGAAAACACGGCGGTTTTGCGCTTAATAACTCAAGATAATTCTTCTAGAAACTAGCGCGATTGAAGTACGCCCTGTGGCACGCCGCGGAGGCAATTCCAGCCTGTTCCCCGCCCGATAGCAAAGGACCCTTGGGATCGGCGCAACAATCATCTTTTGCTCCTTATTAAGACCTCCAGGTATGTCCCATTGCAATTAATTGTAACTCCGTAAACAGTCTTTACAGTAAAGCAACTTGTGTTAAGTACAGCCCTTGTCTGTTGCATTCCAGGCGGCAGCGCTATTGATTTGTCAGCGGAGAATTCATATTGCGAAGGGAAACAGTAGCGTCCCCGTGTTTCAGAACTTAAGGTATGACTTGTGTGCTTTTCAGTTGTGGAACCACTCGTACGGTGTGTCTCTGAATGGTCTGGTAACCAATTCCCATTCACATATTCTTTTAACAGAACTTCTGCCTAATCAAAAGCCCTATCTCATTTGAATAATTGGACCGCGGGACCGCGTTATCCATACGAAAAGGTAAAACCCTGCGACTTTCTGTCTTGATAGGGGACCCAAATTTATAAATGGTGGTTAAAACAAGCTTCCTTTCTTTTTGTAGAATACCACAATGACAGAGCCCTGAAGAGAATCTGAGATTGTATCCAGATTCGAAACGCGTCGGCAAAACGGCAAAGAGGCATTTTTTGATGTAGCAAAGCCTTAAGTTATTTGTCAACTTTAACTGATTGAAGAGTTCTAATTCAATTTATTGTTGCCTTTTTCTGTTTTTTGACCCTGGTGGGGCATTCTAATGATTTGAATCTTCACAAAGATTGATTATTTGTGATGGTCGAATTGTTGTTGTTTTCTCTTGTAAAATAAGCTTGTATATAATTGTGGATTAATCTGTATATATGTTAGTTATTGATTGTTGTATGATATTCGCATGTATGATAGTTGTAAATATTGTAAATGTTTGTAACTAGTGTTTTTTCTCACCCATAAAAATGTTTTTCAAAATGATCAAAAAATGATTAAAAAAAAGGGTTTAAATAAAATAACCCATACAAACAAAAGGTTTCTCCCTTGTTTGTATTCTCATAAATTGCGAGGTAAAATTACCTTGAGGGCCAGCATTGTTTCTGTTTTCCAGTATTATAAGGTCCAGCTGACCCTCTGTCCCAGGACCAAACTCCGCTTTTCTACAAATGCAGGCGGCATGAGGCATTTGTAAATAAGCCCCGCAGTATTTTACATTTAAACAGAGTAAATCTGGTTAAAAGGTTTTACATTTTTACGACAGGAGGCAGTTGGACAAGTGTGACGTGGACTGGTGTAGTACTTTGTACATGGCAGTTAATGGACATGGCAGAGCTGTTTTGGTATGTGCAATGTGTAATTGGCCTATGTCATTTACTTTTATTATGGATACATGAAACTGGGGCTGAACCAATTTCATCAAGATGCACACAGCACACTGGGACACAGGTACATATCTGGCAGTAATCAACACCATGACCCATTACTTACATATTTGCACTTGATCCGACTAATCCAATGACTCTTGTTGGTTCTCATGTGATGCACTGTCCTGTCCCGGGAGTCCAGCCACCAACTCCTCCAGGATGACAGCTGCCACCCGCTCCTCCAGGGCATCCAACACCTCCTGGTCTGCTAGGCTGCATCCTCCAGTCTGCAATGCTGCCTTGAGTTTCGACGATAATTTGGCCTTTGTTCTGCGCTAGTATTCCTGCCAGCGCTTTTTAGAGTTGGTGTCTGTCCTCTTCGTTTGTCCGATGCTGTTTATTTTCTGCACTATAGACTGCCATATCACCTCTTTTTTCCATAGTGGCAACTTTGAGCTCACAAACAGCTGATGCTGATGATTGGTCACCTCAATGACCACTATTTCTTCGCTTGTCTGCGTGTGCGTCTAGACTGTTGTCGGCGTTGGTTGGTTCGGTCTCCTGACTACTGCAGCGTGGTCCCTGCTCCATAACAAACTCTTTATGGTCCCCCAAAAGTTTTTGGGGGGGAGATGCGTCGTATTTTAGGGTATTTTTTGTGGTTTCACGCAGTGGAGACTGTCGCAGGGTGATCGTACTAGCGTTACGTGATGCAATTCTGCCTACGTCACTTTTTCTGCAGTTGTGTCAGGTTGACTTGCGGCTATTTTGCAGCACCTGCGTCAATTTTTCTGACGCAGGATGCCGCATTGCGCCACGGTCTACCAAGATGTAAATATAACACAACCATGGATATGTGTGTTGTCACACAGCGACACCTTGGTTTTTGAGGCATCACTGTGTTGCGGAAGCGATGCGTCACTTCTTGTAAATCTGGCCCTAGTTATATAGGCTGGGCTTTGGCCTACATACAGGTAAGTATTGCTCTTTCTCCTCTTGCACATGGCTGTTGGTCCATTATTTCACCTTCCAGGATGTGTTTCTATTGGCATGCCCAAGGGACTACCTTACATTTGAAAAGCATGCTCAATCATCAAACGGTTCTCACTATCAGTTGTTCATTTCCTTCTATGCGCTCTATACGGAAAGTAATACTTTTTGCTATTTTTCCAACTTTGCCAAAGCCAATGGGGAGGCTTTAATGTGATAAAAAGCAAGTGGACATACTGAAAGTGTAAACAGTATCTGCGAAAGCGTGTTTTTACATGCGTTGACATATCAAAGCCAAGCATATTGGCTTTGTCAATGCTTGTTTGCGTGTTTTTCCATTTGATCTTCATTTTTACTGTAAATATATTTAAAGATTTGAGATATTGATATTTTGTATCTTTATAAACACTCACAATTCTGGTACTGGATAGCACATCTTTAACACGGATGCAATAATTGTTTTACTGTACCTAAGCTCGATTGCACACCAGTTTCTATGCGGTAAGCCTTAACTGCACGTCCATGCATAATAATCAAAAGAGGCTTTTTCCTCTTTCTATGTGTGCTGCAGAATGCCCTGGGGAGGCGTAGGTTTTTGGCGCTGCCTCGTAGTTGTGATTTCTCGTAAATCTGGGGCAGTGTCAAAAAGCCATGTATGTTGCTGGGAACACCCCCAGCAACACCCATTGCACACCCCTTTAATGCAGAAAACTGCACTAAAGGGGACGATATTTACAAGGCAGCATTAAGCCAAAAAAGAGGCTTAGTGCTGCCTGGTAAATATGTAGCAGGCTCCTGTGCCACTGGAGCGTCACAAAAAGAGATGCACCGGTGGTGCAAGAGGTTTATAAATAAGCCCCTCTAATTTTAGTTGTCCTCGTCTGTGGGGAAGAGAAGCACCCTCACCTTTGATAGTTCTTGGTTTTCTGGTGGAAAAAGACTCACATTTATTTGCAGGGCTGAGAAATAGCAGAACCTGTGGCATCAATCTGCATGTAATAAAATCCAAGACATTCAACGTCTCAACAGGGGTAGTAAGCGCTATATAAATACAATTTAAACACACAGTATTATAAAAGAGGTAACTCAGAGCCCATGTCCTGAGGGCCTCATTTACAACAAAGTGCCACAGCGCTGCACCGCAAGCCCATTGGCTGTGCCACGCTGCGGCACTTTCAAAGCATAGGGATGCGACATATTTACAACAATATGTTGCATACCTGTGCTTTCCCCTGCGCTGGTGCACAATTGGCTGCCATGCTCTGACCCAGGCACCCTTGGACCATGGTGAAATTATGCCTGCTTCACGCGGATAATTGTTTATGTGCAGGAAGGGACACCTCCCTGCACATAAACAATCACCAGAGGTGATTTACTCGTTCTATCTGTGCTGCAGAATGGAGCACGAATAGAAAGAGGAAAAAAACTAGGAGAAATTAATAAATTTCTACTCTTTGCAACTCACTATGCCACACCTGGGGGGCGTAGCATTCAGACTAATTTCCAGGTTTGCGATTTCTCGTAAATCTGGAAATGTGCCAGGTTCCATGGGTGTTATGTGGGAACACCCACAGCAACATCCATGAAACGCCCCTTTCACGCAAAATGCTGCGTGTAAAGGGGCCGTATTTACATTTACAGGAAAAACCTCACAGGGTGGTGCAAAAAGGTATGCATCGACGGCGCAAGGGGCTTGTAAATAAGCCCCCCAGTATTCTCATGAACAGCTTCTCTGCTATAGTGGGCTTCCTCGCTACGGCAACTTCTGTGATTACTCTTCGGAGGCTAATTGGGTGCTATTGTAAAGACAGAAATGGGCATTTATGACCTGAGTAATACTATAATAAAAGCAACAATAAAAGCGTCAAGATAACTCTGGTGCTTAACGTATCTCCTGGAGAGAAATGGGAGTTTTGTCTATTGGCAGCTTTGACTCCTCTAAGGAAGAACAGAGGTTTAATATGCCTGCTGCAAAGAGCATGCACCATGCATTTAAAAAAACAATATTTTATGTGCATAGCTCAGTGGGTTACGGTTTTTGCCACAGAGCTTCTGTTGTTACTGTGCAGTTAATAAGTTACAATCGTAAACTAGCACAGTGAGCTATGAACTGCCATCAAATAGCTGCATTCTAACTGCATGGTACAAGGTAGTAAGTTATTGTCTGAATTATAATAATTGTCGACCAACAGCTGCCACTAACTAATAGTGTGCCGAATTAGCCAGTCAGGTAGGCTCATTGCCTTACTTCTTTATGTGTCCTCTTAGACTTGACATTGGTTAGAGGTGTGTTTTTTTGATCATTTGTTGCTTAGGATGGTAATGAAAGTACTATTATTTATACCTTATGGCCGCTCGTTTTTGGAATAAAATACAAATTACAATGCACTTTTCCCATCTTCCGCCCACTACATATTTGTGTCATCGCCTATGACTGTTGTTCTCATGATGCTCTCTTCGTAATTGGTTTTTTATTTTTCGTTTTTTTATTTCTTTTTTCAGTTAGACTTATCCAGATATTCTAGTTGGATTCATATTGTTTCTTGGAAGGATCCCTTATTTATCAGTGGTATCCATTGTTGGTGTTTTCGACAATTGCACACGGTATGCAGAAATTGCTCTCTTCCTCCCCCTTCCTGCTTTTCCCCCCCTTTTCTCTCCTTGCTTTTTGGTTTTGATATTATTGTATTGTTGCTCTATTATTCTTTTTAGTAAAAGTTTATTTGATTACTATTTGTGTTTGTAGTGAGAGTCCAGCATTTTAGGAAGATATATGAAACTTTTGATTGTTCACAAAGAGACAAGAGGTTTTGTAATCCTCTAAAAAATTACACAAACAGCTAATTCACTGTCACGTGATGTTATGTCATGCTTTTACCTGTTTTTATGTATTTATATGGTTGTATGTATAATTTTATATGTCGTTTTTATATATATACGTCTATGTGACACTTTGTTTTTATATATGTTTGTTATTCCAGCCCTGAAGAAGTTCTGGTGGTCAGAACGAAACGCGTTGGCTGATGGTTCTCTTGAGTATAAGAAAATAATAAAAAATGAACTGTGAAAATATCGAGACTTCTAAATTTGGATCTGGACTCTAAGATATTTTGAACTGATTGTTTATAATTGGAGTGGTGCCCTAAACTGGATGATAAACATTTTGGATTCACGTTTGACGTGAGGTGCCCCTGGACAGAGGGTACCGGTTTTTTCAAGTGGCACGCTGGACTTACTTTTTGAATCATTTTTCATTTTTGGTTGATACGAGTTTGGTGCTATATCTTGGTGCTATATCCACTGTCCATCTTTATGGGTTGAAGGTAGTAAGTTATGTTTTCTCTCAGTCTTTCACTATCCTGATGCTGCTAATAAAGGTTTAGTTGGGTAAAAATAAATTCTTAATATTGACGTCAATGCTAACCACTGTTATGTTCTGAATCCTGAGTTTGTGCTTCTCCAGACAAAGCACTCTTAGAAAAAATGCCTCCAGGTATAGAAGACATTAATCCCACACCTTGAAGTCCCTTTGCCTTATGTAACATTTTCTATACAGTGATTTGCACATGTATGATTTATTGTCTCTGCCCTACACTGGTATGAGAGATGCTATGAAACAAATGCAATACATGTGACAGAGGAGCTATGGAGAGATAAGAGGCACTGTCGGAGGGCGATAGTGAGGGAATAATTGAGGAGCCCCAACAAAAGATCGTTTTAACGTGCTACACAATAAGGTCATCATTTACTATGCTTTAAAAGCTAATACAATTCAACATATAATGACAAATGTATGTGAAATGCACCATTTTTTCCAAATTGTATTGGGGGAGGGGTGGGACAGGCCCCCAAAGCTCCCTTTGTAGTGCTCAGACTCACTCGCTACACTTGGTGCGCACAGTGAAGGGACTGTTCTAACAACATTTGCCAGGACTGCCTTGGGTTTCCAGTACGGCCCTGGCAGAAGCAGGAGCCTCATACAGCAAAATAAAAGCAAACATTGAAAAGTTAGTCGCCGAGGTGCAACACCAACCTTCCCATTAAAATCTTTAGATTTTTGCACATTTTTTCAATATAAAATAATCAAATTTTTAGCTTTAGAGTATTTGTTTGGTATGCACTTGTTTGTGTATTTTTCACGGACTTCTGTTTTAATGTTTGAAATTTAAATAGTACAAATTGCTTGGGGGTCCCCGGCTTCCAGTAGTGACCTACTGGGGGTCCTCAGGAGTCAAAAGTTTGGGAACCACTGTAGTAAAGGATAGCTCAGTGACTTAATAGTTGCCATTGACATCTGTAGTGACCTGAACTCCACGCATGCGAATCCTGCCAAGGAAGACTCATGCTTCTATCCTACCAAGGTCGGTAATTGAGTACCATTAAACCTGGTAACAGTCACATCTAGAATTTAATTAGTTAATTAATCATCCATGAAACATATGAACGGTATATTTATTTATGAAAAATGTTCACAACACTTAGAAATGGCAGTAATGTGTTGTGTATAAACAAGAGCCCATTAGTTAAGTTACTCAATAACAATAAATCTCTTGCTTCTTTCTTTGGCCTTGTTCAACCTTCGTTGGAAGCATTGTGAATCTGCATTCACTAAATTATTTTCAATTATGTGCATTGTGTATTTTTCTAAAGTGGGTTTAAACCTGTAATGGATTTGTTCTGAACATTGCATTATGAGGCAACATGTTCTCAGTGAGTAGATTGATTGCACCGCTATTTTCTGCAGGAGCCTGAAATACATTGCACCATATTGGCTTAATATTTGCACTTGTCCAATAAAACTTATGAAAATCCGGGGTGCTGGAACGGGCTCGCGGCCAGGTAGACGGACAGACAGGGGACGCAAGCTGAAGTATGGCTACCTTGCTCTATTATTCGGGTAATTGCTCCTGTGGTGTTCCTGGGGGATTACCAGTTTGGGGTAAAAGTGAACTTTAAACCTCACTCCGAGAGTATTAATCCCCTAAATCCGCAACGCGCTGACAGACTCAGTCGACAATACCTGCTCGGGTTTGCAGGGCTCCTTTCCCAGTCTCTCTTTGAAGGCCGCTTTCTGCTCGGCTCTCAGAAAGCACCGTGGATGATGTGATTATGGCCGCCTCCCGTCCCCGCTCCTCGCGCCTTCTCTCCAGCCAGCGCTCCCTTCACACCGTCCCACAAACCCCAGAGACTAATTGATTTTTATTTTCATTCACTATTGCCGCAGAGAGAGCTTTCTTCTACAGCTTCGGGGACAAAACGTCTTTTTTTGTTTTATTCGAGTGGAAGATAAAAAAAAATGCCCCTTCCTTCAATGAAGGGAAGATACAATGCGCCCCCTCCCATGGAACCCCGAGCACTCCCAAGGCCCCGCTTTGAAGTCCCCAAAGGTCAAAATAATAAATGTAGCTTCCAAATTGAAGCGTTCATGGGGGACAAAGGAGGCGAAACGTTACATTTTGGCAGAGGACGGCCCTGGGAGCGTGATAAACTCATTTTAAGGAGGCGAAGCAATGGCGAATCAGCATGTGTCCCTCGCGGAAGAATGGGCCATTGAGGAGAGCAGACAGGCCTGGCTCCTGCCCCCCTCCCGCCGTACCCACCCTGCGCCCCTGTCTTCGGACCGCACCCCTCCCATCCGGCAGCTGCGAGGCCTGCTCACATCACGGGTTTGGGGGTGACGAGAAAAAATGAAAACGAAAAGATGGTGGTGTTGTGAGTTTGAAGCAGAGGGGCTTAATGGGCTGAAGGGAAGGAAGGGTTTCTGCGGGAAGCCCCTCACTGTACCGTGCAGCTCCGATGATTCTGTGAAGAGTTTCATTACGTCACAGATAAATTGTTTGAACCAATGCTCATTTTCGAACATCACAGGTACGCACAGACTTTCATCCTTCTGAAGTCGATAAAATGTGTACCGTTCAGATGTGTAACATTAAAAAAAAGCACAGATTGAGAGAATCACTTACAAAATATTTATTCTGGAGATCCCATCAAATATATGTAAACATTATTATTACATTATCAAGTACATTACAATCAATTATTAAAATGGCATTCATAAATTGGCAATCGTACAAAAATCATATCAATCTCCAGCAAAGACAATTTTCTACAAAAAGAATACATACATGAATTATATAATCTAAAGAAGAAATTAAAGTGCAGAGGTTTAAATATAAATATTATTAGGACATTACACGTCAATATCGTATTTAATATTCCCAAACAGATTTTGGCATATTTTAAAGCGTTTGCCTCAACAATAAATGAATCACAAATTAGCTAACTTGGTTTTAATGTAGAATATTTAAGCGATTTGTAGCACTTTCATCCCATGGTTTTTGTGAATGTATTTGTGATTCTTGGTGACATATTTGCACTTTCATAGTAGCCTTTATGTGGGAATTGATTGTTTTTTTCAACTACTCTTATGTTTTTCAATCTGAAATAAAGCATTTGAAGATGGGAATAATCCAGAATGTTATACTTAGGGAACATGTTTCAGAATTGGGCAAAAACTCTTTCTGCGGGTAGGTTTTGGATGTAGTGACAGTCTCAAACTAATCAGTTCAGTTTCAGTTTATAAACTTTATTCGACAGTTTTAAAAAAACGTCATAAAAGTACACAAGATAAAATCGTACAAATATCAAATATCATAATGCAAGAACAGTACGTATCATCATATGATGTTTCAAGGACATACAAAGGTCAGTAAATGGGGAACACAATAAAACAACTAAAAAACCATACTCTTCCTTAGAGCAACAGATTTCAGGATAAAGGTTGCCGTAAAAAAACACAAATCCGGGCTAGCAAGCGAAAATAACAGTTTCATGGCATTTGAAGTAGAGAACACAGAGTATTTTTTAAACAACGGTTTCAGGTAAACAATTCGTAGGGCTTTATAGAGGGGGCAAATTAACATGAAATGAAGGGTACTTTGTTTGGTCAGTCCATCACATGGACAAGCAGAGGTTGGATAATTTTTCATCTTTGGGAAGGCCACAAGATTGTGGACAATACCAAGTCTAAGTCTGGATAGTACGAATTGGTGGGATTGTCTATAGATTATTTTAAGGTAGGTCGGCAAACCAAGACCATCATTTACATTGGAAAAATAGAAAGCATGGGTTGAATAGTTACGTGTTTCTGCTTTCCGTTTACCGAGTTTTACCCTCATGAATTCTTCTTTCAACCCCTTTTTAGATAAAGAAGTTGCAATCTCGGGATCTTTACGTACATCCAAATGTAAGAGTTCCTTAAAAGTACTAATCACATACTTTATCCATGGTATATTCGCAATCAATGTACATATGATCTGGAAGTAATGACTACAGAAACATAGAAATAAATTACACTTTCTTTCCTTTAACCATCACAGGAGCAGCATATTTAGGTAAATGCATGCAGAGGTAAAATCCATTTACGTCTATAGCAACTCTGTGAATAAGGGCCCAGGCTATTCTTGCAAAGCAGCAGTTTATCAACATAGTCGCTTTTCCTGTAGTGTGTCTTAAAATATATAATGATCGGTGTATGTAGTGAATGAGAGTCAGAGACATAAAGAGCAATGTTGGGAAGTGGAGAGAGAAGGAAAAGAAGGGCGGAAAGTATCAGCGAAAAAGAAAGACAAGTGCGGGAAGTTGAGAAACTGAGGAGAGTCATGGACTGACTGCCACGGCAGAGGGAGAGAGGCCTGCCCAAGCGATGGAGAGCGGGGGTGCCACATAATTGGCAGCAGCTGCACGTTGCTGGGTTTGGAGCACGCATTGTTTGCCCAGAAGCACTGCCTTCTCTTTCCAAACGTTCCGGAGAGTTTTTCCTCCATGAACCTTTAACAAAATCCAAATGAAAAATAATTGTGTTGGTTTGACTAATGGTATAAGTGATAGTAAAATAATTCAGTGACACGACATATAGCAAAGTAAATTCATATTTTTTGTTTTCTGCCCATTTAGATGTTGACATATAAAAAAATGCATATATATATATATATATATATATATATATGAAAGTGTGTGTCCTCATGTAACGTAACTGGTGCTATGTAAAGCGCTCTGATAACTGATTCGGTTCGGTTCTAGTTCGCGCTATATAAAACTCTGCAAAAAAAAAATATATATATATATCAATGCTCGAAGGTGTCCACCCAAGCTCGAGTGGATCCCCGTCCTCACCTATACATAAACCAAGCTGCTGTTTGCGTGCTACTCAAAAAGGTGGACACCTTCGAGCATTGATTTATACGCGGTCGTCCAGCCGCGGAGTATGCACCACCCCGGTACCCTGGGGGTCACTAAAGTGAAGCAGCAGTCGTACTTGGAATCGAGGACGGGCCCACTTGTGGAGTCCATACAGGACTTGATTGTGTGCTTCCCGGACCACACTTCCCAGAATGCACAGTCTCATTTGAGACTCCCATCGGTGGGTGTGTTATATATAAAATGGGGAACTGGGTCGGCGGTTGCGCACACCGCTTCTGTTAAAGCCCCTGAAGAGAAGCATATAGAGCTTCGAAACGCGTCGGGCAGATCCCGTACGGGGCGGCGTCTACGAGTGGATCCCCGTCCTCACCTATACATAAACCAAGCTGCTGTTTGCGTGCTACTCAAAAAGGTGGACACCTTCGAGCATTGATATATATATATATATTCACAGAAAAAACCATAGGTTATAGACCATATATAGTTAGGAATTAGCATTTACAAAACCTTGAAAATTCACTGAAAAAACCATAGGTTATAGACCATATATAGTTAGGAATTAGCATTTAGAAAACCTTATTTTACTCACACAAAACCATTGAAATTCCATATATAGTTAGTTGCACTAACTATATATCGCGCACCCGCAATCCACTGCTGATGATGTCACATATTACATCATTCATGACATGGTCAGTGACATCACTGATAACAACATCCAGTGATTTTTTGTTTCTATAAAGTTTAAATATGTCTTACATATTGAAGAATGAGTGGATGTGTAAGTGTCTGGACGAAGGATTTAGTAGGTGCATGACTGACTGTATGAGTGAGTGATTAAATGTGTCTCACTGACTGCATGGGTTAGTGACTAAACTGTCTTAATTTGTGCATCATTATGTCTGTTGTTCTGTAAACTGCTGCATGTGTTGATCAGTAGCTATATGAGTAACTATATGGGTTATTGATTGATTGCCCAAGTATTTGTATGGGAGACTGAGTGTGTGTGTGGCTAGCTGGGAGGTGTGTGACTCTGTGCAGATCAATCTGTACTTGTATCAATGATTGTATAAGAAGGTAAGTATGTGTTAGTATATGTTTGAAAATGTAAGGTGCTCTATGTTTAACTGTATAGACAAGAAAATGGAAGTGTCATTGATTCTTTACAGGACTGACTAGGTGTGTGAGTAACTCCATGGATGAGTGGCAGACTGTGAGTGTCTGTATAGGTGTATGAGTGCATATGATAGTGTTGTAAAGATGAGTGATTGTATGTATGAATGATTGTATGGGTGAATGAGTGAAGGTGTGTGTAGACGTAGCAATCAGTGAGTGCGTATGTAGTAACTAGTATTGGTGTGTCAATGGTTTCAAAAATTATACTCTCTTTTTAACACTGGGTGAAACAGAGGTTATATTAAAATGTGAGGAGATGCATTGTATTGTCACATGAAGGATATCATCAGTGATGTGGTCATTGATGTCAAATGAGGTGTCATCAGTGATGTCATCAGTGATGTCATTTGAGATGTCATCAGTGATGTCATCAGTGATGTCACTGACCATGTCATGAATGATGTAATATGTGACATCATCAGCAGTGGATTGCGGGTGCGCGATATATAGTTAGTGCAACTAACTATATATGGAATTTCAATGGTTTTGTGTGAGTAAAATAAGGTTTTCTAAATGCGAATTCCTAACTATATATGGTCTATAACCTATGTTTTTTTCAGTGAATTTTCAAGGTTTTGTAAATGCTAATTCCTAACTATATATGGTCTATAACCTATGGTTTTTTCTGTGAATTTCATTGGTTTTTTAACAGCTAATATCTGTAGCTGTAAAATGTATTCTTCTTTAAATCCAAAAATATATTTTATATGTTTATGAATAATTATTTTTTAAAATATTTTTTTTTCTTCGTTCCCGCTTCGCGAATCGGGAAGCTTCCCGTTAGCTGACCTTGATGCCGCGAAATAGACCGCGAGCCGGTAAACGTTTCTTTACCGCAAGTGCCGCGTTAGAAAACAACATCGTGACGCCTCCCGTCCGCATGACGTTTCACGTTGTCGCGTGATACGTCATATGACGTGCTACGTTAGCGAACTGGTACGCGAAGCGAGTCGCAAAGCGCAGGTTTCTGGAAGCAAACCGGTAGGCCCTGCAAAGCGCTTAACGTAAACACAGCAAGTCATGTGACTTGGTAATAACACTTTTCATTGGTTCATTTCACTTTTGGTTTCCTAATGATGTAAGACTAGGTCATATAATCTAAAATGAACACTTTTGATTGGTTGAGAACTCTTGTTTTTCCCAAATGATGAAAATCCCTCCTTCTTTCCTCACTCTGACTTTCATCATTGTGAGAGAAAGACCCTTTGTGATCACTGAGCAATGGCTTCTTTAGTAGCTTCAGCTGGTGCTTCCCCACCACCTCCACCACATCCAAGGAAGAGTGGACCACCTGCTCAAGTTATAATTCAACAAGAAGAAGAAGAAGAGGAACAGGACGACGAGCACGAAGAGAGGCAGTTTTTGCCTGAGCAGCCCAGGACGTCTCACCGGAAAGAAAACTTCATTTGGCAATTTTTAAAAATTCCCAAAGGTCAGAAAAAAAGTAAATGCAAGATACGTAACTTGCCTTATATGTCAAGATAGACTGTCCAGAGGAACCGAGAAAAAATACAGTTTCGGAAACTACACAATGCATCGCCATATGACTAGGTGGCATCCTAACAACTACAGTGCTGCACAGTTTCGGAACGACCTAGATAATCTCCCTATTATGGCCAGAAGATCTGTTGTACCGGAAGTAACGGGACCAGAGGGCAGGGAGATGGTGCCAAATATACAAATGAAATTTGGTGAAGTAAAACACACCTGCGTATTTTGCGATGGATTCATTTCCTACGGAGAAAAAAGCATCACTCTGATCAACAGAGCTATTGACTATCATATGCAAGTTTGTACGAAACGCCCAAAATAATAAATACTTCTTTTTTTGTTTTGTTGCTCCTGTTGAGCCCTTTACAATGAATCGTTTTCATTGCCCCCTCCAAGAAAAACCCCAAAAAATATAAAACTTCAGAAAAATTCAAAAAAAGTAAAAAAATGTTCCGAAAAAAAATAAAAAAAATATAAAACAACAAAAACAATAAAAAAAAAAGTTCTTTTCAGAACTACCTCCCCGTTATTAAAAAATTGGTACAATATTTGGAACTGTGCCAACCTCTATTTCTCTTAGTTCGCTTCCCAGTTCGCTCGCCGGTACGCGAACTAGAAGCGAACCAAAAACAGTAAGTATAAGGGAAGGAAACAGACACTTATGTTAAAAGAAAGACAGCTATAGGGGAGTAAACTAGAGATACTATTACCCGTAATCCACTGCTGATGATGTCACATATTACATCATTCATGACATGCTCAGTGACATCATCAGCAGAGGATTGCGGGTTTTTTGGCAACGTGCCTTATCCACGGTTTAATAACGCTGCCTTTTGCTTTATATAAGTTTTCAAATTGTATGAAATATATACCAATAGGTCGTTATGAACCTTTAGGTAGTGCTTTTCTTCATGAGGTCTGGTCGCTTCCATACACATACAGATGTTTCAAAGATGATCAAGAAGTTTATCTGAATGGAGAGGAATGCACTGAGACGCCAGATCATTCACTAATGTGTAGGCACATACAGTTACACGGTTCATGCAACAAACACCGACCAAATATGGCTTGCGTGTTGCAAGGCACGCCAGTTCCTGCTATCATCCCCACGTTCAAGTTGTTGGAAAATGGTAGTTATTTGATGCTCAATAATGAAGATTGTTCTGAGTTAATTGAAAAGGGTCTGCACCTCTGTACGGGTGTTCGCTATGTGAAGCACGAAAGTTTCACGGGCCGAACTCAAGGCCACCTCTCTCTGAGACAAAAGAGCTCTTATTCTTGCCATGCCGTTGAAATCTGTCCCAAGGTTGGTATTTGTGGCCAGATTGAAAACTCCCTATGTTCATGTGTGGGAGGAAATAGAACATTTCTGCAGCAAATAACCCGTTCACTTACTGTTACGATAAAAGGAATACTTTTAATTCAGATTTGCCTTTCAATTTCAGCAAGATGGTTCCGACTATCTTTAACGCATCCTCCACAAAGACCCTGGCGCACTTTTTTAAAGTTGTTACCAGTGGTCTCGTGACTTCATTTGAGAAAATCTTTGGAGTCATCCCTGCTTCCTTTCATTCTATTTTCTCCACTCTGGTTCGTGGATTGGCATTTTTACTTGCATTACCAGCGGACGCTCTTGTGCTTTTTTACATTTTTAAATATGGATGTCCCTCCTATGCAACCTCCCACCCTGCAGCTGCTGACACTGTTCCGCAATCGCATGCTAGAATATTATGGCACAATGCCGTTGGCGATATTAAGCACGGCATATGGATTATCTTTTCGATTCTCCTACTTCACCTGTGTCCAGCCTGTATTTCACTGCCTGACCTGTGATTTCGATTGGGCCATTGATTTGTGTCTCTGCGGACCGGTTTCTCCTGACGTCGACTTTAATCAGCTGATGACTCCTATCATTACTCACGAGTTGGTTTGTCCTGGCGAAAGGATTATGGCTGTGGCATTGATGCATGGACTACTTGGTCCCTGGAATTTACTGGCGGCAGCACAGTCTTTCTTGGAACAGAGCTTTCTTGAAAACCCACCGAGCTGTCCTCTGATGGTGATAGAGGATCCGGTGCTGGGAGAGCACGTATGTTCTTTTCCGCTTTTAAATTGGATGGCTGAACTGTTTTCGGATGAAGACGGTGACTTCCTATTGGAGGCTGTTGCAGCTTATTTTGCATACACAGTTATGTCATAGACCTTTTAAATGTTTGATATGCTGAGTACTAGCATTTCATTGACAATTCATTGACTTATTTGTCAAGTTTTTATTATTTACCTTGCCTATTGGCTTAAGACTCGATAAAGTACTTGGCTGTTTTATTTTTCTTTAGCATTAAATTTTCCTAGTTTTTAATGCTTTACCTTGCGGACCGTCCACATATAAACTTGCAATCTGCTCTCATGAGATGGCACTTCTATTATCTTATTCAGTTCGTTTCCGGATCATGGGGAGGTGTCATCTAGGTCCTGGATATCTTTACACCGTGTTAAGTTAGCATGGGCTCATTACCGGTTTAAACGCCATTTTTCCTTTTTTGCAACTTCTGCACACGACACTTAGTTGTTGCTTTAGCTTTCCACCTAGTAGTTCATCGTGGTTTACATGAGAATAATATGTTATTGCTCTACTATCTGCTTTGCTTGTTAAACTATATCTGTACAGCGAGTGCTAAAGTTTCAAGAACAACACGATACAGAATTGTTATGAGGTCTGATCTCCACGACTTCATACTCATAACATAAGTGCAACTTCTGCCAATTCTGGGCATGAGGCGGGTTTTATATTGCTTTGCCGAACACACATACACAACAGTTGATGCGGTTCACATGAAGAGAGAGCTGGTGTATGCTGATGTGATTCCTTCAAATCTAAGACACTAAAGTATGGGCACGCCCTAAACCAACACAAAGAGACCTTCTTAGCAAATAATATAATATGTGTATTAGGGAGGGTGAGATATAAGCAGCCGCGGGCCGTGGAGGGAGTTACGGTGAGGCAGGGAGGCGGGGAGGGGGAGAAGCAGGGTGGAGCCCTCTCTACCTTGCCCCTCCCCCTCCCCGCCTCCCTGCCCCACCGTAACTCCCTCCACGGCCCGCGGCTGCTTATAAGTGTTGCTAACTCTTATTCATTTACAGCATGTTAACATACTGTCACCATTCGCTTTTTATGTACTAGTAACTATGCTGGTAATTTTGCTACTGATAATATGTGTACTTGTATTCTCCACCCTGCTTCTCCCCCTCCCCGCCTCCCTGCTTCACCGTAACTCCCTCCACGGCCCGCGGCTGCTTATAAGTGTTGCTAACTCTTATTCATTTACAGCATGTTAACATACTATCACCATTCGCTTTTTATGTACTAGTAACTATGCTGGTAATTTTGCTACTGATAATATGTGTACTTCTATTATCTAAGATACTACGCCTGAGAAGACGGCATTAGTAAATAAACATTTCAAATACACATGTGTTCTTCTTAACTCCATGTTCTGGTTTCTAAGAAATATATAACGACCGATTGTTCATGAGTTCCACGTATCCTGAGGTACTATAAGTTCATATTCTGGATTGTCTAAACATTGAGAGTTTGTTATATCCAATGTGACACTGTACCTAGCTTGCTAAGGAGTTTTTGATTACTAACGTGAGTTTTGGGACACCCTAATTCGCCGAGGTTCCAATCCTCTGTCCACAGTTCTGTGTGAGAACAGAAACCCTGCGACAGGGGCACCCCCGACCCTTGCTGGAGCTTCATTACACTTGCGATACAACTCCAGCAATGCGCCACCTTTACGGCACAGATACATCACGCATCTGTGCTGTTTTTCCCCATGATGCGCCGCATTGTAAATGCAGCACACCATAGGTGACGGAACAGCGGCACAGAATGACTAACACATCCCTGGTGATGCGCCAGTCATCATAAATGTATCCCTATGCTTCTTATCTTGTTAGAGATGAACCGCCATATGTATCATCAAAGTTTTTTGCATTTCCTAAATAGCGAACTTTAAGGAATAAATAGCGATTCTTTACCATTCCTAGTTTGCGATGAGCTATTTGCTAATTACAAATTACCCATTCATTTCCTTCATTTCCATAGGGCGGTTGGACTCACTTTTAGCTCGAACGGCTGAATGGATTTCCACGAAACTTGGCAAAATTGTAGGGACTGGTAGCCCGATGTGCCTTTGCTATGTCTCAAGATATATGCTCCAGTGGTTTTTACGAAAATTAACTTTGAAAAATATATATTGGGCTACATTGGCCTATATATATGTTGGAGCCCAAATGTAGCCCAATGTAGCCCAATGAAGCCCAATGTAGCCCAATGTAGCCCAAAGATGGCCGCCAGACACACAAAAAAACAAATGTAGCCCAAATATCAGCCAGATGTAGCCCAACTATAGCCCAGTGACAGAATGACCAATCAGCTTCGCAAACCTCCGTTACGCGAAGCGGAGCGCTGTTACAGATATATATCTTTTTTTGAACGTTAATTTCTCAAAATCCACTGGAGCACATATATTGAGACCTAGCAAAGGCACATCAGGCTACCAGTCCCTAATATTTTGCCAAGTTTCGTGCAAATCCATTCAGCCGTTCGATTATTATTATTATTATTTTTTTTTGCCCCGCGGGGCCCTTTTAAAACCTCCACATCAAACCTAGGGGGTCAGCGAGGATCTACTATGCCCCCTTATAGTTATTTCCCCCTTTGTTTTGACCTCCTCTTGTCTCTCGATCCTACCGAGAGACAAGATGGCGGCCGCTACGGACTTTTTGGAATGTTGACAGACGCCGGAGAACCAATCAGCTTCGCTTCACAAAGCTCCGTTGCGCGTAAAGTACGCGTCCTGGGACGCTGCCAGGTCCGCTGTTACAGATATATATCTTTTTTTAAACGTTAATTTCTCAAAATCCACTGGAGCACATATATTGAGACCTACAAAAGGCACATCGGGCTACCAGTCCCTACAATTTTGCCAAGTTTCGTGCAAATCCATTCAGCCGTTCGGGCTAAAAGTGAGGCCAACCGCCCTATGGAAAACTCAATGTTAAAAACACGTTTTGGGACCCCCCTTTTTTCTCGGCCCCCCCTTGACGAACCCCCCCCAAATTTTCAAGGGCTGCTCAGAAACAAAATGTTCCATTTTCCTGAAAATTTCAGCCAATTCCGTCCACAAACGCCAAAGTTATTAGACATAGAATTTTCAAAAATCCCATAGAGAAAAAATCCTAACTATATATACCTACTGGCGGTCGCCAGTAGGTATATATAGTTAGGATTTTTTCTCTATGGGATTTTATATATATATATTACCTACTGGCGGTCGCCAGTAGGTATATATAGTTAGGATTTTTTCTCTATGGGATTTTTGAAAATTCTATGTCTAATAACTTTGGCGTTTGTGGACGGAATTGGCTGAAATTTTCAGGAAAATGGAACATTTTGTGTCTGAGCAGCCCCTGAAAATTTTGGGGGGGGTTCGTCAAGGGGGGGCCGAGAAAAAAGGGGGGTCCCAAAACGCGTTTTTCCCATGTTAATTTCCATAGGGCGGTTGGACTCACTTTTAGCTCGAACGGCTGAATGGATTTGCACGAAACTTGGCAAAATTGTAGGGACTGGTAGCCCGATGTGCCTTTGCTAGGTCTCAATATATGTGCTCCAGTGGATTTTGAGAAATTAACGTTCAAAAAAAGATATATATCTGTGACAGCGCTCCGGGCAGCGCTCCGCTTCGCGTACTTTTCGCGTTACGGAGCTTTGCGAAGCGAAGCTGATTGGTTCTCCGGCGTCTGTAAACATTCCAAACAGTCCGTAGCGGCCGCCATCTTGTCTCTCGGTAGGATCGAGAGACAAGAGGAGGCCAAAGCGAAGGGGCAAATGACCATAGGGGGCATAGTAGATCCTCCCATACCCCCTAGGTTTGATGTGGAGGTTTTAAAAGGGCCCCGCGGGGCAAAAAAAAATCAAAAAAAAAAAATCGAACGGGTGAATGGATTTGCATGAAACTTGGCTAAATTGTAGGGACCGGTAGCCCGATGTGCCTTTGCTGGGTCTCAATATATGTGCTGCAGTGGATTTTGAGAAATTAACGTTCAAAAAAAGATATATATCTGTGACAGCGTCCCGGGTAGCGCTCCGTTTCGCGTACTTTTCGCGTTACGGAGCTTTGCGAAGCGAAGCTGATTGGCTCTCCGGTGTCTGTAAACATTCCAAACAGTACGGAGCGGCCGCCATCTTGTCTCTCGGTAGGATCGAGAGACAAGAGGAGGCCAAAGCGAAGGGGCAAATGACCATAAGGGGGCATAGTAGATCCTCCCTGACCCCATAGGTTTGATGTGGAGGTTTTAAAAGGGCCCCGCGGGGCAAAAAAAAATCAAAAAAAAAAAATCGAACGGGTGAATGGATTTGCATGAAACTTGGCTAAATTGTAGGGACCGGTAGCCCGATGTGCCTTTGCTGGGTCTCAATATATGTGCTGCAGTGGATTTTGAGAAATTAACGTTCAAAAAAAGATATATATCTGTGACAGCGTCCCGGGTAGCGCTCCGTTTCGCGTACTTTTCGCGTTACGGAGCTTTGCGAAGCGAAGCTGATTGGCTCTCCGGTGTCTGTAAACATTCCAAACAGTACGGAGCGGCCGCCATCTTGTCTCTCGGTAGGATCGAGAGACAAGAGGAGGCCAAAGCGAAGGGGCAAATGACCATAAGGGGGCATAGTAGATCCTCCCTGACCCCATAGGTTTGATGTGGAGGCTTTAAAAGGGCTCCGCGGGGCAAAAAAAAAAAAATCGTTTTTTTGGGTGGGGTGCGCCCGGTTAGCGTAACGGGAAGCAGACTGGGGAGCGTACTACAAGGAAACAAGAATGATTGACTTTTAACTTATTGTATGTTTATAGACTTTTTTTAACTTTTTTTTCTGCTGAGTGACGTCTCGGCCTATCTCCACGGGATGCAGTCCCTACCATCTCGGCGTTTAAGCCCAGGGGGACCGGTAGTGTGGGAGAGATAACGTCTGTTAACGTTCGATTCGAAGGAAATCAGGAAGTGTTGAAAAACATTGTCTGCGCCATCTTGCCTTTTTTCAAATGCCACACTTTTGTCGTGCACGGCAGCCATTTTAGATGCCTTGACCAGACCCACTCTCTGCACGCTGTCGATCCTTAGCATGGCTCCCCACCCTCGCAAGCATCTCCCCCAGGCACTGGTCACCCCCGCTCTCTGTCTTATGCATGGGCAATAAACCTCCCCCCATCTGCGCTGCTCTTCCCTGAGAATCACACTCTGTGCCCGCCCGACACCTCCCTTTCGCCCTATTCACTACCGCACCCTCTGACACTCCTCTTCCTCTGTGTCCGATTGTCCAGGCCGGTCCCAGGCTATCAGGTAGCCCTGCAGATGTACTTTATGGCCCCAGCTGTAAAGAATCACCCCTCTTCAAAGGAGTTACAGTAGATCAAGGCCCCCACCCGATGAGATCCGTCACACCACACGCGTTCCTACTATCTGAAAACCATCCTGTATTGTGATTGGGGAGGGGACCGAGCCTGAAGCGGAAGATTCCAGGGATGCCTCTTTGTACATCAAAGTTTTTACAATTATGTGTCACATTAAAAATATATAGCACTCCAACAAAGTAGTAGGATTATAAAACTTTAATAACTTATAAATATAAACAACGCAACAAAAACAGTAAAAACATTTAAACATTTTTAGGAAAAAAGAAGGAACAATGGTCAGTAGCGGTCGGTTGTGCGAATAGTCCCAAGGAAGCACAATGTCCTGAGTTCTGGACGGCACCCAGGTGATGTTGCCTGGGTGCCGCACTGGTTTTGGGTATCCTACAATGCTGCTCCGAATAACGGCGTGGGGCGTCCCGGGGGGGTGGCTCGTCAGTAGCGGTCTGTTGTGCGAATAGTCCCAAGGCAGCAGAACGCGCTGAGATGTGGATGGCACCCAGGTGATGTCAAGTAAGTTGCCGCACTGGTTTTGGTATCCCACAATGCTGCTCCGAATAACGGCGTGGGGCGCCCCGGGGGGGGGGGGGTGAGGCGGCGTGAACGGGCCTCCCCAGGTGGAGGCTCGTCTGCTGTAGTGGGGCGCCCCTTTACCGTTTCAGTTGCCATTCCGCCCGCTTTTGGTACACTGTGTCAAAATCCGCCATTCAGCTGAGTTGCGCCCACTCTTGCGGTGCAGCGATAGGCGGCTGCCACAGGACTCTCAAAATGGCGGCAGGCTCTTTCCTTTTTGGGCCTGGTCCACTGAAATGGCCCTGGGACACCTTGGAAATCGGACGCTTGTCTGCTAGGTCTTGGACCCCATTCTCGAAAGCGTCCCCTCAGCCTTGAGGATTCTACAAAAGTCTTGGGGGCCCCCGACTCCTGCAGGCTTCCGGTGGGGAGCGGCTGCCATGATTGCTCGCGGAATGACCACGACGGAGCCACGAGATGGTGGTGCTCTCCTGCTGACGCCAGCTTCAGTCTGAAACATCCAGAAACAAGGTGGGGCTTTCATCGTTTGGGAAAAAAAAAGTTTTCATCCAATGAAAAGTGTTATTTTTAGGTCATATGATCAAGCCTTCCATCATTAGGAAACCAAAAGTAAAATGAACCAATGAAAAGTTTTATAAACAAGTCACATGACCTGTTATGCGGCATAGGGTATAAAAAGCGTAGAAAATCCGTTGGCACGTGAGGCGGCGTCAGTAGCGGACCGATGTGCGAATAGGCCGAAGGCAGAACAACGCGCCAAGATCCGGATGGCACTGAGGTGGTGTCTAGCAAGTTGCCGCACTGGTGTGGCCATCCTACAATGCTGAAAGTCGGCGTGGGGCGCCCCGTTGGCCTGTGAGTTCGCGTCAGTAGCGGACCGATGTGCGAATAGGCCGAAGGCAGCACAACGCGCCAAGATCCGATGGCACCGAGGTGGTGTCTAGCAAGTTGCCGCACTGGTGTGGCCATCCTACAATGCTGAAAGTCGGCGTGGGGCGCCCCGTTGGCCTGTGAGTTTGCGTCAGTAGCGGACCGATGTGCGAATAGGCCGAAGGCAGCACAACGCGCCAAGATCCGGATGGCACCGAGGTGGTGTCTAGCAAGTTGCCGCACTGGTGTGGCCATCCTACAATGCTGAAAGTCGGCGTGGGGCGCCCCGTTGGCCTGTGAGATGGCGTCAGTAGCGGACCGATGTGCGAATAGGCCGAAGGCAGCACAACGCGCCAAGATCCGGATGGCACCGAGGTGGTGTCTAGCAAGTTGCCGCAGTGGTGTGGCCATCCTACAATGCTGAAAGTCGGCGTGGGGCGCCCCGTTGGCCTGTGAGATGGCGTCAGTAGCGGACCGATGTGCGAATAGGGCCAAAGGCAGCGCAACGCGCCAAGATCCGGATGGCAACGAGGTGGTGTCTAGCAAGTTGCCGCACTGGTGTGGCCATCCTACAATGCTGCGCCGAAAGTCGGCGTG